>NC_136071.1:623063142-624263142 GCF_964261635.1 Lissotriton helveticus
GGTCTTAATGTATAATAAGGACTCAAACTTCACCTGCAAAGATGTTTCCATTCAGAGAGCAAGAGCAAGACTGGTTTGCATATGGTTGGTTTCTGTCTGTAATGACACATACAAGCTAAACACACCTTATCAAGTGCATCAATAGCATTACTGGTGGTTAGGCTTATTCCAGTCATGTCCATCTATTATTTTTTCAGCTCTGTAGCTGCAGTGTAATGGTGTCTTTCAGCATTAAAGAAGCTGGTTATTGTGCAGCTCACTACCATATCTCTGGAATGAATTACTGCACTTTTGGAATAGATCTAATGATGCTGACTGCTAAGTGAACCAGAAGACCATCAGAGACAGGCCGGACCAGGAAGGCAGTAGTATCATGTACCAGAGAGGCTTTGATGGGGTTGCAGAAGTTCCTTCAACAATCAGCAATCATCTGTGAGAAGTTAAACAGTTCTTATGGTTACTCTTGAGCACTCAGGCTGCCCTGAGACAGTTTCTCAGATTGCAATGTCAGGGCCAATGTGGGTAGATAGAGTGAGCACCAGGCGCTGCCCGTGCATGGTTTTCTTTGGTGTCGTATGTCAAATCCACCCCCATCCTGCACCTCCAGCCCCACCGCTCTTCCCTGCACATGCCGCGGATGTTGAACACGCAGCATGGACTCCGCATTCCAGATTATATACATCCTTTTCATGCAGTAACGGTCACCTGACTAATCCTTTTTTTTTTTTGTGTGTCCTCATAACCCCCATATAGACAAAGTGCCAAAAGGAAATAACAGAGATCAGCTGTCTCAGTTTATCTAGAAACTGGAAGGGACACTAATATAGTGGGGGCCATCTATCCCTCAGCTGTCAACTGTGATCCAAAAAGGCACAGAGTCCATGATTTACCAATCCACGGCAAACCTTAGGGTAATTAGCAGCCAATTGGGGCCGGGCATGAACCGGGTAACGGCTGTTCCACAGGTGCAGACTTTTTAAATGCACCATAGGAGATCAATCATTGGACCCGGGGAAAAAAAAAATGGATAAGTCAATCAAGCCACGATAGTAAATGCCAAAAAGCCCTTTTACTCTGATTACCGGATCTGGCCAGATCGATACGCGAGGTCTGAAGGACTGAAGTTTGTCAATCTCTGAAGGACGGAGGTGAACAGTCTTTCCATTTCCTACAGATCTCCCTTCTTGCAATCAGGATTGCATAGAATGCTAGGCATCTAGCTGAACTTTGTACACCTTCTAGAACCCCAAATAGCGCCAGGGGCAGATCTATAGTGACAAGTCTTCCCAATGATCCTGTAAGGGAATTGTTGATTTCCTCCCAAAATGTGGCTAGCTGAGGGCATTCAAAAAATATATGTGTATCTGATGCAGCAATCAGCCCACATTTAGCACAAGACACTAACTCTCCTCCTGAAAATTTAGACAACCTGAGAGGGGAGTAATATGCCCTATGCAGGGTAAAGATGTGATTCCTGCGTAACCAGGAAGGCTTGACAGTGTTCCAGAGGAGTTCAAAAGAAGCCATCCAAAGATCTTGTATATTATGGTCCATCAAATCAGAACCCCATAGCGATTCCGGCAAAACAAAGTCGCCATCCGACTCGTCCAGTATGAGATTATACCATTTACATACTTCTTTTTTGGCTGGACCTAGGTTTACTAAATTAGATACCAGTGGGCTATGACCTCCAAGTTTGAACTTACTCCTGTTGGCGGGAGAGGTAATATAAGCTAAAGTCCAGCTAAGAATCTGTAGATATTTAAATCGTGAAAGATTGGGGCCAATCTTAGCCTGCAGATGTTCCCAAGAGAGTAAATCCCCCTCATAAAAGAGGTCTCCCCAAACTTCCAGGCCTGCCCCTCTCAAAGGGATAGCTAGACTATCTTCAAGCCAAGCAGGATTTTCAGGTAAACCCCACAGTGGTGTTTTTTCACAGAGATAATATTGTTTTATAGATTTCGCAACTTCAGTCCAAGTTCTAGCAAGACCTTGTAGAGTCTTCAGTTTAAAAATTTTTTTAAAAACTTAGGATTGACACATTTAAAAAGAAAACCAGAACGATTGATTCTTTCCCCATCCAACATAGCTGAAAACATTGGACCCACCCCAGAAACTGAGGGAACTTTCAACAGCATACGAGAGTGGGATAGTTGGAAGGCCCATGCATAGATCTTTAAGTCCGGAGCCGCCTGGTCTCCTTTATCCCGTCGCCGTCTTAGTTTTTTCCAGGCTATTCGTGGAAGATGGTTGTTCCAGATAAAGGATGAAATATTGGACTGAAACTTGGCTAAAAGAGTTTGATCAAAATGTAAAGGAATGGTAATAAATAAAAAAGAAATTTTAGGCAGAATCGACATTTTAATATGATTAGCTCTACCTAACAAAGAAAGGGGCAAATGTGACCATGATTGAAGAAGTTTACGGCACTCTTTAACGACTGCCGATAAGTTGATTTGGACAAGTTTATTAATGTCCTTCACGATCGACATACCTAAGTATCGCATTGAGATGCCTGCTTGAAGTTCTGTAACAGATTCCTCGTCATTCCATTCCAGCATTTCAGTCTTGGCTGCATTGATATCGTATCCAGAGACTTGTCAGTATGCATGAGCCAATTCCAAGATAGCCGGAAGTGCAGTGGTGACCTCTGATGTTAAGATAAGCACATCATCGGCATATAATGCTACTTTTCTCATCCAACCTTGGTAAGAAAAAGGTTTGATGGTCACCTCCTCCCTTAGATATTGCGCAAAAGGCTCAATGTAGAAATCAAAAAGCAAGGGAGAAAGCGGGCATCCCTGCCGGGTTCCCCTAGAGATGGAAAAAGGGTACGAAAGGTCTCCATTGACAAGGAGGCATGCCGAAGGATTGTTATACAACAAGCTTATCACCCTACGAAACCCCTCCCCCACACCGAATTTGGCCAAGGCCTCCGACAGGTACACCCAATTAACCCTGTCAAAAGCCTTGGTCGCATCCAGCGTGAGGGCGGCCAATGGGAGATTGTTGGTTATTGCCATATCGATGGCTCCAATTAAATCATAAGTATGTTCGTAAAGTTGTCTCCCCTTCAGGAAGCCCTTCTGATCCGGATGTAGGACCGAGGGGGCAATTAAGGCCAATCTAGTTGATAAAACTGTGGTGAAGATTTTGTAATCCACATTTAAGATTGAGATCGGCCTATATGATCCGCAGGATTCCCTAGGTTTACCTGGTTTTAAAATGAGGGTGATAGAGGCATTATCCCACGATACCGGAGGAGGCATTCCTTCCAAAACAATTTGATTAAATAAGACAGTAAGGAAGGGAACATTTTCTACCTCCAAAACCTTGTATAACTCGGATGGCAACCCATCGGGTCCAGACGCCTTCCCCCTCTTACCTTTCCTGATGGCTGATCTCACCTCATCCTCAGTAATGGGGCTGTCTAAATATTGAGACTGTTCAGAAGAAAGTGAAGGCAAAGCAATATTACTGAACCAGCTCTTAATAGTATCCGGTGAAATTATCTTATCTTCTTGATATATGTTTTGGAAGAATTCCCTAAACACCCTCCTGATTTCCTCATCCGAAGTAAAGTTGTTATTTCCTATTTTTATAGCTGCTATATTATTACGGACCTGATCTACTTTGGTCTTCCAAGCTAGTAATTTTCCAGCGCTTTCACTATATTCAAAATGCGCCAATTTGCTGGCTTCCCATCTTTGTTGGACCTTCAGATTTAGAACAGAGGCCAGGCTTCCTTTTAAAATCAGCAGTTGATTCTGAAGAGCGTCTAAAGTGGACCCTGAAGCTGTACAATTAATGTCAATATTCTGTTGAATACGAGGCATATCTGCTTCGATAGAGGAGATCCTCTCCTTATATTGTTTCCTACGATAGGCGATTTTACCTTTACCTGTAATGAGCCCTCTCAAGGTGGCCTTGTATGAGTCCCAAATGATTCTATTTATGGCGGAGCCATTGTTTGATATAAAGAAATTCTGGGTCTCCGACTTTAGATATGCAATATCCTCAATATTAGAGAGGAGAGAGCGGTCAAAGGACCACGTACTCGAGGATTTCTTAATACGGAGACCTAATTCCAACTCAACAGCAAAGTGGTCTGAAAGGTGTGAGGGGAGGTAGTCTATGGATTTAACAGAATCAACCAGTCTTTGACTGATTAAGATAAAGTCAATCCTTGACTTATGATGGTATTTGAGGTTCCGAAAGAAAACCCCTTGTTGTTGCCCCGACCTTTGTCGCCAAAGGTCCACATACCCGTATTGCCTCATAGCATCCAATAGGAAGGTTCTAGTTTTGGACAGAACCAGAGATCGACTATTGGGAGATCTGTCCAAGACAGGGTCCAGAACAATATTAAAATCGCCGGCTAATATTGTAGGGCCTGAAAAGGAGAGTAACTGCAAGAAGACGGATTCTAAACAGGAAGGGTCATCCTGATTCGGGCCATAATAGCCCACAACTGTAACTTGAAACCCAGCCATAATGACTGATGCTATGGCCCATCTACCAGAAGAATCTACAGCTTGTGTAACCAACCTAGCTTTAGCTCCTTTTTTAAAGATGATCGATACACCCCTGGTATGTGTTGTTTGAGTGGTAGAGACTGTCAAATGAATCCATCTATTCTTCTTGGTGAGGGCAAGCATTTCACTGTGGGTCAAATGGGTCTCCTGCAACACCATAACCTGCACATCCAAGTCCTTTAGATATTGTAAAATTCTGTTAGCTCGGGGCTTGGTGCGAAGGCCATTGACGTTCCAGGAGAAAAACCTCACACTACTCATCTCTCACACAAGAAGCCAAGGAGACCAAAAATACTGTACCAAGAAACTGCTGTTTTATGTGACCATTCATAACTTCCTTACAAAAGATATAGCTATTACCATTCCTTATATTATTATTTAGGTTAATGAGGACTTTTTTATATTTTTGCCACCCCTCTCCACACCCCCCCCAAAGTGTCTACCCCTCCCCCCATGAAAAACCCTTGCAGTATCTAACCAGAACAATGTCCAGTAGATAGTGCCTCACCAGTTGAATCCCGGCAAGAAAAAACACCCGCTGAATCTAAGACAGAATTGTGAAGAGCAAGACAATTTAAGAAATAAATAAATAAATCAGGTTGTGAAACAGATCAGGCCCTGTTCATAAGTAAAGAACCTGCATCAAAATTTAGAGGGTTAATGGCAAATGGAGAATATCCTTGAATAAATTGGGTAGATTCTAGATATATAAAGTTATACCTAACGGACCCCCTTACCCAGCTCCATTAGTAGCTCATCTGCAGCCTGCACAGACCTGATGTTAAACATCTTATTGTTGTGCATAACTTTGAGAGCAGCCGGAAACATGAGCTGACCTGTTGCACCTAATTTCCTAAAGGCATCCAAGCGCCTCACAAATTCCCATTGTTTTTCAAGTGTTACCCTAAAAAGGTCTGATCTTATCAAAAAAGTAAAGCCATTCCCAGCCAAGGACTTCTGTTTCAAAGCTAAATTAAGAATACGCTCCTTCAAAAGATAAGTGTGAAAGTTAACTAAAATTTTGCGAGGTTTGGGTCTCTGGGGGTTTAGCTTAAAATGATCCCTGTGAATTCTTTGAATGTCGGCCGACAATTCTGCAAGAGTGTGATCTAAACATAGGGATTCTTTAAGTAAAGCAACAATGTATTGTTTAATATCCGACCCTTCTGATCCTTCAGGTACATTAAGGATTCGGATGTTCCCCAGTCTTGCATTATTTTCAAGAGTCTCCATCCTCTCGCTAAGAGCCAAATTTTCCTTTGTGAGTTTCTGTATATGAACTTTCGCCTGATCCAAATAAATTGAATGTGATCTGACCGTTTCCTCTAGCACACCAGTTCTTATAGTGAGCCCTTCAATTTTATTGTCCAGCGTTTCACAGTAGTTTCTAAACTCTATTTGGTTAGCAGATGATTCAGCAAATCCCTTTCTCATCTCTAAGGTAAGGGCAGAAAACATCCCAGAAAAAGATGTAGCCGTCATCGGAGAAGAAGAAGAAACCATCAATGAATTTGGATCCACTAAAACAGTGGCAGAAGAAGTTTCTAAATCCATCCCCCCACATGCCCCTCCTAGCTCAAGAACAATAATCTCTTCAGCCTCCTCGGCCTCTTCGGCCTCCTTGGTAAGCTCTGTAGTTGAGGCTGATGGTAAGCCCTGCACTATCACTGATGGCGATTGTGGCTGGGGTTGCACGGGATGTGGGTCTCTCCCCATGTCGTGTAAATCCTGAGAGTCTCTAGGGGGAGCAGTGGAAGCTATGTTTTCAATAGTTGGGCTAGAAAAAGACCCCTCTTCGGCTGTTTCTCTGTCCTGCTCCAGTGAGAGTGTAACTACTGGCACCAAAGTTTGAGTAGGAGAGGAGGAATGGGCCTCTGAAACAGATGCCATTTCAGTTTCATCAATTTCTTCAGAGAGATGCAGAATCTGAGGGACGGCCTTAAAATAGGAACGAAGTGAAGGAGTAATCTTCGACCCTAGGGAGAGCACCATTTTGGGATCTTTAGCCTTAGCCTTGGATTTACCTTTCAAGTTAGTGTGTTTAGACTTAACTTCTGTGTTCAGGAAAGATGAAGAAGTTGTCTTAGCTGGTGTGTTAACGGCTTCTCTGCCCTTATTTACTCCAATTTTCTTTTTACATCCTCGACCGCATTTGCCTCCCCCTCTAGATGTATTAGGGGGTGTGTTAGAGATTTTTGAAGTATTAGGGGTACTTATAGTAGGGAAAATCTGTGGGACAGCCTTGGCAGAAGGAGTATGACCCGAAGAAATAGTTAGTTTCTGTCTTGTGCACACCCTCTACAGACGTAGGACATACTGATTTGCCGTTACTAGCTTCAAAGACCGGGGACCCCTCCACTGTAGCAAATATCCCAGGACGCTGTAGCTGTCCTTGCCGTCTTTGTATATCTTCCTTACAGCACGGAACTACGTTTGTACTCAGAAAGTTCACCGCATTTGCTGACCCCCGATGGGGGGGAACCAAACTTCTCAGCTTTCTGCCTCTCCTTAGCTACAGTGCGGCAGAGCAGATCCTCGGACTAGGTTCTGGGCAGACCCGACACTCCTGGAGGGGGGAGGGGTCGATTGGCAGCTTTCTACACGAGTTGGTAAATGATTTAATAACCCCAACTTCCTTACAGCTTGCCCGAAAGTCTTGAAGCTCCCAATCACCTGAAAATAACTTGCAAGACCCACCAAGCCCTGGTCGGGATCCCCCTCTACCTTCAGCAGTGGTCGAAGTGGGAAAACAAAAGTAGGGGAACTGTGGGTGGAGAATCAGGGGGCGGGAATAACCAAAGATTGAATCAGTGGGCGGAGTCAGGGGTGTGGCTAGAAATAGCAAAACATACCAATTTTTAGTACGCTTAGCATTTCACTGACCAGTTACAGCTTATAACATTATTTAATTAAAAGAATGGATATGTTTATTTGAGGTTTAATTCAGGAAAAAGCAAACATGCATAGGTAATACAGGTTTATGTAAAGCATGTGAAATATAAGCATGAACAACATGTTACCTTAATGCTTTTACTCTCATTGTTCAGAAATCCATGATTATTTTTTGTCTCAAACATTGAGGTCATGAATACATGGCTCCTTGTGTACACATGTGTTAAGCAAGGCTCAGAAGAGAAAGGGACTCTTCAGGAGAATCTAAAATCAAGGAAACCCACAAAGGCTCCTTCATATTCATGTCAGCCAGCTAGCTGCTCAATCATAATATAGCAAAAAGAACAATTGGTGGACAGAATCCAGAACAATGTCATACATTCACCCCAGTACAGAGATCTGGGCCTAAATCCATTGTTTCTTTGCTCACCATGCCATTCCAGTTTGGACCCAGCCATATGCAAATCAGTCTTGATCCTGCACCCAATGAGAACAGTCCAGCCCGAACTGCCAGGCCAGGTCCTCCCTGGACCGGAATCAAGCATCCTAGGACCGGTTTCGGGCTTTCAGCCCTCATCAACCAGGATAGCTTGATTCCAGTGGCATGGAGAGCTCGGGACTATTGTCTGAGCATACCTGTCCCACTCGGGGTGACAAATGCAAAACGAACAATTGATGGACAGAAGGCAGAACAATGTCATACATTCACCCCAGTTCAGAGATCTGGGCTTAAATCCATCGTTTTTTGCTCACCATGCCATTCCAGTTTGGACCGAGCCCAATGCAAATCAGTCTTGATCCTGCGCCCAATGTGAACAGTCCAGCCCAAACTGCCAGGCCATATGTATTCAAGTGTCCTTTCATTCGGGAAGTGAACACAAAGCAGTACCCACTGAACTATGCACATAACATATTGCTCTTTGATATGCATGGTACATGTTCTTTGCAGCAGGCATATTACCACTCTGCACTACCTTAGATGAGTAAAACAACCACTAGACAAAACATGCTCCCATCTCTCTCCAGCAGGTACATTGATCACCAAAGTTATCTTGGCACTTGTATTGTTGACCGAAACCTGCTGAATATACAAATAACTTTGCAGTGTTTTTAAAACTCCTGCACTTGTACAAAACCGGTCCCCCCAAACTAAACTGGCCCCCTACCCTTCCAGTCGCCCTGGGAAACGCCTGCTCCTGCCCTTTCACTGCTCCAGTCCAGTCAGTACTCCTGCTCATGCTCGATCAACACTCCTGCTTCGTCAATTCCCCTGCCCCCTCCCTTCTCCTGGCCCGTCACTTCTCCTGGCCCGTCACTTCTCCTGGCCTGTTCCCTTCTCCTGCCCTGTTCCCTTCTCCTGCCCTGTTCACCGCTCCTGCCCTGTTCACCGCTCCTGCCCTGTTCACCGCTCCTGCCCTGTTCACCGCTCCTGCCCTGTTCACCGCTCCTGCCCCGTTCACCGCTTCTGTCCTTTCACCGCTTCTGTCCTTTCACCGCTTCTGTCCTTTCACCGCTTCTGTCCTTTCACCGCTCCTGTCCTTTCACCGCTCCTGTCCTTTCACCGCTCACGCCTGGTTACTGCTCTAGCTCATGCCCTGTCACTTCTCCTGCCCCATCACCTCTCCTGCCCCATCACCTCTCCTGCCCTGTCACCTCTCCTGCCCCGTCACCTCTCCTGCCCCGTCACCTCTCCTGCCCCGTCACCTCTCCTGCCCCGTCACCGCTCCTGCCCCGTCACTGCTCCTGCCCCGTCACTGCTCCTGCCCCGTCACTGCTCCTACCTCGTTCACTGCCCCTGTCCTGTTCACTGCTCCTGTCCTGTTCACTGCTCCTGTCCTGTTCACCGCTCCTGTCCTGTTCACTGCTCCTGTCCTGTTCACCGCTCCTGCCCTGTTCACCGCTCCTGCCCTGTTGAGCGCTCCTGCCCTGTTGACCGCTCCTGCCCTGTTCACCGCTCCTGCCCTGTTCACCGCTCCTGCCCCGTTCACTGCTCCTGCCCCGTTCACCGCTTCTGTCCTTTCACCGCTCCTGCCCCGTTCACCGCTTCTGTCCTTTCACCGCTCACGCCCCGTTACTGCTCTAGCTCATGCCCCGTCACCTCCCCTGCCCCGTCACCTCCCCTGCCCCGTCACCTCCCCTGCCCCGTCACCTCTCCTGCCTCGTTCACTGCTCCTGCCTCGTTCACTGCTCCTGCCCCGTTCACTGCTCCTGCCCCGTTCACTGCTCCTGCCCCGTTCTCTGCTCCTGCCCCGTTCACTGCTCCTGCCCCGTTCACTGCTCATGCCCCGTTCACTGCTCATGCCCCGTCACCTCTCGTGCCCGTCACCTCTCGTGCCCGTCACCTCCCCTGCCCCGTCACCTCTCCTGCCCCATCACCTCCCCTGCCCCGTCACCTCCCCTGCCCCGTCACCTCTCCTGCCCCGTCACCTCCCCTGCCCCGTCACCTCCCCCCTCCCCCGTCACCTCCCCCCTGCCCCGTCACCTCCCCTGCCCCGTCACCTCCCCTATCACGTCTCCTCTCCTGCCCCGTCTCCTCTCCTGCCCCGTCGCTTCTCCTGCCCAGTCACTGCTCCTGCCCAGTCACTGCTCCTGCCCAGACACTGCTCCTGCCCCGTCACTGCTCCTGCCCTTTCACCGCTCACGCCCGGTTACTGCTCTAGCTCATGCCCCGTCACCTCCCCTGCCCCGTCACCTCCCCTGCCCCGTCACCTCTCCTGCCCCGTCACCTCTCGTGCCCGTCACCTCCCCTGCTCCATCACCTCTCCTGCCCCGTCACCTCCCCTACCCCGTCACCTCTCCTGCCCCGTCACATCTCCTGCCCCGTCACCTCTTGTGCCCGTCACCTCTCGTGCCCGTCACCTCCCTTGCCCCGTCACCTCCCCTGCCCCGTCACCTCCCCTGCCCCGTCACCTCCCCTGCCCCGTCACCTCTCCTGCCCCGTCACCTCTCCTGCCTGCCACGTCACTTCTCCTGCCCTGTCAATTCTCCTGCCCCGACACCTCTCCTGCCCTAGTTCCTCTCCTTTCCTGTCGCCTCTTCTGTCCGGTCACTGCGGTCACTGCTCCTGCCCAGTTCACTTCACTCCGTGTACAACATTGACAAAGGTGTCAAGTATCCCACAGTACTCTGCTTGGGGAAAGCTCCTCTCTTATCACCAACTCCGATCTCAGGGGCACTTGATATGTTAAAGGCAGAGGGCGGGCGCATTGTCATTCTAAAGAGGCTAATCTGCCTCAATCGGAATGACAATGGCTTGCCCTCGGTCTGTGCGAGCTCAGGGGGGGCGGGGGCTGCTGCAGCCTCTGGAGTACAACAGAGAAGTGCGAGCAGCCCCTGGAAGCGGACAGAAAAAAGTTATCATTTTAAAGTTGGACTATGCTTTCCGTCCCGGGACACTTTTTTGAAAGCAAGAAGTAGGGGAACGGACTGAACAATTTTTTAGAAGTAGGGGCACGCTGTGCCCTTCCGTCCCCGCCCACTTCTATCACTGACCTTCAGGCTCCGACCGGTGTCCTCCGTCTCCTTCCCCATCTTCGTCTTCGTCCTCACACAAACACCATGGAAAAAGAGAGAGGACTCTATACAAATGCCCGTCGCCGAGAGAAGAATACCGCATCTCGCTATGTAAGGAACAAATCGATAGAAATAAAGCCCTAGGTGAGCCACATATTAAAACCACTCATTAGAGAAACGGCCCCATGATGCTGCTACGTTTCGACCACATAGGTCCGTATTCGGTTGCTCTCTCCTACGCGTCGGGGGCTGATCTTGCCAGGAGCTCACACCGGAGGGTCACCTGACTAATCCTTGATACATTTGGGAATATGTAAACAGCAAAGCTCTCGCAACCACAAAACAGTGTGAATTTTTTAAACAAATGTGACAACAAAGTAGCAGAAAGCAGCAGATCTCTGAATTCGTGTTCTTTTTCAAACGGATGTTTTAATTTGATCCACAAACAGCCGACACGTGTTTCATCGTGTTGAAGTGGAGTCAACACGACTCTTCAGGGCTGATGAAATAAAGTAAACATATGTATAATACATTTCACTATAACACTTCTGGTACACTTGTCAGTGATAAAGACGTGCACGGAAGTGAAGGTGACGGATGGTTACGTGCCTAGTGGTCAAGCAAAATGTTTTTTCAGTTTAACATTCCTTATAAATTTGAAAATGTCAATTTTACTCTGACAGATATCACCAGTGTTGTACGGGTTAAAGTTCAGACCTTTGCCAAGTAAGGAAACCATATCAGTGGTTAAAGGAAAGGAAGAAAGATTGATTACTTGGACCGTCTCATCTGAAATTGTCAATTCCTCTGTGTGCCTGACCTGAGTTTCCTTCGATACTCCTCGTTTGAGATTGCGCCTGCCCCTGTGGGTTTTGGGTCTGTGGCGCCCCTGGTTATAGTTGTTCTGTTGCCCTTTCTGATGCGTTCCATTTCTAAAAAAAATGGCATGTTGATAAGATCAGTATTTTCTGTTCTTTCATCCTCAGATTCTATGAGTCCAGCAGAGTTAAGTGAGGAGGTACTTGAAGTCACTGAGCTGGCTACAGTAGATCTACCCGTCTGGGAGCCTTGTCTAGATTTGGGAATCGGCTAAACACCTACACGTGTTTAGGTATGTACGCTTTAACCTAGAGTTGTATTGAACTGCATCGACAGTTTTTTGATTCTTGACCACTACTCGTTTGTCTTGTAATGTTCTTATCGGATTTTATATTTATTTTTGACTTTTCTTTTCGTGCAGTCTTTGTTTGGAACAAACGAGCAACATTTTATACATACCTATACAGCTGGGTGAATACTTATCTACCAACCCGATACCAGGGTTCTCTGCATTTATAACATATTGACATATCCGTCAATATTTATACAGGGTAAGCCACAGCCAACATTGGCTTATCGCACCCTGTGATCTACACCACTTGCCTTTCATTAATTTTTCTCCCTTTCTTACTTTCTTATTTTTGTGTTTTTTGTCAATGTTTAGATATATCGATCTACTCGCACTCATTTTCGCATCTACCCATAGATGCCTGGGTCTATACCAGGTAGGCTACTATTGATATTAGTGAGGTTTTCATGAGCTGCATGATTTTTTTGCACACAGACCTACTTTGGTATCGTGCATGACACGCACACTTTGTGCTCAATAGAATGGAATAATTGACACGTTTTACACCCTTATCCTTCACTAACGCGGTTTCCTCGTGAGCGGGAGACGACAAACCACGTGATTTGGGTTTTTGTTAACAGTGAATTAACTGTTGGAACAGATAGTTATGATGCAACTGCTACCCACGCACTTTACAACCATCACTGGGTTGCGAGTGTGGATGTGCATGGTACGTAAATCACCAAACGACCACTAGGCACGTAACCATCCGTCACCTTCACTTCCGTGCACGTCTTTATCACTGACAAGTGTACCAGAAGTGTTATAGTGAAATGTATTATACATATGTTTACTTTATTTCATCAGCCCTGAAGAGTCGTGTTGACTCCACTTCAACACGATGAAACACGTGTCGGCTGTTTGTGGATCAAATTAAAACATCCGTTTGAAAAAGAACACGAATTCAGAGATCTGCTGCTTTCTGCTACTTTGTTGTCACATTTGTTTAAAAAATTCACACTGTTTTGTGGTTGCGAGAGCTTTGCTGTTTACTGCTTATGGTGATCTTTTGATTGTCTTGGAACGGTTTTAGGGTTATTCCGTTCGCTCAGTACGCACCACGCATTAGAACTTATCTCCCTACAGGTTGTAACGTATACTACAGGTAGAGCGCCATCATCTGAAATTTCTCCAAACCCTAATAGCTGTCTATACATTTGGGAATATATAGAACAAAGCAGCTAAACATAAGTTAGTATAGACAAAAACTCATTTGTTTTCCCTGAATGTTGAGTTTGATGGTTGAGCATCATATGCTGAGCTTTGCTGACATGTACTATTAAGGCTTTTTTTGCAGTACATTTCTTTCTGTTTTGTTTTAGTTTTTTAGTTGTTCCCATTATATGAATTGTTTTATGTAGGCCTTCAGACCTAATGAGTGGCATGTGATAAGCCTACCACATGCGGTAAACTAGGAATAGATAGTTGTTTTCTTTAGAAAGAGTAACAATAATAGGAAGGCTTGCATTTAGATCCTCATTACGAGTGTACCGTTGTGTTCCACAATAATTATTGCACATATTAAAATCAGACACTGAGGTCTTTGGATTCAATTGTGTGCAAACATTATCACCCATTACAAGTTTTACTGTAAATGCGGGATTACATGTGGCTTTTGGTGCTTACCGCATTAAAATCCCCATTATCCGAGCATATTTCCCCTGTTGAATTTCGTCAGAATATAACCGCATGGAATTGTCCAGAGGGTACTGATTTTATCACACATGGGCCCTCATAGTGAGCAGCCTGGTAAATGGATTGATATTTATTGCACCTGATGGAGTCTGACCAGCAAATGTACCGTATTTAATAAATACCAACCAATTCCAAATTTTGAGAGAATAACACGCAGATTGTGGTGCTTACCGCACCAAACTGCATGTTCTGTTCATGACCAGGCATTGTTCCTTTGATGTGTATCAGGAGGTTTGACCTGTTGATATTTAATATGGAACCTATCTCAATTTTTCTGGTGTTCGGCACCGGTACTTAATTGTCAGCACCCATGGTGGCACTGTCTGCCTAATTTAGGTGTGAGCATAGCAGCAGTTGTTTATTAATACAATATACATTAATGATGACTGACACCTGCCACCCAAGCCAATGTTATAGCTTTGGGGCCTGGAATAATATGATGTGTCACACTTTTAAGAGTTTGACAGTTAGTAGTTGTGCTGGTACTGTCACTGACAGGGACAATGGCTCGTGCAACCGCAGTGTCCTCCTAAGTAGGGCCCTGGTACTTATTATGTTTCAAATGCATTTATTTTAAAGAGTTTTATATAGTGGGAACTTGACCCGGATCAGGTATCAGAGCACTTTACATAATAGCAGTTGCATTACATGAGGACACATTCATTTTTGTTAGGCACATGGAGATTAAGTGATTTACCCAGAATCACAGGATGTTCAGCGCCATTGTCAAGACTCGAACCCAGATTCGAGGTCGACCACCCTAGCCTTTAGGCCAACTCCTCTCCCCTAATTTAAGCACTTATTTCAATATGTGTGGAAACAAAAGTTACCGCACAAATTGCATTTAATCATGGCACTCGTAATGACGCCCCTGGTGTTCACTAGGTGTGACAAAATTGCCACAACTCATATTTTCAATATGCGCAGTTACAGAAGTTGCCGCATATATATCGAAATTATAAAGGGCACTTGTAAAGAGATCCTACATATTTCAGTGACCAGTTGAGCTAGAAGGCAGGGTGGGGATGAAACTTTACACGCAGAGTTACTGGTGGCTAGATATGCAGTAAAACGATGGTATTTGTAGCTTCACTCAGCAGGCCCACACACAAAACAAGTATTCTAAGGTGATTGTTTTAAGCTTCGTTTCAGCCTGTATTTTTATTTAGAATGAAATTCTATTTTGTATTAAATTGAAAAAAAAAATATGAAAGAAACTCTGTATTCTGTATTACAGTCTAATCAGGTTGTTTTGCTCACTGTATAACTGTAAAACCTCTAATTGAGAATATTCATAGGATCATCTTTTGATGTTTAATCCGCTCCCCTTATGTCTCATTGTTGTCTGATTACATTCAGTGTGGATGTTTATCATTTCAATGAGTGCTGGAGAATAATTTTCCAGAACTAAACCGCATTGCTTGGTATGGTTTAAAATTAGGTGGTTTGCCAAATGCCAAAATCCTTTCTATCCACAAAAGCATCATTTTTTGTGATAATTATACATATTATGTAAACTATCATTCTTTATTAATATGTTGGAAAATTGTACGTGATGTATTCCCTTCCATACAAAAGTCACGTGAGATGTCTACAGAATGTATTTTCCACAGTTTCTAAAGTCGCACTGTTAGTATTGGTACACCGCTTGTAGGCATGTAACGCATCCAGTTTCACTATAATGATCACTAGAGTCTGGCATGAGAACTCCTCAATTGTATTCCTGATTTGCTTTGCTGGTACTACGCGACTGCCACACCATTTCTACTACTTGTGTAGCTCCCACATGACCATAAGGCCACCTTGACCACTTCTGCCTCCCACTGCCGTGCTCTTGCCCGCCCACACACCCTTCCCCCATGGCCGCCATTGGAGTTCCTGCTACAGGAGCTCATGCAGCGCTGCTGGGCTAGTTTGTGGTGTTGCCCAGAGACCAGAGGGCCTGTCCTGGATTTGGGATACCACTGGTTGTGGACCTAGGTGGACTTACGAAGCGTCTCTGCTTTTCTCCCCTACTCTCCCTTGGCGAGAAACAGCCCGGTGAGAGAGAGATTGAGGGTAATTAAGGGTGGCTGAACGAGTGAGGGAGAAAATGGAGGAGGGATGGGATATGTGGCAAGTGATGGCGGATCTACGTTGTTTGGCCATCATGGCCACTGACAAGCTGGGTCACCCTCCTCTGCCTGCCCGTGCTGCTCTTAGTGCCTGCTGTCACTACACCTGATTATCCGTCAGAAACAAGCGAACTCCAGGTGTTCAACAGGGCGGTGGGTGCTTCTTTGTGGTTCTGCGTTATTAAAATGTGCAGTGACTTTCATTGCCAGCGCCCCTGACCTTTTTTCCTGATTATCCCTTTGGAGCAACTGGTGAGATCAAAGAAAACAAACAAAGGGCCAAGACTCTTTGGATGTCCACTGGGAGTCTGGCAAGGCTGTGAATCTCAGAATATTGGAGTATGGCTTGCTGGTGTTCGTCTGTCTCAGGCAGCTGTAAGCGGACACTTGGATACCTGGATTGATGATGTGTGGTGTGTGGGTGGAGGCCGTGGTTTGCGACCTGGGGTGGAGGTAAGAGACTAGTGTTTGTCTTTGTCATCCTATCTGCCTATTTGTCTTTTGTCTGTACCTTCTGCCTTCTGTTTCCTGCTAGTGTTGACATTATCCCATATGTAAGCCTGGTTTGTAGCTGAGTGATGCATGGGTAAATGTAAACAGCAACCCGGGAGGGAAAATGCCTCAACCAACTCTGGCACAGGAACTACGCTAGACTCTTTATGGTGAAGGCTCTTAGTGTAGTATCAAAGGAGATTGAACTGGTAGAGAGACAGCTGTCGCTGGAGTGTGGAGAAGACCTAAGCCTAATTACCTCTTGGTTGAGATCGCCACCTTTTCAACCTGTAAGAACTGCTAATATTGAGGCAGTCCCAGTCCCGGAGGATGCTTTGTCTGGCCCAGGTGGGGCAATTGCTGATGCGGAAGGGGGCTCTGCTCCAAGTGCATCCAGACTACTGTCACTCACATTCTGTCCCAGTCCAAGTCCTGGTCCTGGCCTAGGGTCCCGGCTTCAACAACATCCCATGCGAGCCCATAGAAAAAAGAAGCGGACGCTGAAATCAGGCCAAGCTTCTGTTACAATAAAAAAAACAGGGTAAAAAACTAGATCCACATGGGAGAGTCCGGGGGTCTGCATCAACTAACCTAACCCCCCCACCGCCCCTAGTTGTGACAAAAGACATTGGCCAGACGGAGCTAAGTGTGCTTATAGAAAGATTAGTAGAAAAAAGAAAGGGATGTCTAACTTCTGCCATCGCACCAATCCTGGAGAGACTAAACAACCTGGAAGGGATGATTAAGGAATTAGTCTCCAAGATTAAGCCTACCTCTGTTCCCCTAGCATTCACTTCCCCATACGATTATATAAATCCTTTAAACAACCCTAGTGCCAGGGTACTTCATGGGTGGTGATAATCAGCCCCTGATTTTACACAGGAACCTGGGTCCCACGCCCTCTTCAAAAAAACCTGCCACCAATTAAACACACTTGATACGGCCCCAAGGGGTCCCCTGTTGCAGGCTGTACACAGTTGTGAGGGACAAAAGATTCACGAGCTTATGCTGTTCATTCTCACCTTCAGCAGCCCTTTCGACAACATGCACATCAAGTCTTACACTTGCCGCCATAATGTTGCCGCTATATAGCAGCTCTGGTGGGGGTACCCCCATCCCAGCACACACAGATGAAACTTATGAGGTACTGAAAAATAAAGGGAGAATCACTGCACTGACAAACTGGGTGATTGACGGCATCCTCATGTGAGGAGAGTTGTTTGAATCAGGCCTTCTCCAAAGGCTTTGAAAGGGGACTGTATTGTGGTCAGCTGTAGGTTTCTAGAACTGGTGCATTGTCTGATCAATTTTGGTAATAGGTGTGGGGTCAACAGTTTTCCTGCTCTGCTTTCTGTTGTCCGCCTGTTTTTCTTTATTGTGTATTTGCACTGGGGAAGGGTTTAAGAAAAATGTATGCAGTGCGACTCAGTCATGGGACGACGGAAAGACAATCGATGATGTGTAACTAAGTAATTTCATCCTTGTGATTTTATTGTGTGTGATCTGTTTGTAACTTGTTTTATCCTATGCATTTATGGAGATTTTGAAAGAATAAAGATTATTTTACTTGACTGCTCCGGATTTTAAATGTATTTTCCTTTGATTCTTTACTAAGTAATTTAACTTTTCAGTGTTCCCATGGGTACACCTGGTAGACCATAAAGACCAATTGCTGTCTTATTGAAAATAGACAAAATATTAGTCTTAAAAGGAAAGCAAAAATGGATGCCAGATTTGAAAAGAGGCAAGACGACTTTACCACCCATCAAGAGACTTATTTGGAAACAAAAGATAAATACAACACTCCTAAAAAAAGCGTAAAAAATACATTTTAAAAAAATGTTCTGAAGTGTGGCCTCCTGTTATAAAAAGACTTAAAATAATCCTTGTGGCATTCTCCTACTGATGGGAGATAGGTGCTTTTAGATCAAATCTAAGATTGATTTACATATTCACAACTGAGATGTGGCTCCCAAAATGTGGAAAGACTTCCGACTAAAAAAGATGGGTCTGTACTGCTTTGAACGTTATGCTGAGAGCTTTATACTCAATGCATCTTTTTACTGGGAGCCAATGTAATTGTCTTAATGCAGCAGCAGCGGATTTATGCTTGGGAATATACAGCAATATCCGAGCTGCAGCATTTTATACAATCTGTAGTTTTGTAAGACATTTTGTCCTTAGGTTACTGAAAAAACCATTACAGTAATCGGCTCTGGACAAGACCAGGGCTGAGATGAAAAGTTTACGAAGAATGGCAGGTAAAAACGGAAATATTTTGCTAAGCAGTTTTAATGTCTAGAAGGATGCAGAGGAGACATTCACATGACCTTCAAACGTCAGCATGGAATCGAAGGTGATTCCTAGGTTTTTCACTTAGTTAGCTGGGTTGGGCAAAGATCCCAGTTCCGGCTGCCAAAAAGCAGGAGACGAAAAAGAAGTGTTGCCACCAAAAAGCAGGATTTTGGTTTTATTGGAGTTTAGTTTTTAAACAGTTATTTGCCATTTACTGTCCAACTTAAAGAAGACAAGCATGAAATTGTGAGGCTGTGTCAGAGGGGGTACTTGTCACAGAAACAATAATTTGGGTATCGTCATCATAAGCAATTGCTGAGAAACCCAAAGATCAAATCAACTGGGCCAGAGGGGCAACATACATATTAAAAAGGGCCGGCTCAATAAGGAGCCCTTGGGTACCCCGCAAGGCAGCGTAAAGTTTGGCGATTTGAACTGAGAAAGATCGATAGACTGTTCTTGATCAGACAAAAAGGACCCAAGTAATGCCAAAGCTTTTCCTTTTATGCCTATCCCTTCAAGGCATTTGAGCAGTTTTTTTGTGGCTGGTGTATCGAACATGACAGAGAGGTCAAGCTGCACCTGTGCTGCATTGCCCCCTGCATCAACCATCTTCCTGATCTGTTCTGATACAGAGATCAGCGCCAATTCCATGCTATGATGCTTCCTGAAGCCATACTGGGTGGCATCCAGGTGTACATGTTCCTCAATATAGTCAGAAATTGCCATGTTCATGGCCTTTTTGGCCATTTTGGCAGGCGGTGGGAGTCTTGAGATCAAGCAATAATTGTTTGGGTCGGCCCGTTTAAATGAAGTTTTTTCCAAGGCGGAAGAACCAATGCTAGTTTCCACTTGTTGGGAAAGATGCCTGAAGTAAACATTTGGTTGAAGAAATAGAGCGGGCGTGACTCACACAGAAGCGTGATACGCGAGAGATCCTAAAAATAATTGGACAATGTATAAGGGGGCAAACCTGGGGGCCAGACACCGTGAAAACCTCGCACAGGCTCCCCTTTGGAGAAATGTCCTGGAAACAAATGGAGAAAAAACTTAGAAGGTGAGAAAGCAACCAATAAAATGATCAAAAAGCTCAAATCGGGCACTTCCAAGATGGCGCCTGTTGTTGAAAGGGAGCCAGGCATCTCCAAACTGGAGTCGGATACCTAATGCGTCCAACTACTACAAGAAAATTATATGCAGGGCTAAGATTAGGCAGAAGCTGGTTACAGCGTTAGTGCTCGGTTGAGCTGCACAGACGCGCTGCTGTGTGAGTTAAATAGCCCTCCATAGAGGAGGCATGACCAACTCAGCAGCGTGACGTGGGAGAGAGCCTAGAAATAAGTGGACAAAGTAAAAGGGGGCAAACCTGGGGCCCGGACTCCCCGCAAACCTCGCACAGGCTCCCCTGTGGAGGAATGACCTGGAAACCAAGACAAAACAAACTTAGTAGGTCAGAAAACAACTTAAAATTATCAAAAAGCTAAAATTGGGCACTTCTAAGATGACGCCCATTGTTGAGCGGGAGCCAGGTATGTCCAAAATGGACACGGATACCTAATGCGTCCGACTCCTACAAGGAAATTAGAAGCAGGGCTGATATTAGGCAGAAGCTGGTTACAGCGTGAGTGCTCGGTTTATATATCCAACACGATAAAAATCCAACAAACAGTACTTTAAAAATATATACTTTGCAAGATATCCTTAAAATTGCAGAACTACCTCAAAAGCACAGTTTGTATAAAGTCAGTAGCTCCGTCTGGGGCAACCACGATTTTGAAAACAACAGAGTGTAACAGTTCCAGCCGACCGCGTCGGTATGGGCCAGCGAAAGCGTGGACAGACTCGGTAACAATACCTTTCTCATTGCAGCTGGCACATTGGTGCGAGCCGGTTGTGGCAACTGTTGCGATTGTATTGCAAAATTGAAGTGGTGCAGGGTGCAGTGCTCTCTCAATGCGGTGCAGTCAACGGATCGATGACGATCGTCCAGATAGTGTTCTGAGATCAAGGCTTGCGGTGCAGGGTGAAGCGGTGCTCAATGCGGTGCTGGCAGTTTGCGGTGCAAACGAAAGAGCCGGTTAGTGGGCGCTGGATGTTGTTCGGCCCAGATTGCTTTGTGGGATGAGGCTGTGCATTGTGAAACTTACAAGTGGTGCCCCCAGCCACAATGCGGTCAGTGGTGTCGAAGTCAGCAGCAGCGACAGTTTCGGTGAGACCAGGATGGCGTAGTGAAGCGAGGTGCAGCAGAGTGCGGTGCCCACAGGTCACGGTGCAAGCAGCGGCTCGATGGCGGCGTTGTAGGTCGTTGTCGGTGAGAACATGGTTGCCTGCAAGATGCGGACAGTGCCTTCTGCGGTACCGTCAGGACATGGAGCCAGCGACGGAGTCGGTGACTGAGCCAGTTGCTTTTTCCTTCTCTTTGGCAACTGAAAAAGCAGTTCCAGAAGTGGTACCCAAAGGTTGGTGAAGTCTTTGCAGTCCCTGAGACTTTAGAACAGGAGACAAGCTCTAGTTCAAGCCCTTGGAGATCCTCAGCACAAGTAAAGAAATGCCAGTCCAGTCCTTTCACTGCCCAAGGCAGAAGCAGCAACTGCAGGCCAACCCAACAAAGCAACAACACAGCAAGGGAGCAGTACTCCTCCTGGCAGCTCTGCCAGCTCCTCTTCTTTGCAGGTTCCTTGATTCCAGCAAGTTCCAAAATATTTGGGTCTGGGCCCCAATATTTATACTCAAAATTCCTTTGTCCTCTCAGGCAGAGAGTGTCTGTGCTTAGTCTAAATCAGAGACGGCATTGTGGAAGGTAGACCAGGCTCATTCAGGTTAAAGGAAATCTCCTCCCCCTACTCTAAATGCAGCCCGGCTCTATTCAGTCCAGCCCTGACTCATCCAGACTCTTTGGAGCCACTGCATCTCCCCAACCCCTGCCACTCCAAAGCCAGACAGCCAATACACATCCTAGCAGAGGCACACTGGAGGGCTAAGCAAGAAAATACCTACTTTCTAAAAGTGGTATTTTCAAACACAGAATGTAAAATTCACCTTTACTCAAAGAGGCATCATTAAATTCTGAGTTTAGGCATACTACATTTTAATTTCCTACCTTGTTCCCAGGGGTAGCTATGTTTATAAGATGTTATAAGCAAACTCCTAATTCTATCCTATGGGAACAGGTAGCCTTGCAGTAGTGAAAAACAAAATTGGCAGTATATCACTATCAGCCCATGCCACATACACCAGGGCATGTCCTACCATTCACAGACACTACACCCTGCCATCAGGGGTGCTTTGGGCCTGCTTTAGCGGTAACTAACATGTAAGAAAATTGAAGGTTAGGGCCTATCAAGTGGGTGCACTTGCCAAGTCGACATGGCAGTACCAGACTGAACACAGGCTATGCAATGGCAGGCCTGAGTTACATTTTCAGGGCCACTCATGTGGGTGGCACAATCAGTGCTGCAGGCACACTAGTAGCATTTGATTACAGGCCCTGGCACTCTCAGTGCACTTTACTAGGGACTTACCAGTAAACCAAACATGCTAATCATGGAAACACCAATCAATGACACAATTTACACAGAGAGCATATGCACTTTAGCACTGATCAGCAGTGGTAAAGTGCCCAGAATCCTAAAACCAAAAAAGACAGGTCAGGAAAAAATAGGAGGAAGAAGCAAAATGTTTGGGAATAACCCTGCAAAAAGGGCCATTTCTAACTACATGTAAAAGGAAGATCAATAGGATAATGTCTTCTGCAACTGATACTGCCGGTTTCTCAGATATTTGGTACTGCTTGTAAATATCTAAGAAATCCTATTTTTTCTTGAATGCACAGAAAGGTATATACTATTTTTTGAAATAGTGAGTGGGAAATTCACCAATAGGGAAAATAATGCTGCTGTCAACCTTAAAATATGTGAAGTATAAGAAATTGGGCTTTATTTTAATGAACAAAGAGATTAACTAGATGATATATGTTTTATGTGGAAAAAATTAAAGTAAATGTGAGGAGCATGATAATAGGCTGTTCATTGTATATGAAAAAGGAATGAGCACACAAGCTTTTGTTGAAATAAATGAAAGATAAAATACCAGAAATGCGTTTGTTCAAGGCAAAGATTGAGAGCCGACAATGATATATTGGGAACAATGTATTTTCAGGCTATTGTCTTACGATGCCTCCCAGCTTTACATCAGCCTCTCACCTTGATTTGAATCCCCATACCTTATGCCTTACCCTGATTTAGCTAAAGTTGGGCAAAGTTCTCTATGTGACCTGTTTGACAGTGAGCATGGTCACGCAAACCGAGATTAATCTCTTAACTACTAGTGTGCAGAATAGACTCATGGTGCTAGGATCCTTAACCACTGAGCATGCTGTTTTTCTTAAAGAGTCTGTCTCTTCCTCCTCCACATACTCTGGGCTGGCTTACTCATGCAACACATGCCGTAGAATCGATTATCGATTGTCAGTGGTGACAGGCAAGGAATATTGCTAGGCTAGAGGAGAATTTGCACAGGCAAGGGGTGTTGCAAAAGCTTGTAACATGGAACAATACATTGCCATACTTCTTAATTGGGATGGTCAGTATGACATCACAGCAACTACAAACCAATGTCCATGCCGCTGAGTACAGCTAGCAACCATCCTGCAAAAGGATTCCGCACGAGTGCAGCTGTGTAAATGGACAAAGTAAAGAACAACCAGTCAGAAAGAACGTAAAATCCCAAAGAGAAACCTGGCGACTCCCAACATCATCTCATCATGAGTCATGCAAACATGAAGGGCCTCATTTACAAGCCCTTTGCGCCGCCGGTACGTCACTGTTTTAGATCACCGGGGGTGCAGTATGCCTTCCCATATTTACAAGGCCATGTAAAGTCACCCTGTGTGACTTTTCATGGCCTTGTAAATGTCGACCCCTTTCACACATTACTCTGCATGAAAGGGGCGTTCCATGAGTGCTGTTAGGGGGGGCCCACACAACATCCACAAGACCGAGCACATTCTCAGATTTACAAAGTGTTGTATGTTATGTTATGTTATTTTATGGCTTTTATAGCGCACGGCTACTCAAAAGAGTGTCCCGGCGCTTTATTAACATCCTGAAAAGCAAACATAACACACAAAAGAAAAGAAGAGGGGAAGAGGAAATTTAAAATCTAAGAGGCAAACAGCCAGGTTTTTAGGCCCTTCCTAAAAGATAGCATGTTGGAATTGCTTCGTAACACGAAGGGCAAATAGTTCCAAAGCTGAGGAGCCCGAAGCATAAAAGAGCGACCTCCCAATCGGGCCCTCCTCACACGGGGAACAATGGCAAGGAGCTGCGATCCTGATCTCAGAGATCGCGACGGACAGTATTGCTTAAACCTCCTCTGCAGGTATTTAGCCCCGGTGGAATAGAAGGCCTTATGCGCAAGGGTCAAGGTTTTAAAAGCTATCCGCTGTCGGATAGGCAGCCAATGAAGTGGCTGTAATAGGCCAGAAACAGGTGCTCGCCTATGCAGACCCAAGATGGCGCGAGCCGCCGCATTTTGGACAACCTGCATCCGTTGCAGGAGGTATTCGGGCAGGCCAAGATATAAGATGTTAGCATAGTCCAATCTTGAACCAATCAAGGCCTGCACCGTAATCCTCCTGTGATCCTCTGAAAGCAGCGGAAAAAACTTCCGCAGCATGCGGAGAAGTCCAAAGCATGTGCCTGTGAGGGTGAGGATCTGAGATCTGAGGGTCAGGCCGTTGTCAATTTTGACCCCCAGATTCTTCGCTACCTGCGAAGACTGGCTCGGAGGAGACATGTCCGCCGGCCACCACATCTGCCAGTCCGGGTCGGATTGACAGCCGAAGAAGAGTACCTCCGACTTATCTGAGTTGCACTTGAGGCTGTTCAGTTGGAGCCAATTGAAAACAGCCCCAAGGCACTCACGGATACTCTCTCCGTCAAAATCCTACCCTTTCCGGCAGGTGAAGAGCAGCTGGGTGTCATCCGCATAGGATACGATCTGGGCTCCATAGGACTCAGCCAGAGCCGCCAAAGGGGTCATAAAGATGTTAAACAGAGTCGGGCTCAATACAGAGCCCTGCGGGACTCCGACTCCCAGTGGCGGCATCTCGGCGGAAGCCGAGGAAACCCAGACTGACTGTCGGCGACCAGCTAAGAAAGATGTAAACCAGCTGAACACCGTCCCCCTCAGACCGATCTCATGGAGTCTGATGAGCAAGCCCTCATGGGGGACGGTGTCAAAGGCCGCCGACAGATCGAGCATGATCAACATAGCTCTCCCACCCAGATCTAGCATCTCCTTGATGGCCTCAGAAACCTCCAGCAACGCCGTCTCCGTGCTCAGATTAGGGCGGAAGCCCGACTGAGTGGAGTGAAGCAGGTCGTTGGATTCCAAAAAATTGGAAAGCACGCTGTGGACATGCTTCTCCAGGGTCTTGGCTAAAGCCGGAAGAAGAGAGATCGGCCTATAATTGGCCAAGACCTCAGGAGCCAGACCGGGCTTCTTAATCAAGGGGATGACCATGGCCTGCTTCCACGCCAAAGGGACCTCACCTAGGCTGAGAGAACGATTCAGGAGAGGGTTGACCAACGGGTTAACTACCTCCGCCATCCTCGCCAAAAATTTGGCCGGGCATGGATCAAGCGGTGACCCAGATTTGAGATTGGCCAGCAGAGCCAAGGATGAGGCCATAGGTAAAGGCGGGAAGTCTGACAGGACAGGTCCCGAGGGGATCGATGGAACAGGGCCAACCTCGGGGCCAAGCAGGGAAACCGCCTGCCGCGATGGAAACGACTCCTGCATCATCTTGATCTTCGCGGTAAAGAAGCAAGCCAAATCCGAGGCCCACTTCTGAGTGGGAGCAGACTGGGCCACGTTCGACCGCGGGGCGATGTATTCCCTAACGATCGTGAAGATCTCTTTACAGGAGTTCGAGGCATCCTCGATCCTCCTGGCAAAATAGCTTTTCTTCTCAACCAGAATCGCTCGGTGGTAGGCTTTGACCATAGTCCTATATTCGAGCTTGGCTTCTAGATTATACTGGGCTCGCCAGGTCCTTTCAGCCACCTTGCACTGCCTGCGAGAAGCAAGCAGCGCACCTGTAAACCACGGGGCAGAAACCCGCTTAGGTAATGGTCGAGGAGGTCTAACCGGGGCCAGGTCATTTAGCCTCTCCTCAAGCCAGGCCTGCAAGGATTCCAGGTCACTATCCAAATCTCCCGTCAGCGGGCACGGATGTTCACGTAGTGCTTTAGACAGCAATTCAGGAGTCACCTGGTGCAACGCCCTTGTCTCTGAACCAAGCTGCCTAGGGGCATTGCTCCGGGGTCTCTCATTGGCCGGTATATAAAACTGTACCAGGCGATGGTCGGTCCAAAGCACCGGCAGAAGTGCTGTCACCTCTATGGGGGAGGAGGAAAAGACCTGATCCAAGGTATGGCCTTTGTCGTGCGTAGGTTCAAAGAGAAAAGGGACTAAGCCCAAGGGGGTAGTGATATCAGATAGTTTGATCACGTCTGAGTCCTGGGCATCATCCATGTGAAAGTTAAAATCACCGGCCAGAATGCAATGGTCAGCTCTCATGGCCAGCGATGACATAGCAGACTGGAGTTCATCAAAGAACGAGCCTGCTGGACCCGGGGGTCTATAGACTAACAAACCTTTCACTGACTGATGCGGTGCCAAAGCTAGAGAAAAGGCAAGGGACTCAGACCCTTTGATGGCCTCAGTGGGAATGATAGAGCACGCAACGGAGTTATTCACCACGATGGCTACACCACCCCCCTTCCTACCTGTCTGTCCTGTCTATAGATGCTATAATCTGACGGGATAGCCGAGGCGATATCCGGGTTGGAGGAAGCTCCCAGCCAGGTCTCTGTGAGCATCAGACAAATCGGTTTTTCCAGAGTAAGGAGATCAAAGAGCTCCTGAGCGTGACTACGCACTGATCTGGTATTCAATAGCATACACAGATGCTTCACCGAAACCGCCTCCCGATGGGGAGGTGGCCGTGGACCAGCGTCTTTCGACCAGCCACACCCAGGGCATTTGCTCTTACCCCTATAACGCCCAGGGAAAACCTTAAAACAACCACAAGAAGCCATATTAAACGACCGAAGTTGCGCAGAGGTATAACTAACCATAGTTGCTACGATAGAGCCCCGTCGCCCCTAGTCCAAATCAGCCGCCGCCCCGATCGCCTCCGGGACGCTGACGGGCGCAGACGGGCAGGACTCTGGCGCGATTCAGGCGCAGAGAGGGCGCTTCCGCTGCGTGTCACCGCTGCGCGTTGAAAGCGGAGCTTTAAATAGGCATGTCCCCGTGTCCCTGAGCGGTAGAACGCTCAAAGATGGCGCCCACAGATCGAGTCCCTCACAAAAATGGCGCTCCCTGCCTCCCAGGAAACCGGACCCGCTAAAATAGCGGTGGGTAAACAATTACCGTGCAGGTGAGTGGCCCAAGAACCCTGTGCTAAAAAAAGGGGAAATATAAAACAAACAAAAAAAAATAGAAAAAACGTGGCTTTTAAAATAGCGATTAAGCGCTAAACACGCTCCAACAGCACACACACCCAGCAGCGAAATGCTGCTACAATCCTTATCTTTAGTTTTCAGATGCCAGAAAGATCAGGTACCGGCTCCGCCTTAAATAGGCATGTCCCCGTGTCCCTGAGCGGTAGAACGCTCAAAGATGGCGCCCACAGATCGAGTCCCTCGCAAAAATGGCGCTCCCTGCTCCCTGCCTCCCAGGAAACCGGACCCGCTAAAATAGCGGTGGGTAAACAATTACCGTGCAGGTGAGTGGCCCAAGAACCCTGTGCTAATAACAGGGGAAATAGAAAACAAACAAAAAAGAAATAGAAAAAACAGGGCTTTTAAAATAGCGATTAAGCGCTAAACACGCTCCAACAGCACACACACCCAGCAGCGAAATGCTGCTACAATCCTTATCTTTAGTTTTCAGATGCCAGAAAGATCAGGTACCGGCTCCGCCTTAAATAGGCATGTCCCCGTGTCCCTGAGCGGTAGAACGCTCAAAGATGGCGCCCACAGATCGAGTCCCTCACAAAAATGGCGCTCCCTGCCTCCCAGGAAACCGGACCCGCTAAAATAGCGGTGGGTAAACAATTACCGTGCAGGTGAGTGGCCCAAGAACCCTGTGCTAAAAACAGGGGAAATATAAAACAAACAAAAAAGAAATAGAAAAAACGTGGCTTTTAAAATAGCGATTAAGCGCTAAACACGCTCCAACAGCACACACACCCAGCAGCGAAATGCTGCTACAATCCTTATCTTTAGTTTTCAGATGCCAGAAAGATCAGGTACCGGCTCCGCCTTAAATAGGCATGTCCCCGTGTCCCTGAGCGGTAGAACGCTCAAAGATGGCGCCCACAGATCGAGTCCCTCACAAAAATGGCGCTCCCTGCTCCCTGCCTCCCAGAAAACCGGACCCGCTAAAATAGCGGTGGGTAAACAATTACCGTGCAGGTGAGTGGCCCAAGAACCCTGTGCTAAAAACAGGGGAAATATAAAACAAACAAAAAAGAAATAGAAAAGACGGGGCTTTTAAAATAGCGATTAAGCGCTAAACACGCTCCAACAGCACACACACCCAGCAGCGAAATGCTGCTACAATCCTTATCTTTCGTTTTCAGATGCCAGCTGTAAACCTGGGAATGTATCAGAATCCAATGCCTTCCCAGGGTAGGCATAGGAGTGATGCAACAAGGAGAAATACTTTTATTTCTACTTATTTTTTGTTCTTTCAATATGTGTTGCATTCTGCAGCACACATAAAAGGAGCGAAACACCATTGAGGATTGTTTCTGTGCACAAAGCTTTCCCTTCCCACACAACAACAATCATCTCTGCGACGTAGGCACCCTTGCACCATCATGCAAGGATGCCTGCATTGGTGCATGGCTGCTGTTTCTGCATTGGCACAGGGGAGATGGACTAGAAAGTGCCATATCTTGTAGATGTGGCACATTCCTGCACTTGTATTTTGATGCACAATAGCACAGCAGGAAGCCTAACTGCACTGCTGTACGTCAAAAGATAGAAAATGAGGCCCTAACTTACCAGTGTGGCACATTTTACCACATCCGCCTTTTTTGGACATTGCATGCTGGGTGTTCTAGGCCCCAACTTGCAATGTAACAAAAAAAACTACATGCGACAACATGATGTTGGTTGAAAAGCAAGAAATGCTGAATGTGTCATACTTGACATCAGGCCAGGTTGCATTAACTTGCTTGATTTAAATAGAGAGATGTGAGTGGGGTAAGGACACAGGTTTCGTTCCTTTCAGCGTATGTGCCTGGTGCAGAGCAACTTCTGGCCTGCCTTGCAGGGGCAGTAGGGGTGACATCTGACTGGCTGAATAGCTGCACTGTTTGGGAAGGGTGGACACAGGGACAGTGTTGCTGCACGTGTGAGGTGATTGACAGCAAGATTACAGTACTGCTGTCCTTTTTTTGGGTGGAGATGCATAGGTATATCCCTACAGTGTTTGACATCGTCCTTGCTCAATGCTTTCCTAGCATAATGGTAGTAATTATTGACAGCAGTGAACATCCATGACATGACAATACACACCTATTACTGGGCCTGTAAGTAGATGTATAGATCTTTGGAACATTTGGAGTTTAGTGGTAGTGGCATGTGTAAAACTCCCAGCTTGCTGCTCAGGGTAGCTGAAACAGAAGGTGTATGGGGTGACGGTCAGGGCAAGGCCCTGTGAAACTGACATCACTCTCGCTGTATTAGAATGTGTGGTAACCTCTTCTTGAATCCTGGGTGAAATTCACCCCCTCTTAGGCTTGAAATGGACTCTACAAAGAAAAGGGAATAGATATACAGTTTGACTGGCGCTTCTCCAATGCACTCGTGTAAATGTGCCCACTCTCCCTCAGTGGTAGAACCAAATAGCCCTCTCTACATGCCAGCTGTCTTGGCATGATGTTATCATACCAGGTATAAATTCACAATAAGTGACTGGATGGCAGCAGTTGTGAATTTGCTGCTTGCCTTTAGGGTGGCCATTTATTTTTCTTTTGCCAGCAAAGAACATACTGCAACTAGAAATAACCACTGGAACTGAAAGACAGGGCGGTGACAGTGTAGGGGACAAAAGATGGGGGTTGAAGGCTGTGAAGGTATGTGCTGTTACATGGGTGGTGTGGGAGACAGGGGGGCTTGTGAAACAGATTTTGCCATTGCGACTTTGAGAGGGGTTTAAAATCAGGGGACTGTGTCAGAGGTAGCGGATTGGTCAGGGAATGTCCATGAATGTTAGCCCTCACTGGTCACTATTGATGCATGACAAGTGTCTACCCACTTCCTCTTATGCTCCCTCACTTGAACAGTTTCATGCTGTTGTGAACAGATGAAAATGTTACCCTTTTGTTAAACTTCACACGTTATACATTATACAAAGCTTGCATCATGTCATAAAAGAAAATGGCAAAGCCTATGTAACTTATCACAGATAAAGTCTATACCATGAGTGCGGATGTGGTTTTAACTTTAGAAACACCGTCTTCTAATTCTTTCATAACTTTTTAGGCTAACTTGCAGTTTCAATATTCATTTTATGGCCTTGTTGTATGCTATTAGCACCCGATTTAGAATTTGACAGATGTTTTACTTCATCACAAACATGGCGGATGTCCAGTCTGCTTTATTAAAAGTGTGTTATAACATAATGCACTTGTAATATAGCCAAACTATAAATCAGCCCTTTAGTAGCTTATGCCATTGTTGTTGTTACTAGACACCAGCACCTGCAGAGGAACAAGTCCACTGTGGTGAACCTTCTATAGGTCACATAATGGGCCTCATTGCAGCTTCAAAACCGACAGCCTCATAACAATGGAGGCTGTCGGTTTTGAAACCAGCCGGACATTCCGGCTGGCTTTCGATGTTTTCAAGAGGCCCGTCTGCCAGTCGGTACCGGTATGTAATCCCTAAGGATGGCAATTAATGCGTATGGATTACAATGTCAGTTTGTGGCAGGGCTTCAATGCCAGGCTTCCCAACATGAAAACCCTGTTGGAAAGTGAATTTGGGGGCCCCTAGCAAGGCTCCCTTCAGCCAGCAGCCTCCGGTTGGGTGCTGAGGGGGCATCTAGGGTATCTCCCTGTTCAACCCTGCATCCTGTGTGTCTTGACTGTACTTTGTGTCTGACAACTAAATAGAAGGGGGTTCCCCGTAGGGATTTAAGATGCTAGCAGGTCAACAAAGGGGGTTATAACAGTACAATAGAATTAGAGAGCACCCTGCCAAGGCATAAATCACGGTCCCATAAGGGAAGCAAAGTCAAGTGCACACAACGAATGTGTATGATATGAGTAATCACAGTCAAATGATAAGGATGAGATCGCGCACATGTGTTCTTTCTGTTTGGTTACATTGGTGGGTGAACGGTCCTCCTATCACAGGAGACCAAAAGAACAAGAAAACCAGCCGACACGTGTTTCGTCAAATCGGGTGTTAACCTGTGACTCTTCAGGGCTGGGGGTGACAAAAAAACAGAGGGGATGGTACAACGTAAAGCGAAAGAACACTTATCCAGAACATACCCTAGGAAAGAGGTGCAAGACCGGTGGTTGAAGGAAAACGTGGAGTGGAAACCAAAGGGTGGGGTGAAGAGGGGAAATATGAGTGACTTCATTGTGGGCATGAAGAGGGGAATGCATAACCCAAGTGAGTGTAAAGTGAATAATTATGCACACTAAAGTATTTGAATACACAATTGAACGGGAGTACTCGGTCTCTCACAGGCGAGAAGTAAGCAAAAACATGAGAGGAAAGATGTGAAAGGCTAGGGAAAGAAAAACGGCAGCATGGTAACTATGCTATGCACCACCTAGTTGTAATACTAACAACCTGTAATCGGAAAGGCACAATGACAGTATGCTAAGTAAAAGCAGTGAGTGAAGTGATGTGAGTCCCTGTGGAAAAAACAGTACTGAAAGCATGATTTAAAAAAATATATATATATATACAATGCTGAAGAACATTTTCTGAATCAGAAGACCAATGGTACCTTGGGAGAGAAAATTGACCATGGGAAGGAAAAAAGCAACACATATATAGGGAGAAGACCGTGAGTTTGGTCACATGGCTCTGGATCGTAGTTCGGTAAGTAGCCTTCATTAATGGAAAATAAATTCGTGCTCACATAATGCTGGTATCTAGCTGATGACATAATGAAACAGTCGCAGTAATTCACAATTGACCTGCGCCCTAAATAACAAAGCACACAAGTGTATTGAGGGCCTGCGGTATGCTGGAAGCAAGTAGTGAAAGAACAAACAACAGTGGGAAAAAGGAAACAGATTCGTGCTCACAGAGTACTGATATCTGGCTAATGATATTATGAAACAGTCACAATAATTCACAATTGCCCAGTATCCTGAATAACAAACATACGAGTGTATTGAGTGCCTGCGGTATGCTGGAAGGAAGTGGTGAAACAACAAACAGCAGTAAGAAAGACGAAAAGAGGGAAAGGTAGAGAGGCTAGAGTGAGAGGTTCCTGTCACGGAGGCCAATATACCAAGAAGTGGTGAGTGAAAGAGTACCTGAAAACGAGTCGTAAACTGTAGTATCTGTATGGAGAGAGGGAACAATAAAGATGAGGGGAGAGTAAGTAGGAGACCGTGTTAAGTCTCGGACTAGGAAAATGCGTCCAGGAAGTAAAAAGTGGTGTCACTCACCGGGGGACCGGTGATAATTCCAACCCGGTCCTGGTCGGGTTTGAGACACCATCGTCAGCACCCACTGGTGTGGTGAGTGGGATAGTCCGTAGTATAGCCAGAAAGTAGTTATATCGGCGGGTAATGCCTTATATAGTAGCAATTGGCTGTGGGCGAGGAGTGGAAAAAGGGGGCGATTAATAGTAGTGCAAGAGACGCAAGACAGAGTCAAGGTGGTGAGATTAGTGTTTGAAACTATAGGCGGAAATACCCTGACAGTAATATTACTACAACGGTAATTAGTGAGGCGGTAGAAACCTGTCTATCAGCTGAATTGGATAAAATAACATGGAATCATGGTGCCAAAATATAAAGCATTTACAATAGGCGAGCATATAAATCAAATGACATATCATTAGTCCAGGATGAAAGCGGGACTAGGCGAGTCATTTAGTCATAGACAAAGGTATGTCGTATAGAGATCATATAGTCATGTGGTTAATCACACGGCCAGTGATAATGTTATTCAAGGTCCTAGGAAGTAATGAAGCTCATCATCCGTGTTTTGGCCGTATTTTATTGCATGCAAACGCATAATCCACGTAGCTTCCTGGCGTCTTAGTCTTAGTTCCCTATTGCCACCCCTCACATTCGCCTCTGTTGCGTATATTTCAAAGAAGCAGAACTTCTTTGTGGTTCCTTGTGAGGGGCAGGTGGCCATGTGGGTTGCCATTGGATAGCGTGCATCCTGTTAAAGAATAGCCCGTGCATTTTCCCTGATTGGTTCTCTCAAGGGCCTGATGGAGCTGCCGACATATATGCTATGGCATGTGCATTCGATGATATACACCACATATCTAGTGTTGCAGTTGATGTTAGTGTTAATGGTGTATTGTTGTTTGTGAAAACCTTTGAAGGACTTGATGCCATGTTTGGCCCATCGGCACATTCCACAGTCGCCACATCTGTAGAAACCCTTTGATTTTTCAGTTAGCCACGCTGTGTTCCTTGTACCACGTGGAACAGTAGGACATAGTCTGTTTCTGAGGTTTCTTCCAAGTCGATATGTGATCTGCGGCCTGGTAGTGATGGCATGTTTCAGAGATCTATCCGCCAGTAGGATTCCCCAATGCTTGCTAATGCTCCTTTTCACTACGGAGCTTATTTCATTGTAATCCATGATGAACCTCACCGGTTTATGGGCTTCTGTTCTGATTTTTTGGTTCGCCAGTGTGGCTCCTCTGTTTATTCGTTTGATTCTGTTTTTCGCTTTTTGTAGTACCTGTGGTTTGTATCCCCTCCTGGAAAAACGTTCAGTCATGTCTTGGATGCAGAGATCAAATTCCACGTTTTCACTGCAGTTCCTTCTTGCACGTACATACTCCCCGTATGGAATGGTATTGATCTGATGGCTTGGATGAGAGCTGTCTGCGTGCAAGACCGCATTGCACGCAGTTTATTTGCGATAGAGGCGGCTGTGGAGGGCATTGTTTTTTATGTATAATTCTACATCTAGAAAAGTGACACTAGAAGTACTTATGTGGCTGGTGAATCTCATGTCCATGTTATTATTGTTCAAATGGTTGCAGAAGTCTACCAATGCCTCATGAGTCCCGGACCAGATCTGTAGGCAATCATCAATGTACCTGCCCCAATACACTATGTGGTCTACCCAGGGCAGAACCTTGTTGCCCCAGATATATTCAGTTTCCAGTGCCCCCATGTAGAGGTTGGCGAAGGACGGGGAGAATCTAGACCCCATGGCCACACCCTAGGTTTGTCTATACCAGCGTCTGTCATAGAGAAAAAAGTTGTTCATTAGGATGATGTGCATCATGGAAGTCAACATGTTGGTATGTTCCCATAGTGTGATGGGTCTGTTTTTTTAGGAATTTGTTGACAGCTGTTAATCCCATATCCGGATTTATTGAGGTGTATAACGATACTACGTCTAAGGTGGCCATCATCAGATCCGGTTGCCATTCAATGTCTGTCAGGATACTTAGGTTGTGCTTGGTGTCTTGTATGAAGGATAGGAGTTTGCTGACCATTGGGTTTAGGAAAATGTCCACATATTGGGATAGTCTCTCTGTAGGTACCCCTATACCAGACACAATGGGCCTGCCCGGAGGGAAAGCACCTGGTTTGTGGATCTTAGGGAGAGTGTACAACCATGGCGAAGTAGGTCTGATTACCCTCATGTAGAGCATTTCATCATCATTGATAAGACCCTGCCCATTCCACTCATTGAGATGTCTGTTAATGAGAATGGTTAGAGGTCCTATAGGGTTATGGTCTAATGGTGCATAACAGGTGGTATCAGAGAGTTGTGTCAGTATTTCATTGTGGTAATCAGCCTTATTCATAATCACTACATTTCCTCCCTTATCCGTTTCTCTAATGATAAGGTCCTGGTCGTTGCTCAAAGATTTTAGAGCCAGCCTTTCATCCCTGGTCAAGTTGTCACATGACCTGATTTTATGAGTGCTGAGTTTCTTCTCATGATTTTCAATGTCGCCTAGAACCAAGTTGTAAAAGACGTCTACCGGGTTACCTCCTGGTAAGGTATGTGTCCATTTGGATTTGTTTTTCAGTCCGCTTTCAATGGTCTGGTTTGTTTCTAGTTCCAGATTATTCAGAAGATTTTCAAAGGAATTGGGAGGGTCATCAAAGTCAGTCAAGGAGAGCAATAAATGTGTCGCTTGTACATCATTGATACTTAGGGCGTTGGTGTGATTGTCTGAGTGGGGTTGTGAGACAGAATTGGAGATTTCTTGACGACCAGAAAAATGTTTTTTTAATTTAAGTCCTCGGATAAATTTGAAGAGGTCGATTTTAACCCTGCAAGGATCCCCTTGTTCATGGGGGTTAAAACTAAGACCTTTACTTAGCAGTGAAATCATATTAGTGTCCAGTTGTTTTGAGGAGAGGTTTACCACTTGGACTTCCCTGTTGTTACTTTCTCCTACTTCTTGTTCCCTGATCGCAACTTCTCCCTGTAACCGTCTTTTGCCGGCTCTGTTGCCTCTCCGGGTTTTCTTTCTGTTGTATTTGGTCGTGAGCGATTCTCTCACCTGATAGTTTGTATTTCCCGTAAAAAATTGTTGGAGGAGGCCGATGGGGTTGTTTTGGATCCTGATGCATGTGGGGTTGTCGCTTGGTCGTCAGATTCATTGTCACTGTTAGGGATGCTGTTGAGTGAAGTGGAACTTGAGGAGATGGAAGAGACTTCTGCCCTAGTGGTTTGGTTGTTGCGTGTCGTTTTGTTGATGAGTTGATCATATTTCTTGGCAAATGTGAAGACACACCCTTCTCGGTAATCCGCTTCGTCCCTTTTTAATTGTCTTGTTTTGCGATCTTTTATTTCATTCTGATGTTTTAATAGGATATCATTCATTTTTTTGTCGTTTTTCTCAGTTGCGTCTTTGAGGTCTAGAGCCTGGATTACCTTCTCCAGTTCATTTATCTCTGCCTGTAACTTGGTCACCTTGCGTTCTGCATTTTCTATCAGTATTTGTATGAGTGTTTTGGAATTTATGGTGAGTGTTTCCTCCCATTTATTCAACAGATCATCGTCAAGGTCTTCGAAAGTGGGAAATTTCTGTGAGCGTAACCCTCTAGGTACTCTGTTGAGCCTAAGGTACTGCTTAAGAGTAGCACTGTCCCACCATTGGGAATTTTCCGTTTTTTTTTGTTTTTTAAGTTTCATGAATTTTTCTTTCAGACGTTGTCTATTGTGATGGTTTCCACTGGTTGGGGTAGTTGTAGGTTGAGCGCCACTGGCCAGGTTTTCAAATCGATCTGAGGCGATTTTATCCCTATCCATGTTGAAAAAAGAAAAAGAGTGTGTTTGGTCACTGTATACCACTGTGGCTGCCTTTCTGAAACCTTTGAATTAGAGTTCAGCGATGGGTTTATGAGTGTTCAGAAATAGAATGGCGCACTACAGGTATCACGGTCCCATAAGGGATCCTTCAATTTCAATATACGGTGACAAGAATATGTATCAGAGCCAAATACACATCAGACAGTTTTCATTTTACTTTTTTCTGTTTATTTATTATTTTATCCAGATACTTTCAGTAGACATGATTCATAATTAAATTGCCATGATTCACTCAATAAGAAAAGGGGATGCCTCTCATTATACATATGTCAGAAACGTCAAAATACATATACGTCCCACACACTCCCGTACATCCAAAATAGAGTCACACTCACTTTCACACTATTGAAATCAATCAATCCCGCATGCATTCATACATCACATTCATGCTGGTACAACAAGGCCTGCAATAAGGATAAAAATGGGGCTGCATAGACAGAAGTCAGACTGTGAAGGCAAAAAGAGTTGGAACAAGTTATCAACAATAACTAGGTTTCTGCCATCCACAGGAACCATGCCAACGCGCGTTTCGGTGTGAGGCCTATTCAGTCCGCACCTTCATCAGGGCGGTGGTGGACCACGGGGTTGGGGACTCACAAGCTGCAGATAAAAAGTTTCTCATTAAAATATATATGTACAAATTAATGGGGTACATTTAATCAACAATATCGACATATACATAGTGTTTATTTAATAAAATTGTGTGTAGCGGCTCTGATATCATATAGTCACTCCAAATTATGGTCTTTCCACAATGGGAAAGCACATCGTCAAATATGATAGACCTAGGAGAAAGATGGAGGCCCAGAGTTCATACATAATTCACATTGCATTCATCAATCATTATCCAGTTATACATTCAATCGGGACACCTCGGTTTTAACAAAGAGCATTTTACGGGGGTAGGGGATAGTGTCATGTTTTCACCAGTTTTTTTTAAGCTGTCTTCAGCGGTCTAGCCGATGCTTCAACTGGACTATCAAATGCAGATTTTTTTAGTTGGGAAAATTCCTATCGGGGCTAAGACAGTTAATCTATACAAGAGCATTAGACTGCAGGAGTATGTATACATATGGATGCACTCACCAGGTTGGCCCTGCTTAACGGAGTTGATGGTGGGTGCGTAGCGATGAAAAGGAGCAAGCTCAAACAGTTTATTTCAAATCTTTCTTTCCTTTGAAGGAATGGTGTGGATTCATCGACGACATTTTCTTCATCTGGAGGGGGCACCATGACTCCCTAGATGAATTCATTTTGTGGCTCAATGCGGCTAATCCTAACCTACGTTTCACATGCCATTCCAGTAACACTAGAATTGAATTTTTAGACATCTGGGTGGAACATCAAGATAATGCATTGAGTGTATCCTTATATACGAAGCCTACTGCCAGGAACACACTGCTCCAATATGCCAGCTTTCACCCGAGATGCCAAAAGGATAGTATCCCATACAGCCAATTCCTTCGAATCTGAAGGAATTGTACTGACATGCGGGACTTTTTGGCGCAATCGGCTATCCTTAAAGAAAAGCTACTACATCGAGGCTATCCCCCTAAACTTGTCAAAGACTCATTCAAACGAGCGAGATATTCCAACCGGGACCTCATGTTCCAGCCCAAACAAACTGAAATTTCTGACCAACTGGTATGTATTACTCGTCATTCCAATCTTAACCGTAAGGTGCGCCTGTCAATAAATTCCACCTAACACCTACTGAACCTGGACGTTTATCTACATATGCCTTCTAATTTGCATAACATATTGCTTGTCTTATTTGAACAATAAAGCTAATTTAACCCTTAAGTGAAAACAAGATGGGACAAATAAAGAGCTATGCATGTTCCCCTATCCGGCATATGCCAACTCTGGCTAATCCTGATTGATAGCCATGAAGGCACAATGTTTTATCCAGTTCAACTTCAGCAATCAGAAAATTCCTGACTAAAAAGTATAGATCCAAACTCAGCTCCAGGCCAGACATTTGTCATGGCCCAGTGATAAGAGGCATGTTTGCCTCCTGACCTTAACTAGAACAATCCTCTTTGCACTTATTATATGCCAAGTGCAGATGCCCTTCAAAAGATATGTCAGCATCTTACCATATGTCACATCTGTTGTCACACATTCCATGGAAATTATAAAAGACAAACACTGCAATTAATTGGGGGAGAGAATGTGGCCTAACCACTAGAGCATCGACCTCAAAGCTGGGGAAGCGTGTTCGATCCCTGGCAGGGACACTCAATATCCGGTGATCCTGGGCAAATCACTTACTCTCCCCATGCCTCATAAAAATTTATGTGTCCTTGTGTAAGGCAACTGGTGCTCATGTAAAGCGCCTCTGACACCTTCGGGTCGTGTTTGCGCTTTATAAACCTAAAAAAAAAAAATCCTGAGATGTAATATATTCCTCTTGAAAACTTTGCAGGATAATCAAATTTACTTTCCTACATAATAAAATGTGAACTGTTGGAATTCAAATGGACTGGGCCTAAGTGCGTACTCCAAGGGTAAACTTGCCACAGAAAATACCACAGAGAGCAATTGGGTGCTTTGTTGTAAGCTGAAGGGGCTCCCTACCTAGGTTACATCACTACAGATCGCCCTGACTGCAGTTCCAAGCAAAAGCACATTGTTTAAGTTGCTTCATTCTCAATGTCTGAGACAAAACTGTGATTTATGGTTGTTCTATGTACTTGTGCATTAACGAGGCATTGTTACTCCAGACAAAGTCACGCTGTCCCTTTTGTGACAGCTGCCATTTGTATCAGTTAATATTCTAGGAACATTTAGAGCCCACTTACTCCTCTGCGCGTATTTTTTTTCAAATTCTGGCGAAGAATTCTTTTGACATTACTTCATCGTCTACCGCGTCTTGGTACGTCCTTCTGAAAGATGCAACGTATTCTTTTTTCGTCACACAGCTATATCAGGAGCGTGACTGGTTCATCGATTGAAAGGACAGATACATCATAAGATCGTTTTGGTCTACTAGAAACCTCTGTGATTGCTCTGAGTCAGACAGTGAGACGATTAGTTTCGTGTAAGACATATTTATAGTGTGCTATGAGAGTCTGACCTTGCCTTAATATGCTTCTCCTAAGTTAAATACTGCTTTCAAGACTTCCAATGTTGTCCTTTAGCCCTAGAATGTCTTCAAACATGGCCGCCTTCTCCCAGGTTGCACTTAGACCAGGGCTAATTGGCAACATTTATTGAACTAGCACTTACGAGGCCATCCATATGGGATTCGAAATTAGAGTGAACAAGCATTGTACCTGGTGGATGCAACCAGTGACATACCTAACCATAGGCCTGGAAGTAAGGGTGCTGGGGGTGCTGGGGGTGCTGCAGCGCCCCCAGAAGTATTCATGCTGGAGTTCAGACGGCCATGAGCAATAAAGAGGCTTTTGAGTGTTGTGTTTAATTGTCACATTAGCTGCTATTTCAAAGACAAAGGTCAAATGTCAGGCTAAGTCTTCTCACAAATTGCTGCTGATTTGGAAACTGGAGTGTACTTATATTTCTCTGACTGCTAAGTGAGAGGATATTGTAAAAGTGGTGTAGGTGACAATCCTGCTGAGGTACAGGAAAATAAAGGAAAGGCTGAAGGGAGTCAGATGTATTCTAACATACAAGAGACATTTAACAGTAAATTGACTATACGCATATTTCAAATTATATTAGCAAGTTTGAAAGCACAAATAAATCTTTTTTTTGTAATTCTGAATTGGATGGAAACATAGAATTTAATAGGATCAAACAAATCAAGGCATTTTACTTAGTGATGCGCAAATCATAAATATTTGCTGGAATACAATTTCTCACATTGTCGTTTTTGCGCTATATAGTTTTACCAGTAAAATGTAATGTCTATGCTAATCTAGTGGCCATTTCAATGGAAAACTGTTGAGTACAAAATGCACTTCGAGCTGCATACCACGCCCTTACTGCCACTCTCCTCCTGAATCAGCGTGCAATTTGCTACACTTGTTTTTATATGAATTTTGGATTTTTCACAATCTCACAATAACAATAATAATCCTGTATTTGTAAAGCGCACAGCTACCCATAGGTTTCCCAGCGCTGGGGGCCATCGGGAAGATTAAGCAAGCTATTGTCCAGAGCCACAAGGTGCTGGGCAGACCCTGCTGCCGGTGCCGGGGATCGGACCGTGATCCCCAGCATCCGGCTCCAGTCGCCCTGGCCGCTGCGCCACACCTCTTCCCTACAACTTCAGTGATATAACATTATTGACAGCACCCCCAGTCACAAAATTGTTCCAGCACCACTGCACACAACCACAAAATACCTCTATAAATTGACTTACACATTGTTATGTTATGTTATGTTATGGGTTATTTATATAGCGCATAATCACCGAAGAGGTCTCTAAGCGCTGTCCGAGAGGGGTCCATAGAGAGAGGCAGAGGGTCAGGAGTGCTTTACATAGGGCTCCAGGCTTCCAGGAAGAGAACAGTTTTTAATTTCTTCCTGAAGGTGAGCAGGTTGGTCTCTTTGCACAGGCTTTCAGGGAGTCTATTCCATAGTGGTGTCAGCGTAGTTGAAAAGGCTCTCCTCCCCAGCGTAGAGCGCTTAAAACGTGGACATACCAGAAGACAAGCTTCTGAAGACTGCAGTCTCCTGCTGGGAACATAATGGGTCAATTTGTCCTTGATAAAATTCGGGGCCGAGCCATAGATGGCTTTGTCAGTGATACATAGACTTTTGAACTTCACTCGTTGAGGTATAGGTAGCCAGTGTAGGTCCTGTAGCAGCGGAGTGACATGTGTCCTACTGGGTTTTTTGAAGATCAGCCTGGCTGCATCATTCATTACGCCGTTAACATAATTCATTGCATGGGTATAGTATCTTTGATGTAAAGCGCTCTGACACTCTACATAGGGATGAGCAGCGCTGTAACAGAAACTAAACGAAGACAACTTGCTAATTTTAAAATGTTTAGCTCTTGGAAATTTCCCAAGTTTACCTTTCAATCCTACTCTTACCAATCTGAAAAGATGCTCTACTTTCTGTTTTGTTACGTGTATTTAAAACTTGAACCCTTGTAGTCAAAATGAATGAACTTCCGTCTGTTTAGTTATTAAACTCCAAAAACCGAGGGATTGACTCACACACATTACCTATTATTTTGTATCATGAAAGGGGATGCTGGGAAATAATTGTGTCATTACATTTTTATATGTCAAAAATAAATCAAAGACACCATATTTTTATGGGAAGCATTGTACTGTCTTCTAAACATTAGTGGGGCCAAGATTTCCAAACAGTTTGCTTTGGGTTTCCCATTTTAACGCAAACCGGATGAAAGTGTAGTGGTGGTATTAAGGGCGCAGTCCATGGGTGGTGCATGCAAAGACTCCTAGACAGGGATTTTTGCCAAAATCCTGTGTCTCCTAGAAAGCAAGTGTAATGAGGAGAGATGTTTTAATTACTCATCTTCTGCTGCATTCTAGCTTATAATTGACACCAATGGATGATTACTGATGTACTAAAACAGCTTGGCTGTAGTGACTCACTAAGGAGAATTATAATGGGAAATGGAGTGAATTTTATTTGCCTATTAGTTCTTCTAATGTTAAGTTAACTTCCAATTTTTGAAAACTTCTGAAACTTAATGGCTGTCCACCTAAGTTGGGAGGCATGCACATCTCCACAATGGTTTATGTAGATGGTATCATCCCTTTTTGTTGCACACCCAGGGATCTAAAGACTGCTAATTAAATTAAAGGAGGTTGGCCCTTAAGTTGAGGGGGTAATGATATTGATGGAAGCATAGCAGAGGTGAAGAGTCACAGTGCTAGAGGCATGTCCAAATGCAGAGTCGCGGAGATCTGCAGACTCAGCGTGCCTGACTTTGGGATGGCCGTCAAGCTCCATCTCCGATCCTGTGTTGCCGTCCTCATCATCTCTACTCACCCATGGCTGGTCCCATGGCCTCTGAGACACATCATAATATTCGTTCTGGCCCGGCAAAGCCCAAGCAACATAGACAATTTTCGGTGGAGCAGCTTCAGCAGCTGTGGGAGAGACTGGCTCTGTTGCTCTGCTGCTCGGCGGGCATCCCCCCTTTGAGCGAAAGACATTGAGTTGGACCGGCTGAATGTGATCACCAAGGTCATTGTTTCCTTGCCTGGCCCAGGATGGCTGCCACAGTGATCCCTGCCTCATTGTGCTACTGCCCTGGGACTGGACTCCAACCTGACCTTGAACCTATCCCCCTTCCTGCTTACCATTCAGGACTTAGAACCTATTGAACATACCTCTGACAGTAGAGACCTAGCTTTTTGGCTGATGCCCGGTGGAGCTACCTGATAGCTCTAGAGGAGATGGGTTGTGGACTTCCTCCTCGATCATCACCTACCCAGCCGGACTTTGAGCAGACTTTCCTTTGTCTCTCCATCATAGCTCCCTCCTACCCCTTCACCCTACCCCTTACCCTTCTACGTTCCTTTCATCTCGTCTCTTTGCTCTTTAAATGTTTTTCCGTTGAGACCTAGTTATTTGTCCAATGCCCAGTGGAGCTACCTGATAGATATAGAGGAGATGGGCTGGGGACTTCCCCCTCGGCCGTCACCTGCTGAGCTGGTCCTTGGGCAGACTTTCCCTTCGTCTCTCCGTTGTATCTTCCTCCTACCCCTTTATCTGACCCCTGTAACTGATGTAATTTTGTAACACTGTGGTACCTCATGTAAAGCGCTCTGACACCTCCGGGTCTAGACAGAACTGTATAAAACTCATCAAATAAAATAAATCCGAACTGCAAAGTTAATACTCTGAAGACAAATAAAAGTAAAATCACATATTTCAAGGGCCATCGCAAGAAACTACTATGCAATGTAGTAATATTTAAAATTATAAGTTGCATCTGAATGTAACTACCTTGGCCTAATACTTGATTAGTAACTGGACTGGATATTGTAAATGTGGGCCAAAGGTGAAATGGTGAAAACCCCTACAGGTGTTTTGCTGAAGTTCAATCACCAGTTAAGGAAAAACCTATAAAACACCTTGTAAAGTCACATAGTGCTAAAAAAACGTATTTATAGCGAGCATCCTAAATCTGGGCAAAATCTCATCTAAATAGGTTGGGTAAACTAGAGAGAACTATGCTTAGAAAGGATACTGGCGGAGAAAACCCTTACCAGGACAAGTCATTCCACTAGAGCTGGGTCAGTTCTCTGCTAAGACCTGCATATACCGTCCTCTGTATTACAAGTACATTATATCCAATTTCACTTATAATAAGAGGAATGGGGCATTCGTCCCACTACAACACATGAAAGCTTGGCTAAGAAATCAGCCCTAAAATTATCTGGACAATCATACCACAATATCATACCTATTCATAAATGGATAATTAAAAATCAATGTTGCTATCAGCCCTGTAAAATGATCATTAAAAAAAACATTCTTCACATGAGTACAATCTGAGGAGAATGATCATATTTAAATTCATAGTAATCTTAAATAATGTACGTAACTTGAATAACCATATGATTATGTAGATATTACGCTTTTTTTCATGGCTTCGGAGCTGGGCAGGCTATTTATGCTGTTTTGCTTCAATTATCTTCCTTCAGGGAACATTTTAGAGTTGTAGCATACATTACTGCCTTACCAGAACTATCATAGAGTCTATCATATCAGTCAAAAGGCTCCATAGTATACTATCCTATAGTTTATAGCAACTCATAATGACAAGTTCCATTAATTATCAAGCTAAATCACCAAATTGCAGAATCAGAGTAATGTTGACATGTTAGATATTCTTCAACTTGATGTACTATATCGAGAGTTGACCCTTATTTCGCATTCATCTTAGATACCGCATTTCTTAAGCTTTTTAAATGTTAATTTTTTGTATGTTTGTTTAACGATTTACTTTATGTACCGAATAAATCTATTATTTATAGTACAAGAGATAATTCCATGCAAGTGCTTAGTAAGCATAAAGTGATGTCCGTTGCCAACTCTGGTAAAATGCAAGCCATGGCACAATATTGGTAATTTCTGGCAACCTATACATATCCGCACTGCTCTCTCCGGTAAAATGTTGAGCCTTACAAAATAGTGGCAATTTGTGGCATCTTGTGGGCATATATCAGGCATCCATAAGAGTATACCCATTGCCTTCCCTGGTTTAGTGGTGGCCCTGGCACAGTAGTCATAAATCCTGGCAACCTGTGGGCATTTAGGGGCTGATTCCCCTTTCTCATCTGTGGTAAAATGCTTACCCTGTGACAATAGTGATAATTTTTAAAAAGTTGTGGGCACCTACAGCACATTGCCCATTCCCACCCTGGTAAAAAGCTAGTCCATTGCCTGATGCATATCCTTGATAAAATGCTGTCCATGGCGTAATGGGCATATTTTTTAGAATAATATCGGCATCTATTGGCGTGTCGCCTATAACCTCCATGGTGAAATCCTCGCCCTGGAAGTGTTGTGACAATTCTTCACAAATTGTGGAGGGTATGCATTGTTTACCCCTGGTAAAATGCTGGCCATTGCGCAATGGTGGTAAATCCTGGAGTATTGATGATAGCCTTTGCAGAGTATTAGTCCTAGTAGTGTGGTGTGAATTTTTCCAATATTGGTAACATACATTGCACAACTACAGTAATTCCTGAAATATTGCAGACATCCTTGACATTCGCACTTGCTATAATGGTGGTCCCGCTCCTATGGTGGCAAATAATAGCATGTTGTGACCATGCATGGCATAATAGTGCCGACCCATGAATAATGCTGGCTCTGATTAATGGTGGCAATTCCTGGAATGCTCTTGGTATCCATGTAATGATGGAGCCAAAGCGCAAATGTAAATAATTTTGAAAACATTACGGCTTTAGCAAGCTCATTATACAAAATTCACAGGAGCACAAGGCCATAAAACACTGACTAGCTTAGACGCTGGCTAACCAACCCATGCACTCAGTCTTAAAAAATGCACATGGAAGACAAGGTAAAAAAAGCCACCGAGGTCCATTCCAATGACTGAAACTGGATAACAATCGCCCTTCAGACCAGAAAGTCTGTGACAAAGTGATAGGAGCCTTTCCGCCAACTTTCATCTAAGGAAAAGTTAAAACTATCACCTAGATTCATCAAAGTCCCGTTTTGCGAGTCTGTAATAGCGATTCATAAGGAATCGCTATTAAGGACTTGCAAAACGGGATTCATGTAGGAATTGCAAAAAATATTGCGATTCCTACATCTTCCTTATTTGCGATTAGCAAATTGCTAATCGCAAATAAGGTTGCGATTTCAAGGGTGCCAGGGGTGTCCAAAGGACACCCTGTAGCACCCCTGAAAAGCAAATGTAGCCAGATGTTGCGAACACACATGTCCAAAGGACATGTGTGTGTGTAACATACCACTCAGAAAAATGCACTAAAGTGCATTTTTCTGAGTTTTCGCTATTTACCACGAAGTCTGACTTCGTGGTAAATAGCGGCCAGAAATAGCGAATTCGCTAATAGAAAATGGTTAATGAATTGCATTTAAGGAATCTCAAATAGAGATTCCTTAAATGCAATTCCTCGCAAATATGCGATTTCGCAATTAGCGATTTTTGCATTTGGGATGATGAATCCCAAATGCAAAAATTGCACTCGCAAAGGGCCAGATTCTCAGAATCTGGGCCTTTGCGAGCCGTTTTCGGCTTGATGAATCTAGCTGTATGTTCATGGAACATTCACGACCTTAGTCAAAAGCTAGAAGGCAACAATATTGCATGAAACCTGGGAGCAAACAACAGTCCTCTTTCTCAGGCCATATTAAATAACAGAATCAAGCCGTTAAAGTAAACAGCTATGGCCAGCCAATGGGTGGTTTAACACTCTACATTTCCTCATCACTGCTCTACACAGCGCAGGAGATTCCTCTAAATAAAACATGGGTTTAAGCAATTGATTTCAGCACATCCTACAGCAATAAAAAGCACTCTCTCCTGGTCATCAATGACTATATAAATCCTATCAGATCAGGGAAGAGGGACAAAACCCAGAGAACTGATCTCAATAATAACGGAGCTTAAGCTAAAATTTTTGCTGGCAAACTTCATGCTGCACGGCAACTTCAACACAAAACTGTTTGGGGGCACAAATGGTCAGATGGCTAATGACCTTGATTTTGCATGCGACACTCCAGCATACGGCTAAAATGGGACAATACAATCAGCCCCGCGGCTCTGTCCTGGATTAGAGCACATTATAGACCAACCACCTTTTAAACAAGTTCTCCTGTCAGGCAATGGTCGCTCTTCACAGACCAGATTCTTCAGAACTTTCAAGCATATTTTCACCCTGGCACAAAGTTACCAAATACTTCCACCAAATTTAAATTGACCAGGTCCTAGAAGGCCTTGAAAAGCAGTCAACCTCAGCCTGTGCATCGGCTTACAGCGCTCTTTCTCTCAAACTGCAACATCCAACTTAAAGAATGCCAGGGCTTATTTTAGGAAATCCACCTGGCTCGCCAAAGGAAAAAAGAACAATTAATTTTAGGCTTATCTTCTACTTACAAGCAAGAAAAAAGAACACCAAACTATTTTGGTGGATGGTTAACCAAGTTGCAACCAGAAGCAAGAGGGACACCAATGCAAATATCTCAGAAAGTGCCTGGGTCCAATTTCTGACATCCCATTTCTCAACTGATACCATATCTGGGGCCTCACCACCTTTCAATCAGTTGTTAAGTGATCTTTTTGTCACTTCAGAAGAAACAAAGACGTCTCCAAGTGATATGACCGGCGACCGTTCAGCTAATGAAATCTTATAACTAGCGCATTAGAGGAATGCTGTGAATCCAAGCTGGTAGCGCTGAGGAAAACCAGGGCACCTGGCACAAATGGGATTCTCACAGCCCTTTTTATATCTGATACAGAGGAAAAAACATTACCTCACCTGTTTGAATTCTGCCTGGAATCAAACAGCATTCCAGATTCCTGGAGAGGATCTCTCACCCAACCAATTTTCAAAGGAGGCACAAAATTTGATCCTGGTCTTTACTGCCTCATTGCCCTAATTGACAATGAAGCTAAGCATTTTCCTAGCCTTCTTCTTGATGACATAAGAGCGTGGGCAAATGATGGCCTGATAATTCCTGGAAACCAGTGTGGCTTCAAAGACAGCTGTGGCACCACCTCAAATTTGATGGCCTGATCCTTATGTGCTACAAAACTCTAAGACTCGGATCGGCACTTATACCTGTTTCATAGAATTCAAAGCTGCAATCAATAACATACCTAGAGGCATACAAAAATGTTCAAAGCAAGGATGTGAGCTTGTCCTTTGCTTTTCAATGTATATGTTGTCGATCTGTCGGAATACCTTAAAGTAAATTGTCATCTGCCCAATCTGGGAGGTCTACGCATGACCCACCTGCTATACGAAGATGACAATATGCTCTACAGCTAAACCAATATTGGCCTTATTTATTTATTTATTTTGAAGCTTATAAAGCGCACCGATACCCCCAACGGGGGTGTCCCGGCGCTGCGGACAACAGGCAACCAGAGGGGTTCGGCGTGGCCTAGATATTGGAGAACAGCCAGGTTTTAAGTTTACTCCGGAACAACGATTCTGATGTAGTGAGCCTAAGGTCTAAAGGGAGGCCATTCCAGTACTTTGCAGTGGACACAGCAAAGGCACGACCCCCCATTCTAGAACGGCGAAAGCGAGGGGCACAGAGAAGGCGAAGGTGGTTTGATCTGAGGGCTCGCGAAGAGTTGACAGGTTTGATCCTATGTCTCAAGTAGGCATGACCCAGGCCATTAAGGGCCCTGAAGGCAATAACCAGAACTTTAAATTGTATGCGATAGGTCACAGGTAGCCAGTGCAGCTTAGCCAGATACGGTGAGATGGAGTGGCGATATGGGATGTTACCGCTCAGCCTAGCAGCAGCATTCTGCACAATCTGCAACCGTTTAATCAGGTAAGCTGGTGCTCCTACATACAAACTGTTGGCATAGTCCAAATGGGAAGTGATTAAGGCATGAACAACGGTCCTCGTAGAATCAAGCGGGAGGAAAGGAAATATTTTCTTGATCATATGAAGTTTGCCGAAACAAGCTGCGGTAACTTTGTTAATTTTGGTTTTGCAAGACAGAGCATTATCGAATTGAAAACCCAAATTAAGAGCGGCTTGGACTGGGACCGGTGGGGGGCCTTCAGCGTTAGACTTGACATAAGACACACAAAAACAAAACAGTTACATTTGGACCAAAAAAAGCAGGTTGAAGCAAGTGATATCTTAATGGCGAATGACTCCACCTTAGCCCAGAGTTCAAACATCTGGGCATCTAACTGGACACATAACACAAAATATTGGTATGGTGGCACCAGTGACGGCATGATAAGCAGTGTATTCAATATTCCAAGATTTTTGGCTCATACACGTATATATAGAACACCACGAGCTTCAAATTTAGATTATTATCTGTGAAAAGTCATCCTTAGTGTAAGAGGAAACCTCACACACTTCTTAGTGTCATGCTTCATCATAGGAATCCTCTCCCCACCCTAGTAGGACAGAGCCACCAGGGTGGACTCAACCTCCTCGAATACTGTCTTGACAGGAGAGAGTTCTTACATAAATCTTACTGGATAACAGCCACAGAAATGGGGATCCAAATGTAAACTTAAAAATACCTTCGTGAACTTTGGATAATACCTTTATTGTATGGAACACTAGGTATGGTTTAAAGTCTAAATTGAGTAGGTATCTAGTGTGCAATGACTCACACCCATTCACTACCTGCCAACATGTTTCTGCCCATTCGTAAGTAGCCTAAAAGGTCTAGGGAATTTGCCAGGGTTTTTGGATCCCTAATGGCGATATGTTTTTTTTAAAATACAGTCTAGCCTTTAGACTAATTAAGTTACTCAGGGAGGCTCATAATTAACCCCTACCTGTCTATCTATCCTACCTGTACCTTGGTTGTCGGGAAATTGAAACCCTAGTTTTTAGGGGATACCAGCATCATGGTAACAGAGGGGAAGGGTCCTTTTTAGTCACACATTCGTCAAAAGGAGCGCCCATCCGTGTCACCTATTTCGCAGCCCGCTCTGTGCCAAAGGTACATGTTAACTAGACAGCAGAGGATCACGCAAATCCCACATGCATGCTATGAAAACCAAAGCACCAACCTCATGTTCGCTCTCTCTTCTGTTTCACAGAAACTGCTAGGACCGGGTCTCCATCCACTACTCCAGGTGATGAAAGCTAAGGTCATCCCTGCACTATCCTACTGGAGTGAAATTACATTTGCTGGGAGGCCATTACTCTGGATAATTACATCACTTTACTTTACAAAGCTGCCCTTTGCCTGCCAAATAGAGTATCTCCAGAGCAACAAAGGCTTCGGTTCAATACAGTAAAATAGTTCTGGACCAGAAGCAGTTCAGTTTAAACTTTGGTCACAGGCTTGGACCTGCTCCACACAACTCTACATATGACTTAATCTGGCTTGAATTAGCAGGTAGAGGCTCAACCTCGACCAACAAGCGGTGCCTCAATGATAAACTAACAGAATTTTCGCTCACGGAGGCTTGGGGTAAGCATATCTCGCAGCAGGTCTTTAAAAAGCTTCCAACAGCCACCACAAAAGAGTTGTCAAGGCTAGAGGACATGGCAACACTGAGTAAGTGCTCCCATGCCTGGTCAGTAATCAACTCCTATACCCTCAGCAAACAACAGAACTATTACCTGCACATACCCACTGTGGATAAAGGCCAGGCTAGTTGCACTTAGACTGGGGGAGTGGAATTTATGGGCTCACCTTCCGGCATGGTGCTACACAGAAACTTCAAAAACACAAATCCCCAACGGGAAAACGGTCCTAGGGACAGTTTATCGACCAACTACAGATTCAATCCCCAATTCAATTATATCATAACATAACAGAATCTGGTGGTCACAACACATATAAGAGCAAACACAGTGATGTCAAAGATATCACAACTGAAGTATAAAGAATACTGAGAGATAACCTCAAAAAGGAAAAGTCGGATTTCCATCAACTGCCCAAGTGGCCAGTGTCATCATCTGGATATCCCACTACCACCTCTCCCAATAATCACAGAAGGAGGTGTAAAAGAGTGCTAGAGAACCATGACCCTCATGATCATGAGATATAACACATAGGATATGTTGATGGAAAAAGAAAGATTGTGCAGTGCATAGTGAGTGAACATTAAAAAGAATTTGGTAGAGAAAATTCCCTTTATTCTGATATCCCTTCCAATCCTAATAAAAACGTGTTTAAAAACGGCTTTAAACAAATAAGCCGCTTATCAAAAGTTGGGCGACTTCTTTCAGCCTATCCGGCCTTGCGCCTAGGCTTTCTTCAGGGCCTAAATTATTAAATCAGCTATGCATACTAATAATGTGCAATGGTGCATATTCATATTAATCTCCAAAAGAATACCTCGATACCAGCAGGGTGAAATTCACACCTGTAGAAAAGAAGTAGCATGAAAACAAGTTGTCATGTGCGCGACACAATGATCTTATATATAACGTCATCTGTATTTAGGGTTGATTGTCTTTTAAAACAGAAGACAAATAATGACAAAGGGCCATATGTAGGTAAAACATGAATACAGATTCCATAATACCTTATTTTACAGATTCGGTATTAAGGAATCTGTAAATGCGATGTAGATAAAAAATCGGTAAACATTACCGATTCGTTAAAAATCGGTAAAAAAATACCTAATCGGTTAAAAAAAATACCGAAAAACCAATACCGATTCGAAATTACATCATTCATAATACGATGAATCAGCCAATCCTGTGTCACCCAATCACCTCCCAAACAGGAAGTGGCCACACCCAGGCAGCTGCACAGGACCTGGAGCTCACTGTGAGGCAGGCAGGTGAGCTGAGGAGCCAGCAGCAACAGAGCCTCAGAGCTACAAACAATAAAAAAAAAAAGAAAACAGCATTGAAATGGCAAGCCAGGACAGGGAGAAGGAGGGAAGTGAGAGGAAAAGAAAGCTGAAGTTCAGTGACAAGGAGCTGGAGGTACTGATCCAGGATGTCAGTCAGGACTATCACAGGCTGTTTGGTAAGCAGTCCCTCCATGTGCCCGAGTCTGAAAAGAGGCAGATCTGCATTGGCATTCAGGACAAAATAAATGCCATAGGTGTGACCCAGCGTACAATTGAGGACATCAGGAAGAGGTGGTACGACCTCAGCAAGACAGCGAAAGCAAGGATTACAGAGAGGCAGAGGCAGGCTGTTAAAACAGGTGGAGGAAAGAACGGAGCACCAGCACCAACACCACTGGAACTGATGGTGGAGTCCACCCTCCAGCCGGAGAGTGTGAGTGGCATGGGAGACGCAGACAGCTCTGTCAGAGCAGCAAGGAAACAAGGTAAGACGCATGCCCAGCATGCTGTGCTACCCCCTCCCCAACCCCAATCCCCATAGTGGCATAGGGGCTCCCACTCCACTCCATGTCTTACCCATTACGCATTTTGGGAAATGTAGTTAGAGGGAACTGATGTATAGGACAGTCAGGCTAGCAAACACAAAAGCATGTTAAAGTAATTGGCAATGTCAGGACAAACACTGTGATCTGTAGGCATGATGTTTAATGTAATTCAAATGCAGACAGAGCAGTGAGTATATCTACATTTGTGTCATTACAGGCGAGACATCTCGCAGTGCTGCAGAGGGGAGCAGAGCAAAGACAGCCAGGCCAGAGGGGAGGCAACATGAGGAAGAAAGCATGCCTGCAGGGACAACAAGCTCCGCGCAACCACAACCACCAAATCCTCCATCACACGCATCACCACAGCGCCAGGGAATGCCGCCATCCCCTCATACACAGTCCCCACTGCGACGATCACCAACACCACCACCACAGTCACGCAGGAAGCATGCCGTGGCCACCCTCCAGCAGATGGAGGAGTCGTTGGAGGAGGGCACAAGGGGCCAACAGATTCCAATCCATGAGGGAGGCAACAGGGAGAGGGCTGTTACTGCATCTGAGGGCGCCCACAGTTCATCCAGACGCCGCAGGGCAAGGCCGGACAGTCCTGAAGCATCCGAACAGGGTGAAAGTGTGTTTGCTGGACTGGAAGGCAACATGCTGAAGGTCCAGCGCCTGCAATGGAGGAAGATGAGATCACTGCACAGGGAGGTGGCACACATCAACAAGCACATGCACAGGATGGAAAAGGGCATCAGTGCAATGGGAGACAACATGTGTGAGGGAATGTAGAGAGTAGCAACCTCTGTGGACAACCTCTGCAGCCAGCTGTAGCAGGACCGTCTTGGCAGGCGCAGGGAGAGGCAGAGGCTTCAAGCCTATACCAGGGCCATGAACCGGCTGGCCACTGCAACCTCACTGATGTGTCGCAGGTCCATCACCATGCAGGAGGAGATGGCGCATTGCAGCAGGGATGTGGCCCGGGGCATGGTTTCTATGACCTCTGCATTAGAGCTCCTGCAGAATGCGAAGGCGGCCACAATGGAAGGGGGGGACAGTGAGGAGGTTACCAGCCGTGGTAGCATTACGCCCTCTCCCACCGAGGGCAGGAGGCGCAGCGAACGCCACGGCACTGCGCAGGAACAGTCTGACACTACAGACAGTGTTGCCAGGGAACGTGCACATGCAGCGCGTGGACGCAGGAAGTAGGGACCACTGCCTATTGCCAAACATTAGATGGGTGATGTAACCCATGTCCAAATGGACACTGCTTAAAATACTGGTGGTGTGCTTATTAAACACTATAACATAAAACTGTTACTGGCTCTGTCTCGTTACTCACTCAGAAATAGTTTGATGTTATCTCTGCCCGTCTCTGTCTCCCATCATGTTCAACTGCAACACCAGCTGCGCAGGGCTCTGGCTGACGGTTGTCCTCGACCTCGTCCTCAGAGTCAGTTAGTTCCACTGCAGTTCCTTTTTTTGTGGCCAGATTGTGTAGCATTGCACATGTAGCAATAATCTTGCAACATTTGATGGGGCTGTACAGACGTGCACCGCCACTTTTGTGGAGGCTCGGAAGCTGCTTTTAAGCAGTCGAAATGTGCGCTCCACCACGATACGTGTGCTCTTATGTGCCACATTGTATCTCCTCTCCCTTGGGGTGGTTGGGTTGAGATATGGTGTGAGTAGATAAGGCCGGAGGGCATATGTGCTGTCACCTATGTACAGAAGAAAGTGCCATTAATTTGTGTGACCAATAGCTTGAGCCAAGGTGTACATCAGGGTGTGTCACATTGACTTACCTAGTAGGTATCCTTCTCCAAATTCACCAGCAGCCGGACGTGTATGGATACCACTGTTCCGGAATATGTACGAGTCGTGGGTACTCACGGGGAATTTGGCCACGATGTCAATTATGATGTACTTGGCATCACATATCACCTGCACATTGATGGAGTGGGTGGATTTGCGGTTTCTGTAAATGTATTCAGTTGCTGCAGGTGTGCAGATTGGTATATGGGTCCCATCGACGCAGCCAATGACATGTGGGAAACGCGCAAGTTGGTAGTACTCCAGCTTTGTCCTCTGCAGCTCCGCCTGTGTACTGGGGAAGGTAATGTAATGTTCCATTCTGTCCATCATGGCATCCAGGAAGGTGTTGAAAAAACGGGATAGACAGCTCCGTGACACACCACCCACTGTGGCTATCACACCCTGGAAACTTCCTGATGCTAGGAGGTGCAGGCAACAGAGTACCTGGACATGGGTGGGGATTGCGTGCGCCCTTGGTGTCTGATGCTCAAGATAGGGTTTTAGGTCCCGTATTAGGTCAAGGATGGTGTGTGGGTGCAGTCTGTACCTTTCATGGATTTCAGGTGCAGTCAATTGAAACAATGTGATGCGCAGTCTGTACACCCGCTCTTCCCATATCCTGATCCTCACTCCAGCTGCTCTCAAGCGTAGCCGCCTTGCTATGTGGTAGAGGCCCGCCATTGTGTTCACACAGTTGCATTTCGGGGCTGTTTTTATACACTGCACCTGATTACCACCTGCTCAGGATAAGTGGTAAATACTGAATCGTTATTACCGAATTTGGTCAAATTCGGTAATACCGATTTTTTGGGGTTTTTACCGAATCCTTATTTCCGATTCGGTATTAATTTTTACAGTGTTCTCCGATCGGTAAATAAGGAATCGGTAATTCTTTACCGATTCGTTATTACCGATGCCATTCGGTAATACGTACATCTCGGTGCACAGACATAATATCGACTCCAAAATATCGTTTGGACATAATATCGACTCCAAAATATCGTTTGGAGAAAATATCGACAGGACAGAATATAGACAGCCAAAATATCGTTTTTAAGGTAAGTGAAGTAATATCGTTTTTAAGGTAAGTGAAGTAATATCGTTTTTATTTTTAGGGTTCAGGGTCAGTTTTGGGTTTTTGGGTAAAGGGGTATTTTTAGGGTTCAGGGTCAGTTTTGGGTTTTTGGGTAAAGGGGTATTTTTAGGGCTCAGGGTCAGTTTTCAGTTTTTGGGCAAAGGGGTATTTTTAGGGTTCAGGGTCAGTTTTCAGTTTTTGGGCAAAGGGGTATTTTTAGGGTTCAGGGTCAGTTTTCAGTTTTTGGGTAAAGGGGTATTTTTAGGGTTCAGGGTCAGTTTTCAGTTTTTGGGTAAAGGGGTATTTTTAGGGTTCAGGGTCAGTTTTCAGTTTTTGGGTAAATGGGTATTTTTAGGGTTCAGGGTCAGTTTTCAGTTTTTGGGTAAAGGGGTATTTTTAGGGTTCAGGGTCAGTTTTCAGTTTTTGGGTATTATTTTATTATATTTTATTACTATATATATATGTTTAATAAATATGAAATAAAAAAATATGTATTTAACTTTCATTAATTATTTAATTATTATAAGTTAATTTAAGTAATTTTAAGTATATTTTAGTAATTAATTATTAATATTAATTTAATTTAACACTGTTTTGAGTAAATACGATATTTTTTAGAACTATATTTTTGTAAACGATATTTTAACTCGATATTTTTGTACTTACCTGTTTGTAGATAGAAACTCGATATTTTGACTGTCGATATTTTCTCAACGATATTTTTGATGGTCGATATTCTGTCCGTCGATATTCTTTCAGTGATCCGTACATCTCACATGGCTAAATACCGGTCGGTAAAGCCGAAATCTACCGATTTTCGGCTTTACCGACCGGTATTTGGCCACCTACATATGGCCCAAAGTGGTACACTCACCTGCTTTGTATCAAGTATATGCCTCACCTCACCTGGTACCTACTCAGGAACGTGAGACCCCGCCCTGTAAAGAAATGGAATTACTTATCACAAGGGAATTAGCTGTATCAAAAATTCATTAAGAATTACGTGTCTATGCGTCAAATCTTTGTATTAACCAATGCATATTGGGTCCAATATGCCAGTCTCGATCATTAGACCTTTTAATCATTTAGGTATTTCAGTCATAACAGGAAAACGTGTGATACCCCGACCTTTCTGTAGCACAGATCCTTAAGGAGAAAGCGCCTCCGGAGCAACAATCATTATTCCTATATATTTCACAAAACCTGAGCAATCATGATAGTAGCTATTTCATAAAGCTGTTCATGCAATATAGTCATGTGATCATTTGAGGGCAAAATGGTATTCCTCGACATATCTGTAGCACTGACACTCGGAAAAAGAGTGTCACTAATTCAATCAGGCCTTCATACTATATTAACAAAACTAGACCAACAATGTCGTATGTATTCAATATACTTGTTAAGCTGGGAACTCAATTATGAATTTATATGGAAACCCTGATGGGGCGTTTAACATAAGCCGGTCCCTACATCAGATAGTCTAACTTGCTAAAACCCGCCGTAGAAAATGGCGGTGGAAAACATTACCCCATATGCTCGTAAATCTAAAAGTAGCATTCATTAATGTAAGCACCCCGGGGAATAGACATAACGCAACCAACTCTGAACATCCACTGTCCTTACCTCTCCGTCAGTGCCTCAGGCTTTTCCTGAGATCGTGGGAGGTCCCAAGGCACCCGGAAGTCGGCATACAAATAGACGAATGTAGGACGTTCACAGTTGAACTACAGAATGACGTTAAACGGCGTCAGAATTGTAGGTCAGTGTGATATTGAATGGGAATACGAGCACGTTAAAGCATGCTGACTCTCAAGGATAACATCCAAATTGCTTGCAGATGTCAGCAGTGTATAAAACATACTGGCAACACCCAATAGGTCATATTGTGCGCATATTGGGCATCAGGTCAATAAAATTAGTTGATATTATAAAAAACTACAGAATGAAGTAATGTGCATCCCGAGTTTTAGTATCATGACACCCGTATCATAAGCAAATCACATGAGCTCCAATAGCTATAATCTAGCTCAACCTCTACATAATAACACTATTTGGCCATGCATTCTATTGTGTCCCAATAAAATGGAATCTAGGTGAGTGAGACCCAGAAATGAAAGCAAGCCTGGAATTAATATATTATAGTGTGAAAACACGCTCTCAAATGTTAGAATGTTGGAAAACTGACGGATAAGAATTGTTATGACTACCCAGCAAAATCCTAAATTGTCGTGGCTGAACTGCAATCCTACTATAGTCATTATATACTATGTAAAATACAATTAGCAGGGAACGATGGATACCAGAGTTTACTGATTCTGAAAATTGTGCTTATTCAAGCTCGTATTTGTCGTGTTTGCACAGAAGTGTGCATAAATATCACCTTCGAATACTGAGCACAACCTTCACAGCAGAGAATTCAGAATTTTTTGGAAAAGGCTATAATAATGCCCAGGGTATTGAATCATTAAGGCCTTCGGTGTCGCTCTTGAGTCTAAACACCCATCTCTGTTCTTTGTTAAAAAGAAACTTGGTTTTATCTGTAACATGAGTAGGTATAAACGGTTTCTCCAAGACTGTCCATGTAAACTCGTCAGGTTGATGGTTAGCTTCTGCAAAGTGTCTTGATAATTTGGTATTAGTCTTCTTGCACCTAAAGGTGGTCTTATGTTCCAACATCTTGAACCTCACCTTTTGGGTCGTCATCCCAACATATTGCCTCTGACAAGGACATTGAATCACATAAATTAGATGGTCACTGTTGCAGTTTGAGAAATTGTTCTGTGTCCATGGTTTGGGTAACCCAATATCTAGGACTTTTGTTTGTTGGGTCTGTGGGCAGATGGCACAGGATCCACACGGAAAGTGGCCTTGTACTTGTGGCAAGTTCCAAAGTGTGCCAATTTTCGGTTCTTGTTGTATGGGGCGGGTATGTACAAGTCTGTCACGCATGTTCTGACCACGTTTGAAAGAAAAGAGAGGCATTGGAATCTTCTCTTTAATTGTGTTCAAAATCCGCTAGTTTCTTCTGATACATTTCTGAACATCATTAGATAGTGTACTAAAGGTATTAACAAAGGGAAGGCGGCCCAACGGAGGTTTTGGAAACTTGGGTTCTAGTAAGGCCTCCCTATGATTATTCGATGCCCGCTTAGAAGCCTGTTTAACGAGTTTCTTAGGGTACTTCTTCTCCAGTAATTGTGCAGATAGATTGTCCGAATGTTGGCTGTAGCTCTCCAACGTGGAGCAATTACGTCTTACACATAAAAACTGGCCAAATGGCAAGTTATCACGTAAGGCTTTGGGGTGCTGGCTGGCATATCGTAGCAAAGATTTACGTGCCATCGGTTTTCTGTACAGCTCGTTTGCCAGTCCTGTTGGAGTCACATAAATGGACAAATCCAAAAAGGAGATCCTCGTTTTGTTCACCTCTAGAGTAAATTTCAAAAATTGATTTCTGGTATTCAACCATGTGTGAAAGTCGGCTACAGAGGTCATATCTCCACGCCATACAACCAGAATGTCATCGATATATCGTTTCCATAGTCTAATAGACTTATGGAAAGGATTATCGCTGTTCATTATATGTTACTGTTTAAAATGATTTTATTAAGAGAGTAAAACAACGTAAAACATCAGTACAGATTCTATATTAGTAGGATACCGTAACAACTAAGAATATAATGAGAAACAATGATAGAAAAGTAATCCTTATGCAATAAAACTGTACTTAATACAAATGCATTTTAAAGAATATTTTTGATAAAGAAGAGGAAAAAGAAAAGAAAAGAAGAGAGAGAAGGAAAAGAAAAGAAAAGAAAAGAAAAGGAAAAAGAAAAGAGGAAGAAAAAAGTAACAAATGAAGTAACAATCAAGCATATCAAATAACAACGTAAATAATTAGGGTAACTTCCTAGATAAAAAGTTTGTTAATGGTAACCACAATAAGTCTCTTTTAATCAACAAAGGAGTAGAGGTAGCGTAAGCTCTGTCCATTCTATGGTGATGACAAAGTAGGTACCACCACGCTAGAAAGGAAACATTTCATAAATCTTTCCAATTAGAAGTAATAATCTGAAAAGTAATAGCAATGAATAGATTGACAAAGTTACCACAATCATTATACTTATCAAAAACAGGGGACAAATGACCTAAGAAAACATGTTCAAAGTGAAAAGGAATATCTGACAAAAGAATATCATTTAGCTTAGACCATACTTTGGGCCAAAGAGCAACAATAGGGGGACAGTGAAAGAACATATGAAAGAGATCAGCATGCATATGGGGGCATGACTAGCACTTGGGGGAATCTAACAATTTGAATTTATGAAGGGTACTAGGAGTGAAAAATAATCTATTATAAAAGAAGTAAAGGGATTGTGTCGTGCTGGTCGAGCGAGAAGTAGTGTGAATTCGGGACCATATAATGTCCCAAGTGTGCAAGGGGAGATCAATGCAGAGGTCTTTTTCCAAGAGGAGTTCAAGAGGGGATTTGGGTCTAAGTGTGGGACTAAGAGCAACCAATTTATAAATAGTGGCTGCTCTAAATTGGATAGAGAAATCAATAGGAGTAGGGAGAGAAGAAGGAGAGTCAGAGGAGGGGGTAGGTGAAAGAGTAGGAGGGAAATAATAATTGGTAAGGAGATCTTTGAGTGTAGTGTAATGGACAGAATAACGTGATGAGATTGAATCTCAGAGAAAGATAAGAAAGTATCTCCCTTGATCAAGTGTTGAGGAGTAATGATTCCTTTGTCTATCTACTCCTTCCAAAAGAGAGCACGATTATTGATCTTAAAGTTTTTATTGTACCAAAGAGGGATATCCAAAGAACAGGAGGTGAGAGAGAAGTGAGCTGGAAACGAAGTAAGAACTAACGCCTTAGAACTGTCCATTATATCTTGTTGCTCGAAATTGTGAACGTAGAGATTCGCCGGACTTGGCGTGAAAACACTCCCCATGCTGGTTCCAGATACCTGGAGGTAGATGATGTCTTCGAATTTAAAGACATTTTCTTTCATGGCTAGATGTGCAAGCATCATGATAAAATGCACAGGGTGATCGAATTCAAGTCAGTTTCGTTCAGGATGGTTGAGTTGGTGTCCAATGTTTCATCTTGAGGTATCGATGTATAAAGCGATTCAACATCAAAAGAAACCAATAGGTCAAGGTCCGGGTCAAACTCCACCATGGGTAGTAGCCTTAATACATCCTTAGTATCCTGAAGATACGTGGGCATCTTCTGGACTATGGGTCTTATGAAAAATCAACAAAAGTCGACAAGGGTTCAAGCAGTGAACCTATCCCTGATATTATAGTCCTACCCGGCGGCGGTCTTTGTGGCTTAGGTAAAGTATAAAAATAGGGCATCACCGGGTAGGCTGTTAGGAGGAATATTGATTCCTGGGATGTTGTCCACTCTTCACGGCGTGCCTCTTCCACAATTTGTGTAATGGCTCTTCCAATTCTTTCGGTAGGGTCCTCTTTCAAGGGGCGATAGAATTTTCTATCATTCAGTTGTCTCAGACATTCTGTTCGATACATTTCTGTGTCTAAGATAAGAATTGCCCCTCCCTTGTCTGCGGGCTTTATCGTGATGGTTTGATCCTCAGCAAGTTTCTTGAGGGCAATCTGCTCTTTTTGTGGCAAGTTACAGTACTTCTTCCTCTTGTTTGTACATAGAGTAGTGATCTCTTCTTGTACAGCTCTTTCAAACGTGAGTACTTGAGGTGGCACACTCTGTAACGGAGGATTAAAAGTTGAACATTTCTTTAATCCAGTGTTAGAAAGAACCACGCAAGTTCACATTAGGTAGTGAAATCATCGCCATTAGATGTTGCTATGAATCCTAGGCCTCGGTAAAGGATCATTTCTTCTTCAGTTGTTAAAGTTCTTCCACTCAGATCAACACAGAAACTGACAATGTAATGTGCCAAATCTGCGGATGGGAAAAGGAAACCATCATTCATATTCTATGAATTTGACCGTTCCTGCTGCAGCAAAGAACAATCTTCCTCTACAGTGATTTTATTCTTTTAGGAGTTCAAGCTTGCCGGCAGGCTGTAATAGCTAGTCTGAATCCTGTTAATACTCTACTGACAGTGAAAGCTGTTAAGTTCCTCCTGATGGCTGCGGCAAAACTGGCCTCCTATTTGTGCTGTAAAAACCTGATCTTTAAAATCTGATCATTTTAACTACTGTACTAATACAGCGTCTGAGGAACTTTTTGGGCACTCTGCGGCGCCTCTTAATATCTGCCGTCCCCAAGTAGATCCCACCATGGCACATTCTTGGGCAGCTGCCAATTAAACCTTAGGGTTTTCCGTGCATTATTTTTTTCTAACTGCTGTTCTACGTTCGGAGGCAATACTTGAAGCAACTTTGGGACGGACTTTTCCTCTGCCTTTCAATCCTGAGATAAGCATACCGTCCAGGGACGGTGCATCCATTGGGGCGCTGGGCGTTGCCCCACCTGGCCAAGTAGCACCGCACGCAAGCAAAATACTAGCAAACAACCTTTAAAGTACTCGCGAGTCGCGAGTCCCTCTGCTCAGGCAGGCATATCATTTAATCGGTGCTGAGGGGGGGTTTGGCAGCAAGGAGGGTGACTGACAGCAGTTCTTACTAAAGCACAGCTGCAATAGTGCGCATGCTCGATTTTGGGCAGGCCATTTTTATGACCAGCCCGAACATGTGCACAACAGCCGCCTCCTAAGGACCAGGAGAGAGCGAGGGGGGAGTCGGGACCCGTGAGGCAAAGGATTGCTTCATGCAGCAACCCCCGGTCTCTAATGGGCGGGGCTTCTTAGCAGCGCCAGGATTGGTTGCCTGAGACACTGGGCAGCCTGAGGACTGTTGTTCAGAAGGCGCGGGACCGGCCCAGAACAAAGCAGAACAGAAGGCGCCAAGCAGCCCCCAATGCGGGACCCCGGCCCAGGATTCAACAGAGGCGGCACGGACCAGGTAAGTTGTGTTTGTTTATTTTAAACTCCCCCGCGCGACTCCCACCCAACTCACGCCCCCAGTATTGCGAGCCACGACTGCAGCATCTTAAAAAAGAGATTTCACTCCTCCAGTGCTATAACAGGTCTTGTAAATAAGCCCCGACATTTGGAAACAGCGAGTATTCAGCTCACTGAGCCTTCCTAAAGAATAATGCATCGAAAGGGACTGCAAAGTGGACCCACGACTAGTTATGAAAACACATATATATCATGGCCTCCTGCCTCCTGGTGAGCTGGTTGCCATTTAAAAAAAAAAACTTTTATTCAATTTTAAATAGTAAAATGTATATTTTGATTTCGACATGCGATGCAGCCATTTCGCTAGCATTGTAAAATGTCTGCTTCATACTCATGTGTTTGCTCGGTGGTTAGTTAGACATTCATTAATGATCAGTGATACATGCATTGACAAGCCACATGGAGGCGTGGGTTTATTTACACAGTTCTGTGGTTATTTCCTGGCTGTGGTTTATAGAAACGTTTAAGTCGCAAATGAGAGTGAGACGGAACGGTTAAAGAGGTCCTTAAAATCAATGTAAAATTGGAAACAAACATTTGTTGGAGGGTGAGGAAGGTTTTGAGGGTGGATGATCACTTTAAAGGCGCTGGGAGTCATTCAACGTTTTCGTAGGGTAGAGATGAGTCTAAGGAGGGTGTTGTTGAGTTGAGAGGTATGTTATGTAAATAGATGGGGGTACACGTTCCCCACACTTATCCGTACCCTGTGTTGTACTGGTCAAAAACATCTAACACTGGAAATGCAGTTGCTCCATTGGCAACATTTTAAGTTTAAAATACTGCCTGTCGTAATCAAAGCTGTGCATTCATTTTCATCTCTTATCACAATAAAGAACCCTCTATTGCATATCTCTAGACTCACCAAGCCTCACCAACAAACCTTTTATTTTCATCCCTCGCAAAGGTGGTCACCTTAATGGCGTCTGCATCCCCAGGTAAGCCGTCCCTCTGGCAAGTTTAGTGGCAGCTCGACCTCAATAACCCTCAACGTTTTGCAGCAGCATGGCAGGTGAATTTTCAGTGAGAGACACTAACTTTAGCAGGAGATTCCCGTTTTTCCCCTAAACTAACATAACATTATTTTTATATTTTTGAGCGTATTTGAACCCCTAATTTTATAGAACACTGGGCTTTGATAAATATATTTGATAGTGTCCGGCAGGTCAGTTGAGTGTGTGAGAATGTCTCATTGGAGTGTGAGAGTCTGGGTCACTGGAATGTGAGAGTCCGAGTTGCTACAACAGAGATAGCACGGGTCATTGGATTGTGAAAGGCAGGTTACTGGTAAGCTGGGAGGCTGGGTCACTGGACTGTGTGAGCACTGGTCACTGGAATGAAAAAGCATGGGTCACTGCAGTGAGAGACAATGGGTCATTGGGGTATGAAAGGCAGGTCACTGGAGTGTGCAAGCCCGGGTCCCTGGAGATTGTGAGCCCAAGTCACTGCCTGGAGTGAGAGAGCACGGGTCACTGGAGATTGAGAGCACGGGTCACTGGAGTTTGAGAGCACGGGTCATTGGAATGAAAAAGCATGGGCCACTGCAGTGAGAGACAATGGGTCATTGGAGTATGAAAGGCAGGTCACTGGAGTGTGCAAGCCCGGGTCCCTGGAGATTGTGAGCCCAAGTCACTGCCTGGAGTGAGAGAGCACGGGTCACTGGAGTTTGAGAGCACGGGTCACTGGAGTTTGGGAGCACGGGTCACTGGAGTTTGAGAGCATGGGCCATTGGAATGTGAGAGTAGGTCTCATTAGAGTGTGAGAGCACATCTCATTGGAGTGTAAAAGTATGGGTCACAGGAATGTGAGCGCATGGGTCACTGGAGTGCGAGAGCACTGGTCACTGGAGTGCGAGAGCACTGGTCACTGGAGTGTGAGAGCATTTATCATTGGAGTGTGAGAGCGTGGGTTACTGAAATGTAAGAGCCCGGGTAACTGCAGTGAGTGAGCCCATCTCATTGGAGTGTTCGAGCCCGGGTAACTGCAGTGAGAAAGCATGGGTCATTGGAGTGTGAGTGCACAGATCACTGCAGTGAGAAAGCATGGGTCATTGGAGTGTGAGTGCACAGATCACTGCAGTGAGAAAGCATGGGTCACTGGAGTGTAAGAACATGACTCTTTGGAGTGTGAGAGCACGGGTCACTGGAGTCATAGAGCCTGGTCACTGGAGTGTGATAGCGTGGGTCACTGGAGTGAGAGAGCAGGTCTCATTGGAGTGTGAGCGCCCAGATCACTGCAATGAGACAGCACGGGTCATTGGAGAAGTAATTAACCAGTGAATACCGCTTCCTCTTTTTGGCTACTTTCTGTTAATTCCTTATGCAAATGAAAGGTTGGTTAAATACTCGATGTTTTCTTATGGCGGGAATGTTTCCACTCGAAAAAGGTTTTCAGTCTGCAATCATTGTTGTGACAATTTAACTATGTCCAGGAGTGTTTACCTTAAGCTCTAAAATACTTGCAAGATGCATACTTATCGTAGCTTGCACTGCTGTGCATTTTTGTGTTCTTTGTGAGACAAATTACTCACTAGATAGGTTGTGAGATCCGTAAAATAATTGCCAAAACACAAGTAAAGCAGCTTTTTAAACAAGAATATATTCTGCCACTCAGAAATGCAGATGAAGCTTGTAGTATTTGCATTCATAATATACTTTATTGAATTTTCTTTCTATTCTCGAATCTTCTACAAATAGATGCTCATGGAAATTCTTTATTTTCAAAGTAATCTTTCAAAGATCTCATGTGGATAAAGTAGGCTGTGTATTGTGTAACCATCAAAGTACCTGGCCTTGTGTGTGTGTCCGTCATAAAAGGCACACCGTTGAGCAGCACAAATGTAAACTGGAGTTTTTGTAATGACCGAGGATGTGGTAAATAAATGAAGGACTGTGTATTATTTACAAGAGGCTGATTCTTGATCCAAGCTCGATAATTATTAAGTCATTTACCCAGGCCTTTAAGTGACATTGTATTTCTCCTCTCTAGTGTATTTTTGATAGGAAATATGAAAATATTTATAGAATGAAAGCATGTTACAGCGTTTGATGATTTATATGTTCATTAGTCATTCACAGTAATGTTTTATGCATCCCAGTTATATTCTGTGCATTCAAACCACATACAAAACTTTCTTTGCCATAAAGTATTCTGCAACCCTGCCATATGCTATGCATTCAAGATACTTACAACTCTTTGATTCTGCACTCCTGTCATAACGTTTGTATCCAAGTCATTTACAGCGCTTTCTAGTAAAGTATTGTGCATTTCTGTCATATGCTATGCATCCAAGTCATTTATACTCTGAAGCTACAGGCCCTGCCACGCGTGATGCACCTCTGAGAAGCATACACACTGAGTGCCAGCACTGGGCCTAGCTTCAAAAACATAATGATAGAAACGTTTCTGATGCAAGGCCCTGCTGGCACACAGCGTGTATATTGCTCAGAGGTGTGTGGCACTGGCAGGGCCGAGCTTCAGAAACATTTCTATCTACATGTTGTTGTATGAAATCCCTTTATTAATGTAATAACTGCACTTTCACAATTGCTTAATTACCCTTCGTGCTTCTCAAATTTGCTTGAAAATGCACCATTTACCCACTCTTTTTTCAAAATTTTCTCGCGGGAGTACCCCCTCAATTCCCCCTTAAGATGGTCCAGCTCGCTCACTCGGCATTCCTACCACGGGGCACTCCGACCGAAAGTTTACGCGCCGCCACTTTCAAATGTCACCAGCCACCCCTGATCCTGCCAGCACCAGCACTTTCCATGCCTGCCTGGTATTCTCTCAGAGCACTTCGAGGTAATGCAAAGCAATCATTGGACAATGCTTTACTGTCTCTACACATTGCACTTCGCGAAATGCCCGAAATCACATCCGAGGCAATCTGGGCATTCCCCTCTTTTGCTCATTGCACAGTGCACTTTTTTGCCTCGTGCACTTAAAAAGAATGCTGCAATGCTCCTGTCATTCTTGTTATGCACCATAACCAGAGAACACTCCTTTACTGTCTTTGGCATATTGCCCTTTTCTTTTTAGCAAGTCACAAACGCATGGTATTGAATCATGGCAAACATGTTAAGTGCCTCTTTCCTTAGGACTCTCCATGATTGATCGAAGTTCATAAAAAGTATTTTGGGGAGCATTTGTGACAACTTGTGAACCAGTTAAAAAATGGATCTCTTTTTGGTACTGTATAAAGCATTTTGTGGAATGACAGGGGACAATTTCTGAAGCAACCTAGGGATATCCCCCTATTACCTTTTGCACATTGATCTCCTTCTCAGGCATTAAAATGATTGGCCTGATAAACTTGTTGTAATGTTGCTCTGCACCTGGTACTTTATACTGAACTGTATGATTTTTAATAGGGTTTTTCTGGTTTTAATAGATGCTCTGATTACTTACCATAGATATGCTTGTTAGTGTCTTGAAGTGCTTCTCAGTTCCTAGCAAAGAAAGAGTAATGTTGGCATTTGGCTTCATTTGGTGAACCAGCTGTGAATTGTCTAAAGCTCTTTTGCTGGGTGAGGCTCTCTAGCCCTGCTAAGGAAGGACCCTGCCACTTTTAGTCCAGTTCTTAGAAATATTTGTTTGCTCTCCAAATAACTGGATTATCCTTAAAGCTATGTTGTGCTGTTGAGTTGCAAAATAGTTTTTCTCTCTTAAATCCTGGCCTAATCGTTTGAACCTGCTCAGGTCTTGGTGAGAGGGAAGAAGTAGAAGGATTTCATTCTTAGGCTTAGGGCTTGACTTACGTTTTAGGTTACAGTGTCAGGGCATGCTAAGAATTCTCCTTTTTTTTCCCGCACTTTTATCTGCAAGTCTCCAAATAAATCATCTGTTTTTTGAGACTTTGACTCTCTTCAGTATCATTTTTGCTCATTTACCGTTTTTGACATCTTTGGCTTTTAACAAACACTTATATCATTGCATGTATTTATTCTTTGATAATGTGTTTGGCAAACTGCTTTAGGATCCTTGGAGAGTTCTAGGTCTTTTTTTGTCAACTGACTCAGTCATGGCTCCACTTTTCAGACTTTTATTGTAATAGCAGTGTTAGATGGGTGATCAAGGTACTTCTGCTTGCCATTTGTTCATGCGTGATTGGAATATACTTTGTAGCACATAGATTCCTCGGTCATTCAAGACCAAGACCGTTGATCTAAGCTAGCCAATTTCCTTGTGAGCTCTCACACGGTTCTCTACCTATCTGGCTTCTGCACCATTCATAGTAACTGCGCAAACCTCACGATGGGCTCCCCGTCCCCTCTCCCATGGACCGATCATTTCATGATACCTCTCATCTGGAACACCCACATACCCCTTATCTCAAACACAACTACACAAAATCGCGCAACTGGTCAAAACTTACCCTGAAGGACTGGATAACAGCCTTAGAGGCCTCCAGCTCCCCGAAAATCCAGGACCCCACTTTAGCAAATGAAAACTATAACAACTGGATCTCAAATTCATTGGACTCCACACTTCCCATACGCTGTACCAAATCCAAATGACATTTAAAAACCGCACCATGGTACACCCCAGAACTTCGGGAAAGGAAACGTCAGTGTAAAAAACTGGAAAGGAAGTGGCGATTAGACTACTCCCCCTCAAACAAAATCATGTATAGGTAAGCAATTAGGTCGTATAAAAACCAGATCAAAACTACGCCATCTTCTTTCTACACGGAAAAAAATAGCGCGGCCTCTTCAAAACCAAAAGAAATATATCAGATCGTAAAAACCCTTACTAAGCTCCCTCAGAATTCCCCCCCACTCATAACACACAAAGCCACCTCAACGACCTAGCGGAATTTTTTTTCTCCAAAAAATCCAAAAGATTTACACCCCCTTTTCCCCCACTGACAGTGCCTCCGACCTTACACCCATTTGCCTACCGGAACACGAGCGGCACCCTCCAAATACTTTGGAGAACTTCCTTTCTCTTGATTCAGAGACACTCGCCCTCACCATGCAACTGTCAGATCCACATTTGCTTCTTGGATTCGATGTGATGCACAAAGGGGTCCACCTCCCGACGTCCCCAACTCTGAAAGTATACAGAGTAATGAGGCAATCAGGTGAGGGAAAAAAGAGAATAAAGAGCCGGAACCGCTGGGAGGAGGGGTACCTAAAAAGAAGAACACAGGGTAAATACACTGGTCATACAGTCTACACTCAAAATGTCTCGCTAAGACTATACTAATACCTGTGGATAAACGGCAGAAGCCAAAAACCACTTCTACTCTTTCTCGAAGATACTTCTCTCCAAGACCAATAAAACGTCCACTCTATAATACAAAAGAACACACCACATTAATCTCATGTGCATAATATTCAACCATACCACTCTCAGTGAATACCATACATAACATGAGCAGCCGTAAACTGCACTCAAAGAATTCAATCCAAGAAAACAACAAGGGAATAACCTCCCGACTAGGACTGCACGAAAACACAGAAGCAAGAGGATTTGAAAGGTTCCAGAATATCCTCAGCATAGATTAAATAAAATAAGAAACTCAGTGTCCATAAAGAAATAAAGATGAGCCAACACTCCCAGCGCCCGACAATAGCGCGAGTATAATCCAGGTGTAAATACCCTCAAGTGAATCCAAAATGTACAATCAAAGTCTTGCAACAGAAGGCAGTGCCAAATGAAAAGGAAAGTGTAGCGCCTACCTGCGCTCGAAAGTTCTGAAGTTTGTTTCCCTCTCAGTTCCAAAAATAACAAAGAGCCGTTACCACTCACAAACTCTTTGATCAGCGTGAGGGGTGTTTTAGGAAGGAACCGAGGCAACCACAGACAGCGCGGCTCTGAAACGAGAGTCCTAGCGCTGAATGCACCTCAGCCAGCAAACACGGAAAGAGCCGCCACCGAATCCAAAAGGCAGCTCCGTGAAGTCTGTCTCATGAACCAAGAAGATCCGAAGGCAGCTGAACAAAACCGGAACAACAGGAACCTGATCCAAGGCGGGGGGGGGGGGCCAAGATGAACAAACCAGGACGTCTTCAAAACAGGACAGAATTACGCGCACAGGAGGTGCGCACTGAATGACATTTATAAGATAAGCTCCTCCCCCGTATAGGAGCCTGCTGGGAGATGTAGTGCCATCCTAGGTAGGCGCCAGATCCACCTCCTGACAGTTTGTCCCCCTCCCAGGCGCCTCCTAGATCCAGGCTTATCCGGATGGGCAGCGTGGAACTCCCGCACAGCCCGAGGTGCATGGACGTTTGTGGAAGGTTCCCAAGAATCGTCCCCCACGGAATACCCCTTCCAGGCGATGAGATACCACAGCTTTCCCCGCCGATATGAGGAGTCCAACACTCTCCGCACCTCATACTCCAATTGACCATCACGGACCACTGGAGGAACAGCCACCCTCCTGGAACGCCCTGCAGGCTTCAACAGACTGCAGTGGAAAACAGGATGAATACGCAGAGAAACCGGCAGCTTCAGCCTGTATGCAACAGACCCCACAGGACGAACCACCTCATTAGGGCCAATGAACCGAGGATGAAAAATGCTGCGGAACCTAAAGCGAATGTTCTTGGTGGACAACCACACTCGATGTCCCACTGCGTAAACGGGACCCACCTGACGCCGGCGATCAGCCCAGGACTTATAATGAATCTTAGCTCGATCAAGATTCTCTTGAATCTTACGACGCATATCCAACAGAGTTTTCATTCAGGATGCTACAGCAGGTTGGTCCGTTACATCACAAGGTATAGACAAGGGCAGGACTTGAGCATGGAATCCATGATTGGCTCGGAAAGGTGATTCCTTGATGGAACTGTGCCATGCGTTGTTATACGATAGTTCAGCCAACCACAACAGCGAAACCCAGGATTCACTGGCATCTTTTGCATAACACCTCAGATAGGTCTTTAGGGTCTGGTTCAACCTTTCCGTCTGACCATCCGTCTGTGGATGAAAACTGGTCGATGCTGCTGCTTCTATTTTGAGCGCTTTGCACCACGTCTTCCAGAACCGGGCGATGAACTGCGGTCCCCTGTCCAAGATGATAACCCTTGGGAGTCCATGTAGTCTGATTACATGGGATAACAACAGCTGTGCAGTGTGACCAGCGGTGGGGAGGTTCTTGCAGGGAATGAAATGGCCCATCTTAGTGAGACTGTCAACCACAACCATGATGGCATCACAACCCTGATCCAAGGGTAAACCCACAACGAAGTCCATGCTTATGGTGTGCCACGGCTGTGTGAAGTTGGCATGGTTACCAATTTGCCTTTAGCTTTGGAATGCTCGTTCTTCGCTCTGGCACATACATCACATTGTTTGATCCATAAACCAATATCCTTGTCCATTTGTTCCCACCAGAACTGCCTCTGTAACAAGCTAAGCGTCTTGGTACATCCTGAATGTCCTGCAAGAAGAGAGTCATGACACCAGTTGAACGCCTGGAGACGCAGTTCCAAGGATGGCAAATACAGCCGGTTTTGATAGAAAGGTATGCCACGCTTCAGGGTGCGGTGAGGAGACAGACTTGTCCACTTCTTCCAACTCTCCTCATCCTGATGCTTCTGTACTTTGTCCAGGAAATTTTCAATTGTGATGCCACACAACACCTTCTCAGGAGAAATGATGGATTCAGGACTGTTTCGTTTGTTTTCGTGGATGTCTTCTTGTCTTGACAAAGAATCAGCTTTCCGATTGTCAGACCCTGGTCTAAACGTGACTACAAAGTCAAACTCCGCAAAAAACAGCATCCATCTCATTTGCCTTTGAGTGAGGTGCTGGGCTGTTTTCATATATTGTAAGTTCCGATGATCGGTATACACAGTGATTGGGTGTTTGCTCCCCAGAGATAGTGTCTCCACTCCTGAAACGCCTTCTTGATGGCCAATAGTTCTTTCTCCGCCACCGTGTAATTAAGCTCAGCAGAGCTCAATTTTTTCGATAAAAAGGCTATAGGATGCAATTGTCCTGTGTGTCGATCACGTTGAGAGAGAACAGACCCCACAGCTATGTCAGAGGCATCCGCCTCCACGATGTAAGGCACCTCACTTTGAGGATGTTGCAGTATAGGCGCTGTGGTAAATGCTCGTTTGAGATACAGAAAGGCGTTCAAGGCCTCCTCAGTCCAACAAAAAGGGTTTCCTTTCCTCAACAACCGTGTTAAGGGAGAAACAAGCTGGGAGAAATGAGCAATGAATCTTCTATAGTAATTGGAAAATCCCAAGAAACACTGCACGTCTCTCACATTTTTCGGAATAGGCCATTCCTGCAACACCTTTCCCAACACCTTTCTGTCCGACATGCTCAACCCAGATGGACTTAGAATCACCCCCAGAAATTCAACCTCTTGCACATTAAACTCACACTTTGATAACTTGCAAGACAAACCATGTTCCAGCAACCTCTGTAGTATGAGAGACACATGTCGAGAATGCACTTCCGGACTGTTCGAGTAAATCAGAATGTCGTCTATGTACACGACCACAAATTTATCCACGAAATCCTTTAGGACGTCATTCACAAAAAACTGAAACGCCGCAGGGGCGTTACATAATCCAAACGGCATTACAAGATACTCGAACAGTCCGTAACGTGTTTTAAAAGCCGTCTTCCACTCATCCCCCTCTCTCATCCTTACAAGGTGGTAGGCCCCTCTCAAGTCAAGTCGGGTGTAAATGACTGCCTCCCACACTTGATCTAACAAAACGGGGATGAGTGGAAGAGGGTATCTATTTCTGACAGTATTCCTGTTCAATACTCTGAAATCAATACAGGTTCTCAAGTCCCCATTGGCTTTCTTTATGAAAAATAAAGGAGAAGCCGCAGGAGACCGGGACGGTCGAATGAATCCTATTCTGACATAATGCTCTAGGTATTCCTGTAAATATTGTGTTTCAGGTTCGGAGAGAGCATATACTCGACAAGAGGGCAACACCGCCCCAGGTATGAGGTCTATTTGACAATCATAACTGCGGTGTGGTGGAAGAGACTCCGCCTTACTCTCACTAAACACCTCTCCAAACTGGGCATACTCAGGAGGGATCTCCATATCCTTCTCAGCAGCCGTCGCTACCTGATAACTATGGGACATCGCCAAAGCACGTGTGACTGACGACTGGTGCAGGTGTTCTTACAAGTCTCAGATTCAAAACACACACTCTTCTCCTTCCAATCCACTGTGGGATTATGAAACCACAACCAAGGCATACCCAAGATGATTTCATACTGCGGTGCCTCTATGATATTCAATGTGATTCTTTCGACATGATTTGTCTGTTCCCCCTGTCTGACCAACTCCAATTCCTCTGTCACCTCTGTGATAGGGCCAGATTTCAAGGGCTTTCCATCCACCGCCAACACCATCTCAGGGGTGCCTCTGGGAATGCACCTTAAGTCCAATCTCTGAACTAACCCACTGTCGATGAAGTTCCCCGTGGCACCTGAGTCCACCATAACCCCAACTTCATGCGTCTGAAACCGATCCGTGAGAAGCATGGGAAGAACTATGTGTGTTACTACAGATGCTGCCAGACCCCCAGCCAACGATGGTAATTATAACCCTGGAGAAGGGGTTCCTACTGAGGGTGGTCCTATCTTGTGCTCCATTGTCTCTTTAGAGTCTTGAAGTGGAAAAGGAACGGTAGCAACAGCTACCTTCTTGGAAAAACCGAACTTGCCTGTTCTTTTGGGTTTCGTGGGGCAGTCCTTCACATAATGGCCTTTCTTCCCACAGTACATATATAGACCCATGAGTCTACGGTTCTCTCTTTCTGTTCTAGACAAAGGAGCCCTTATAGCTCCCACCTCCATGGGCTCAGAATGTCCGATGAAGAAGCGTTACCCTTGTTTACCTTCTCTGTTCTTTCCGTGGGTGCATACGACCTTTCTCCCCATCTTTCTGCTAATCTGTGATCCAGGCGGAGCGTGAGATTCATTAAATCGGTACACGTTGTAGGTTGTGGATCAATCTGGGCAAGGACATCTTTCATCTCCTCACTCAACCCTTGATAGTATAAAGACATCCTCTTGTCTTCAGGCCACGCTGTCTCTGCTATCAAACGATTGAATTTAGTCAGATAAGCCACTAAACCCTGCTTCCCCTGTTTGAGTTGTAACAATTCACGATCAGCAGACAACGTTGTGGCTCTCCTATCAAAAACCCTTTCAAACTCACGACGAAACGAGTCCCAATCTGTAAGGAGAGAATCATCATATTTGACCAGCGGGACCGCCCAGTTGGCAGCATCGCCAATCATATACGATATCGCAAAAGCGACCCTGGAATGATTAGTGGGGAAAGAGGCTGGCTTACACGAAAAGTGAAGCATGATTTACGTTAGGAAGGTCTGAACCTTCAAAGGATCGCCCGAAAACCTCTCCGGACTAGCCAGAGGAATTGGAGGTGGTACATTCACCTGTATTTGAGACGTTGAGGGTGAGGCATCAAATGGGTTACGGGATTGCCTATCTACTCTTTCTCGAAGAGCTGCTGTTTCAGCCTTAGAGGCAGCCAGCTCCTGTTGAACCAACACTAAAGCCTGCAGAACGTCATCCAAGGACGCCATTTGCGCAACACATACAAAACCCAAGAAGTGGTATATCGTGGGCGCGTAATCCTGTCAGATCCACATTTGCTTCTTGGATTCGATGTGATGCACAAAGGGGTCCACCTCCCGACGTCCCCAACTCTGAAAGTATACAGAGTAATGAGGCAATCAGGTGAGGGAAAAAAGAGAATAAAAAGCCGGAACCGCTGGGAGGAGGGATACCTAAAAAGAAGAACAGAGGGTAAATACACTGGTCATACAGTCTACACTCAAAATGTCTCGCTAAGACGATACTAATACCTGTGGATAAACTGCAGAAGCCAAAAAACACTTTTAGTCTTTCTCGAAGATACTTCTCTCCAAGACCAATAAAACGTCCACTCTATAATACAAAAGAACACACCACATTAATCTCATGTGCATAATATTCAACCATACCACTCTCAGTGAATACCATACATACCATGAGCAGCCGTACACTGCACTCAAAGAATTCAATCCAAGAAAACAACAAGGGAATAACCTCCCGACTAGGACTGCACGAAAACACAGAAGCAAGAGGATTTGAAAGGTTCCAGAATATCCTCTGCGTAGATTAAATAAAATAAGAAACTCAGTGTCCATAAAGAAATAAAGATGAGCCAACACTCCCAGCGCCCGACAATAGCGCGAGTATAATCCAGGTGTAAATACCCTCAAGTGAATCCAAAATGTACAATCAAAGTCTTGCAACAGAAGGCAGTGCCAAATGAAAAGGAAAGTGTAGCGCCTACCTGCGCTCGAAAGTTCTGAAGTTTGTTTCCCTCTCAGTTCCAAAAATAACAAAGAGCCGTTACCACTCACGAACTCTTTGATCAGTGTGAGGGGTGTTTTAGGAAGGAACCGAGGCAACCACAGACAGCGCGGCTCTGAAACAAGAGTCCTAGCGCTGAATGCACCTCAGCCAGCAAACACGGAAAGAGCCGCCACCGAATCCAAAAGGCAGCTCCGTGAAGTCTGTCTCCTGAACCAAGAAGATCCGAAGGCAGCTGAACAAAACCGGAACAACAGGAACCTGATCCAAGGCGGGGGGGGGGGCCAAGACGAACAAACCAGGACGTCTTCAAAACAGGACAGAATTACGCGCACAGGAGGTGTGCACTGAATGACATTTATGAGATAAGCTCCTCCCCCGTATAGGAGCCTGCTGGGAGATGTAGTGCCATCCTAGGTAGGCGCCAGATTCACCTCCTGACAGCAACAAGTAAAGCCCAGCTCCCCCTGCGACCCAGCACCCCCGCGCACCCTGGTGTCTGCCACTCATTGCATCCTACCCATCATCCTGGAAGAGCTTAACGCTTCCCTCTCCACAGGCATTGTTCCAACTCCCTGGAAACAGGCTATGGTCAGAGCACTTATTAAAAAACCTAATCTGGACCCCAACGACCCCAGTAACTATCGTCCCATCTCTCTGCTCCCATGGATGAGTAAAATATTGGAGAAACACGTAAATAAAATCTTGGCCGAGTTTCTCGAGACCAACCATTTACTTGATCCCTCCCAGACGGGTTTCCACCCCAAACATGGGACGGAAACCGCCCTGGTTGCCGTAACAGAAGAAGCAAGGGGGATCTTGGATCGGGGAGGTTCGGTGGCAGTCATCCTCCTCGATCTAAGCGCTGCCTTTGACACGGTGAACCACAGAATATTATTACATCGACTCCTCAGTCTGGGAGTCTCAGGGTCAGCTATCGCTTGGCTCCAGTCCTTTCTGGACAACCGGTCATTCCAAGTCTTGGAGGGCGATATCACCTCCCCCAGGAAACCCTTGGGCTGTGGGGTGCCGCAGGGCTCCTCTCTGAGCCCGACGCTATTTAATGTGTATATGAGCCCACTAGCTGAGATAGTCCGTCCGTTCGGGATAAAAATCATCACATATGCCTACGATACTCAGCTAGTGATTTCCCTTAATCAGCTCAACTCTCATCATGCACAGGTCAACCTAAGGGGCTGCTTAGAGGAAGTCAACAGCTGTATCACTTCCTCTGAAACTGAATGGGGCCAAGACTGAGCTGATGCTCCTCGGTAGCTTCCCCACCTCCTCGATCAATTCAATTTGGCCTGCCTCCCTTGGTCCCTCCCCCACACCTAAGGACACAATAAAAAGCCTCAGCTTTTGGCTGGATAAATCACTCAGCTTTAATTGTCAGGCAACCAAACTATCAGCCACCTGCTTTGGGATTCTTAGTCTCATTTGTAAGATTCTCCTTCTGCTGCCCTTTGGGGCAAGGCAGATCGTAGTCCAAGGCCTAATTCAGTCCCGCCTGGATTTTGGTAACGCCCTCTACTTAGAAGCCCCTGAAAACACCCTACGAAAGCTCCAGATAATACAAAACTGTGCAGCTCGCACTCTGCTTCAGCTTCCCCGCCGCCTCCCAGCCAAACCCGGCCTCAAAAAACTTCATTGGCTTTCGGTCAGAGAGAGAACTAATATCAAAACCCTCTGCATCTCTCACCAAGCGTTCTGGAGAACAGGTGCGACTATTAATCACCCCTTAATTACCCCCTACCACCTCAACAAACAGCTTCGTTCTGCTCAGTCCTTCCTTGCCACAGTCCCTAGGATTAAGAGATCAAGATGCGGGGTCGATCTTTTTCCTACAATGCGGCCAAACTGTGGAACTCCCTCCCCCTTCATCTGAGATCACATCCCAATCTACTCCTGTTTCGAAAAAATCTAAAAACCTTTCTTTTCTCAAAATTCTGATAAACCTCTTGTTAACAGTTCTTACCAGAAGGAACAGCTTCTAACGCTAGGACGCCTCAGGGCAGCTATCGCGCTTTATAAATTATCTTTTCATTTCATTTCATTTCATTTCATAGACCTTTTAATCCCAAGAAATGTCGATGGTACCCAACAAGAAGTAATTGATGGGAGTACTTCCATTAAAATTACCTGCTTTTCCACTCCATCATCATTTGTATGGCTACAAAAGTGTGGTAACCACATGCACACCTGTCTTTGCTTCACCCCAGAAGTAGTTGTTCAGGCAGAACTGTTAAGCCATGTTCCCGCTCAAGTTGCACAAACAACCCCAACTGTCTTTCAACATTATTCAGCCATATCAGTGATCCAGAGTTGCTGTGGATAAGCCAAGCTATGTGTAGGACACCAGCCAGTAACAAAGCAGTTTTCCCTACTGAATGTATGCTTATCGGCCACTGCTTCCTCATTTACCAGATATTCAAAACATTCTTCACATATCCCAGAACTTTGATTTGAAATCTGTCAACTAAGCCTATTGATGTGGTAGACCCATTAGCAATGAGACCAAATTCTAGCTGTTGGGACAATTTTAGGGATTCTAAATTGAGAATAGTTTTTGGTCCAAATTGCCTCCACGTGATTGGTTTCCTCTTGCAGATGTTATGAAGTAGATAAGTGTTGTGGTCCAAAACAAACTTTAACAGACCGAAACGCATGCATCTTTACTGTTTTATTTTGATGACCTATCTCAGAGGTCAGGCTTTATAGGGTTAGCTAATGCCAGATCCTGAGAAAATATGGTGTAGCCTACCTGGCAGTGCCATATTGTTGATGAAATATAGGCACATTCAAAGATGCCAGGTTTACCTTCCACTCTGCATAGAGCAAGTAAAATATTTGATTTTGACCACTATCCCTTTAAGGGTAGGCGCTTTCTTTTACCATCACGACACATATTTATCTGTACCTTTGGAACAAGATAATAATCACCATGAAGACTTTGTGTACAAGCTGAGGCCCTAGTGCAGGACGTGCTTGTGCTTTCTAGTTACATAATGTGAATGGCTGCAGATGTAGCATACTTCACATTAGTCTCCCTACTATGTAGCAGTCCTTACGATTTTTTCATGAGAGGCTGATTTGTGGTGTTATAACTTTCTTCCCAGGCAACATAAGGGAACTCTGTCACTGAACTACTGAAAAAAGATGCCCTTACAAGACACACTGCAATATATGTAAAGATGGTGAAGAGAAGAAATCCTAATACAGCACTATGAATTTTTAAGAGATCTACACAGCCAGCATCCACTAACTAACAAGGTCCATGCCACAGAGTAATCAAGCTCTGAGAAAATAATTAGAACTTGGCATGATGTATGTTGTAATCACGCCAGTCAATGTATCTGCAGTTGGAAGACTGCCGTGTGGGTGGAAGAGCATTATGTTTTTTAAGAATGTCATCTGGTCAATGTTACTACTGCAGAGTCTTGTATTCCTCTTGCCAAGATGTCTTTACATGGTACTGGGATGTTAGTGAGTGATAAATAACCCTTTTCTTCGAGTATTCACAATACTTTGTTCACAAACAAATTAAGAAATTCAGTGAAGGAAAAATGTTCGAGTTTCAAAATTCTTAAGATCTGTATCTAGGATTTACTGATGTTTTTCGCAGTTTTATCTCAGAACATCATTACACCAGGGCTTTCCTCTCCATGGTGCAATTCATATTTTAAAGTAATGGTAAAGAACGTAAATGTATAGATTAACATGACATTATGATGTTTACTAGCAATAACGAATTCGTTTGTTAAGGTTCAACATATAAATGATCCCATTTATTTTACTGCTTTGTTGAGAGAGGCCTGCATTTTCTCCCCAAATTTGTCTGAAAATGCATATGATTTTGAATTTCAACGTTTTATTGTTTTACTGTTTAAATATGTTTCAGTTTTGAACCATAATTAAGTGCATTGACCTTCTTGTTTGCGTGAAATTTTATTGTAGGCCAAAGTACATGAATTTTAAACATTTTTCCTCCTCGTCTCTCCTCTGTCCTTCCTCCTCTCCCAACCACCCTTGCTGATCCTAAGCAAAGTGTGCGCATGTGCGGTGGGTAGCGTTGAGTGATGTTGACTTTGGGAATGATTTCACACTAGTTACCAGTAATAGATGTTTTTCTGCTAGCTACAGTTGTGCCATGTTTTTGGATGTTGATGTATATGTCCAGAGGTGTGATTAAGTGAACTTCTACTGGTCAACAAACACCGAAACCAGTTTGATAACTTCTAGATGCAGTTAGAAACGTGTGAAATATCTGACAGAGAAGTTTATTAAATGTCATGAACCCACATGTACCAATAGAAAGCGGTCTACAGAAGTTTCCACCAAAGCAGTCCCCATTCTCTGCATAATTGCACTTACAAAAGGTCTCAGACCTTGTACCAAGGCTGGCATACTACAAACTATGTTTAAAACGGCTGCTTTAGGGTGGCACACAACAGGCTAGAATCTTAGGGGCTTATTTACAAGCCCACTGCGCTGCCGGTGCATCACTTTTGTTGACACACCAGCAGCGCAATGAGTTTCTCCATATTTACAAAGACATGTAAAGTCACCCTGTGTAACTTTTCATGGCCGTGTAAATATGTATCCCTTTCACGCATAACTCTGCATGGGAGGGGCTTTCCATGGGTATTGCTGTGGGTGTTCCCACACAACATCCATGGAAGTTGATGCAGTCCCAGATTTACATTTTGTAAACTTGGGAATGCGTCAGAATCCTACACCTCCCTAGGGGAGGAGGTGCAATGAGGAGAAATACTTTAATGTCTCTTCGTTCTATGCGTGCTGCATTCTGCAGTACGAATGGAAACTGGAAAATGCCTTTAATGGTTGTTTTTGTGCAGGAAGGTATCTCGTCCTGCACAAAAACAATCATCACCTCAGCACAGGCACCTTTGCAAAATGAGGCAAGGGTGTCTGCGCTGGTGCACGGCTGTTGTGTGTGCACCGGTACATGGGAGAAGGACAGGAATGCACCGTATCTTGTAGATATGTCACATTCCTGCCCTTTTAGTCTGATGCACGGCAGCTCAGAGAGTAAGCTTGCTGCTCTGCTGTATCAAAATATTGTAAATATGGGCCTTAATGTTTAAGTGATGTGTACACTCGAACTTGGAGATTTTAAGCAGTCTGCCCCATATATGGAGCACTATGTATAATGTACTCTTTTTACACTTTATATCCTCAGATTCCTTTCTACAGATCACAACATCAGATTCCTTTCTAGAACTTACATCCTTAGATTGTTTAGTATCTCAGAAAGTTGCCTTCTTCTATACCCCTAAAACCATGCAGGAAAAATACGAGATTGACTTAATTCCACTTAATTTCTTTAAGTGTGATTCCTCTCCCTCCTTACTTCAGAGTGACCCTCTTCTCACCTTCCATCCTTCGCATGCTTTCTATTTATCAGTGTGGCCCCCTTTCAGTCTCATGCATGTCTGCCTAATTCTCTTTTATTGTAATTCAGGAAAATGCTGACACCTCATTTAATAGATCACAACCTTCCCTGAAACCACATAGGCCCCATTAATGATCCCACCTAACTGGTATTAAGATAATCTATCACAGAGTTACTGGAGTAAATGCATGCAGCTTTTTTTTCTTGAGAGCACATGACTAATCGCAATCAACAACATTTAACCACTGGATTATCCACTAACCTTGGGCTCCGGAGTAGCATGATACTTGCTGTAAAGCATGTCCACACCTTGTAAGGGGTAGTTAGTGCTATTTAATTGCAATTACAATTACAATATGGTCCAGTCACTGTCAATCATTGAAGAGTCTCAAAGCATCCATTTCCACCGTTTAAACGGTCTCATTTGCCACATGCTTTCTGACTGCACCAAATTTGTGTTAAATAAATTTAATTACGATATTGTAAGTAGTCAACAACACCAGTATGTTGAAGTTCTTTATTCAGTAAGAACATAAGCAACGACATCCATAACCCTGCCAGTCATGTACTGACAAGAGTGCATCTAGGAACGTTGACAGCACAAGGGGTCAACCCAACCTGGGCAGAACAGGGGGGGGGGGGGTTGGAGTGAACCAACCTTACATTTTAGGTAAATACAACACATCTCCTACCCCATAACAGAACAGCACATCAGGGTAGCTGCACGCGATGTACATTTTAGTGTCCCAGACAACATAGACCATCCCCTGTGAAAGGATCTGAGTAACCAAACTTTACGTTGTCTGCACTCCTCTATGTCCCTTCCCAGTACACTAGTAGAGAGTACATATTGAATACAATCCCGAAATCCTATTCTTCCTGCTTCTTCCCGTTGTCATCCTTCTCCTCCTCTTTTCCCCTAAGCCTTAATGTACCCATGTTAGTGCCTGGTCCTTTTGCCTTTCCTGATTCAAATGGAGATGACCTCACCACGCCGGATGGCATGATTAGGTACAACCATCTTGTTTGCTTGAGTGCTTTTCTCACGTTAACCTTACTGTTGCTAACCATTTGCATAATCTCTTCGATCATCTGGTTTATTCTCTCGAATATTCCATTCACTCTAGGACAGTATAATGTTGGACCTTGTTGAGATGCAACCAAGCCATTTGGTCCCTCATCATCTGCAATAGGACAATCTGGACCCCATTTTCCAACACCAATGTTCGAGAGGCTCCTTCATTCCTTGACGTTTCTTGACAACATACTGTTACTAAGTTCATAGTCCCCTTTTCTACAATCTTTCTTCCCACTCCACTGGAGTGATAGCCAACCAGGGACTAGTTGCATCTAGCTTCCCCTTCCTTAGCCCCCGGGGTCCTACAATGTCCTTTACTGATTTCTCCCTTGGTGTGGTTGGTACCTCAACTGCCAATATGCAGTCTTCCTTGCTTACTGTAGTCTTATCAGTACTAGTACAACTCCTGCACTGTCTGAGATAATTCCCTACCATGGGTTTCTCCATTGGCCACCCGTAGTGTATTCTAACTTTGTTTACCATTAAATTGCGACCCAATAGACCACCATGGGTTTTAATCACAATACTTCCTCTCATGATCTCCTGTGGTGATCATCGCAGCAGCAGACGACATTCGAACACTACTGGACAGCGGAGACACAGTCGCCCTCATCCTCCTTGACCTCTCCGCAGCCTTCGACACAGTTTGCCATAGCACCCTGATACAACGCCTCAGAAACATCGGAATTCAAGGAAAAGCATTGGACTGGATCATCTCGTTCCTCGCTGGAAGAACTCAGAGAGTCCGCCTCCCCCCTTTTAAGTCAGAGGCCACCGAAGTCATCTGCGGCGTCCCGCAAGGATCATCACTCAGCCCCACCCTCTTCAACGTCTACATGAGCCCCCTCGCAACCATCGCACGTCAACACAACCTCAACATCATCTCCTATGCTGATGACACTCAGCTGATCCTATCACTCACAAAAGACCCAACCACCGCCAAAACCAACCTACATGAAGGGATGAAAGAAGTAGCCCAGTGAATGAAGCACAGCTGTCTGAAACTGAACTCGGACAAAACGGAAGTCCTCATCTTAGGTTCATCCCCTTCCGCCTGGGACGATTCTTGGTGGCCAACGGCCCTAGGAAATGCCCCCATACCAACGGACCACGCACGGAACCTGGGCATCATCCTGGACTCCTCACTCTCGATGACCAAACAAGTCAACGCAGTCTCATCATCATGCTTCAACATCCTACGCATGCTCAAAAAAACATTTCGCTGGATCCCCTCCGAAACAAGAAAAACGGTCACCCACGCACTGGTTACAAGCCGTCTGGACTACGGAAACACCCTTTACGCCTGTACCACCGCAAAACTGCAGAAAAAACTCCAACGCATCCAAAATGCCTCAGCCAGACTCATACTAGACATCCCCCGCACAGACCACATTTCTGTTCACCTGAAAGACCTTCACTGGCTCCCCGTTAACAAGAGAATAACGTTCCGTCTCCTCACCCACGCACACAAAGCCCTATACGAACTTGGACCTGATTGTCTCAACACGCGCCTTTCCTTTTACACCCCCACCCGCCAGCTGCGTTCGTCCAACCAAGCCCTCGCCGCTGTTCCGCGCATCCACAAAGCCACCATGGGGGGAAGATCCTTCTCCTACTTAGCGGCCAAAACCTGGAATTCCCTTCCCATCCACCTCCGCCTTACTCAAAACCACCTAGCCTTCAGAAAACAGCTTAAAACGTGGATATTCGATAAGTAAACCTCCCCCCCCCTTCCTCAATCGCCTTGAGACCCTCTGGGTATGTAGTGCGCTATATAAATTCTGACTTGACTTGACTTGGTACTGTTTCACTCTCTCTATACACATTCCTTCTTTGGAAGATTAGTTTGTTTCTTCCCTCCTTAAACTCCTCCTCCTGCTCTCCTAGTTCAATTTTCTCTTCTTCCTCATCTGCCTCTTGACTAGGGGTGATCCCTGTTCTCTTAGTGTTTATATCCATAGTCATGACCATGTCCCCTTCTGTGTCCAACTGGCCCAGAGGAAGAACATTCATTAATTTATGCTTCCCTTCCTCACAGTCTAGTCCCTTTTTGTTAGTGCCCCCTTCAGTTTTTATTACTATGGGCACAACTCCTTCTGAGTTCTCGGCAGGTTCTATCTTTACCTGCCTTAAATACTTTTCATGGTCTTCTTCAGGGTTTTCCTCCCCACCAATGAATTCTCATTGCACATTCCTTTTTTTCCTTCTATCACCTCTTCACCGCACACCCTTTTTCCTGATATCATAACTGGTTCTTCAACTGTAGAGTCTAGTATCATCCTTAAGTCTTTTTGTTGGGCCCATCCCAGTAAGTTTAAACCGTCTGTCACCACAAAGACTTTTCCTAACGTACTTCTTCCCTTAAAGGATATTCTTCCTGTGAACATTCCTTCTAACGGTATTCTCTCACTGTTGTAGCCAATCGGGCAAATATCTGGTTTCATTAACTGTATACCTCTTTTCTCAGATTTTTACTTGTACGTCTTTAAATTGATGAAAGTAAATTGAGAACAAGAATCTGTAAATACTTCTATCACATCACCATTAAGATCAATAATACATTTTGGTAAATCTACCATCTTGACAGAGTCTATATCTTTGTTGCTAATGCATAACACTTAACCTTCTTCACACACATCACTATTGCTTACAAGATTCACAGATTTTTTTGAATCATCTTTGCATGCTCTTTCAAAATGCCCTTTCCTGTTACAATTCCTGCATGTAGCTGTTCTTGCCATGCATCAGGTACTATTCGCTAAATGTCTTGAACTGCCGCATCTAAAACATTTCAGTATGTCTTCCTCCTTGTACCTCTCTTCGTTTTGTTCTCTATAGGACTCTTTCCACTTTGTGTTCTTTACAGCATACACTTCTCGGTTGTCCTCCCTACTGTCGCAAATTTCATTTACCTTGCTCCCCTCAACTATATTCATTTCTTTCACGCATTCTGCTGTGTGTTCTACACTCTTGGCTATATCTATGGCATTTTTCAAATCTGGATTACCTACCAACAACTTCTCCTGGATTTTCTTATTGTTGGTGCACCTCACCAGCTGATCTCTTATAAGTGATTCTGTTAAATCATTAAATTCACATGTGTTCGCTAATCCTCTCAGGCATGCTATGTAGTTCCCTACCTTCTCATTTTTCCCTTGTACCCTTCCATAAAACTTGTGTCTCTCTAACACCACATTTTTCTTGTCTGCATATTGCAATTCTAGTTTCTTTAAGCTTTTATCGTAGATATCCATGTCCTCTTCTCCACCTACCCCTCCTTCCAAATCCGGTAGGCTGTCAAAAACTCTCCTTACCTCAGTTTCTAGATTTATCAGGAGTATATTCTGCTTTCTAATAGCTGAAAACCCGCTTGCACCTATTGCGACCACGTAAGATTCAAAACCCTTCCTCCAATCCTTCCATGGCAGCACTGGCTCCCCTTCTTCTGTTAAGAAAGGTGGCGGTTGATTCATGCTTGCTGCGGCCATTCCCAGGATGGCTGCGGAGGTGCAAGCTCTCACTTCCTATTGTACTACACCACTAGTGCACTACCTACTAGTTTTATAGCGCAGTGCCCTGTACCAAATTCTACCTCAGAGTTTAGCCTCTCCCATGGATTTGCTAAGTGCCTCTACACTTGTTTACTCACTGTTTCACTAACTTCTTTTTTTAACATTCACGAATAGCAGAAAATTACCCTTATGATTTCACAGCGTTACTCATCACTTCCTCTCTCTTCCAGTAGCTAAAAAATTTTATTTTGAATTTTTTTTAATTCACTTCCTTTTACCACTTCTTTTCCTCAACATCAGCTCATGTACTAAGTTATTTCCTGTCACACTTATAATGGTGTTCCTCAAGCTATTGTGACCCCTCCCTTATTTCTTTCACGTATTTCTACTTTTTTTTTCCTGTGAATCTGCTAATCGGTTTCACCAACTGCTTTACAAGTAGGCCTCTTACTTCACAATATTTCCATTATCCCCAAAACATATACTACTGTGCCCCCAACCCTCAGAATGTCCATGGGGAATATTTGCGGCTCAGTTAATTAATTCCCCCGACAACTCGTTTTGCTCTTATATAGTTATTTTGAGGAATCTGCTGATGGGGTTCACCAGGGTCTCTTGGAGAATCTGCTGTTGTCGAATTTACTTCCCAATGCACCTCAATCGCCCTCACGCAGTTGCACACGGTACCTCCACTCTCCCGAGAGCGTTCCTTTTCTCTTGAAGGCTCTTACAACGCACGAGGTGTCTCCACTCTGTCACCTCTTGACCAGCCACTTTTACTCCAATCCCTCGAAGGCTCCCTCCTCACAGGATTTTCTCCTCGTCCTTTTCCCGCTGACCGCTGCCGCCGCTCCAAGTGCTGCCTCACCGTCACCATCTGACCAGCTGCAGCTTGCTCCGATTCATGAGGGCTCGATTCCTCACAGGATTCCTCCTCACTCTCTCTTCGCTGACACGCCGCCGCCTGCTTTTGTCACTACGATGATTCCATTCACCGCGGATTGCCTTCACAATCGCCTTGCCAGCCCCCAGCAGATGCTCCGGCCACCACTATGGCTCTCTTCCGAATTATGCCGCCATGCAGTCGCCTGAAAACAACTCTCGCTGGTCCCGTCACCTGTGTGTACCTTTATTTATTTTTTTCTTTTGCTCCGGTCACAAGTATGGCTCACTTCAGAATTTTGCCGCTACACCGTCGTCTAAGACAACTCCCGCTGGCACCTCACACTGTAAGTTTTCCTCTCAGTCACTGCCCCTTCCTTCCAGCAGATCAGTTTCCTGGCAGCTGTTCTCTATCTCCTAGCTTGCCGATTTCCACGCACTTCTCTCTTCATCCCTCTGCTTATTACACGTGTCTTAGTTTATTTCACTACTGTCTTACTTGCAGGCTCACTTTAGTAGGGTACGTAAATCTTCTTCATGTAGCTCTCCTCGAATTTCTTTTCGTTTACTTTCCTTCCTCTCTTCATTCCACTGGTCCTGGGTAACAAATGGAGGGAATGTCGTACGTTGGCCTCCTCCCAACAATCGTCGCCAGTATTGTAAGTAGTCAACAACACCAGTATGTTGAAGTTCTTTATTCAGTAAGAACATAAGCAACGACATCCATAACCCTGCCAGTCATGTACTGACAAGAGTGCGTCTTGGAACGTTGACAGCACAAGGGGTCAGCCCAACCGGGGCAGAACGGGGGGGGTTGGAATGTACCAATCTTACATTTTAGGTAAATACAACATACGACTTGCTAGTCTTTAAATTAACCTCTTTGTTGCCATTTCGTGTAAATATGTTAAAGAAGTGTATATAAATCAATAGGGTAAGCGCTTCAGCACGCATGGTGATGGATTCTTCACTATTATTTTGTCCACCACCAATAGTGAAACAGACTTTTGCTGGTGCTGGAGGGGCTTTTATAGAGTTTGCTGGTGCCAATGCCCTTCTTGGCAATGGCAGACTCCTAAATAGGATGGCCAGTGATCAATTCTGAACCGCCTTATTAATGTGTGCCTGATGTCAAGGGGCGTGGCTAAGGCAGAGACCTGTGAAGACGCCCCTGACAAGTCCCTCCAAACTGCTACATTTTGGACAAATTTAGCTAAATTACCAGTGCATAACATACTTTAAGGGGCGAAGTTGGAACAACGACCATTTGTCATAAAACAAACACTGCTGCAAGAGTTGATTGGATAGCATACCCCGAAGGGCAGGCAGCAGGTGCGGCTCCTCCACTAGGGCAGAGGTACATCGCCCCACTGCTTTCTCGCAGTGCGAAAAGCAGAAACATTAAATGGTAATAACTACCATTTTATGTTTCTGCTTCTCGCACTGCGAGAAAGCAGAAGGGTTTGGTTGGGGGCAGGCGGGTAGGCGGGTGGGCGGGTCTGCTCTAGGGCAGGCAATGAGTGGTATGCTCACTACTGAGGGCGCTGACTGTTTGGTTAGCCCTCTGGGGCCGCCCAAACCAGCCATGTGCACTCTATAGGTCTCCATGCAGGTTGCAAGGAGAACATGGCCACCCCATAAGCCCCTTCCTGGGCAGTGTCCCGACCAATAACAATGCTCCACTGGAGTGTTGTGATTGGTTTATGGGAGGGGAGGGAGACTGCCTGCTTCCTGAAGACACGGGACCCTGCCGGCAAAAAAATAGGTTTAAATACATATATATAAATTTTTAATTACATTAACACCCCTCTCCCGGGCGACTCCCCCCACGAGACTCCACCCTCCCCCAGTGACCACCCCCACCCATGAGACATGCCAACCACGACTGGCAAGCAGATGCTCTTATGAAGGCCTCAGAGTGAGCCGCAACCTTAAATGAGCACAAAGTATCAAATGGAGGTCAGAGGATCTAAAGAGACTGGTGAAAGCCATTAGCTGCCGTTGCCACAACAGTAAGAGGTGGTTTCTGACCATGCTCCTTATGGGAGGGGCCTCAGACAATTGGCATGTGCCCCTGGCAACACTAGCCTAGGTGAGAGGTGAGGGGATAACCAGTTGGGTCAAGCCGACAGAAGTAGAAGGCGCACTCTCCAATAAGCGCAGATAGGAGAGTCAAGCTAAGAAAACCATGAGGAAAACAGTGCCCATACCTCCACTAACCTTTTAAAAATTATCAAATTTATTGTTTCACCTTAACAGATATATATCAAACAATGTACACCACAGGTCATAAAATTCTATAACAGACTATAAAATTCAGTGAACCTAGTCCACATGTACAATTTGGCTCCTGCTATACAATAATGCCCGAAGCGAAGATAAAACTGTTAAGAAATTCATTCAGTGCTTTTGACTTGGCTCATCAATATTACTATGTTAATATTACCATTAAAATTACTTTGTAGGCCAAAGAGTGTCAAGCTATCCACGTCGTCCCTTACCTTGCTTGAACAGATGCCCTCTAGGATGACGCAGATGATTCCGCAGAGATGCAAGGGACCAACTTCCCTGATTACTAACTAAAACTTACTGGTTCTAAAATCACAGCAAGAAATTAACTAGAAATTAGGGAGGAGGGCCGGTACTGGACGTTGAAGTGAAGACTCTTGATTCTTGCTGTCGACCTGCGAGGCAACAAGTACAGAAGACTTTACTATTCAGGTCCTATAGTTTCCTCCTATTCTACTCTAGATCTTTTAACTAATCTAGTTAAGGCACTTAAGACTCTAACTGGATGTCTTGACGTTCCCCTACCTGCGATCAGTAAGGAGTTGGCCTTCGTCCAGTATTTCTTTATGGTAGTGAAGACGATGTCGTCAAGTGTCCTCTAGGATAAGTAGTCAGCTTGTAGGCTTGTATGCTCTAGTTGAATTAGGCTGGAAATGAAAGAGAAGGATTACTTAACATTCTTTAAAAGACTTTCGCAAAACCTTCCTAACAATTCTACCACTTACTTGCAATAAACTTTTTGCTTCCTAGACTTGGGGTTCTTAATAATCTTCCTCTAATTTCGGAAAGATAAGCAAAGATACACAATATCCTATACCTTAACAACAACAAGAGATGACTAAATTCGCAATCAAAATATTGCTCTAAATTAACACTCATGAAATCCTAAACAAAGTTCTTCTTTAGTAAACTGAGATACAAGAAACAGAATAGTCCAAAGTCTTTTCCTTGCGTTTTCTTCTGTGAAGCAAAGTTCCAAAAATTGTTATTGACCTTTCTTGCGAAGGGCGCCTTTTAACCAAAAAATGAAAGTACTTAGCTTTCTGACTCTTTGTCTTCTAGGGTCATCATCTCTGTTGCAGAGAAAGATTCGCCATTATGAAGAGCAACGAAGATGTCCTGCCGGTATGGAGAATCCTTCCAGGTAAGTCCCAAGTCCAGACGCGACCTTCTTCTAAGGAAGTCTGAAGGCAAAGCGCCTTCCAGAAGGCTGGGTGCGGTTTAAATACTGGGCCGCACCCAGCTCCACCCGGTTACGCACACAGAAAGTGCGCGAGATTGAAGCTTCCCGATCCCTTCAGAAGCGCACCAAAAAGGCGCGTGCAAGGGATGCAAGGAGAACGCTTCTCAGAGCGAAGGTTTGGTTTCCGTTAGTGCACAAAGCGAAGGCTTGGTTTTCTGATAGCGCTGGCTCCAAATCCTGAAATAAAACGCATGGGAACACAGAAACCTGCACAAAACATTGGAAATAACCACAATAGTTCACAAGGCATGAAATACTGTACACCTAAACACACTGACTTGAAGCGTGCGGGCGCACGGGACAGGGGTGGGTTTCAAAAAGGGAAATACTACAGATGCCTAAAGGGGATATGTAGTCTTTAAGGAAGGGCAGGTGTGGAATCATGACAGTACTCCCTCCTCAAGATCCCCCCAAGAACGGTGGAAATGGGTTTTGGTTTATCAGGGTGTCTTAAATGAAAGTTCCGAATCAATCTGGGAGCATTTGTAAGATGTTCTAGGGGCTCCCATGATCTTTCCTCAGGACCATAACCCTTCCAGTCGATGAGGTAAAATAACCTTCCCCTAACTCTCTTGGAATCCAAGATTGATCTTACTTCAAATTCTGAGTTGCCTTCAACAATGATAGGAGGTGGGGACTTGGAAATACGAGTTTGAGGATGAAAAGGCTTGATTAGAGAGACATGGAAGACTGGATGTATCAAGTACTTACTAGGGAGGGTCAATCTAACACAAACTGGATTTAGTATTTTTTCAATGGAAAAGGGGCCAATAAATCTTGGATTGAATTTTCTGTTCCCTTTTAATTTCAAATTTTTTGTACTCAACCATACTTTGTCACCTATTTCATAAAGAGGTTGTTCGGATCGATGTTTATCCTTGGCTTCTTTTTGAGATTCTTTCGCTTTGGCCAAGTTGAATTTAGCATCCTCCTGAATGGTGAATATCTGGGACACATAGTCATAACTGTGGGTACGGAATCATTGATGTTATTGTTGGAGTTTTCAGGAATGCTTTTTGGATGAAAACCGAAATTACAAAAGAATGGGGACATTTTAATAGAAGAATGCTCAGAGTTGTTGTAGGCGAACTCCAAAGGACTTAACAGATCGGACCACTCTTCGGAAACATTAGGTAACATACAACGAAGATATTGTTCAATAGTTTGGTTAGTTCTTTCAGTTAAACCATCGGTTTGAGGATGGTAACTAGAGGATAAACGAACCTCCATATGTAACAAAGAACTCAGTTTTTGCCAAACCTTAGAAACAAACTGTGATCCCCTATCCGAAATGACAACTGAAGGAATTCCGTGTAATCTTATCACATGGATCATGAGCAAATGAGCAAGCTCCAATGCAGTGGGAAGCTTTTTTAAAGGAACAAAATGGGCCATTCGGGTAAACTGATCTACAACAGTCAAAATTGTATTGAATCCCTTCTTGGTTTCAGGTAGTTCAACAATGAAGTCTAATGATATAGTATGCCATGGTTGAGGAGGAATAGGTAATGGCATCAACAAACCACTAGGAGCCTGATGAGAGGACTTGTGCTGGATACAGATGCTACAAGTTTCCACAAATTGTTTAATGTCTTTAGACATAGAAGGCCACCAAAACTTCCTCTTGATGAGTTCCATAGTCTTTATAACGCTTGGGTGGGCTGACAGAACCGTATCATGATGAAGGTGAATAATGGATCTTTGAATTTTCTCATTTGGAACAAAGATCAAGTCGTGGACCATCAGCAAACTGTCCTTCTCAAAAAGAAAAGGATGATCTTTTCTCCAAAGCTCCAATGCCTTTTCTTTCAGAGCTTCTTTAATGTCGTTAATGATGTCACAAACAGTTAAACTTCCCTGAAAACAAGAAGTTGGGATTACAGGGTGAACGACTTCCGGTTGATCTGACGTCTTTTCTCCTAGTCTGGATAAAGCATCTGCTTTTAAATTTTCCTTTCCTGGGCGATATGTGATTACAAAATTGTAGTCATTGAAAAACATGGACCAACGCAGTTGCCTAGCAGATAAAGCCTTTACAGATCTTAAAGCTTGGAGATTCCTGTGATCAGTATAAATCGTTACAGGATGACGAGCTCCTAATAGGTAATGACGCCATTCTTCAAACACTGCTTTGATTGCTAACAACTCCTTGTCGGCAATTGCATAATTTTGTTCGGCTTCTGATAATTTTCTTGAGAAATAGGCTATAGGGTGCATTTGGCCAGTATCTGAATCTCGTTGTGAAAGAATGCCACCCAATGCAAATTGAGAGGCATCTGCTTCCACAATAAAAGGTAGATTGGGGTCTGGATGACTTAAAATTGGAGCCATGGTAAATAACTTTTTTAGGTTTTGAAATGCTTCATCAGCGGCTGGGGACCATAAAAACTTGGCTCCTTTTCTCAACAGCTTGGTAATAGGTGTTATAACCTGAGAAAAGTTTGAATCTGCGGTAAAAATTTGCAAACCCTAGAAAACTTTGGATTTGTTTCACAGAAGTGGGACTTGGCCAGGTTGTTACAGCTTCTACCTTTTTAGGGTCCATTTCTATTCCCTCTGGGCTAATAATATAGCCCAGAAAATCCACTTTGGAAACGTGAAATAGACTCTTTTCCAATTTTACGAAGAGTGAGTTTGAAAGTAGTTTTTGAAGAATGGCGCGAACCTGTTTTACATGTTCTTCCTCAGAATCAGAATATATGAGAATATCATCTATGTAGACTACACAGCAGATGTCAATGAACTCATGTAAAACCTCATTTATAAAAAACTGGAAGGCTGCAGGAGCGTTACACAAACCAAATGGCATGACTTGGTATTCAAAGAGACCGAATTTAGTACGGAATGCTGTCTTCCATTCGTCTCCTTTTCTTACTCTAACTAAATGGTATGCTCCCCGTAAGTCCAATTTTGTATAAATTTTAGCCTTTTTTATTTGGTCTAATAGTGTAGGGATCAAAGGCAAGGGGTACCTGTTCTTAATGGTTACGTTGTTTAAGGCTCTATAGTCTATGCACGTGCGCAGCTCCCCTCCCTTTTTTGGAATGAAAAAAAGAGCTGATGAAACTGGAGACTTAGAGTGCCTTATGAAGCCATTAGCAAGATACTCATCTAGATATTCTCTGAGATGAGCGTTTTCTGCCTCCGTAAGAGCATATATTCGACTGCAAGGTAAGGTAGCTCCAGGCATCAAATCTATTCTACAGTCGAAATCTCTATGTGGTGGAAGGGTGTTGGCCTTCTTTTTGTCAAAAACATCAGACAGGTCATTATATTCTGATGGCACCCCTTCCAGAATTAGTATATTGGGTGATTCCATTCCAAAGTCAAAACCTTGAACCACATCCTTAGATCTCTTAGTAAGGAAACAATGATCTGTGCAAGCAGGAGATTGAAAAGTGATTGTCTTGGTTACCCAATCTATGGACGGGTTATGTTTTACTAACCAAGGGATTCCTAAAATCATTTTGAATTGAGGGGCATCAATAATGTCTAATTGTATTCTCTCCCTATGTATAGGAGAACAATCCATTTCTAATACCTCAGACTGCCTATTTACTGGACCCGAAGTCAATTCTTTGCCATCCACAGCTCTGACGATTTCTGGATGGTCCTTTGACAAAGATCTGAAGCCTAACTGAAGGAAGAAATGAGAGTCTATAAAATTACCGGTAGCACCAGAATCTATGATGGCTTCCACCTGTCTAGAGTAAGATTCTGGAAGCAGACCTCGAAGTTCTACAAGAATTGAAAAGTGTCTACAACCAATGGGAGGAAGAGTTGAGGCCAAACTAGAGAACAAACTCGATAAACCGACCTCTCCCTTTACCGAGTTTTCTAGTTTTCTGACTTTTCTTGTGTGACTGCTAAATCGGATGATCTAACTTTAAATTTGTTTGGTCGTGTGGGACATTCCTTCACAAAGTGTCCTGTCTTCCCACAATAGAGACATTGATTTAATCGCCGCCTCTTTTCTTTCTCCTCCTTAGACAAGGGACCTCGGATAGAACCTATCTGCATAGGTTCTGCAGTATCAGATTTGGAACTAGGTTCTCGGTTAGGTGCTGATGCGGATCTTTCCACTAAGGGGACTGACCAAAGGGCAGCGTCTCCACCCATGTAGGATAACATGAATGCAACTCTGGAAGAATCATCAGAAAAGCTGTGGTTTTTGCTATAAAGTGTAAATGACATTGTTGCAAAAACACTGAGAACTTATTGCAATCCCCATAAAACCTCTCTGGGGGGGCTAAAGGGGTGGGTACCGGAGTCACAACATGGACTTGTGTTGGAGAACTAGAACTGGAGGACCCCTGAAAAGTGGCTGATTTCTGCTGCACCGAGTCTTGGAGAGAGGATAAATCCCTACGTAAAGCAGCGTTATCCTGCCTAATTGCTTCTAACACAGCGGCCAAATCCTGCATAGATACCTGATCCATTGCGTCTGGGCGGAATTATCAACGTGGGCTTTGCCTTCTGTCAAGCTATCCACGTCGTCCCTTACCTTGCTTGAACAGATGCCCTCTAGGATGACGCAGATGATTCCGCAGAGACGCAAGGGACCAACTTCCCTGATTACTAACTAAAACTTACTGGTTCTAAAATCACAGCAAGAAATTAACTAGAAATTAGGGAGGAGGGCCGGTACTGGACGTTGAAGTGAAGACTCTTGATTCTTGCTGTCGACCTGCGAGGCAAAAAGTACAGAAGACTTTACTATTCAGGTCCTATAGTTTCCTCCTATTCTACTCTAGATCTTTTAACTAATCTAGTTAAGGCACTTAAGACTCTAACTGGATGTCTTGACGTTCCCCTACCTGCGATCAGTAAGGAGTTGGCCTTCGTCCAGTATTTCTTTATGGTAGTGAAGACGATGTCGTCAAGTGTCCTCTAGGATAAGTAGTCAGCTTGTAGGCTTGTATGCTCTAGTTGAATTAGGCTGGAAATGAAAGAGAAGGATTACTTAACATTCTTTAAAAGACTTTCGCAAAACCTTCCTAACAATTCTACCACTTACTTGCAATAAACTTTTTGCTTCCTAGACTTGGGGTTCTTAATAATCTTCCTCTAATTTCGGAAAGATAAGCAAAAATACACAATATCCTATACCTTAACAACAACAAGAGATGACTAAATTCGCAATCAAAATATTGCTCTAAATTAACACTCATGAAATCCTAAACAAAGTTCTTCTTTAGTAAACTGAGATACAAGAAACAGAATAGTCCAAAGTCTTTTCCTTGCGTTTTCTTCTGTGAAGCAAAGTTCCAAAAATTGTTATTGACCTTTCTTGCGAAGGGCGCCTTTTAACCAAAAAATGAAAGTACTTAGCTTTCTGACTCTTTGTCTTCTAGGGTCATCATCTCTGTTGCAGAGAAAGATTCGCCATTATGAAGAGCAACGAAGATGTCCTGCCGGTATGGAGAATCCTTCCAGGTAAGTCCCAAGTCCAGACGCGACCTTCTTCTAAGGAAGTCTGAAGGCAAAGCGCCTTCCAGAAGGCTGGGTGCGGTTTAAATACTGGGCCGCACCCAGCTCCACCCGGTTACGCACACAGAAAGTGCGCGAGATTGAAGCTTCCCGATCCCTTCAGAAGCGCACCAAAAAGGCGCGTGCAAGGGATGCAAGGAGAACGCTTCTCAGAGCGAAGGTTTGGTTTCCGTTAGTGCACAAAGCGAAGGCTTGGTTTTCTGATAGCGCTGGCTCCAAATCCTGAAATAAAACGCATGGGAACACAGAAACCTGCACAAAACATTGGAAATAACCACAATAGTTCACAAGGCATGAAATACTGTACACCTAAACACACTGACTTGAAGCGTGCGGGCGCACGGGACAGGGGTGGGTTTCAAAAAGGGAAATACTACAGATGCCTAAAGGGGATATGTAGTCTTTAAGGAAGGGCAGGTGTGGAATCATGACAGTACTCCCTCCTCAAGATCCCCCCAAGAACGGTGGAAATGGGTTTTGGTTTATCAGGGTGTCTTAAATGAAAGTTCCGAATCAATCTGGGAGCATTTGTAAGATGTTCTAGGGGCTCCCATGATCTTTCCTCAGGACCATAACCCTTCCAGTCGATGAGGTAAAATAACCTTCCCCTAACTCTCTTGGAATCCAAGATTGATCTTACTTCAAATTCTGAGTTGCCTTCAACAATGATAGGAGGTGGGGACTTGGAAATACGAGTTTGAGGATGAAAAGGCTTGATTAGAGAGACATGGAAGACTGGATGTATCAAGTACTTACTAGGGAGGGTCAATCTAACACAAACTGGATTTAGTATTTTTTCAATGGAAAAGGGGCCAATAAATCTTGGATTGAATTTTCTGTTCCCTTTTAATTTCAAATTTTTTGTACTCAACCATACTTTGTCACCTATTTCATAAAGAGGTTGTTCGGATCGATGTTTATCCTTGGCTTCTTTTTGAGATTCTTTCGCTTTGGCCAAGTTGAATTTAGCATCCTCCTGAATGGTGAATATCTGGGACACATAGTCATAACTGTGGGTACGGAATCATTGATGTTATTGTTGGAGTTTTCAGGAATGCTTTTTGGATGAAAACCGAAATTACAAAAGAATGGGGACATTTTAATAGAAGAATGCTCAGAGTTGTTGTAGGCGAACTCCAAAGGACTTAACAGATCGGACCACTCTTCGGAAACATTAGGTAACATACAACGAAGATATTGTTCAATAGTTTGGTTAGTTCTTTCAGTTAAACCATCGGTTTGAGGATGGTAACTAGAGGATAAACGAACCTCCATATGTAACAAAGAACTCAGTTTTTGCCAAACCTTAGAAACAAACTGTGATCCCCTATCCGAAATGACAACTGAAGGAATTCCGTGTAATCTTATCACATGGATCATGAGCAAATGAGCAAGCTCCAATGCAGTGGGAAGCTTTTTTAAAGGAACAAAATGGGCCATTCGGGTAAACTGATCTACAACAGTCAAAATTGTATTGAATCCCTTCTTGGTTTCAGGTAGTTCAACAATGAAGTCTAATGATATAGTATGCCATGGTTGAGGAGGAATAGGTAATGGCATCAACAAACCACTAGGAGCCTGATGAGAGGACTTGTGCTGGATACAGATGCTACAAGTTTCCACAAATTGTTTAATGTCTTTAGACATAGAAGGCCACCAAAACTTCCTCTTGATGAGTTCCATAGTCTTTATAACGCTTGGGTGGGCTGACAGAACCGTATCATGATGAAGGTGAATAATGGATCTTTGAATTTTCTCATTTGGAACAAAGATCAAGTCGTGGACCATCAGCAAACTGTCCTTCTCAAAAAGAAAAGGATGATCTTTTCTCCAAAGCTCCAATGCCTTTTCTTTCAGAGCTTCTTTAATGTCGTTAATGATGTCACAAACAGTTAAACTTCCCTGAAAACAAGAAGTTGGGATTACAGGGTGAACGACTTCCGGTTGATCTGACGTCTTTTCTCCTAGTCTGGATAAAGCATCTGCTTTTAAATTTTCCTTTCCTGGGCGATATGTGATTACAAAATTGTAGTCATTGAAAAACATGGACCAACGCAGTTGCCTAGCAGATAAAGCCTTTACAGATCTTAAAGCTTGGAGATTCCTGTGATCAGTATAAATCGTTACAGGATGACGAGCTCCTAATAGGTAATGACGCCATTCTTCAAACACTGCTTTGATTGCTAACAACTCCTTGTCGGCAATTGCATAATTTTGTTCGGCTTCTGATAATTTTCTTGAGAAATAGGCTATAGGGTGCATTTGGCCAGTATCTGAATCTCGTTGTGAAAGAATGCCACCCAATGCAAATTGAGAGGCATCTGCTTCCACAATAAAAGGTAGATTGGGGTCTGGATGACTTAAAATTGGAGCCATGGTAAATAACTTTTTTAGGTTTTGAAATGCTTCATCAGCGGCTGGGGACCATAAAAACTTGGCTCCTTTTCTCAACAGCTTGGTAATAGGTGTTATAACCTGAGAAAAGTTTGAATCTGCGGTAAAAATTTGCAAACCCTAGAAAACTTTGGATTTGTTTCACAGAAGTGGGACTTGGCCAGGTTGTTACAGCTTCTACCTTTTTAGGGTCCATTTCTATTCCCTCTGGGCTAATAATATAGCCCAGAAAATCCACTTTGGAAACGTGAAATAGACTCTTTTCCAATTTTACGAAGAGTGAGTTTGAAAGTAGTTTTTGAAGAATGGCGCGAACCTGTTTTACATGTTCTTCCTCAGAATCAGAATATATGAGAATATCATCTATGTAGACTACACAGCAGATGTCAATGAACTCATGTAAAACCTCATTTATAAAAAACTGGAAGGCTGCAGGAGCGTTACACAAACCAAATGGCATGACTTGGTATTCAAAGAGACCGAATTTAGTACGGAATGCTGTCTTCCATTCGTCTCCTTTTCTTACTCTAACTAAATGGTATGCTCCCCGTAAGTCCAATTTTGTATAAATTTTAGCCTTTTTTATTTGGTCTAATAGTGTAGGGATCAAAGGCAAGGGGTACCTGTTCTTAATGGTTACGTTGTTTAAGGCTCTATAGTCTATGCACGTGCGCAGCTCCCCTCCCTTTTTTGGAATGAAAAAAAGAGCTGATGAAACTGGAGACTTAGAGTGCCTTATGAAGCCATTAGCAAGATACTCATCTAGATATTCTCTGAGATGAGCGTTTTCTGCCTCCGTAAGAGCATATATTCGACTGCAAGGTAAGGTAGCTCCAGGCATCAAATCTATTCTACAGTCGAAATCTCTATGTGGTGGAAGGGTGTTGGCCTTCTTTTTGTCAAAAACATCAGACAGGTCATTATATTCTGATGGCACCCCTTCCAGAATTAGTATATTGGGTGATTCCATTCCAAAGTCAAAACCTTGAACCACATCCTTAGATCTCTTAGTAAGGAAACAATGATCTGTGCAAGCAGGAGATTGAAAAGTGATTGTCTTGGTTACCCAATCTATGGACGGGTTATGTTTTACTAACCAAGGGATTCCTAAAATCATTTTGAATTGAGGGGCATCAATAATGTCTAATTGTATTCTCTCCCTATGTATAGGAGAACAATCCATTTCTAATACCTCAGACTGCCTATTTACTGGACCCGAAGTCAATTCTTTGCCATCCACAGCTCTGACGATTTCTGGATGGTCCTTTGACAAAGATCTGAAGCCTAACTGAAGGAAGAAATGAGAGTCTATAAAATTACCGGTAGCACCAGAATCTATGATGGCTTCCACCTGTCTAGAGTAAGATTCTGGAAGCAGACCTCGAAGTTCTACAAGAATTGAAAAGTGTCTACAACCAATGGGAGGAAGAGTTGAGGCCAAACTAGAGAACAAACTCGATAAACCGACCTCTCCCTTTACCGAGTTTTCTAGTTTTCTGACTTTTCTTGTGTGACTGCTAAATCGGATGATCTAACTTTAAATTTGTTTGGTCGTGTGGGACATTCCTTCACAAAGTGTCCTGTCTTCCCACAATAGAGACATTGATTTAATCGCCGCCTCTTTTCTTTCTCCTCCTTAGACAAGGGACCTCGGATAGAACCTATCTGCATAGGTTCTGCAGTATCAGATTTGGAACTAGGTTCTCGGTTAGGTGCTGATGCGGATCTTTCCACTAAGGGGACTGACCAAAGGGCAGCGTCTCCACCCATGTAGGATAACATGAATGCAACTCTGGAAGAATCATCAGAAAAGCTGTGGTTTTTGCTATAAAGTGTAAATGACATTGTTGCAAAAACACTGAGAACTTATTGCAATCCCCATAAAACCTCTCTGGGGGGGCTAAAGGGGTGGGTACCGGAGTCACAACATGGACTTGTGTTGGAGAACTAGAACTGGAGGACCCCTGAAAAGTGGCTGATTTCTGCTGCACCGAGTCTTGGAGAGAGGATAAATCCCTACGTAAAGCAGCGTTATCCTGCCTAATTGCTTCTAACACAGCGGCCAAATCCTGCATAGATACCTGATCCATTGCGTCTGGGCGGAATTATCAACGTGGGCTTTGCCTTCTGTCAAGCTATCCACGTCGTCCCTTACCTTGCTTGAACAGATGCCCTCTAGGATGACGCAGATGATTCCGCAGAGACGCAAGGGACCAACTTCCCTGATTACTAACTAAAACTTACTGGTTCTAAAATCACAGCAAGAAATTAACTAGAAATTAGGGAGGAGGGCCGGTACTGGACGTTGAAGTGAAGACTCTTGATTCTTGCTGTCGACCTGCGAGGCAAAAAGTACAGAAGACTTTACTATTCAGGTCCTATAGTTTCCTCCTATTCTACTCTAGATCTTTTAACTAATCTAGTTAAGGCACTTAAGACTCTAACTGGATGTCTTGACGTTCCCCTACCTGCGATCAGTAAGGAGTTGGCCTTCGTCCAGTATTTCTTTATGGTAGTGAAGACGATGTCGTCAAGTGTCCTCTAGGATAAGTGGTCAGCTTGTAGGCTTGTATGCTCTAGTTGAATTAGGCTGGAAATGAAAGAGAAGGATTACTTAACATTCTTTAAAAGACTTTCGCAAAACCTTCCTAACAATTCTACCACTTACTTGCAATAAACTTCTTGCTTCCTAGACTTGGGGTTCTTAATAATCTTCCTCTAATTTCGGAAAGATAAGCAAAGATACACAATATCCTATACCTTAACAACAACAAGAGATGACTAAATTCGCAATCAAAATATTGCTCTAAATTAACACTCATGAAATCCTAAACAAAGTTCTTCTTTAGTAAACTGAGATACAAGAAACAGAATAGTCCAAAGTCTTTTCCTTGCGTTTTCTTCTGTGAAGCAAAGTTCCAAAAATTGTTATTGACCTTTCTTGCGAAGGGCGCCTTTTAACCAAAAAATGAAAGTACTTAGCTTTCTGACTCTTTGTCTTCTAGGGTCATCATCGCTGTTGCAGAGAAAGATTCGCCATTATGAAGAGCAACGAAGATGTCCTGCCGGTATGGAGAATCCTTCCAGGTAAGTCCCAAGTCCAGACGCGACCTTCTTCTAAGGAAGTCTGAAGGCAAAGCGCCTTCCAGAAGGCTGGGTGCGGTTTAAATACTGGGCCGCACCCAGCTCCACCCGGTTACGCACACAGAAAGTGCGCGAGATCGAAGCTTCCCGATCCTTTCAGAAGCGCACCAAAAAGGCGCGTGCGAGGGATGCAAGGAGAACGCTTCTCAGAGCGAAGGTTTGGTTTCCGTTAGCGCTCAAAGCGAAGGCTTGGTTTTCTGATAGCGCTGGCTCCAAATCCTGAAATAAAACGCACGGGAACACAGAAACCTGCACAAAACATTGGAAATAACCACAATAGTTCACAAGGCATGAAATACTGTACACCTAAACACACTGACTTGAAGCGTGCGGGCGCACGGGACAGGGGTGGGTTTCAAAAAGGGAAATACTACAGATGCCTAAAGGGGATATGTAGTCTTTAAGGAAGGGCAGGTGTGGAATCATGACAAAGAGAAATATATGGCATATAGTGCAGAACCCTCAAGCTCTTATCTCTACACCAACCTGCAACATCACAGATCATAATATAAATACTAACATACAGCATTGCTATTTAGGATTTAATTCCTAAAAATGTAACCTTAAATACAAAATGCCTCCCTCTCCTCTTGCTATGTAAAATACAGTAATCATGAATGGATGAACTGCAACTTGTATAGCCCATGGCTACTCCAAGTAGTGTCCCGGCACTGTGCTCATCGGCCACCTTGCAGAGTACAATCGGACCATCGATTAATGCTTAAAAAGACAGGTTTTCCTTTTTTCTTTTTGGACAACGAGATAGCATCCACTGAGCATAACTCGAAGGGGAGGTTTTTTTCCATGAAGATGGCCCTAGATAGGAGAAGGCAAGGCACGACCGCCAGCCTGGTCTAGTCCCGCGAATCTTAGGGATCCCAGCCTGAAGGCTGACCGCGGATTTATAAAGGGGACATAAAAGTCATGCTGTGTGCAAAGATGCCATACAAATAACAAAGGGGGGAGGGTGAGGAGAAGTGGATTCTGTCTCTCCTAACGTTATGCATAAACAAAAAGGAATCCACAAGGTTGGTTTGGGTGATCCCTACAATGGAGGGGAGCACCCAGTGTGGTTTAAATACCCCTCACACACCAAAAGGCCCCTTGGTGTCATGCTTCATCATCGGGGTCTTCGCAAACCTCTACGGAATGCGGCGTGCTACGACTCACGACTACGCAGGAGCACTTTAAAGTGAACTATGTGTAAACGTGTGTGAGGGTGGAATATAGTGAGTAAAGAGGTGAAGAAAAGGTTAAAAAATACCTGGCTCGTGGGCTACCACAAAATTTTTTTATTTGATCCCCGGCTGGTATTGTTAAAAAGTGCAAGGGTGGCGGCCTTTACTAGTTAGGGTAAGGCAACCTCACAAGTGCGTCGTCAACATGGCTCTTCCCCCCCAGCTTTGGAGTTGGCCCTCAGTCTGGGTGCTCCGGCCAGCGAGGCCAGTCGACCCCAGCTGAGTAGCTTTCCCTCTCCCTCTTTGGATTCGGCTCTCTGCTTGGGAGCTCCGGCGATTGTGGCCAGTCGACCCCAGCTGAGCAGCTTCTCTCCTTCCCCTCTGGAGCCGGCTATCAGCTTGGGAGCTCCGGCGACTGTGGCCAGTCGACCCCAGCTGAGTAGCTTTTCTCTTCCTTCTCTGGATCTGGCTATCAGCTTGGGAGCTCCGGCGTCTGTGGCCAGTCGACCCCAGCTGAGTAGCCTCTCTCCTCCCTCTCTGGATCCGGCGATCAGCTTGGGAGCTCCGGCGATTGTGGCCAGTCGACCCCAGCTGAGTAGTTTTCCCCTCCCTTCTCTGGAGGAGTTTGGCAGTTTAGCCCTCACGATTTCATCTGGCTCGCCTCTGGATCCTCTTCCTTCAAAACTATGGAAGGTGTTCCAAGAGGATCTCTTTCAGCCCTTGCATGCCATCTGCTGCCAGTCGTTTGAAACAGGGATTGTACCAGGCTGTTGGAAGAAGGCAGTGGTTTCTCCGCTCTTAAAAAAACCCACGCTCGACCCTGGGTGCCTCTCTAACTACCGGCCAATTTCCCTGCTTCCTTTTCCGGTTAAAATCATGGAAAGGTTGGTTACCCGCACTCTGTCCGGCTTCTTAGAAGGGAACACCTGGTTGGATGAGGCGCAATTCGGTTTTCGCCCTGCTCACGGGACGGAATCCGCGTTGGTGACCGTACTAGACAATCTGCGGGCGCGTGTCGACAGTGGTCGGGCAGCATTTCTGGTGCTGCTCGATATGTCGGCCGCGTTCGACACGGTAAGCCATCCTACCTTGATTTCGAGGTTGGAAGAATGCGGGGTCAAAGACAAGGCCAGGGACTGGTTAGTCTCCTACCTGGACGGCCGTCAGCAACGGGTTTCGCTACCTCCCTTCAGCTCAGAGGAGCGGAGAGTGGGACAAGGAGTACCCCAGGGCTCAGCCATCAGCCCCATACTCTTTAATATCTACCTCCGCCCTCTAGTCCAGCTCATTAAATGATTTGGTATCTCCGCATTTAATTATGCGGATGATACCCAGCTGGTCTTTTCCCTGGAGGGACAGGATGCAGTTCCATTGGAGACTTTCCACCGGTGCATGCAGGCTACAGCGGAATGGCTCCGTCTGAATTCGTTACAGTTCAACGGAACCAAGACAGAGGTCTTGCATTGCTCCACTGACCGAGTTCCCCGAGATCTCCCTGTTGACTTTTGGCCCCCTTCCTTTTCAGAGACGGTGTCAGCCGCACAATCGGCGCGCAATCTGGGCGTCATTTTTGGGCCCAACCTGCAGCTGGATCTGCACGTGAATAAGACCATCTCAACGTGTATGATGCTGATCCGCATGCTGCGTAAGGTTTTACCCCTTCTCCCTGAGCAAGCCAGACCAGAAGTAGTGCGAAGTACCATCTTAAGTCGAATCGACTACTGCAACGCACTGCTTCTGGATGCCCCGTTAACACTTATGGCCAAGCTTCAAAGGGTGCAAAATATGGCTGCCAAACTCGCCCTTTCCCGCTCCTACCACAGCTCTTCCACGGCAGCACTGCAGGAACTCCATTGGCTGCCGGTTCATTTACGCATACGCTATAAAGCAGCGTGTATTGTGTTCAGGGCGATTCATGGCCTGGGCCCAATTCCTCTGCGGCGAATGTTTGCCTGGTATCTTCCATCTCGAGCTTTGCGTTCCTCGTCGTCCAGGCTACTTGTTGTTCCGCGCTTCCAGAGAGTGAGGATGGGTGGTCGCTCGTTCAGAGTAGCGGCGGCCAAACTTTGGAACTCCCTGCCCCTTTCCCTGAGAGGTCTTGAGGATCTCTCAGTCTTTAGAAAGGATCTGAAAACTTATCTTTTCCCTAGGGCGGGTTGAGCTATTGCTTTTGCTTGGATCATGGGTCAAAGCGCCAGGATGCCCTTGGTGGTGACAGGCTGCGCTATATAAGTATACCACAATACCACAATACCAATACCAATGTTAGGGAGTTAAGAACTCCTTCTTCAGGACAAGGATATGCACTAAGTATCCCCACCTTACTCACATGGATGTAGATATAAAAGTGTGCTCTACAAAAATAAGTCTAGGTGTAATGTACCTATCAGTTTAATACAAGTTCGTTGCGCCCAATTGGCGAGAAATATGAACCTGTGAAGGAACAAAAGGGCAAAATAAACCATATTGTCACAATGGGTGTGGAATCACACTTCAGGGTAAAAATAGGACCCAGTGTCGGTCCAGGAACCCTAGAAAAAATATGTAAAAGGATGTAAAAAACACAGACACACAAATGGACAGTGACACACATTAATAGACTCTGGAAAATCATCAGGTATCACACTGTGGGATATAAGGCATGCTGTAAGTAAAAGTTTAGCTTACTTATGATCACAGGCTTAATAACCTCATGAGCCCGATGCGTAGTATTGGGGGTCAACTGTCCTGCCTATTGTGGCGACCTAAAAGATGTTTAAGCATTAGGTTGTTAGGACAACTGATCTTAGACCCAGATCTAGGTAGGAAGAAACACCTCCTATCAACATTTAGACTCACGGTTACAGCATGGCCTGCTCGGCTTCCTCCCCTCAACGTGGCTCCGACGAAGTGTCGGTTCAGTGGAAGGTTGCCCGTTATATAGTATCATAGTAATTGAATAATTGCCCCTTAATTGAGAACGGAAGATGCCCAAACAAGGATAGACATCCATTGCTTTCCCGGTATTGCGCGTGTAAACAGGGCGCGTCCAGGAGTAAACCGAGCCTGCGTGGAGACATTGACACTATACGTCGACACATGCGCGCGGCGGTAGTGTCTCTAGCAGAGCTCGGCCCTACGAGGGAAGTCGTAAGCGCATGCGTATGGATTGAGAAAGAAATATTGCAAGTCGACACATGCGTGCGGTGGCAGTGTCTCTGGCAGAAAACCGGCCTGGTTGTTAGCGCATGCGCAGGTCGGGGTTTTTTTTGTTGGCGCTACTTGGATGGATACAATATCGGAAATGTGTAGGCCCTTATTGCCTGATGTAAAGGCAGATAACCAACAGTTTGAAGATTAATGCGCCTTAGCTCTACCATTCAATATAGGATGTGCGTGGGAAATGGGAGGGCCATGGGATAAAAGTATAAAAGGTTTTTTGGTGGCGCTGCTTAGATGGATACAATATCAGAATTGTGTAGGCCATTATAGCCTGATGTAAAGGCTGATAACCCATGGTTTGCAGATTAATGCGCCTCAGCTCTACCATACAATCTAGGATGTGCGTGGGAAATGAGAGGGCCATGAGATGAAAGTTAAAAGGCTGAAGTCTTTTACAGTAGGACGTAAAAGTACTTTGGGCTGAAGTCCTTTAGACTGATAGATTGCTTTCCGTTAGCGTAATTGGCTCCATGGGATGGAGTCATTAAGCCCATTCACATCTGAGCCCAAACGGAAGACCCATCTCTGTTCTTTCTCGAACAGGCCCTTGTCAGAAGGTAGTTGCTCAATCACTGTCCAATGTATTTCGTTCACACAGTGTTGTGCCTCAAGGAAATGTGATGCCATCTTAGTGGTCTGTTTCTTGCACCTCACGTTGCTTTTATGTTCATTGATCCTGGTTTTGACAGGGTGTGTAGTCATCCCTACATATTCCTTTCCACAGGGACATGTGATCAGATATATTACGTTTCTGCTATTGCAGTTTGTGAAAATGCGTTGATCCCATCTGGTGCCATTCCCAAACACAAGGCTGAGACTTTTTTCAGTAAGGTGACAGTTATTACAATTACCACACGGGTGATGCCCGTGGAGATCTCGTAGTCTCGTCTGTTTGGTCACTTGGGTGCAGGGTCTAGTATGTACCAAGATATCTTTGAGGTTCCTTCCTCTCTTATGGGAAAACAGGGGTTTCTCTAATTCCAGATTGCCACTCGTCAGGATACGCCAGTGTTTGTTAACAAGTTTGGAGACCTGGTTCGAGACCGAACTGTACGTTGTCACACAGACTGTTCTGTTCTGTGCCACTTCTTTAGGGGGACTGTCTTCCAACAGTGCTTCCCGGTTGTTGTTACGGGCCCTTTTCATTGTCTGTTGTATTATCCTTCCTGGATATTTACGTTGTTGTAATTTCTTGCTTAGGTCTAAGGCTTGAGACTTGTATTTTCCCACATCGCTACAGTTACGTCGGAGGCGTAGGAACTGTCCGTAAGGCAGATTCTCTCTAAGATGGCGTGGGTGGAAGCTGTCATACCTTAGGAGACAGTTCCTGGCTGTGGGTTTAAAGGGTGTCTCAGTTTTCAAAAAACCAGCCTCGTGGTAAATGTTTAGGTCTAGAAACACCATGGAGGCATTGGACATCTGGTGCGTGAAGTTGAGAAAATTGTTCTGGTTGTTGATCCATTGCATGAAATCAGCGACAGTTTGGCCATCCCCTGACCAGATAACCAAGACGTCATCGATGTAACGTCTCCAGGACAGGATCCTGTCCCTGAACGGGTTGCTGGGGTGCAGAATTTTGGTGGCCTCCAGGTGATGTACATAAAGACCCGCCAGGCTAGGGGCAAAAGTGCTGCCCATACTGGTACCATGGCGTTGTAGGTATAGGGTTCCATCATATTCGAAGAAGTTTTTAGTCAGAGCCATCGAGATACATTCCATCACTACCCCGCGGGGGGTGTGATAGTCCCATTGTTTGCTGTGTAACACTTCCTCAATGATGAGGAGGGTCTCGTCGTGAGGGAGGCTCGTATACAAGCTCTCCACTTCGAGGCTCAGTAATATCTGGGAATTAGGGTCGAATGGGTGGTCTTGTAATATTTGGAGCACAGCTTTGGTGTCCTTCAGGTAAGTGTCTGTAGCTTGAACCAGAGGTCTCAAGAATGCATCCGCAAACTTGGAAAGTGGTTCAAGTACTGAGGATATGCCGGACACAATAGGACGGCCAGGTGGGTTCTGCAGATTCTTATGCACCTTAGGGATCGTATAAAAATATGGTATTCGAGGGTTTTTTTGTGTTAGGAATTCAGCCTCTTTTTTCGAAAGCCAGTCGTGGGCCAGAGCCTCTTCAGTCATTGCCCCAATTTGAACTCTTATGGACTCCGTAGGGTCCTCAGTCAGAATCTGATAGTTTCTCCTATCCGAGAGGAGTCTCCTGCATTCCTGATCATTGAGGAAGTGTTACACAGCAAACAATGGGACTATCACACCCCCGCGGGGTAGTGATGGAATGTATCTCGATGGCCCTGACTAAAAACTTCTTCGAATATGATGGAACCCTATACCTACAATGCCATGGTACCAGTATGTGCAGCACTTTTGCCCCTAGCCTGGCAGGTCTTTATGTACATCACCTGGAGGCCACCAAAATTCTGCACCCCAGCAACCCGTTCAGGGACAGGATCCTGTCCTGGAGACGTTACATCGATGACGTCTTGGTTATCTGGTCAGGGGATGGCCAAACTGTCGCTGATTTCATGCAATGGATCAACAACCAGAACAATTTTCTCAACTTCACGCACCAGATGTCCAATGCCTCCATGGTGTTTCTAGACCTAAACATTTACCACGAGGCTGGTTTTTTGAAAACTGAGACACACTTTAAACCCACAGCCAGGAACTGTCTCCTAAGGTATGACAGCTTCCACCCACGCCATCTTAGAGAGAATCTGCCTTACGGACAGTTCCTACGCCTCCGACGTAACTGTAGCGATGTGGGAAAATACAAGTCTCAAGCCTTAGACCTAAGCAAGAAATTACAACAACGTAAATATCCAGGAAGGATAATACAACAGGCAATGAAAAGGGCCCGTAACAACAACCGGGAAGCACTGTTGGAAGACAGTCCCCCTAAAGAAGTGACACAGAACAGAACAGTCTGTGTGACAAGGTACAGTTCGGTCTCGAACCAGGTCTCCAAACTTGTTAACAAACACTGGCGTATCCTGACGAGTGGCAATCTGGAATTAGAGAAACCCCTGTTTGCCCATAAGAGAGGAAGGAATCTCAAAGATATCTTGGTACATACTAGACCCTGCACCCAAGTGACCAAACAGACGAGACTACGAAATCTCCAGGGGCATCACCCGTGTGGTAATTGTAATAACTGTCACCTTACTGAAAAAAGTCTCAGCCTTGTGTTTGGGAATGGCACCAGATGGGATCAACGCATTTTCACAAACTGCAATAGCAGAAACGTAATATATCTGATCACATGTCCCTGTGGAAAGGAATATGTAGGGATGACTACACGCCCTGTCAAAACCAGGATCAATGAACATAAAAGCAACGTGAGGTGCAAGAAACAGACCACTAAGATGGCATCATATTTCCTTGAGGCACAACACTGTGTGAACGAAATACATTGGACAGTGATTGAGCAACTACCTTCTGACAAGGGCCTGTTCGAGAAAGAGCAGAGATGGGTCTTCCGTTTGGGCTCAGATGTGAATGGGCTTAATGACTCCATCCCATGGAGCCAATTACGCTAACGGAAAGCAATCTATCAGTCTAAAGGACTTCAGCCCAAAGTACTTTTACGTCCTACTGTAAAAGACTTCAGCCTTTTAACTTTCATCTCATGGCCCTCTCATTTCCCACGCACATCCTAGATTGTATGGTAGAGCTGAGGCGCATTAATCTGCAAACCATGGGTTATCAGCCTTTACATCAGGCTATAATGGCCTACACAATTCTGATATTGTATCCATCTAAGCAGCGCCACCAAAAAACCTTTTATACTTTTATCCCATGGCCCTCCCATTTCCCACGCACATCCTATATTGAATGGTAGAGCTAAGGCGCATTAATCTTCAAACTGTTGGTTATCTGCCTTTACATCAGGCAATAAGGGCCTACACATTTCCGATATTGTATCCATCCAAGTAGCGCCAACAAAAAAAACCCCGACCTGCGCATGCGCTAACAACCAGGCCGGTTTTCTGCCAGAGACACTGCCACCGCACGCATGTGTCGACTTGCAATATTTCTTTCTCAATCCATACGCATGCGCTTACGACTTCCCTCGTAGGGCCGAGCTCTGCTAGAGACACTACCGCCGCGCGCATGTGTCGACGTATAGTGTCAATGTCTCCACGCAGGCTCGGTTTACTCCTGGACGTGCCCTGTTTACACGCGCAATACCGGGAAAGCAATGGATGTCTATCCTTGTTTGGGCATCTCCCCGTTCTCAATTAAGGGGCAATTATTCAATTACTATGATACTATATAACGGGCAACCTTCCACTGAACCGACACTTCGTCGGAGCCACGTTGAGGGGAGGAAGCCGAGCAGGCCATGCTGTAACCGTGAGTCTAAATGTTGATAGGAGGTGTTTCTTCCTACCTAGATCTGGGTCTAAGATCAGTAGTCCTAACAACCTAATGCTTAACCACTTGGATGCTAAGGGGTGTGCTAGGAGGACCATTGAATTTCCATTGAAATCAATGGAAACTCCATGACGAGCTGGGCTCGTCATGAGCGTCGAAGGGGTTAAACATCTTTTAGGTCGCCACAATAGGCAGGACAGTTGACCCCCAATACTACGCATCGGGCTCATGAGGTTATTAAGCCTGTGATCATAAGTAAGCTAAACTTTTACTTACAGCATGCCTTATATCCCACAGTGTGATACCTGATGATTTTCCAGAGTCTATTAATGTGTGTCACTGTCCATTTGTGTGTCTGTGTTTTTTACATCCTTTTACATATTTTTTCTAGGGTTCCTGGACCGACACTGGGTCCTATTTTTACCCTGAAGTGTGATTCCACACCCATTGTGACAATATGGTTTATTTTGCCCTTTTGTTCCTTCACGGGTTCATATTTCTCGCCAATTGGGCGCAACAAACTTGTATTAAACTGATAGGTACATTACACCTAGACTTATTTTTGTAGAGCACACTTTTATATCTACATCCATGTGAGTAAGGTGGGGATACTTAGTGCATATCCTAGTCCTGAAGAAGGAGTTCTTAACTCCGAAACATGTTGACGACGCACTTGTGAGGTTGCCTTACCCTAACTAGTAAAGGCCGCCACCCTTGCACTTTTTAACAATACCAGCCGGGGATCAAATAAAAAAAATTTGTGGTAGCCCACGAGCCAGGTATTTTTTAACCTTTTCTTCACCTCTTTACTCACTATATTCCACCCTCACACACGTTTACACATAGTTCACTTTAAAGTGCTCCTGCGTAGTCGTGAGTCGTAGCACGCCGCATTCCGTAGAGGTTTGCGAAGACCCCGATGATGAAGCATGACACCAAGGGGCCTTTTGGTGTGTGAGGGGTATTTAAACCACACTGGGTGCTCCCCTCCATTGTAGGGATCACCCAAACCAACCTTGTGGATTCCTTCGTGTGCAAAGATGCTACAGGTAGTTGCTCCTACCTCAATATGTGCACCTTGGCCTAAAGTGCAGGGGCATCTCATCCCCCTTCTACTGTGCAAATAAGCTAGTGTTTTGATGGTCATGGTATGTGCAAAAGTTGTTATAAGTAATATCCCCTGCCTCAGTAGATGCAGTGTGACTTAAAATTCAAAAACATCTTGGTCCCCCTCTGCTATACAAATGCGTTGGTGTGCTGGTGGTATATGATATTCGAATGACATTTTAGTAAAGCTCTATAGATCCCAACAAATCCCCCAGGATCAGTGATGGAGGTGAGCTTGTGAAAGACAGTGTCTGGTGGCTTAGACGAATCACCACCTTGCACGCAATTACAGGTGGTTGAGCATGACATTTTGTTGGAACAGTTGTTTGTCTAAGTCATTACTGGCAGTGTGTCCTAGCTTGAACTTTATATGCAATGATCTTTTTTCTATGTTAATAACTGGTCCATGTATCTTTCAAACTGGACAAACAGTTTAATTTTCTTGAATCTTGACGTTATTTTGTCTCCTTGCTATACTTTCTGACAGGCACAATATTTCTCCATAATTAATTGAATGCCTGAGGATGCCATCCTCTCAGGGTTGATCAAGAACTCTGCACAGCTTAGATCAACTAATGTATTAGTTATATGTTTGAGCCAGTGCAGTTTCCTTGACTTAACGCACTGTTAGATTACTGGAAGTGCTCTTAAATAGATAGTCAGCTACAGAATTGTTGTGAGGACTGGTAGAGCTTCTACTATGCTCATGCCCACTTTGGTTCTTAATGTTGCCATGGGGATCTGAGATCCTAGATAAATGAGGTGCTACAGGATTTTCTGAGTCGGATACACTTGTGCCTCCAGAGCTCTACCCGTTAAGAGTCTTCATCCCCAGCTTTCTTTCATAGCCTTGGAGAGAAGGTTCAATCGATCTTCAACCACAATTAGTAGGAAACTGGAGGACTACAATCTGTGTATTGTCTCATGGTGACTTTGATATTTGCTTTCTACTAGCTTAAAACAGGTTATTGTCAAATCTGAGCCATAGATAATCACAGTAATGGAAATCTTCTAGGGTTTTTTCATCCATTATTATACATGTTTTTCAATTTGTTCCCTGAGTTCAGTATCATGGATTTAGGGCCATATGTAGGTAAAAGTGAAATACCGAATTCTTAATATCGAATTTTACTGATTCGGTATTATGAATTCGGAATTTCCGATGTAGGTAAAAAAATCGTTATTTTTTACCAAATCGGTAAAAATTGGAAAAAACAATACCGAATCCTTAATACTGATCGGTATTACTGAATCTGTATTACCGAATCGGTAAATACCGAATCGGTATTTCAAAATATCAGCAATTGAGGAATGAGCCAATCCTGTGCATCCACCCCACCTCCCAACCAGGAAGTGGCCACATCCATGCAGGTGCACTGAATCAGAACCTCCTGGAGAGGCAGGGAGTGCAGAGGAGAACACAGGAGAAATTGTAACAACTTTTCCTGAAAAAAACTGCATAATAGCCAACAAGGAGACAGAAAAAGAATGTACTGAAATGAACAGAAAGCTAAAATTCTGCTAAAGGGAGCTGCAGGTCCTGATTGAGGAGGTGGTTAAAGAACACACAAAGCTGCTTGGGAAACAGTCCCTGCAAGTGCCAGAATCAGAGAAAAGGAAAATATGGCTTGGAATACAGGCACATGTGAATGCGATTGGAGTGACCCCCATGAAATTGAGGTACTAAAAAAAAGGTTGTTTGATGTCAGGAGCCTCGAAAACAAGAAGATGGCTGAGAGGAAAAACAAGCCAGCCTGACAGGAGGAGGAAGAAACAGGGCACCTACACTGACTGCACTTGAACGGCTGGTGGAGTCCACCATTGTGCCTGACAGCGTTAGCAGAATCAGGGATGCAGACAGCTCAGCCAGAGCTGCCAACAAACAAGGTAAGAAGCATGCACACCAATCTGCGCCCCCCACTCCTTAACCCCATTCCCCAATGAGGCAGTGTGAATCCCACTCCAGTACAGGTTTTACTAAACACCATGCATTATGGGAGATGTAGTCAGTGTAACATCTATCATGACAGTCATCCCACTGAACACAAATGCATGTGACTCACATCAGTGATAAACAAGCAGAGGACAGAAAGATAGATTGGCAGAAATGAAAATTTATTATTGTTACGTATTGCTGCCAGACTAGTGAGCTAATGTACAATTTGTGTCCACAGGCGAGACATCGTGCAGGTCTGCACAAGACAAGGCAGGGAGGGTACCCCGGAAGGAGAGATCGGAGGAGGCCATTGCAAGTGCAGGGAACACCACACCACCACCACCGGCATCACCACCACTGCCAGCATCACCACCACTGCCAGCATCACCACCACTGCCAGCATCACCAGCAGCGTCACGACCGGCAGTAACAAGACCCAGGAGGCATGCAGTTGCCAGACTCCAAGAGATGGAGTTGTCCTTGGAAGACAGCAGGGGTGGAGAAATGTCGACAGTGCCAGTGGATGGCAATAATGCATGATCGCAGTCCATCACAGAGCGATCGCACACAGGTGCCAGACGCCGCAGGGCTAGGGAACCCAGTCCACCTTTTCAGGGTGAGGAGCATGGTGTGTTTGCAGGACTGGAGGCGAACATGGTAAAGGTTCAGCGCCTGCAAGGGAAAGCCATACAATCAGTACAGCGGCAGATGGGATACCTGAATGCAAACATGCAGAACATAGAGAAGGGCATCTGCTCAATGACCACGACGCTGGCTGAGGGCATGAAGGAAATGCCTGAGGGCATGAGGGACATGTCCCAGTCAGTGATGCTGCTGTGCAGCAAGCTTGATGCGGACAGGATGGCACGGCACAGGGAGAGGCAGAAGATGGAGATTCATGCAAAGGCGGTTCTCTCCACTGCCACTTCTCTGCTCTGCAGGTGCTCCGTGGCCCTGCAGGAAGGGATGGCACACTGCAGCCGTGATGTTTCATGAGGGCTTGTTAAAGTTACAACTGCACTTGAAGTGCTCCTAACTACTCAGGCTGACAATACTGGTGCAGGTGATGTGGGGGACAGTGAGGAGACGACAAGTCGCTGCAGTATAAAGCCCCCTGCAACTGAGACCAGGAGGAGCATCAGACGTCATGGGGCTGGCACTGGATCGATTGCCAGTGACGACAGTCTGCAAAGGGAATCCAGCAGTGTTAGGCATGGCCGCAGGCATTAATGCAAGCCACACTTTGTGTACTTAACTGGGTGACTTAACCCATGACATCATCATAGGGTGGTTACAAATAGGACTGGCAAATTGAGCCATTCGTGTAGTGGCGTAGTGCCAAAATATTAAACTACTACATTCAAATGCAACAACTGGCTGTGTCTCCTTACTTACTCCAAAATAGCGGCGTGTGATCTCAGCCCGGCTTTGTCTCCCATCTCGTGATGGCACCACTCCTGCTGTGTTGGGCTCTGGTTATACAAATTCTTCATAATCATCCTCAGAGTCAGTTAATTCAACTTCTGTACCTTTCTTAGTGGCAAGGTTGTGCAGCATAGCAGCAGTTGCGATGATCTTGCAGCAGATGATGTGTGTGTACTGATGTGCGCCTCCCCTTTTGTGAAGGCAGCAGAAACTGCTTTTCAATAGTCCAAACGTGCGCTCCACAACGATGCATGTTGATTTGTGTGCCACATTGTATCGTCTCTCACTTGGGGTTGATGGGTTTAGGTAAGGAGTGAGGATGAATGACCGCACAGCATAAGCTCTATCATCTAGGTGAGAAAGAGAGTGTCATTAATAACAAACACCAACACACTCATCAGCAGTATACATCAGTGTGTGTCACAGTGAGTTACCTAGCAGGTATCCTTCTCCAAATTCTCCCGCAGCCAGGCATGTGTAGATCCCACTGTTCTGGAAAATGTGTGAGTCATGGGTGCTCCCTGGAAATTTGGCCACAATGTTGGTGATTAAGTTGCCTGCATCACAGATTACCGGCACATTTATGGAGTGGGTGGATTTTCGGTTTCTGTAGATGTACTCAGTGGCTGCAGGTGGGCAGATTGGAATGTGTGTTCCATCAATGCACCCTATAACATGCGGGAACTGTGCCTTTTGGTAAAAGTCTGTCTTGGTTTTCAGCAGTTCTGCCTTTGTGTTTGGGAAGCTTATGTAGTGAAGTATCCTCTGCATCATGGCATCCAGGAACTTGTTAAAGAAACAGGATAGGCAACTCTGTGACACCCCACCTAACAAAGCTATCACCCCCTGTTAACTGCCAGATCCCAGTAGGTGTAGGCTACAGAGCACCTGCACATGTGGTGGTATAGCATGCGCCCTTGGTGTTGGATGCTCCAGGAGCGGGTGCAGGTCCCTTATCAGGTCCAGGATGGTGTGGGGGATGTAGCCTGTAACTTCCATAGATCTCTAACTCAGTCAGTTGGAACAATGTGATGCGCTTTCCTTACACACGCTCCTCCCGACTCCAGATCCTCACTCCTGCTGCCTGTAGCTATAGCCGCCTTGTAATTACATAGAGGGCCGCCATAGTGATCACACAGTTGCATTTTGGGACTGCTTAAATACACTGCACCTGATTACCACCTGCTTTCAGTCAGTGTTAATTACAAACTCCTAAATACCGATTTTTAGGAAATTAGGTATTACCAAATGTTTCTACATCTCTTTTCTACCGTTTCTTCTTTACCGATTTGGTATTTGGGTGTTCGGTAAATCCTAATCGGTAAATTAGACATATGTAATAAGGAATCGGTATTTACCGATTCCTTATTACCGATTCCTTCCCTACATCACGCATGCATAAATACCGGTCGGTAATGGTGAAATTTACCGAATTTCACCGTTACCGACCGGTATTTGGGCCACCTACATCGGGCCCATAGTTTTTTTGTGTATTGAATGTGTTGTATACAGGGTCATCCCCAAACCTTTTGGCTCCACCCTCCCATTTTTCTGAATAGTTTTTGATAGCCTTAGGACTCTGCACACTTTACCACCGATAACCAGTGCTAAAGTGCTTGTGCTCACTCTCTAAAACATAGTGAAACTGGCTTATAACTGACTGGTACATTTATTTTACTTGTAAGTCCCTACTCAAGTAGTATATCATATGTCCAGGGCATGTAAATTAAATGCTACTAGTGGGCCTGCAGCACTTATTGTGCCACCCACTGAAGTAGCCCCTTAAAATGTGTCCTAGGTCTGCCATTGCAGCCTGTATGCAGTTATAAGTTGCCAATCTGACTTGGCAATATAACCTCCTTGCCAAGCCTAAAATTACCTTTTTATTAAATCTGAATCACCACTAAAGCAGACCCTAGACAGCCCATAGGACAGGGTGCATTATGATTAAAACATAAGACATGAAATTTAAAGTGTTACATGTCCTGGTGGTAAAACACTCACAAATAGGCTTTTGACTACTGTGAGGCCTACTTCTCCAGTAGGATAGCATTGGGTTACCTTATTACTTTTGATAGTGCTAAGATTTGATTGGAAGCAGGTAGGAAAGTCATGTTTAGAATCTGAGGAATTGTAATTTTAAATCTACTTTAATGGTAAAGTCGAAGTTTATGTCACAGTTCTTAAAATGCCACTTTTGGAAAGTTTGCATTTTCTTCTCCCAACCATTTGCAGCCAAATCACTTTTTTGGATGCATGAAACAACTTTTTAGAAATCGCAATTTTTGGCGATTTCTAAAAATGCGATTGCATTTAAGGAATTCGCATTTTTGCGATTCCTTAAATGCAATGCATGAATGTTTAAAAAAATGCAAATTCGCAAATAGGGGGAGCAAATTAACACGAGGTTGAACCTCGTGTAAATTTGCGAAATCTTTCAAAAATGCTCAAAAAAGCCTTTTTGAAAGTGTCATGTTACACACACACATGTCTTTTGGACATGTGTGTGTGAAACTTGCACTTAAAAAAACATTTCAAGGGTGCAGGGGGGGTCCTTTGGACCCCCCTCAGCACCCTTGAAATGCATTAACAAATTGGGATTCGCAAAATGAAAATCGCAAAATGTTAATGCCTTCCCATTGATTCCTATGGGCCTTTTTGGGAAGGTTTTCCTTAATTGCGATTCGCAAAATGTGAATCGCAATTAAGGAAAATTAAGAAATCGCAAACATATTTGGGAATTATTCATTCATTGCCATTTGCGATTTCTAAATTGCGATTCCCTAATTTTCGCAATTTAGGAATCGCAAACGGGTGCAATGATGCATGTGGCCGTTGGTGCCTGCAACCTGTTCCACTGTCACATGAATACGTGTAGTGGCAGTGGGCCTTTTTTATATTACTCTCAGACAGCCACATAATAGAGTGATTAGGTGTGCATGGATGAGCTATCTCAGGCAGAATGGTGCAGAGCTGGGCACAACCCCACTTGCACATAAATAGGCTGAGCCCTGCTTTCACACAAATTCACAATAACCCATTGTGCCTGTAGCCAGTCTGGAGCTAGGGTAGAGAGGCAAGAAATTCCAAGCAAATTCAAACTGGAGCTTCTAGAAACTTCTCCCATTTCAAAGAAGGAACCAGGTATAAATAAGGGGACTCCAAGACCTACTCTTCAGATCATTTCTGGACCTGTGGAAGAGTGTGAATAATGATTGCTCTGCAGCAAGAAAGACTGACATGCTGATCTGCTGCAAGAAGGACTGCCAAGCTGCTCTGCTGCCTTGCTACCTGAGGAAGAAGGACAGACCTGCAAATTGAATCCAGGACCACCAGAGTGACTCCAAGGGATAACTGACTGGCCTCCTGATCAGAGCCTAAGATAAATAAAATGCTCCAACCATCTTGAACTTGCATCTGGACTAGACCCTTGGAATTTTCAATAAAGGTGCTCTGTGCCTGTGCTCCCCATCAGAACAAACGTCACTCAACATAACCAAAAGCAGCCCTCACAGCTCTTTATCAGAACTGATGCATCACAATGCAACTTAACGCAGACCTCACATCACAACCCTTGCAACTCCTCATCGAAACCTAAGCAACACAACACAACTTGATGAAGACAATGCATTGCAGCCAGTGCATCTCCTCATCTGATGCAACTTGACACAGACTTCCACATCACAGCCCTTTTATCTCCCCATTGGAACAAACACAGCAGGATGCAGCTTAATGCAGGACCCTCCATTGTGCCTCAGAACCGCCACTGTGGCCCCGCATCAAGGACGTAAGGTAACATTTTCAGCTGGCCTAACTTGGTCCCTGTATCCAGCCTGCATTCCATCACGTTGGCCTGAACTTGTGTCTTTTTCATGATCTGGCCAGATAACCACAGATGGCACTTTGTGTTTTTAAGTAGGGGTGGGTGGAACTGGAGGAATTTGGTAAGTCTGTTTTACTCTTGTAACGTAGAATTACTGATTAAATTCTGCCACTCCACCAACAGAATTAGTCTGCAATGGTTTTAATTGTTAACAGGGCTTGAAGAGGGAGCAGTCCCTCAATGTTCCAAAACCACTGCAGATAAAGTTTCGTCTGCAGTAGTTTTTAAACATAGAGGGACTGATCCATCTTCCAGCCCTGTTAAAGACTACTGCACAGCAGTGCATACCCCTCGGCACACTTACATATTTTTGGAAGGATGCTGATTGGTATGAACTGCAGTGCATACCCCTCAGTGCCCTTGCATACTGCAAGGACACCAAGGGATATGCAGTGCAGTGCATTCCCCTCGGTGACCGTACACAAATATGTAAGGGCCTTGAGGGGTATGCACTGTAGTGAATACCCCTTGGCGCCCTTGTATACATATGCAAGGGCAACGAAGAGTATGCACTGCGCAAATCCCTCGGTGCCATTACATAAGTAGGAGTTGGCCTAACGGCTAGGGCGCTCGACCTCGGACCTGGGGATCTGGGTTCGAGTCTCGGTAACGACGCCAAAAACCTCCTGTGATTCTGGGCAAATCACTTAATCTCCCCGGGCCTAAAATGAATGTGTGTCCTCATGTAACGTAACTGGTGCTATGTAAAGCACTCTGATACCTGATTCGGTTCGTGTCTAGTTCGCGCTATATAAAACTCTGCAAAAAAAAAAGTATGTAAGGGCCCGAGGGTTGTCCACTCAAGTGCATACACCTTGGTGCCCTTACATACTTATGTAAGGCCACAGAGGGGTATGTAGTGCACTTGTATACCCCTCAATGCCCTTACATAAGAGTGTTATGGCACAGAGGTGTATGCACTGGAGTGGTATCCCTTGGTGCCCTTACCTACTCATGTAAGGACACCGAGGGCTATGCACTGTACATTGCAGTGCCCACCCTCCCCCTTCGCAAAATACCCTAGAATTCTGCAGAATAAAATTCTACCCACCCCGACTTTTAAGCACTATTTAAACTCAAACTTTTAAAATTGCATATCTCTGATTCTACTAATTAGATTTTTGTCATTTTTGGTGTCAAATAATTTATTAAAATGTGGACTTTATTATGTTTGAGCGCTGCATACATTCTTTAGACAATACCTCTAAGTTAAAGCTGACTGATTTTGTGCCAAGCTACCAGAGGGTTAAGCACATCTTAATTTAGGGCCATATGTATCATGCATTTTACTGGTCGCAAGTGGGCCGATTGGCAGAATCAGGCCGTTTCAACCTGCAAGATGCATTTTGGTATGTATGAATTTCAATTTGCGATTCGGTAACATGCTACCGAATCCCAATTTGTAATTGGGTATACATACCAATTAGGAATAAGGAAGGGGCATGTTTAGGGCTTCCCTTCCTAATACCAAATCGCTGCAGTATGTAAAAATGTTTTTTGACCGAAAAGTGGTCAGAAAACATTCACATTATACCAGCTACTTCAAATAGGTTGTACCCATTCGCAACTAGGAAGGGGTCCCCAGCCTTTACAAGAATGTTGATATCGATTAATTTGTGCTAAATCCAGGTGACAAGTTGCACCAAAGTCAAGGTGTGGGTCCATGTCACCATGTGAATACAATCGCCTTGAGGGGTCCTCACTGCTCTGAACCAGAACAGCACACAGCTCGCTCAATTACACACTATATAAGCTTTATGGCTAGGAACCGGGCAAACTCACTTAAATCAACATATTTTAAAGATATGCTCCATCATGGAGAAGTGTGGCTCAATGGTTAGTGCGGCAGACATTGATGCAGAGTTCTGGCCCGGGACGAGGGTTCGATTCCCGCTTCGGCGGGTCTCGGGCTCAAATTCCTCTGAACGGATATTCTCGCCTAAGTGCCTATTCTAATCATGGGTCCCACACTGCAACTCTGGGCAATAGCTTGCTTAATCTCCACAACGGCCCCAGCAGCGCGAGGATGCCTGGTTTCACCATGGGGATGCCCAGGAGTGGACACTTCACAAGGAAAACCAGGAAGGGTTCCTTAGCGGTATGAGTAAAAGCGCAGGGAGACCCGGTCCGGGTAGCTGCGCGCTATACAAAAACATTTACATTTACATTTACATCATAAACCTGACCATGCACAATCACAAAGGGGTGTGGAATCCTCACAGATCACGATCCCCCATAGCCTATACCACGCATATAAGGTAAATAAATACATATATATATATATATATATATATATATATATATTCACAGAAAAAACCATAGGTTATAGACCATATATAGTTAGGAATTAGCATTTACAAAACCTTGAAAATTCACTGAAAAAACCATAGGTTATAGACCATATATAGTTAGGAATTAGCATTTAGAAAACCTTATTTTACTCACACAAAACCATTGAAATTCCATATATAGTTAGTTGCACTAACTATATATCGCGCACCCGCAATCCACTGCTGATGATGTCACATATTACATCATTCATGACATGGTCAGTGACATCACTGATGACATCACTGATGACATCTCAAATGACATCACTGATGACATCACTGATGACATCTCATTTGACATCATTCTTGTGCTAATACAATAAACCTCTTCAGACTCTAATATAACCTTAGATACACTCAGTGTATACAGACACTCACACACTGTCACTCATCCATGGAGTTACTCACACACCTAGTCAGTCATGCAAAGAAACAATCTCACCTCCATTTCCTCAACTATACAGTTATACACACCTTACTTATTCAAACATATACTAACACATATTTACTCTCTTATACAATCCCTGATACAAGTTCACAATGATCCATACAGCCACTCACACATTCAGTGGCTCTCATGCACAGTTATTTATATATGCCAACTCTCACATGTACTGTGTTTTACATATGTACTTACTATGACATGTAGCATTGAGATATCCATTCACTCATCAATACACTCATGCACACAGTCAACCGCCCATGTAGCTTTTTCCACATGCACTCTTGAACTCATACACCTAGTGAATCAACTGCTCACACATCTATGCACAGAGTCACACACCTCCCAGCCACCCCCACACAAACTCAATCTCCCATAGAAATACTTGGGCAACCAATTAATAACACATATAGCCTCTCGTATAGCTAATGATCAACACATGCAGCAGTTTACATCACAACAGACATAATGATGCACAAATTAAGACAGTTTAGTCACTAACCCATGCATTCACTGAGACACATTTAATCACTCACTCATACAGTCAGTCACGCACCTACTAAATCCTTCATCCAGACACTTATACATCCACTCATTCTTCAATATCTAAGACATATTTTAACTTTACAGAAACATACAGTCACTGGATGTTGTCATCAGTGATGTCATTTGAGATGTCATCAGTGATGTCATCAGTGATGTCACTGACCATGTCATGAATGATGTAATATGTGACATCATCAGCAGTGGATTGCGGGTGCGCGATATATAGTTAGTGCAACTAACTATATATGGAATTTCAATGGTTTTGTGTGAGTAAAATAAGGTTTTCTAAATGCTAATTCCTAACTATATATGGTCTATAACCTATGGTTTTTTTCAGTGAATTTTCAAGGTTTTGTAAATGCTAATTCCTAACTATATATGGTCTATAACCTATGGTTTTTTCTGTGAATTTCATTGGTTTTTTAACAGCTAATATCTGTAGCTGTAAAATGTATTCTTCTTTAAATCCAAAAATATATTTTATATGTTTATGAATAATTTTTTTTTTAAATATTTTTTTTTCTTCGTTCCCGCTTCGCGAATCGGGAAGCTTCCCGTTAGCTGACCTTGATGCCGCGAAATAGACCGCGAGCCGGTAAACGTTTCTTTACCGCAAGTGCCGCGTTAGAAAACAACATCGTGACGCCTCCCGTCCGCATGACGTTCCACGTTGTCGCGTGATACGTCATATGACGTGCTACGTTAGCGAACTGGTACGCGAAGCGAGTGCCAAAGCGCAGGTTTCTGGAAGCAAACCGGGAGGCCCTGCAAAGCGCTTAACGTAAACACAGCAAGTCATGTGACTTGGTAATAACACTTTTCATTGGTTCATTTCACTTTTGGTTTCCTAATGATGTAAGACTAGGTCATATAATCTAAAATGAACACTTTTGATTGGTTGAGAACTCTTGTTTTTCCCAAATGATGAAAATCCCTCCTTCTTTCCTCACTCTGACTTTCATCATTGTGAGAGAAAGACCCTTTGTGATCACTGAGCAATGGCTTCTTTAGTAGCTTCAGCTGGTGCTTCCCCACCACCTCCACCACCTCCAAGGAAGAGAGGACCACCTGCTCAAGTTGTAATTCAACAAGAAGAAGAAGAAGAGGAACAGGAGGACGAGCACGAAGAGAGGCAGTTTTTGCCTGAGCAGCCCAAGACGTCTCACCGGAAAGAAAACTTCATTTGGCAATTTTTTAAAATTCCCAAAGGTCAGAAAAAAGTAAATGCAAGATACGTAACTTGCCTTATATGTCAAGATAGACTGTCCAGAGGGACCGACAAAAAATACAGTTTCGGAAACTACACAATGCATCGCCATATGACTAGGTGGCATCCTAACAACTACAGTGCTGCACAGTTTCGGAACGACCTAGATAATCTCCCTATTATGGCCAGAAGATCTGTTGTACCGGAAGTAACGGGACCAGAGGGCAGGGAGATGGTGCCAAATATACAAATGAGATTTGGTGAAGTAAAACACACCTGCGTATTTTGCGATGGATTCATTTCCTACGGAGAAAGAAGCATCACTCTGATCAACAGAGCTATTGACTATCATATGCAAGTTTGTCCGAAACGCCCAAAATAATAAATACTTCTTTTTTTTGTTTTGTTGCTCCTGTTGAGCCCTTTACAATGAATCGTTTTCATTGCCCCCTCCAAGAAAAACCCAAAAAAATATAAAACTGTTCCGAAAAATTCAAAAACATTAAAAAAATGTTCAGAAAAATAAAAAAAAAAGTTCTTTTCAGAACTACCTCCCCGTTATTAAAAAATTGGTACAATATTTGGAACTGTGCCAACCTCTATTTCTCTTAGTTCGCTTCCTAGTTCGCTCGCTGGTACGCGAACTGGAAGCGAACCAAAAACAGTAAGTATAAGGGAAGGAAACACACACTTATGTTAAAAGAAAGACAGCTATAGGGGAGTAAACTAGAGATACTATTACCCATAATCCACTACTGATGATGTCACATATTACATCATTCATGACATGCTCAGTGACATCATCAGCAGAGGATTGCGGGTTTTTTGGCAACATGCCTTATCCACGGTTTAATAACGCTGCCTTTTGCTTTATATAAGTTTTCAAATTGTATGAAATATATACCAATAGGTCTTTATGAACCTTTAGGTAGTGCTTTTGTTCATGAGGTCTGGTCGCTTCCATACACATACAGATGTTTCAAAGATGATCAAGAAGTTTATCTGAATGGAGAGGAATGCACTGAGACGCCAGATCATTCACTAATGTGTAGGCACATACAGTTACACGATTCATGCAACAAACACCGACCAAATATGGCTTGCGTGTTGCAAGGCACGCCAGTTCCTGCTATCATCCCCACGTTCAAGTTGTTGGAAAATGGTAGTTATTTGATGCTCAATAATGAAGATTGTTCTGAGTTAATTAAAAGTATTCCTTTTATCGTAACAGTAAGTGAACGGGTTATTTGCTGCAGAAATGTTCTATTTCCTCCCACACATGAACATAGGGAGTTTTCAATCTGGCCACAAATACCAACCTTGGGACACGTTTCAACGGCATGACAAGAATAAGAGCTCTTTTGTCTCAGAGAGAGGTGGCCTTGAGTTCGGCCCGTGAAACTTTCGTACTTCACATAGCGAACACCCGTACACAGGTTTGCCTTTCAATTTCAGCAACATGTTTCCGACTATCTTTAACGCATCCTCCACAAAATCCCTGGCACACTTTTTTAAAGTTGTTACCAGTGGTCTCGTGACTTCATTTGAGAAAATCTTTGGAGTCATCCCTGCTCCCTTTCATTCCATTTTCTCCACTCTGGTTCGTGGATTGCATTTTTACTTGCATTACCAGCGGACGCTCTTGTGCTTTTTTACATTTTTAAATATGGATGTCCCTCCTATGCAACCTCCGACCCTGCAGCTGCTGACACTGTTCCGCAATCGCATGCTAGAATATTATGGCACAATGCCGTTGGCGATATTAAGCACGGCATATGGATTATCTTTTCGGTTCTCCTACTTCACCTGTGTCCAGCCTGTATTTCACTGCCTGACCTGTGATTTCGATTGGGCCATTGATTTGTGTCTCTGCGGACCGGTTTCTCCTGACGTCGACTTTAATCAGCTGATGACTCCTATCATTACTCACGAGTTGGTTTGTCCTGGCGAAAGGATTATGGCTGTGGCATTGATGCATGGACTACTTGGTCCCTGGAATTTACTGGCGGCAGCACAGTCTTTCTTGGAACACAGCTTTCTTGAAAACCCACCGAGCTGTCCTCTGATGGTGATAGAGGATCCGGTGCTGGGAGAGCACGTATGTTCTTTTCCGCTTTTAAATTGGATGGCTGAACTGTTTTCGGATGAAGACGGTGACTTCCTGTTGGAGGCTGTTGCAGCTTATTTTGCATACACAGTTATGTCATAGACCTTTTTCATGTTTCATATGCTGAGTACTAGCATTTCATTGACAATTCATTGACTTAATTGTCAAGTTTTTATTATTTACCTTGCCTATTGGCTTAAGACTCGATAAAGTACTTGGCTGTTTTATTTTTCTTTAGCATTAAATTTTCCTAGTTTTTAATGCTTTACCTTGCGGACCGTCCACATATAAACTTGCAATCTGCTCTCATGAGATGGCACTTCTATTATCTTATTCAGTTCGTTTCCGGATCATGGGGAGGTGTCATCTAGGTCCTGGATATCTTTACACCGTGTTAAGTTAGCATGGGCTCATTACCGCTTTAAACGCCATTTTTCCTTTTTTGCAACTTCTGCACACGACATTTAGTTGTTGCTTTAGCTTTCCACCTAGTAGTTCATCGTGGTTTACATGAGAATAATATGTTATTGGTCTACTATCTGCTTTACTTGTTAAACTATATCTGTACAGCGAGTGCTAAAGTTTCAAGAACAACACGATACAGAATTGTTATGAGGTCTGATCTCCACGACTTCATACTCATAACATAAGTGCAACTTCTGCCAATTCTGGGCATGAGGCGGGTTTTATATTGCTTTGCCGAACACACATACACAACAGTTGATGCGGTTCACATGAAGAGAGAGCTGGTGTATGCTGATGTGATTCCTTCAAATCTAAGACACTAAAGTATGGGCACGCCCTAAACCAACACAAAGAGACCTTCTTAGCAAATAATATAATATGTGTATTAGGGAGGGTGAGATATAAGCAGCCGCGGGCCGTGGAGGGAGTTACGGTGAGGCAGGGAGGCGGGGAGGGGGAGAAGCAGGGTGGAGCCCTCTCTACCTTGCCCCTCCCCCTCCCCGCCTCCCTGCCCCACCGTAACTCCCTCCACGGCCCGCGGCTGCTTATAAGTGTTGCTAACTCTTATTCATTTACAGCATGTTAACATACTGTCACCATTCGCTTTTTATGTACTAGTACCTATGCTGGTAATTTTGCTACTGATAATATGTGTACTTGTATTCTCCACCCTGCTTCTCCCCCTCCCCGCCTCCCTGCCTCACCGTAACTCCCTCCACGGCCCGCGGCTGCTTATAAGTGTTGCTAACTCTTATTCATTTACAGCATGTTAACATACTATCACCATTCACTTTTTATGTACTAGTAACTATGCTGGTAATTTTGCTACTGATAATATGTGTACTTTTATTATCTAAGGTACTACGCCTGAGAAGACGGCATTAGTAAATAAACATTTCAAATACACATGTGTTCTTCTTAACTCCATGTTCTGGTTTCTAAGAAATATATAACGACCGACTGTTCATGAGTTCCACGTATCCTGAGGTACTATAAGTTCATATTCTGGATTGTCTAAACATTGAGAGTTTGTTATATCCAATGTGACACTGTACCTAGCTTGCTAAATAGTTTTTGATTACTAACGTGAGTTTTGGGACACCCTAATTCGCCGAGGTTCCAATCCTCTGTCCACAGTTCTGTGTGAGAACAGAAACCCTGCGACAGGGGCACCCCCGACCCTTGCTGGAGCTTCATCACACTTGCGATACAACTCCAGCAATGCGCCACCTTTACGGCACAGATACATCACGCATCTGTGCTGTTTTTGCCCCGTGATGCGCCGCATTGTAAATGCAGCACACCATAGGTGACGGAACAGCGGCACAGAATGACTAACACATCCCTGGTGATGCGCCAGTCATCATAAATCTATCCCTATGCTTCTTATCTTGTTAGAGATGAACCGCCATATGTATCATCAAAGTTATTTGCATTTCCTAAATAGCGAACTTTAAGGAATAAATAGCGATTCTTTACCATTCCTAGTTTGCGATGAGCTATTTGCTAATTAGCCGAATGTAGCCCAATGAAGCCCAATGTAGCCCAATGTAGCCCAAAGATGGCCGCCAGACACACAAAAAAACAAATATAGCCCAAATATCAGCCAGATGTAGCCCAACTATAGCCCAGTGACAGAATGACCAATCAGCTTCGCAAACCTCCGTTACGCGAAGCAGAGCGCTGTTACAGATATATATCTTTTTTTGAACGTTAATTTCTCAAAATCCACTGGAGCACATATATTGAGACCTAGCAAAGGCACATCGGGCTACCAGTCCCTAATATTTTGCCAAGTTTCGTGCAAATCCATTCAGCCGTTCAATTATTATTTTTATTATTTTTTTTGCCCCGCGGGGCCCTTTTAAAACCTCCACATCAAACCTAGGGGGTCAGCGAGGATCTACTATGCCCCCTTATAGTTATTTCCCCCTTTGTTTTGACCTCCTCTTGTCTCTCGATCCTACCGAGAGACAAGATGGCGGCCGCTACGGACTGTTTGGAATGTTGACAGACGCCGGAGAACCAATCAGCTTCGCTTCACAAAGCTCCGTTGCGCGAAAAGTCCGCGAACCAGAGCGCTAACCGGTCCGCTGTTACAGATATATATCTTTTTTTAAACGTTAATTTCTCAAAATCCACTGGAGCACATATATTGAGACCTACAAAAGGCACATCGGGCTACCAGTCCCTACAATTTTGCCAAGTTTCGTGCAAATCCATTCAGCCGTTCGGGCTAAAAGTGAGGCCAACCGCCCTATGGAAATTAACATGGGAAAAACGCGTTTTGGGACCCCCCTTTTTTCTCGGCCCCCCCTTGACGAACCCCCCCAAAATTTTCAGGGGCTGCTCAGAAACAAAATGTGCCATTTTCCTGAAAATGTCAGCCAATTCCGTCCACAAACGCCAAAGTTATTAGACATAGAATTTTCAAAAAACCCATAGAGAAAAAATCCTAACTATATATACCTACTGGCGACCGCCAGTAGGTAATATATATATATATATATATATATATATATATATATATATATATATATTTATATATATATATATATATATATATATATATATATATATATATATATATATATATATATATATATATATATATATATATATCAATCCAAACAAAGAGAGCCCAATGTGGAAGAGCCACACAACAGGTAAATAAAGCTTTGGTTTCTTTATTGGAGGTTTTGCAGAGTACAGGAAAATACTCGCGCTGCAAATAATTCACCTTTCTGTCCGACGCGTTTCATGCTGGCTCTTCCACATTGGGCTCTCTTTGTTTGGATTGATATTTAGCGGCCAAGCCTGGGTCGCGGAGGAGCCCTTCTGTTGAAACACGGACTTGCGGTGCCATAGACTATGGAACCGTGATAAGGAACAGGAGCTGTTTTTGGTGGTTTAAAAACGTGCAAGTATTAGGAAGAGACTTAAGCCGCAACCCACTGGGGTAATACTATGCATAATTGGAAGCAAGCACGGCACTCGGCCCACTGGGGAAATTAACAAACACCACAAGTACCAGGATGCACCGAGAGTGGCTACGCCCACTGAGGCGGACTTGAACACACATCAGGTGTTTAAAAGTGAGCGCCGGCAGCTTCTTGCAAAACCAGAGTCCCTGATGAAATGCTGTCACCAGCATGAAACGCGTCGGACAGAAAGGTGAATTATTTGCAGCGCGAGTGTTTTCCTGTACTCTGCAAAACCTCCAATAAAGAAACCAAAGCTTTATTTACCTGTTGTGTGGCTCTTCCACATTGGGCTCTCTTTGTTTGGATTGAGATATATATATATATATATATATATATATATATATATATATATATATATATATATATATATATATATATATATATATATATATATATATATATATATATATATATATATATATATATATATATATATATATATTTATATATAAATAAATATATATATATAGAGAGAGAGAGATATAGATAGATAGGTATATATTACCTACCGGCGGTCACCAGCAGGTAGTTATAGTTAGGACCTAGTTTCCATAGGAAAATCTTTTTTTGTCTTGCCTATAACTTTGACAGCATTTGACCAATCTTCATGAAATTTTCCATGGTTCTGGTTGTCATGGAACAGTTGGGGGTGATCTGTCCAATGGGGAACAAGAATTTGGGGCATGAAAAAAGGGTGCGTTTGTACTGTTAATTCCCATAGGAACCTTAAGCCACACCTGCAGCCTGTCCCACTGAACGGACTTACAGCAAATTTGGCAGGGAGGTAGATGTTGGTTCAAGGAAGTGCCTTTTGCCTATTTGGTGTAAATCCGTTCCGTAGTTTTTGAAAAAGGTAGCCAAACATTACAGTGTTATCTCTGGTTGAAGATTCTTTGTAACAGTTTTGTGATTCATCACGAATACACGCACCAATGGGAATGCTCTGATTGGCTGGACGGAACCTGAACAGAAATATGCGGCTGCTATTTTATTGCTCGGGAATGGTTCACGGAGCTGAACATTTTTGAAAAAAGCTAACATAAGGGGTCAGAGTAAAGATATTCTAACCCCACGTTTGAGAAATGTGGGTGTTAGTGACACAAGTTATGTGTCAAAAATTTACTTTTTATTAGCAAGCGAAATTTGGGATGCTGCCGCGACCATCAGTGCGACCCCTGTGTACCATCGTGGATTGTTGCGACCATGGAGAAGTAATTGCGAACATTGGTTGGAATATAAAAAAAATATCAGTGGATCATTAATATGTATTGTTATAGAGTTACTGAGATTCTGATAAATGTTTTTTTATAGAGTTATGTATATAGTGAGTTATCTACTGTGATGGTTAGAATTAATTATATAGTTATAATTTTTGAATGTGGTTGTGGCTATTGAAATCCTGCTTTTGCTTTCCTCTTTCGCAACATAACCGGGTAGATAGCGATTACCAATGTCATCGCAAGCTCTGGCCTCACCACGCAAACATAATAAATATTTTAGAGATAGTTGTTTTAGAAACACACTAGAAAAACATGAGTTTGAAGTGTACAGTAATACAACCCTATTGTCTATAGTACTGTAATATGTGTGCATATATTTGTTTTCATGTCGTGATGCCCTGAATAAACACAGAAAATAAGTCTGAAAGATGTTTTTTGCTTTGAAACAAGTATGTATAGTGTAATATGTGTAGTGCAATGTTCAGAATGGATTTGTTTGCATTTTATTTTTGTATATGTTGGTGGTCACTGAATGTCTGCTTTTTTTTTTTACAGTTTTCACAACATGCCTGCAGGGATCGCAACATCATTGCAAAGATTGTCAAAAACATTTTTTAAAAACCTTTAGAAAAAAACCTTCAAAATATTTCAGGTACTAGGTTGGCTTTGACAAGAGTGTATATGGTTGTGTGTATATGGGGGTTACACATACGACCGGATGCAGAGTTTCATGTTACTTAGAAATACCCTCTTGTCTTCATCTGTAAAGTGCACTCTATCATTTCTATAAATTCCATGCATGTCAAAGTGCAGATTGTTGTTATAGATACAGCCCATGTGATGGTCTCTGAGATATGCAGAAACAGCTGAATAGAGCCTAATCTTTCCTTTTAAATTGATAATTATAGAGGCAAAAATAGGAAGTTTGTCTGATTCATGGATATATCTAGCTCATTTGACAGCAAATTGTGGTCCATGATGACTGAAGTGGGTGTAGACATGCCTATACTAAATTAATTCATTTGTTAAGGGATATCTATTCAGGCATCATGGTTAGGGTCAGATATGAGAAATATGAAGAGTGTACAGAGGTCTTTGGGATTGCCCAGGTGGTGAGTCAGGTCTGTGTCCTGGCTCCATTTTTGTTTACAATTTATATCAATGGGATAGAAGGTGAGCTTTGCTAGGAGGGTAGGGTTCTATTGCAGTTTGGCTGATGTCCAGTTCCACATCTCCTGTTAGCAGATGATGCTGCACTACTGGCCTGGACTCCAGTGGCTCTCATGCAAGTGCTCATCAGTTTTAATAACTTTATGTCCAGTTTGTATTTAAAGGTTAACCTTACGAACTCTATATGTTGTATAGGGGTTCTCTGAAGTGTAAATATCGTTTCATGTATGTGAAGGGTCAGGTGTTAAGTGTTGTTCCATCCTTTGGGCATCTAGGGGTGTAATTTGATGCAAAACACTCATGGAGTAACCTGGTTCAGTCCAAACGTTATACAACGTTTACAACGCGATTTTTACAACGCACTACCATTACAACAAAACTTTTACAACGCAAAATACATTACAACGCATGCATTTACAACGCAGTCATTACAACGCATGACACTACAACGCACACCATTACAATGCAGTCATTACAACGCATACCATTACAACGCATAACTTACCATCCAACACTTACACTACTGTTGCACCCCCTGGAGTTAGAATAGTAATTTTAACCCCTACACTATCCAACACTTACCCTACTGTTGCACCCCCTGGAGTTAGAATAGTAAATTTAACCCCTACACTATCCAACACTTACCTTATATGAAAAGTAGGGTAATGCGTTGTAATGGTATGCGTTGTAAATGTACTATGCGTTGTAGTGGAATGCGTTGTAAAGGTAGTTTTAAAGTATTTGTTGTAATGGTATGCGTTGTAATGGTGTGTGTTGTAATGGATGTTGCGGTGTAAAAAATGCGTTGTAAAGGTAGGCATTGTAAAAGTGTGCGTTGTAACGTCATACATCCGTCCAAACAGCTTTAGCATGTACAGTCTTTGCCAGGGATCCACAGTTTTGCCAAGAAATCAGAAAAAAGTGACAGATTTACTAAGCAAAATGTGTCACTGTGGTTCGGTATGGGACAGGTGTGCAGAGTCTTCCAAGCATTTTCCTATTTAGATAATAAAAAGAAGTTTTTAAAGAAAGTCCTCTCAGTTCCTCAAGCACCTCCAGTTTTTGCTACATTGGGAAGTGGGCTTGAGCTTCATTGAGGACCTGCTTGTATTCAGCCATTACTACTGTGTCATAATTTTTGCCCAAAAGAGGAGGCATTTTTTAATAGTGGTTTCATCCGGGACTGTCTCTCAATTGACTACTACCATGTGCCATATTATTGTGTGAGTAAAACTGAATACATTATTTTTTTGGGGTGGTGCGTAAAGTGAAGAGCCTTATATAAAAAATGTGGGGGCATATTTATAAGAATGGTGGTGCCGGGCAGCGCAGCCACCATCCATGAAAGGGCAGGATTGCACTGTGTTCATCCAACATGGTGCATTCCTGTCATTTTCTCCTGCGCTGAAGCAGTTTCAACAGCCTAGAGATAACGCAGGCACCCTTGCACCATGGTGCAAGGAGGCCTGTGTTGTTAGAAGGATTGCGTATGTGCAGGAAGAGGCACCTTCCTGCACAGAAACAACCCATAGAGGTGTTTTCCTTTTTCCATATGTCTGCAGATTGCATCACACATAGAAAGAGGAAAAATGAGGAGAAATAAATATATTGCAACTTATTACACCACACTTTGGGAGGAGTAAGATTTTGAAACATTCTCAGGTTTACAAGTACTTGTAAATCTGGGAATACATCAAAATCCAGGGGTGTCACTTGGATACACCCAACTTACTGCCCATGGTATACTTCTATGGCGTAGACCAAGGTAAAGCAGTGATTTGTGCAGCCTTATCTATGAGGTCATTCAAAGTCATGCAGAGTGGCTTTGCGTGACCAAATAATATGATTTGGTGGTTTGTGCTGCCTTTGCATCACAAAAAGTGACACAACAGAGGCGCAAGGGGCTTATAAAAATGCCCCATAATGTTTTTTCGTCAAGCATTAATCTAATTAACCAAGCACTTCAGAGTGACGAGAGAGCCACCACTAGGTAGAAGAGCCTCCTGCATACAGTCTGCACAAAGAGCATCTATTTTTATGCACTTCCATTTTCATGGGCATTCATTCCACCTGATGCAAGATTTTCATATAGAACAGCTCAGAAAAAGTAAGAAACAAACCCTGCTCGTTGTGTTTGCTTTGGAGAAGTATGGGGTTAAAATAATTCACTTTAGAAAGTGCAAGCGCCTAAAAACAAGCACTTGGCTCTGAGCTGAACTAGCACACTTTTCATGATGAGGCTTCTGGTGAAAAATGTCCATAGCATTCGAAGAGCGAATCATTTCTGTCATCTCTTTACTCTATGTATAAATGTCAGGATCTGTACAGCTTTTTTATATTTGAAGGATTTCAAAGAGATATTATTAGGTAATGCTTTCATGCAGTGCAATTTGAGATTCCCACACTCCTTAGCTAATGTGCATCAAGTCCCAGATCTGTCAGAGAGATGATGTGCTCACTTCCATAGAATTGTTTCAAAAGAAAGTCTTGAGATGCATTTTATAAGTAAAGTAGGTACCAACCCACTCTGAGATGTGATATAATTCTATAAGCTCTCTTCTAACTATACAAAAAACATGCTTGTTTGTAATGACATTAAGAACCTGATTTAGAATCGGAAGGTCATGGAAAATATTGTGATCTGCGGAGAAATTGACCGATCCTCCATTAGTGGATTTTTTGCTGAAAATCTGTGTAATACCACACCTAAAATGACGAGTTCTCCTTATCATGCTGCCCTTTTCAGGGATAGCGTTTGCGTGCTATTATTTACAGTGAAAGTAAAGACAATGCACGCCCCTCAAAAAAATTAATATACACATGGTATTTAATGAGAAATGGAGAATACAAATTTGTCCCAAAAACATGATTTGAGTTTAATCTATTGTTTAATCACAGTGCACTGTGAAATGACTGTGAAATGGACAGTCTGATAATAAGTAATCTGATAGAGATTATTTAGGTATCAAGATGAAAGTCATGGGACCGTAGTGGTTACTTACTATTTAGCTACAAAAAGTGAATTCACAACAAGAATGAAGTGGGGTTTTAGTAAATAAAGCCTATGTTGCGGAGAATGCTGAATCTTGCAATTTTTCCAAGCAATATTTCGTGAAATAGCATAAAAATACATTCACAAAATTACATTTTAGTAGCAACATGGGATTTGGAGGTATGTGCATCACTTATTTTATCCAAATGTGCACCTCAGGTACACAAGTCTCGCTAGATGCTGGCAGGATACTGCTTTGAGCAGAAAATAATGTTCTGTGAGTTCATCGTTTATTTTCCACATCAAATAATTAATAGTTTCGTACGATTGATTTTCCATCATGTTGTGATTTGCACTATAGCCACTTTCATACCACAGTTTGAAATTAATTGTTTGACTATTTTAAACGTTCTTGTCTAAATTCACACTGAGTGGCGAGGACCTGAAAATTAAATTGTTAACCATTTTTGTCTTTTTGCATGAGAGAGCCTATGAACTGAGGGGCAGATTTACAAGCCCCTTGCGCCACAGCTGCATCACTTTTCATGACCCATCGGTGTGGTTTTTATTTTACACAAAATTTACAAGGTGACGCATCTACGGAGATGCGTCACGTAAACAGAGATGCGACGGAATGGAGCTGTGTGAGATTCATCTGCGTCGCATACGTTTTAAGATATGCAAGGTAGGCGTTACTACTCAAAAACCAACGCATTTCTCACGCAGGCATATTTACCTCAAACCCCTGTGTCAACGATCTAAGAAATGCGTCACGCGAATAGTAAATTGCGCTCGCAAGCCTACGCCACATAAACCCACGCTCAGGAAATGACGCAAATACCACATAAATTGAAAAAAGTGCAGCAGAGCAGTTTTGAAGCAGAGCAAGCACCATGGACCTCCTAATCCTGCAGCTGGGAGTCGCACCAACAAGACGACAACCACCCCCACAAAAAATCCCACAACCTCAAGCTCCACCATTAGCACAAAGGAAGTGCAGGAGAAGGGAGCGCATCTACCGTCCAAGGACCACCCTCATTGGACTCCGGGACAAACACGTCAATAAAATGTATCGCCTTAGGACAGCGCCTATTGTGAACCTGCTGCGGCAGATCACACCACAGCTACAGACTCCAAATAAAAGGGTCACCAACATCCCACCGCTGTCAAAGCAACTGGCAGTTTTACACATGTTGGTCTCCGGATCATTTCAAACAACAGCAGCACAAGTGGCAAGGGTCTCACTGGCATCTTTCTCCGCCTTCCTCCCTTCTGTCTTGGATGCCATCATTCAGCTCACACCACAGCACATCCATTTCTCAAACACACACCAGCAGCAGATGGATATTAAACAAGGCTTCTATACCATTACTGGCTTCCCACATGTGCTTGGTGCAATCGACTGCACGCATGTTCAGCTTGTACCACCTGCAGCAACTTCACACCGCTACCGCAACCGAAAGCACACACACTCCATTAATGTCCAGGCCATTGTGGACCATCAGGGACTATACATCAATGTACTTGCAAAATATTCTGGGAGTGTGTATGATTCATATCTATTCAGAAACAGCATCATCAATGACCGTTTCCAAAATGGACAATATGGGAAAGGGCTCCTTGTAAGTAAACAAAAATGCATCTACATACAAATATACTCTGTAACAATAGCTGGCACTCTACCACATTACATGCCCGTAGGTCCGAATGATGCAAGAAGTCAATCTGAAAATGCAGAACCACATATACACTTTAACCACATAACATTCAGTCCAAAGCTGCATACACACGTATCAGCATAACCTAAAGTTCCAAGGGACACCAGATAGGAATGCATGCAAATATCCTACATAAAACTTTGTAGATCAATAAGTCACACTGTTGACATATGCACACATGGCATCTAACACCAATTAACTACTGAAAGGTTCAATGCATTGTAAGAAATGCATGGACATAGCAAAAAAATCCTAATATAATGGGCATAGGCATTTATGCGAATATAAGTGTACATATCAATTACACAAAGGATGCATGTGTTGGTGCATCATGTGACAAACGTACCTGTTATGGGGCATGTCAAGCCTAATGAGTGACATGGCAGGGCCAAAGACATCAAACCATTACATCATCAAAATGTGTAGGACCACTATGCCAGGCTACTGACTCTCTTGTGCATAGAATACACTTTAGCCGTACCCACATATTGAAATGTGCCCAGATGTACAATGCACAATGTTTTAAAGTGTGCAACCAACTAAAACATCATGGGCATGATTCACAAGGAAGTGCTGCAGCAATGCAAGCCCTTAGGCTATGCCACACTGCAGCACTTCCAAAGCACAGGAATGCAACATATTTACAATGATATGTTGCATACCTGTGCTCTCCCCTGCGCTTGTGCAAAAACAGATACCATGAGCCGGTGCAGGCACACTCGCACCATGGTGCAAGGATGCCTGTGTCATGGGGAGATTGTTTTTGTGCACAAAGGGGCACCTTTCTGCACAAAAATAATCACTACAGGCATTTCCCTCTTCCAATGTATGCTGAAGAATGCAGCACGCATTGAAAGATGGAGAACAAGGAGAAATTAAAACATTTCTCCTCGTCGTGCCACGCTATGCTACTCCTACGGTGGTATAGCATTCAGACGCATTTCCAGATTTACAATTCCTACTAAATCAGGAAATGTGTCTTGTTCCATGTGTGTTGCGTGAGAACAACCAAAGCAACACTCATGTAAGCACCATCAATGGAAAGTGCTCCTTGTGAAGGAGCCAATTAACAAGCACCACCCTACGTGGCTTTTCCAGTCCCTGTAAATATGGGGCAGCGTAATGTACTGCCAGTGTGTCAAAAAAGTGACGTACTGTCAGTGCCAGGGCCATGGAAAGCTGAGCAGCAACTTCAAACTCAACATGTAATTGACACCAATGTAATTCACCATTACAATCTTCACAAACTTGACGTACAACACATACCATGAATACTGATGCCACCCTAAAGTAACACTTTTTACTTACTTTCCAATTACAGCTGATCAAGGATATGGTCTATAGATGTGGTTGATGACGCCATTTGGAAATCCACAGACTGAACCACAAAAGGTATACAACCATGCCCATTTCAGAACTCGAAACCTCAGAAAGAAGCTTTGGAATGCTCAAGTCCAGGTTCCGTTGCCTAGATTTATCAGGCGGAGGCTACTCTATTCTCGAGAAACTGTGTGCCAGATGGTAATGAAATGTGCAATTCTCCATAACATATGTGTAAAAACAAAAGTGTCCTGGGATGAAGAGGAACAACCCCCTGAACAAATGGAGGATGGTGATGAAGGTGAAGCAGAAGGACGAGACATGCGCCACACTGCAGCAGGGATAAGACATTGCACACACATTGTCACACAATTCTTCTCATATTGTAGCAAATTTAAATTTGTAACAATATGCACTATATACACAATAAAAAGTTTAGGTAGGAACATCAACTTAGTGTCCATTTGCTCTACAGGTCATATGATATAAATATATATGTGGAGATCAACATGAAACTGCTGCTGCATGCCAGTGCAAGCACATTGGCAGCTGATGTGTCACGTTTTGACATGTGAAAAGTGGTGCACCAGTCCCGCCATGGGCCTGAAAAGAAGCCACATGTTTCCTCGCTGTGACAGGGTAACACATGTACTGCAGGTAGTGCCAATGATGCATGATACAATGTTAGCCACCTGCTGTGAAAGTGCAACTTAAAAGTACCACATATCCCATTACGTACGGTTGATGATACAAAACAACACAACTCAACATTCAATCATGCAACATGTTGAGAAGGAATACACACTTGTACCATACGTGATACATCCCTTGCACAACCCCACATATATCCATCTATTCAGTAACAAATCTGGGTTGAGTCACTCAGACCACAGAAAAGTGTTGCATCCAACCGTAAAATATTGCACAGACCCAAGCGTAAAGCATCTTTAAGTCTGCCTTCACTCACTCAGACCCCCTGAAATGTGTCGCACCTGACCGTAAAGTGTTGCAAATTCCCAAGGGTAAAGCATCTACAAATCTGCCTTCACTCACTCAGACTCCCTTAAACGTGTCGCTTCCGCCCATAAAGTGTCACAAATTCCCAAGAGCAATGCATCTTTAAATCTGCCTCCACTCACTCAGCCCCCTGAAATGTGTTGCATCCACCCGAAAAGTGTCACAAATTCCCAAGCGCAAATCATCTTCAAATCTGCCTCCACTCACTCTGGCCCCCTGAAACATGTCGCATCCACCCGTAAAGTGTAGCATCTGAACAAAGCGCAATGCAAAGTTAAAACCGGTGTGCTTTCTAATGACAAATGCATTTTAACGCATGATGCAAAATGCAACAACAGGAAACACACGCAACACAGAGAAACGTGACGCATGCAGATGTGAAATGAACTGCAATTGAGTCAAATACACGACGCATTTTCTGAACTATAACGCAAAATGTCAAAACATGTTGCATCTAAGCAGGACATGATGCAATGATTCTAGAATATCCTAAACTAGGAAGTACACAGTTAATTTCACTTTCTATTATTATCTCTAGGTGTGTACTTGGTGGAGGAGGCTGGTGGAGATTGTGGAGCTTGAGAGTTGTCTTTTGCAGTGTATTTTGTCAGTCCTCTGTGTATTTTGAACTTTTAAGGGTCTGTCTTTTGTCACTTGTCAGTCTTGTGTGTGTCATAAATAGTTGTATTTTGGGGTGTCCGTGTTTATAGGGGTACTTAGTTGTAGTATTAACATACAGGTGGGGTAAATCATTTTTCTTTAGTTATCTTCCTATAAGTTTCCTTTATAACTTTTTATAAGTTTCCTTTTTTAAATGCACATACCTGAGCATGTCTGGCAGGCCAAGAACCTGACCAACAGGCAGTTTGGTGGCCTCATATGGCTGATTTTTTATTACTTGCCAAAGGTGATCAGCACGTGGGGCCGGGTGAGCCAGGGCTACACAGCAGCTGAGCGCCAACGAAGGTGGGGCCTGGTCCAGCAATATGTTGGCAGGATTTTCGACGTCCAATACACACCTCACCAAATCAAGCACTGCTGGCAGGACGTCATCAGCCGTGAGACTGACTTGCTGAACTATCTTGGCCTGGATGTTAGTGGGCCAACTGGTAAGTAAATGTATATTAGTAGACATATTGGTTTTGTTAGAGGTGCAGAGCTATGCCATATATTGCTATGTCCATTATTTCAGATAGATTCATTGGTGTTGGAGAAAATACATATGACCTCAAGGAAAAAATTGCATGTTGTGTGGTCACAGACACATATGTTGTAACCAATGTATAAGATGTTGACTTAGAAACGGTATATTTTCACACACACAAGCACCAGTGCCAAAGGTGGAAATATTAATGTGATGCTATAAACCATGAGGCTGATCTGCCAGAAACTAACACAGCGCGGTGCTACAAGTCATTTATTAGCGCAAAGCAGCATTATCTTTGAAGTGCAGGGATGCAACATATTTTCCACATTATGTCGCATCTCTGTGCTTACCCATGCGCTGGCACACAAGCTGCTGCCATGTGCAGGCACAGGCAATGTTGCATCAAGGTGCAAGGCTGCCTGGGTCGTGGGGTGATTGTGTCACCCTCCTGCACCAAAAATGTACAATTGAGGTGAATTCCTCTTCCAATGTGTGCTATCAAATGCAGCACGCATTGAGCGATGGAAAACGAAAAGGAAAAATCAACACATTTCTCCTTGTTGCACCCCGCTACTCCACCCCTAAGGTGATGTTGCATTCTCATTCATTTCCAGATTTACGCTTTATTGTAAGTCTGGCAATGCATCAGTGGATATGGGTATTCGTAGGAAAATTCACAGCAACAAACATGGAACATCCCTTCCACGCAAAATACTGCGTGTAAAGGTGGCATATTCACAAGGTCATGGAAAGTCACGCAGGCTGGATTTTCAGGTCATTGGAAATATTGAGCATGACCCGGCACCACCAGTACAACAACAAAAGTGAAGTACTGCTGGCACAGGGGTTTAGGAAAATGTCCACATTGTATTCAAGTGCTCAGAAAGTTACACATTGTGGTGCAGACAAAGGGCTTGTGGTGCCTCACTGCTGCACTCTTTTGGAAATCAGGCCATATCCTGTGAAAATCTCATGATATACATAAGTCTGGATGTTTATGTAAGAATGAGGCATCAATCAACAAACCAACCAAGCATTACAATTATAAGTGGGCTACTCACATGTGAGGGTCTGAATGTGTATGCAGTTGAAGAATCAGGTCTTTAGAGTTGCAATGAAGTTGTGCAGGGTGGGGTCTGTGTAGGATGATTATTGTTAGCTCATTGAATTATGCGCACTTCCACTTGACGTGGAAAATGCCACTTTTTATTCAGGTGTTGATCGTAATCTTTACATGCTGGAGTGATGGCTGCAGCAGCTTGGTGGAAGAGGGTTGGGACAGGGGTCCATTTATGATCACGAGTGGATGCCCCTCATGGTACATGCGTTGTCTTGGGTGCTGATTGTTGTCCGGGATTAAGTATGAGAAGAGCTTGTTGTAGTGGTCCTGGTAGGGGGAGATGTCTCTATTATCAATGGCAAATATAACTGATGATGCTGACTTGTTACTTTGCATTTCTGGGGTGATTGAGTGTGGGATTAAGTTGCTTATTTGTAAGTATGATGTGTGGGTGGAATTTTGATATTGTGTTCGTGCATTTGGATCCGTATTCAGGGTATTTGTTGTTATTCTGCTTCGCCACAAGGCATCTGCATGTGTGTCGCGATTGATGTGGGTTGTCCTGGAACCATGAAGCCTTCCTGTGCTGCTGTGTGTTGGTGTCAAAGACTGATGCAAGTTCATCTACACATTTTGAGAACCATCTGTGGGGTCGATTTTGAACAAAGTTTGTGTTGTGCAAGGTGTTGGTGGCATTTTGGTTTGTGGCTTATTATATTTGTTCTATGTTAATCTTCTGTCCGTTCCTTTGTGATGTGCATTTTGGTTTTCCATATGCAGATCTGTTGTTGATGTGGAGGTGTACGTCAAGCTGGTCAGTCCATGGGGGTATGTAGTCTGGCTGTAGTGGATGTGGTGATGCTCTGACCTGGATTGTGGTCATGGGTGGTGACAAGTTGTTACTGTAAGACGTTTTCAAGGTTGTCCTTGCAGTTGGCAAATCTGTTGTGACTAAAGTTGTCAAGATGTGAGTTGAGGTATGTTACAAGCATGTAGTGCATATATGCAACGGCATGTTGTGCAATAATGTTTGTGATGTAGGTGGTGTACACAGTTCAAGGACTGGATGTTCTGTAGCCAAGGGTCCCTCGCAGGGTTGACCTTGGGCTGACCTGGCCTGGATCTGGAAGCGTAGGTGTTTGGTGTTGAGCGGGCTGCTGCTTGAGCTTGAGTTTGTGATTCGGAGGTAGCTCTTAAGTGGAATGGCATGGCCTCATAAAGGCCCTTCCTTATATTTTTAGATTAATTGGTGATGTAATTGGCAATGTTGTGGGCAAAGCTTGCGTTTTCCATGGTTGCTGTGAGTAACGCTGTATCTGGTGGAAGGTTGTCGATGATGATACAGATCTCCATGGCTAGTCTTTGCAGGGTGGACACTTTGAGGGGAATTCATTTCAGGGATCCCGAGTTGGTGCAGCTTGTTGTGTATGTAGTGTGTGTGCAGTTAGTGGTGAAGGCCTGAGGGCAGTGTTGTCTGGATTACTGTCCATGGTTGTTGCTCTGTGTGTATAGGTAGTATTTGTGACATTTTTCACTGGGACAGTGCAAGGACATTTATCTGAGTCATAGCTGAGGGATTTTGGAGAACCATGACCTGTGGCACTGGTTGTGTTTTTTTTTTATGGCTGCAGAGGGGTTTGGCTGTCGAGCAAATACTGTGAATGGCTGCTGTGTGGACAAGCATCAAGCACCATCAAATTGTTAATGGTTTACGGATGCGCAGCTGGAACTCTTGAATCGTCATGGTGGAGGCACTTTGGGTGAATCAGCATCAGGAACGGAGGGAGAAGCAGGCAGCCAAAAGAACCACATGACATGTGCGAGAAACAGTGCAAAAGTCACAAGCAAGGTCAAATCAGTGTGCAATCAGGCAGCAAGATAGAGATTTATATGTTGAAAACATTTAGAGAGTTGAAAAAGTATTGTGAGTTTGCACATCAAAAAACTGTGTACACATGTGCATGCACAGACAAATATTTGGACCAGCCATCCTCACAGCATTGTGCAATTATGTCTGCTTAATGGCATGTCTGATGAATCTGTCAAAGCACATGCAAACTTACAGGGAAGCTACACATGTTTGTTTCACACTAAGTGAAAAGTGATGTGGAATTGATCCAGCATTTACAGTGTCCAGGTGTGGGTGACAAAACATTGATGTACTTAATGTAAAATGAGTTACATGGTCTGGTAATTACATGCATATGTCACGCTAGCTAATATTTTTTCCCTAGAATGTACATGTGTCCGGAATTTAAATATGATTGTACATCTGTTCATGTTTCTTAGGTGAACCACTGCCATATACACAGGGAGAGATCAACACCTTTGAAGACCCCAACGCTACCAGTGAGCATCAATAATCTGCAAATGCTCTCAAAGTTCAAAGACTATGATGAAACACATTATGAATGTTGTACTTCGTGGAGACATGTGTAGACACATCAAAAGCCATGACAGTGTCAGACAGGTCCTCCCTCCATCCACAATGCAAAATGGAGGGCCCATTACCACTTAGACTGGAGTAGCAGAAGCCAAGTGGAGACAGCAGCATCAGATGGCTGACATATGGAGGGGAAGGCATGCTTAACACAATCATCACTACATGGGTGTAGTGGTGTTTTGCCCAATCGTTGGACAGGGGTTTGTTCCTGGGTTGCAGTGTGAGTGCAACGTCAGAGTCAGCTGGTCTAGGGAAGTAGATTGGTTGCAATGCTTTTTCACATTGATTCAATATAATAACACAGAGAACAACCAAGCACAAACTGGCCATGCTCAGTGTCCATCATTGTCCTTTGTCTCTTCACGATTTTGACATTTTAAGTGAGAACACATTTCCCCAGATGCATCAAGCATCCATTTTGCGATTCCTTATTAGCGAAAAATAAGGAATCGCTAATAAGGAATAGCAAAATGCTATGCAAGAAGAAATCACTTTAAAAATAGCGATTTCTTAAAATTACTTAATTGCGACTCGCAAATTGCGACTCGCAATTAAGGAATACCTCCCCATTCATTCCTATGGGCCTAGAGGCCCATAGGAATGAATGGAAAGACATTCTCAATTTGCGAATCGCAATTAGCGAATCGCAAAATGTGAATGCTATTTCAAGGGTGCAGGGGTGTCCAAAGGACACCCTGTGCACCCCTGAAATTGATCTGTGCACATATGTTGCACACACACTTGCCCTTAGGGCACATGTGTGTGCGCAACATGAAACTTTGAAAAATGCTCTTTAGTGCATTTTTCAAAGTTTTTGCAAATTACCATAAAGTTGAACTTCATGTAATTTGCGAGCCCTATTAGCGAAATCGCTATTTTTTAAACTTTTATGCATTGCATTTAAGGAATCTCAATTTGAGATTCCTTAAATGCAAGTAATCGCAATTTAGCGAATTCCTAATTTGCGATTTTTGCATTTGGGATGATGCATCCCAAATGCAAAAATACCGGTCGCAAAGGGGCAGATTCTGAGAATCTGCCACTTTGCGAGCGGTTTTTAGTTTCATGCATCTGGGTCTTAGTTTTGTGACTGATTTAGAAAGTTCATGTGTATGTACAAGTATGTGTATGTCTAATGTGCATTGATGTGTTAAGGGATGGGAGATGATTTTTAGTGGTCCCACATGAAACTTGTTTAGCTTAGGATATTTAGGTTAAATTAGGTAGGTTAAGCATAGTTAGTTTAGATAGGTGTTAACATTTTACAATAGTTTTAAGGTAATTTAGGCAGAGTGTTTAAGATTATATAAAAATATTGTTCTTTAACAAGCTTGGACTATATTCTTTGATGGTCAGCATTTAGTATGTTGTATGTGTGAGTAAGTGGGCACATGGACTGTGAACACAGATTACTGTTTGAGTGCATCATATTTCGTCACTCTAGCAGGTTGGTGCTTCATGTATGACTATATGTAAATGTTCATGCAACACATGTGCTTCAAACTTTTGGGGTACCCACACTTGGGCCATCACATACATATGTTTAAGATTCAAATCATGAGTCTTTGGACAACCTCTGCATGAGCATCTATCACAAATCTGTCTCAGCTATGTATGATATTGTTAAATGTAAGCGAAATATGGGTTGTCTCATACACAGATGTACAGAATGTACGCACCACACATTATCACTCTTTGTGTTGTCATAGCTATAACATGTTAATTGCCAAGTAGTCATTGTGTTACGATTGGCTAATTCATATGACTGGATGACCTAATGTCTGTGTACAGGCAGAGTTGAGTGGCAAGGCTGGCGTATGAAGTACCCTGGTCAAACCTTCACCACATCTTGTTTGCTGGTATGTTTAATTTCTTAGGACCTAACAGTTATATATTTTGACAAAACATCATCAATGGTGGATGTGCAGATTCTAAATCCACTTGCACTGCCAGTACGTGACTTTTTGTGACACACTGGTAGCGCTTTTCTCTGCCCCTTATTTACAAGGACTTACCTAGCCACCCTGCGTGGACTTTCATGTCCTTGTCACTACAGCCACTTTACACACAGCTTTATTTGTGAATGGGCTGTTCCATGTGGGTTGCACTGGCTGTTCACACCTCACAACCCTGGAAGTAGACACATTTCCAGCTTTACAAGGAATCCTAAACCTGGCAATGTGTCAGTATGCTACACCACACTCGGGGTGGCAGAGAGCAGCACATTGATGAGCAAGCTTTTACTTTTTCCACGTTTCTGAAAGTTTGAAGGTGTGCTGCAGTCTACAGCGTGCAATAATTTAGCCAAAAGCCAGTTGTGGCCATTTTTGTGTGAGGAGGTGCCCCTTCATGCACAACAAATAATCTCATCATGATGCAGGCATCCTTGCCCCATGCTGCAAGAGTGCATGCATAGGCGCATGGCAGCTATTTCAGCACCAGCGCAGGGGAGAGCACAGGAATGCCACATTTGATTGGATATGTGTGGCATTCCTGTGCTCAGTACGTTACACAGAGTGGCACAGTCACAGGGCTTGTTGTGCTACGCTGCGGCACATTCATGAACATCTGCACCTTAATTTTCCATAGGACAGCATGTATGTTCACATTTGCATAGTCATGCTAACAGACATTGATCAAGTACTTACCCACTCTTTCACGTGTGTCTGGATTTCACAACAAACATTATACCCAGTGATATTGCGGAATGGTACAAACCTGACACAGGGGCACATTGTTCTTGACACACAAGTAGTGAAGCAGCACTCATGGATATGTTTAAGAGTGTTGAAACAAAGAGATTTTATTTGAAAAGTATCTTTGAGATGAATACATTGTTGTTGTCACAATGTATTGGACGTCAGTGATTGAGGGAAAAAAAGTGTGGCACAGGTGTTCACATTTTCATAATGATCTTGTATGTCCGACATTGTTCTCATTAAAGTAAAAATGTTTCGGTTGTCATACGACACTTGTGACTTAATGTAATTTTAGTGACCAGTCTTCCTCCGGAACTGTGTTGCGGAGTCATCTTTCTAGTCGTCAGATTGTGGCTTGGTTGGTTCTGTAGCTGCAGGGCGTGTTGTTCCACTGCTACCACCAACAGTGGCAGAGGAGGTGTGAGGTAACACATATTCAGGTGACATTAAGTTTGCTTTAGGGTATTCAACATCAGTTGCTGATTTTTGACTACAGTCAGTAACTCCCCGTGGAAAGAAGTCATGGTTACTATGTAGAGGTCTTGCCGTTGCTGCATGTCTCTCATTCTTTCATCGATGTTTTGGAGGTGCTGATTGACATCCCTGGTGGCACTTTGTGGTGGCATTTGAACATGCCTCTGACTCATTATATTTGAGAAGTTAGCCAAAGATTGAGCTAGTCCTTGTGTTTGGGTGTTGCTGGCTTGGTCAGTACCAATGTTAGCTAAATCAGGATTAAGGCTTCGCAGTTTGGGTTGCGGGATGCACCCATACTATCCACAGCAACATGTACCTCTCTGAGGAGTTCTCGCTGTAGAACTAGAGCGGTTCTTTGGAACTTAAGCTGTGTGTTCTCCTAGTCCATGTTCATATTTGTAGTGACAGATTCTAGTGGTGGTGGTTGGAGTTCAGCTGGAGCAGCCACCACACTGTTGTCATGCTCAGGAGGTGGTGTAGGTGACTGTATAGTAGTAATGAGCTCCTCCAGTGTGTAAGTGTCAATGGAGGGCAGGGTGTCATCCATTTCCTCAAATAGATTGGTGCCATCCACCTGTTTTGATGTTGAAGCTTCATCCTCTGAAAATTAAGGTGCAAATCTGTTAGTTGTGTTTGCATGTTCAATTGTAGTGAGGTTTAGTAAGAGGCATCATATGTGGCTTATCAAAGCTGATCTCTGTGTCACATTCAAGCGCCTATGTCCTGATGCAGACTGATGCTCAAGACTCATACCCACTTGCATGGACAGTGCACCACTTATTGTTACAGTAGCGGTGATAGTTCATTGGTATTCATTGATACTGACCTGTGTACATACACTGCATTGGAAATGTTGCTCTTCGTGGTAGGTGCACTTTTTGGGCAACACTGCAATGGCAATTGTAAATTGGTGTGTAGTTGACATATTGGCCTCCTTTCAAGTCAAACATACTGCCAACCTAAAGGGATGTATCCATGCACATTTTGGTGACATTACGGCCCATAGGTACAAGTACTCACTCAAACTACCACAAATACTAGTTAGCAGAAGTTTGCGATGTGCCGGCATATCGCCCACAACGGTCGCACTGTTTGTGATGTTATTATATTATGTTGTGATATGGCAAGATTTGCAGTTGTCTGCAATGCAGACTGCCAGAAACACTGCAGTAAAAGCGTTAATAATTACACTGTTAGCAAGCAATGACTGACAAAAGGCACGTTAGCGACAAATGAAATCAAATTATTCAGCCCTATTTATTATGGCATCAACAGTTTAAAAAAGCCTATGAGTCAACCTACAATGATAACTAAGTAACTAACATTGTTTATTATGCAGAATGAATTAGCCTGGCCCCAGTACATTACAGATCAAAAACTCCCCCAAGCCCCCCAACAGCCATGATGACCATCCAGAGAGCAAGAGAAAGTAGAAATTCTTGGCTACACTAATGAGTCATGTGCATAGCTGACCAATACCATTGTGCATCACATCTCATTGGGCACTCCTACTACACAATGGCATACACGCCCATCTAAGCACCAATGAGTTCCCAGCTCAAGGTGGCATTGGTGGCCTGCCATTTGTGAGCCAACCTGGGATGCGGAGGTGCAGTGTAGTTGCTGGTCTGTGTTGTTTGGCATTGAGGCACTGGTGATCACCCTTACCTGGTGGCATCTTGCAGACTTGTCTGAGAATATACCCTGGTCCCCCTTGTAGTTGTGAATGGTGCCTGTCTTACTGAGTAACTACGTAGGGAGGTACACATTGCATACCATGCACCAACAGTACACTGTGCAGCACAATGGTGGCCAACGAATATCTGCATCAGAAGCAAGGGGATGGGTCACTGGCCATACGCTGTGGAGGGTGTGGACCCTGAGATGATGCAAACTTATGTTGTACAAGCACTCAAACTACACACATAAGAGATGCGTGTTTCATCTCCTTCATCGTGTGATTACCCATCCATCTTGGCAGAGAATGCTGTACCAGGTCTTGTGTAAGCCCACCTAGTTGAGGATCATGCTGTCTGAGTTATAGACTTTGTGAGGGTGCATCAGATAACACCACCGTGTGGATATCCAAGTGAGTGGAAGGTGTGATGTGTAGTGGAGGATGCCCAGGGTATAGTGGTGCGCAGGGGTAGCACCTGTGGGTGCAGGACCGCCATTGGTGGATAATCCACTATGGTGCTGGAGCATTGGGCCCGTGAACTTGAGCAATGGTAGACGGTGAAACAAATACCATGAAGGTAATTTATCTATGTACTAATGCTATGTTTCCTTTCTGGGTGGGATGGTGATTGGGGCTGCTATACTCACAATTAGGCACATGGCTCAATGGTATGCCCACTAAAATGCACAATGTCTGTTTATTTGTCCTCTCAGTCCGGCCAGAACAGTCATATGATCATATGCACTTCCCTGTTTACAAAGCAGCCCCTGGCTGAACGCACTGTCCCTGCACTCATGAGCAATCAAAACACCACATTGCAGCCTTCTCATTGACTTAGTTGCGGGAGCCTCGCTGCTTCCTGTCCCTTGAAGCAGACTCAGAGGCGCAGGTGCAAAGATTACGCAGGACCAGGCCTTGTTGCACATTTCCATTTGTAATGTAATGTCAAACCCTGCTCACCCCGCCCCCACATCCATGCCCCGTGTCTTTTTTGGTTTTACCATCACCCAGCTGTCCAGTGCCCCTCTATCATTTCTCAATGCCAGATGCTGTGTAGCCATGCGCAGCAGGCAAGAGCAGTGGTACACAAAATGAATATCTTTTGTTGCAAGGCATAACATTACATCGCATTCCAATACGATGCATACCAATAAGTCTCATATTACAACAGTGGAGTAAGAACTGGATAGGGTAGCATTGTAAATTACAGTTCTCAGTACAGTGAGTGCAACCCTAAAAGGAACACTTCTAACACAAAACAACCCCAGACACATCTCAGAACCCCAAAACCACCTTAGATGTCACATTTGGTGCAGACGACACCCCATTTCCCATTTTTTGCCCCAAAAGACACCCTATTTTCCATATTTTGCCCCCAAAAGACACCCTATTTTTATATGTTGCCCCCAAAAGACACCCTATTTTCATATTTTGCCCCAAAAGACACCCTATTTTCATATTTTGCCCCCAAAAGACACCCAATGTTCATATTTTGCCCCCAGACGACACCCTATTCTCACATTTGGACCCCAAACAACACCCTATTTTCATTTTTTACCCCAAAAAGACACCCTATTTTCATATTTAGCACCCAAAAGACAACCTAATTTCATTATTTGCCCCAGAAGACACCCTATTTTTTAATTTTGACCCCAAATGACACCCAAATTGCGATTCCTGACCCCGGAAGACACACTAATTTACATTGTTCAGCACAAAAAAATCCAGTTTTTATTTTGTCAAAACAAAAATGACACTAATGTCCATATTGTCCATTATTTATCCGCAAGACAGCCAACATTTTAGATTTAATCACAAAGAAACTCCCTTATAGTCTTATGTAACACCAGGACACATTACCTAAGCAGGAACTGATGAAACTCTATTAGTTGCATCACAATGCGTTGATATGACATGCAATGTGAAGGCAACTGCGTGCCTCAGGTTACTTGGAATTGCCATTCTAATGTGATAACTGTGTTGTAATATACATCTCCCATGTCAGAGGCAAGCTATGGATGAGACTGTCTGCGGCCATTTACCCCTGGACCACACTCACCAGCTAGGACCATTCCTCTTCTACACTCCTCCGCTGCGACACAAACACCCTCCTTACCATCCACCCTGAACGCAACCACACCTGCCATCTTGCAGGACTGTATGCTTATCTTGCACCCTGCGCAAGTTGAATCTCAGACCAAACCATCTTCCACATCAACACACCAGTGCCTTGTGCCACCCAGCCAAACAACACTCCACACAACCAGCTCAACTCCATCCTCCACAACATTCATGCCCTACACATGCACACTACAGAAATGTCGCACCATCTTGCTGCAAAATCTTCATATGTCAACTACTTCACAAACACATGCACCAACCTTAGTTCTGGACCAGAAATCACCATCAGTGACGGCTACTTAATTTCCCACAAGGCCCACCACGTCCATCAAGGAGGAGGCATTGCCATCTCCTACGAGAAAGGCCAACACTCCAACTAAACATGCACTTTAAGACCCAGCAGTGACCATGGTACTACACAACCTAAAATGCCGGACCAGACACAACAACATCCACTCTGGTACCTCCATTTGCAGGCCCCGGGTCCCAGAACACCCATTCACCAATGCCATTGTAGCCACCATTGCACACCAGGCTCGCCCCTCCAACGACATTCCTACTTTGAGAACTCTAGTTCTACCTGTACTACCCCAGTGACCAGAACACCACCGCCTCCTGGGTGATCTTTCTGACATCAAAGTGAGGCAGCTATTGGCCACACCAGGCCACATCGCAGGAGACACAGAAAAGCACATCTCCTCGACCAGTAGACAGATTCAACTACAGCCACACCACCAGATTCACCTGGACCAACCACATATTCACCATGCCCACCAGACACCACCACCATCATTGATCAACATCACAAAGGGATCCTGGACATCTAATCAGTTATCATCGAGTCCCTTGGCCCCAGCACTTCGCCAATGCTTACATACAATGACCCCACGTCCTCCACCAATTAATCGCAACCTGCCCAAACACACTGGGACACCTCAAGGAAGACCAGGCATGATGTAGCACCACGTTGCACCTTATTTCCTAAGTTACGCATGTAGGCATATGCATGACCTTGTGAACATCTTTTATGTAGTCCTTGCACTAACCGATCTTCACTTTGGGCATTCACAAAAGTGAGGTACCGCTGTGCAAGGCCCTACATAAATGATGTCCAGTATGTCTGCTCCATCAGGCATGGACATGGCAGTGCTGTTTTCACATTTTCAATATGTGATTGACACGTGTTTGACTTACATTGAGAATAGTTGTGATTGTTGACATGTATAAGGAAAACAAGATGCACACATCAGACTGTGGCACAGGGACATTTCTAGCTGCAATAACCACCTGACCCATTACTGACATCTGTGCACTTATTGTGACTTACCCGTTATCTGCTCTTCAGTCTCTCTGGTGGCACTGTCCAGTCCGGATATTCCCATTACAATTTCCTCTGGTATGACAGCTGCCACCTGCTCCTCCAGGACCTCCTGGTCTGCTGGGCTGCCTCCTGCAGCTTGTGAGGCTGCCTTACGGTTTGCCATAAGCTTTTCTTTTGTCCGGCGCTTGCAGTCAGGCCACCTTTTTTTGCAGTCGAGGACGGTCCTCTTGGACTGTCGCACGCTGTTGATTTTCCTGACAATTCTCTGTCATATCGCCTCTTTTTCAGCGTGAGGCAGCTTGGAACTAACGAACATCTGGTGTTGGTAGTTGGTGACCTCCATCAACAGTATTTTATTTTCCTCGTGACTGAAGTTGGACTTACGTTTTCTTATAGCCCCAGGCTCACCCTGTGCGCTAGGGCTTCTGCAAATGGTGTGACCTTAATGGTCGATTGTTAGGTCCTCTGTGGTCGACAAATGTCTTTTTTGGGATTTGTTTTGTTTCACAGATGCCTTTTGCCGTTTCCCGCAGTGTACGCTGTCGCAGAGTAGTTGGAATGGTGTTGCGTGTCGCAAATCCGCCTTATGTGACTTTTTCTGCAGTTGCGTCAGACTGACTTGCGGCAGTTTCGCAGCACCTACGTCAGTTTTTCTGACGCAGGTTACTGCGTTGCACCATGGTTCATCACCTTGTAGATTTCCCGCATCCGCATTGACTTGTGTTGTCGCAGCGGCGATGCAAGATTTCTGACACAATGCTGCGTTGTGGCAGCGATGCATCACTTTTTGTAAATCTGCCCCTGAAAGTGTTTAATTAAACTGAAACTCTGCGCAAACTGTTCCCCTACTTAATTGCATGAAATGTGTAATATGATATTTCGAGAGATTTCACCAAATTCACAAAAAATGAGAATCAGAACATTTTCAAATTTCGAAGGCGTAATAAGAAGGCTTAGTACCCAGGCTTAGTACAAAGCGTGCCGGAGATCCAATTTCCTGATCCTCCTAAACCTATAAGTGTTGAAGCTCTTGAGTATGTGATGTTAACAGCATTAAACGTGTTAATCGTACCAAGAATGAAACTCTGGTTAGTTGCAGTGGTTCCTGATTTGCTGAGATATTTGGGGCAAACCCTACCATGAGGGAGCATGATGCATTCACTATCATGCCTATTCATACGAGACAGGGTTAGTTTGTTTATAGGTCTATGTTTTTCGTCCAAGACACAGCTGTATATATTTATCCAAGCATACATCTGTGTAATCGATCTGGTGTAGGGATTCTAGTAGGGTACACTGATGATTTTCAAAGGTACTGCATTCAGTGCTAAGGCAAAATGGAAACGTTCATTGATGTCAGCCTATTTCGGCTTCTCAAAGCTTCAGCAAAGCAGGAGGCGGAGGGATGCAACGGAATGCTGAGAGATAAAGGCTATGGGCATGAAGAAGACACAGGGGCAGGGGAAATGCCGCAAGACTGCGATATGGTGCATTCCTGTCGTCTTTCACAGCGCTGGCGCAAAAAAATATATAGCTGCCATGCACCCACGCAGGCACCCTTTGATCATGGTGCATGAGTGCATGTATTGAAATTGGTTTGTATTTGTGCAGTAAGGGATATCTTTCTACACAAAAACAACTGGTGCGCCTACTCTGGGCAGGCACATTGTTTTAACGCATTCTCAGATTTACGCTATGTTGTAAATCTAGGAATGTGTCAAAAACCATGGGCGTTGAGTGGGAACACCCACTGCAACACCCGTGGAACGCCTCCCCATGGAGTGTGAGGCAACACAGAGACTTGATCTGCGTTGCCTTACACCATATCTATGAGGCCATGGAAAGCCACGCAGGGTGAATTTCCACGGCCGCGTACATATGGGTAAGCTCAGTGCGTGCTGAAATGTCAAGAAAAGTGACTTTCCTGTGGCACACTGGGGGCCTCATTTACAATGAGGTTGTGTCACAGGAGCGACACTTTTTGCGATACTCCAGTGGCGCAGTTGTCTGCTCTATATTTACCAGGCAACACTAAGGCACTTTGTGTGGCTTAATGCGGCCTTGAAAATATTGTTCCCTTTAATGCATTATTCTGCATTAAAACCGTGTGCAATGAGTGTTGCCGTGGACGTTCCCAGAAACACCCATGTCTTGTTGACAATGCCCCAGACTTATGAGAAATCTTAACTGGTAGGCAGCGCCAAAAATTTGAAGCTCAACAAGGAGAATTACCTTGATTGTAATACCGAGTCGGTGATGCGGCGAGCGCAGGATAAGTGTTTTTATTTATTTAATTTGACCTACCCCATCGTCTGTAGAATCCCCCCCCCCCCCCCCACCGTCCCGCCTCACCACTCGTACCGGTGCTGGCAGCACCTGCCTTTAACTGTTATGTTGACTGATGCCCCTGCACTTTGACGTTTCTCCGCTGCACCGGGGAGGCATTTTGCCATAAGGAGCACTTTTTTTGGCAAAATGCAATGCTTGGGAGACCACCAGTGATTGTAGTGCACAAGGGATTTGCAATGGGCATTACAAGCAAGGATGAGTTTTCTGAGACAATGAACACCTGTAAACACATCAGTTTGTGGGCATTGAAATCTCCTCTGTGACCCTTTCCCACCGGGAAAATGACCAGAGGTTTACCAGGTTGCGGAGCAGTGTAATTCTAGAATGTGGAACGGTGGTGTCACTTCCATTCTTTCCCACTATCCATCCCCCCCTCCCCCCTCCCCCGGGGACAACGCCTCCCCCATTAAGTTTGGAAATAGATTTGCTCCAGCCCTTGCCTCTGTTTGTTATTACATAAAATATATTCTTGTATTTTGACTTTAAATAAGAACTCCAAAAAACTAGCAGAACAAAATACACTCACACCAAGCACAGCTTTGTGTACCATTACTATGAACATTCTCTTCTTCTCACTCTTTCAATAATGTGATATGATTGAAAGACTGTTATGTATGTAAATGGGGTTTTAAAATGCAGCTTGATCACGTTGTCTTAGAGAAAGGAGCCTAAAATCATCGAGGTCAGCGTGGGAAGTAAATGCAAACGAGACTAACGCAGTTTTTTTCTTTATTATAATTCTAGATAATTAAAAAGAGAATGTGTCCTTCTGTGTATTTCTACAAAAACGCTTTTCACCTTGAGCAGCTGCATATTTTATGCTGTTTCAAAGCCGAAATCCAATTTGTCATGATGGGAGATGATGATAAGAAGGAAGTTTCCAACTCCCAGATGTGTCAGATGCTATTGATTATTAATTCTATTACAGCACAACTTCGTGCTACATAAATCCTACAAAGGTAATTGTGCTTTCCTTCTACTTAGCATTAGGATTGCTAAATAATAACTTTTTGTAGTCTCCTACAATGTAAATAAAAATAACAAGTTTTCCTGTAGGTATTCAGCCAAATCTTTTGCTGAATTACCCATGTATAAAATTCACAATACAGTTTTTGTTTCAAAAATGAGATGTATATATATACCTGTCGTACATGAAATTAGGTTTATGCTTGGTCTCCTGAATATAGCCTGTTGAATACGGCAAATATTTAAGCCTCATCTAGTATAGAGAAGACGAGAATTAAAAGAGTTTTAAATATGTCAGTTACCCACAGGAAAAGTTTTAATATTATTTTCAACATAGAAAACTTAAAAAGTCAGGTCCATTAAAGTTTCCTATGGTCTTGAGTACTAACAGTTATAGGCCCTTATTACAACTACGGTGGTCCATTAGACCGCTGTAGTCGCGGTGGCGGTCCAACAACCGCCGCACTGCGTGACCTCCCGCAGTGTTACAACTACGGTGATCGGAATGCCACTAGATCGTTGGGACCGACGGGATCAATGATCCCACTGGGCCAGCTGTCTTTTCCCGGCAAAAATATGCAGGCGATGCTGCAGCCGGCACTGCCAAGCATATTTTGAGTGGGCTCCCTGCCATCCTTTTTATGGTGGTTCGACCAAAAAAGTGGCAAAGAGGCAACAAAGGTGGCCCTAACAGGGCCCTCTGCTGCCACAGGGCCTGGGGGTGCAATCAGGGGGGCACAAGTTGTGCCCCCGTCTTTCTGCCCCCCAGTTCCTGCACCGAGCAGGCACTTGCAGACAGCACTGTCACTGCAACAGTCCGCATGTAAGGCTCTCCAATGAGCCTTACAGACCACCGCCGTTGCAGGGTCGCCTTGCCTCCGCCTACCACGGATCACAATCGTAATCCAGCTGGCGGTATGTGTATGTAAATGATTCATTAATACATTTTTATAGAGATATTGATAAATGTTTTTATAGAGTTATTTATATGGTGAGTTATGTACTGTGATGGCTAGAACTAATTATATAGTTATCATTTTTTTATGTGGTGATGGCTATTGAATTCCTGCTTTAGCTTTCTGCTTTCGAGATGTGTCACCGCGATCTCCGGCCTCACAATGAAAATGAAAAATAGTATAAGTGAGTGTTGGAGTATATAAATGACTATATGTGTGAGTGAGTGATTGTGAGAGTGCCTGTCTGGGTGATTGTGCTTGTGTCAGTGACTGTATAGGTGAGTGAGAATGTGTTAGTATCTGTATGAATAAGTGGGTTGGTGTGTGTATAACTGTATAGGTGAATACGTGGGTGTGTGATTGACTCTATGGGTGAATGAGTAGGTGTGTGAGTAACTATGAGTGTATGACAGTGTTGCTATATGGGTGTATGAGTGGATTTGTCAGTGGCTGTAATAGTGAATGAGGGGGTGTATGAGTGGCTGTATGGGTGAGGGAGTGGTTGTGTGTGTACACCTATGAATCAGTGAATGGGTATGTAATTACTGATATGGGTGTGTCAATGGTTTCTAGAATGGGGGTGTGAAAGTTGTAGAGGTTGTATTAAAGTTACATGGGGTTATGAGTGGCTGCGTCAGAGATTCAGGGGATGATGTCATCAATGATGTCATCAGTGATGTCATCAATTATGTCATCAGTGATGTCCCTGTAAACTTTGTTTTCTCCAGTGAATCTATCTATCTATCTGTCTATCTATCTATCTATCTATCTATCTATCTATCTATCTATCTATCTATCTATCTATCTATCTATCTATTCACTGAAAAAAACATAAGTTTCAGGGATGTTATAGTTAGTTGGACCCGTGACTCATATAAAACCAGAGAAAGTCACCAGTTACAGTTAGTTGAGCTAACTATAACTCGTGTGCCCGCAATGCACTGCTGATGACGTCACATATTACATCACTCATGACATCGCTAATGACATCACTGATGACATCATCCAAAGAATGTGTGTTTCTGTAAAGTTTAAATATTTTTCATATATATCTATGCCAAGGTGTATTGAAGAATGAGTGGATTTACAAGTGCCTGAATGGATTATTTAGTAGGTGCGTGACTGACTGTATAAGTGAGTGGTTAAACGTGTCTTACTGAATGCATCGGTTAGTGACTAAACTGGGTGAAAGTCTGTATTAGTCTCTCAGTTGGTGTGTGAGCGGCTGCATGAGTTGGTGAGTAGCTACATGAGTATCTTTATAGGTTATTGATTTGTTGTCTGAGTATCTGTATGGGTGCCTGAGTGTCTGTGTGGGTGGGTGGGGGTGTGACTTTGTGCATAGATGTGTGAGTGATTCACTAGGTGTATGGGTTCAAGAGTGTATCTGTGAAGGACTGTATGGGTGTGTGAGTGTGTGTATGGGTGTGTTGGTGAGTGAATGAATGTCTCAGTGGTATATATGTGAGTAACTACATATGTTTTAAGGCAGTATATGAAAGTGTTTGAGTATATAAATGACTATACGTGCGAGTAAGTTATTTGAAGAGTGGGTGTATAAATGGGTGTTTGCTTGTATCGGTGATTGTATAAGACAGTAAGTATGTGTCAGTATCTACATAAATGAGTGATGTGGTGTGTGTATAAATAACTTGGTTGATGTGTGTAACAGTATACATGAGTAAAAGAGTATGTAATTCATTCTTTGCATAATTCTTCATGTGCGGAAGTAACTCTTTGGATGAGTGGTACAGTGTGGCTGTATGTATAGGTGTATGAGTACATATTATAGTGCTGTATTGATGAGTAACTGTATGTATAAGTCACTAGATGTGTGTATAGACCTAGGAAATAGTTAATGGTATGTAGTATCTGACATTGTTGTGTGTATGGTTTCAAAAATAGTAGTCTTTATTTTAGAGTGGGTGTATCAAAGTTTATATCAGAGCATCAGTATGTGCATCAGATTATCACGAGTGATGTCATCAGTGATGTAATTTGAGATGTCATAAGTGATGTCACTGACCATGCCATGAGTGATGTAATATGTGATGTCATCAGCAGTGCATTGCGGGCGAGCGAGTTATAGTCAGCTCAACTAACTATAACTGGTGAATTTCTCTGGTTTTATATACATCAAATGTCCAACTAACTATAACGTCCCTGACAGCTATGGTTATTTCAGTGAATTTCTAAGGTTTTTTAAATGCTAATTCCTAACTAGAATGTCTATAAAACCTATGTTTTTTCAATGAATTTCAAAGGTTTTTTAAATGTTAATTTCATATTTTAATGTTTATAAAAACCTATTTTTTCAATTTTTTTAAATATTTTGGAACTCTATTATACTTCTTTTTTTTTTACTTTAAAAATTATGTAATGTTTTATATCTAACCAAAAAAATACCAAACTACACAGAAGGAATGGGAGGGGGACCCCGGCCCGGGTCAGTTGGGACGGGGACATGGGACACCCCCTCACGGAAGAACAGTGGTCATTCTGCTGTTGGCAGACCGGGGAAATCTTGGCTAATAGCAGATTGTCACTCATACATTATAAACACTTGCACCAACTTTATTATACACCTGTCCGACTGCACCGCCTCCGGTTGCGCGACACCTACCGGTGTGACCATTGCGGAGCAGAAGGAGCAGGATTTGGACACTTGGCCTGGAACTGCCCACTGATCTGGACATACTGGAGGGAGGTCCTTAGCGCGTTAGATGAGATCATAAGGACGCACATACCTGATACGCCCCTAGTGGTACTCTTGGGATACACTGAGCAATTGCCTGTTAAGGTTCGAAAATACGCATCAATGGCCCTTTGTTAGCAAAAAGAAGGATTGCATGTCGCTGGGGGAGGAGAAGGGCTCCAAAATGTAAGGAGTGGTTGAATAATCTCACACACTTTCGGGATCAGTTACACAATTACACTGAACTTATGCCACCCACACCTCGCCCATGGGACATTTGGGGCCCTCTGCAAACATACTTCCTGAAACACACTGAAACTGATGACACACACCCAGACCATTTCCCGGAGAAGGAGAGCGGACGGGAAATGGCGGGACACTCAGAGGAGGTAGAATCATGAATGGCTGGAGGAGGTGGTTTGTTCGGCGCTAGACACTTTAGGGGTTGGGGACCAGAGATGATGTGGGATGCTGATACATTGCAGGGGACTGGGGTAGGGGTGGTCAACCCGGATGAAGAACGATGGCAAGAGATTTGTGGCTTTTTCCCGCTGTTGGGATCTTTTTGTTTGTTGGAGACCTGAATAGTTGACTGACTAACATGCATGCTCGCCTTAAGCGGCCAACCCAATGGGTTGTAGGCGGCTTGCTGCGCTTCTTCCCATACCCTCTCTGTTGTGGACTCAATTAAGACACAGTGCCGGCCCGGTGGGATGTAGGTACCCTGCTGTGTCAACTTTGCAACCAGTCAATACAGGTCTTGTTGAAAAAAAATATATATTATCTCTTTTGAGATGTCATCAGTGATGTCATCAGTGATGTCACTGACCATGTCATGAGTGATGTAATATGTGACATCATCAGCAGTGCATTACGGGCATGCAAGTTATAGTTAGGTCAACTAACTATAACAGGCGAATTTCTCTGGTTTTATGAGTCAAATGTTCAAGTAACTATAACGTCCATGAAACCTATGTTTTTTTTAGTGAATTTCTAAGGTTTTTAAATGCTAATTCCTAACTATAACGTATGTAAACCCCATGTTTTTTTCAGTGAATTTCAAAGGTTTTTTAAATGTAAATTTCATATTTTAATGTTTAAAAAACCTATATTTTTTCTATTATATTTCCAAATATTTTGGAACTCTATTATTCTTTTTTTTAACTTCATGTCATGTTTTATATCTTCCCCAAAAAATATGTATTTCTTTTTTGGGGGGTAGAAAACTGCACTCCCATACTGGTAGCGTACCAAGCTCCATCACCACACGAATCCTATCCGCCATATTGCTAAACTCGTAAATGAGGCGCATTTCATATCCAACGACTTTGTGTCACTGCGTCCCGCGTAACATCATATATCCATTAAGTCACCCCAGGTGCTACTTTGGTATCCAACGGCTATGAAGTACCAAGCCACGAGTTACGCCATGTACGTATGGGGTCGTGCCCGCAGCACTTTGCGGTTGCGACCAGTACACGCTGGCAGGCGCTGTGTTACGTCACAGACGTATAGTATCGCGCCGGGTACGCATTTCCTTTTTTTTTTGTCTCAATAGTATATCTAAATAACTTCAAACAGTATATGAGAGCAAGTGATCATCTAAAATATTTTAAACATTTATATATTTCTAACTGTAATAAACTTATATTATGAGAAATATATTTTGTCGAAATCGCGTCGGGTGCGGCCTCCTTGAGCGCTCGGCGCGCGATTGCCATGTGACATTTAAAAAAAGCATTTGATTGGTTCATAACAGTTCCCATTGTAACAGTTGCACGCCCCCACCCATTTTACTCATTCTCTCTACAGCATTTAATGAGACACCTCTTCTGCTTAGAAAGCTTTTTTGAAAAGTGTTTTCCTGTATACACATATCTTATACTACACACAACATGTAACAATCATCTTGATCAATATTCATGCTCTGTACATTAGCCTTCCAGGTGTGACTGCCATGCATCTCAAACGGTCCATTAAAAAACATTTGTTACACGATCCCCTGGTGTGTGTGTGAGTGTGTGCACATTATTGTGCTTCCTTTCGGCCTGGGTATTCGTGGCTCTAAGAAGTATTAGGAGCCACAGGCAGAGTGCACATCCTAGATCACATGTGACAAACAGTAAACAGCAATGTGTAGATTTCTTTTGCTGTACGCTTTGTTGTCAGGCTTTACCAATATAGTAGTGTGTTATATGTGAGAATTTCAGATTCACAGTTGACATGCATTCTTTGACTGTAATGAGTGTTATCACTGTAAATGATGTAGCCTCACTGCTGATCCTCCCTGCATCTGAGCACATTCACATGTGTACGCTTCGCGATAGCAACACTTTCGATAATACCCCACACCATTGACATGCGTGTCTGCTCATATCCACAACCTTGACAACGACATGTGATGTTCACCATTCAATCTTTTCAAACACCATCTCATTAACGATAGTTTCCGCCCTCCTGACATATGCTACACTAATGTAAATTGCACACTCTGCGAGGTCAAAACTACAGAAAAAAAAACACATAGGTACACTTCCTGGCCAGACAGGAACTGAACAACACCCAGGTCCCCGGAATAGTTATTCACACCCCTATGCTGGCCTGGCGTATGCAAGCCCAGCCCACTTTGCGTACGTATAAATAGAATAACTACGACGTCACATCTCCCAGTTCTCTCACATTGCCTCAGGTGATATGGCCCCATCCACCTCGCATATCACAATGTGCAATAAAAAAATAAATGGATCCAAGAGGTGTACACTATCCTGGCAATCAACACAGGCTCTAAATTGTGAGCCCTACTGCTCGTCGTCTACAAAAAGGATCCATGAGGTGTACACTATCCTGAAATCAATACTAGATCTGAATTGCAAGCACTGCTGCCTGTAGTTTGTGCTCACACAACAATGACAGCAGGTAAGCAGAGCGGCCTGGGTGCACAGGGGTTCCAATTGAGCGTGGTGCGGCGGGATGGGTGGGGCGCATCACCCTGGCTGTGCAGGTGCGAACAAACGATGTTTCCGTGCGTAATGATGTGATCTCTGACCTCATTCAGCCTCATCTCTGTCTCATTTTAAAGACCTGCTGGACCAACTATACTGTAAGCCTTAGCCAGTGGGCAGCACTGCCCTACAGACACCTCTTGAGCGTGGTGCTGCAGGAGGGCTCTGGATGCATCAGCCAGAGTGAGCACGTGCGAATAAGCGATGTTGCCATGTGTAATGATGTGATCTCTTACCTCGTTCAGTCACATCTCTGTCTCATTTTAAAGACCTGCTGTACCATACTGTAGGCCTGAGCCTATGGGCAGCGCTGCCCTACAGACACCTGTTGAGCACGATGCTGCAGGAGGGGAGGGTGCATCACCCTGAGTGCGCAAGTGCGAAAAAGTGATGTTGCCATGCGTAATGATGTGGTCTCTAACCTCATTCGGTCACATCTGTCTCATTTTAAGGACCTGCTGGACCGTACTGTAGGCCTGAGGCAGCGGGCAGCGCTGCCGTACAGACACGTGGTGTTGGCTTTTAGGACACTGTAGTGAGCTCATTACTAAGTGTACATGCACACAGGCTTCCCCCACTGCATTACACGCCCACATTCTGCTTCTAGCATGCGCTTTGTTCCTTTCTATATAAACATTCGTATAACATATGATTATTTAACCTTGTGAATTCTCGAGCACTCCGTCTCCTCTTTGAACCGCAATTACCACTAACAGTTGGTAGATCGTACTTCAAAAACGAAGGATGCACTCAACTCTTATTTTCTATCAAGCTTGAAATAAACCTTCATTTACCTCCAGACGTTTCCACCATTAAATTATTTCTCCCTTTTCAAACATTCCATTGATTGCCTCAAGAAGGGCAGAGCGGGAGCTGACCCCGCAATGATGCCCTAGGCATTCTGACACCTTCCATCGTGGTATCAAGACACCGTCCCCGACCGGAGACCTGGTCTACCATACAAACGTACCCAGGACTCGGAGCTTGCACCAACATTTTGTGGGTCACACCGGTGGTGGCCGGTGAGCAGTGAAGCCTCGGTGTGCAAGACCTACAATTGAGCACAGTGCGGGGAAGGAACTGGGGTGCAGCACCTTGGGTGCACAGGTGCATGCAAGCAATTTTCCCGTAGCTAATAATGTAGGACTATATTATCAAAGAACGGCGATAGAATTATCACCACTTTAACGGCAGGAAACTGCTGCTAAAGCGCCTATAATGGGCTTGATAATATGCTCTTGTGAATTCTCATAATGGGCTTGATATTATGCTCTTGTGAATTCCCATAGAAGCTTAGGTTCACACCAGAACCTGGGCTTCTATGGGAATTCAAAAGGGCATATTATCAATCCCTTATCTACGATTTAGCTGCAGTTTCCTGCCGCTAATGTTATCGCCGTTACTTGATAATATGCCCATAATCTCTGGCCTCCTGTGTTTTATTTGAAGGACTTGCTGAAACCACACTCTTTCTCACGATTCCAGCGTCCTAGACAAACGGGTGACGGGAGTGTAAACACTAAGGAGTGGGTGCAGTAGGTCGACACACTGTCTCCTCCTCCCTCTCTTCTTTTCACTCATCCTCCCCTTCTTGTGTTTTTTATAAAGGGTACTTTTTTCAAATAAATAACTGAGTGTATAGGTCTGCTTTTTCTGACAACACCTGTCTATTATTTATTGTGAAAATCATCTGTTTATAAGAGATTTTAAGGATAAAGTTATCTAATATTAGGGTGCACCTACCAAACATAATCTAACTGACTATTAGACAAATAAAGCCTGGGTAATTGTACAACTGCAACAGTTTTATGAGTGTATCACTTTATAACACCATAAGTACTGCCCGTGTGATTACCGAACAAATAAGGCACTGTCTTGGACCACCGAGGCTTCGGGGACTGCCGGGGCCCACCCTGCATATTTAAATAAAGCCCCAGAGTGTGGTGATCCACGGACTTCATTTGGCCTCGAACCCCCGAACAATTAGTAAACAATACCCGGGAAGGTGGCGGTCCCCTAGGTTGCAAAACGTCTCTGTGGCCTTCCGCGCATTGACATTAAGATCCCCAGTCCTACAGAGACCCCGCAATATAATAATTGGATTGGCCACTGAACATTACCCACCAGGGGCCTCATTTAAAAGAATGGGTGAGACCTACCTTTTTTTGTTTGTTTGTTTTTTTCTCTCCATTTTTACCATCCGCATCCCCTCTATTAAAGCAATACGAGGTTTACCTCCTCTCGGTTCAGTAGTCAAACAAGTATTTGCTATCAGAAAGTGGAAACCATGCACCAGCCCTCTAATAGCAAACACAAATGTCCTGCGAATGCACACCCCGGAACATTGTATGACCTGCACCTAACATGTCGTCCTCCCTAGGACCATGATCTATTTGTTAGTATAAACGCATACTAACACTACTTACACACGTGTAGTACAGCTACCAGAATGTAGTGAAGAAGCAGAGGAAGTGCAAAATATAAATCCTACCAGAAGTCAGATGACAGTTCAATGAGCCAACGACCCTGGAATGAGTAGAAACAACTACACGAAGAAAACGGGTCTTCAGCACAACGCAACCAATATTGAAATATTGGTGAGTGGTGCTTTCTTTTTACCTTCTCCCGCTCATCGCCTACTTTTTGTAGTGAAGAGGCAGACAGCAGTGGATCCAATAAGTAGTTTTATTACAAGAAAACAAGACACCTGAAACAACCACCAACAGGAGCAGACAGCAAGGCAACCGTCTTCTCCAGCACCATGTACAAACTCCGCAAGGTTCCCCTCATGACAGCCCTACATTCTAACATTACATACTTAGATTCTAGTAGAATAACATACTAACATTCTACTATGACTTACATTGGAATACTACACAGAGCACATGACTACAGCAATGGGCTCATGGTTTCATCCACGAGTCTTGAGACCGGTAGGGGTAAGTTTTTCGCTTCCCACTCCCTATATTGTATAAATGTAAACTAACACTTCTTCCACAGGTATGCTACAGTGCCCAGAGCACGTCACTTTACAGCAATGAGCTCACAATTTAGGCTGACGATTTAATCCCGAACCTTGACCTGTTCCCAGGCCAGGACGCACCCCCACCGCTCCAGCACTCCCTGCTGGTGCTGTGCCCTCTGCCTGCTGCCCCTCGCTGCTGTTGGGAGTTCGAGGCCTTCCTCCACCCGCAGGCTCCCGCCTGTGCCTCATCCCTGGTGGCCCAGTGGTGGGCGGTAAGTGTTCGGTCTGTTCTGCTGTTTGTCTCATTGTGCCCTGCTTCGTATTTGCTAACTTGCACTTGTACTGTATTGTTGCCTGTCTTCTCTGTGCGCTACATTGTTAATTGCTGCCTGTATTTGTTGCCTGGCCTTCTCTGTGCGTTGTTGACTGTTGCCCCTATCTGTTGCCTGCTTCTTTGTGCGCTGCCTCAGTCTATTTCTGCCTCTATTTTCTCTAATTGCTGTTGCCTGGGTTTTTATTTATTTCCCCCTGTGCCGTGCCTTAAGTTTTTAACATAGTGGAGAACTCAATAACTACCAGAATGTTCAGAAATAATACCGCCGGCAACACCATTTTGCACGCCAAAAGCTTCCACTCGCGTCACACAATTGCTGCAATCCCCTATGGGGAGTTCCTTAGGATCCATAGGTCTTGTAGTACCCCCGAGCTCAGAGATAAACACCAACAAGAATCTAAAATGAGACTCATAGCTAGGGGTTACAACTCTAACAAATTAGATGGTAGTATGGCAAAGGCCAACCGCTCAGACCGTCAGGACCTATTAGATCCTAATATAACTAGTTCAGCAGACATCAGAGAACAACAAGGCAAAGATACCATACGCCTTATCACTGGGTACAGTCGCTAAGCTCGCCAAATCACTAAGTTGGTCAAACAGCAGTGGCCCATCATCCTTACCGACCATGTTCTGAAAGAGATAATGCCCACAGCCCCCACTGTCACATATAGACGCGCTTACGCAATGCGTAACGACCTGGTGTCCAGCAGCCCAGAAACACCCAAAGAGGACAATTGGTTGTCCCCCCGAAAGGGGTTCTTTCGCTGCAGCTCGTGCAGAGCATGTAAGTTTGGGGAAAACACGACCACATATGTAACCCCTTTTGACACCACACCCATTACTTTAAGAGCACATTTTACATGCCGCACTGAACTAGCGGTATACGTACTGAAGTGTAGCTGTGGGCTCATTTACGTGGGCAGTACGAAACTACCAGTTCACCAGCGCATACTGCAGCATTTGAGGGCGATAGTGAATGCCGATCAAAGCTACCCAGTAGTGCGGCATTTTCAAAACACCCATGAGAAGAACTTAAATCACCTAAGGTATTTTGTAATCGATGCTGTCATGCCCAGTAAAAAAGGGGGCGACAATGAAAAACGTCTTAGACAGCTCGAATCCAAATACATAGTGCTCCTCAATAGTAAGACCCCGGGGGGGCTGAACATAGGAGAGGACCTTCACAACTTTCTGTAATGTTTAGACACACTAGGCATGGACCGCATCCATGATGATAGAGGGCCCTGTGGCAGTCTAAGTCTTTCCCGTATCCAATCAGTTAACTGCTAGTTCTGTAAATACATTTATGCACCTGTATCCCACCTTTCGGCAGGTGATGATGAAAACCCTTTGAGAATTGATTTTAACCTTCATATAAAACAAAGTAGTATAAAAATAATTTCTTATCTGTTTCTTACTCCGGTAAAATCACACACACTCATTCACTCTCAGGATTTACATTAATGTTAAGTTCATCCTGCCTACGCATCTAGCACTTTAAGTACCACATTAGGAGCACTACAAAACAAACACACTCCGCTTTAGCCATACAGCTAGGAGAATCTGACAAAGGGCCTCTTTGTATCTTCAACATAAAAAAAAAAATTGTGAGCATTTTTTGCTTATGACTGCATTTCGTTTTATCTAAACAGTTGTCTGAGCGTAAATAGAAGATTGTGTTTAGAGGTTATGTATGGTGGTTTGCACACATTGAAATGAACTCAAGAGGGACAAATTTTATTAACTAATAATCATCATCGCTTTAATAAACAGAGTGGACGCCGACATCTCAGGAAAAAACAATTTTGGATTGGGGCATTTGTTGCATTAGGCAAGCTTGATGTCATTAATTCATGTGCATGTATACATTTGTACACATGATGGTATTTGTACTCTTAATAGTTTATGCACTATGCATTTTTTACTCAAGTCCAACCAGTTTAAAGAATACCCTTTGATGAAGCAAAATGCGAACCAAATGTCAGGTTGATGAAGAATAGAGATTGAACTCTGTAATATTGTACCTAAATGACGATGAAGATTAATATCGCACAATGAATTGTCCCTAACCAGGTGTTAACTGTATTATACATTGTATACAATGCGTTTTAACCACATGATCATTTACAGTCTATATGATTTTATGCGTGATATAATGAACTTGGCAAACAATATTTATTAGCATACGACGTTTGCATGTCTAAAGATGGCGCCCTTATTTGTATTCACCATAGTACTCCTTGCTCAAATATAGTCCTGTGTCAATGTTTACTAATGACCAGAAATTGGCGCGCTTCTGTGGGGTGTCGCTCTATATCACAGTGGTAGCCCTTCCACTCTCTATCAGTGAGCAAGGACTTCACGTCCGAAACGCGTCTGAGGGCTTGTACCACGAAAAATAAAAAACTTTGAAATTCAAAAAGACTGACTCCGGCGATATTTTTGCAGTTTGCGTACCTGTCGGTGCTACCAGGCACTTTGGAGGCAAGTTGGATTTTCATATATATTTTTTTTTATGGATATATATATGATATATATTACCTACTGGCGGTCGCCAGTAGGTAGTTATAGTTAGGATCGTTTTCCATAGGAAATCCGCAACATTCTATTGGTAATAACTTTGGTGCCGAATGAGGGATCTGCCTGCAATTTTCGTTAAGTTTGCCTCGCTGCGCTCCGCTCTTTCCCTGAAAGTTTCGGGGGGATCCGTCAAGCGGGGGCCGAGATAAAAGGGGGGTCCCAAAACGTGTTTTCCCCATGTTAATTTCCATAGGGCGGTTGGACTCACTTTTAGCCCGAACGGCTGAATGGATTTCCACCAAACTTGGCAAAATTGTAGGGACTGGTACCCCGATGTGCCTTTGCTATGTCTCAAGATATATGCTCCAGTGGTTTTTACGAAAATTAACTTTGAAAAAATATATATTGGGCTACATTGGGCTATATATATGTTAGAGCCCAAATGTAGCCCAATGTAGCCCAGTGTAGCCCAATGTAGCCCAAAGATGGCCACCAGAGACAAAAAAAAAACAAATGTAGCTCAAATATCAGCCAGATGTAGCCCAACTATAGCCCAATGACAGAATGTCCCTGAGTGTTCTAAAGAACAACTAGAGCGCTAACAGTCTTACTTATGACAAAAGTATGGCACACCTGAAGTCATCTTGATTGGAATAAAGTGTTAACACTTAAAACATTTAATTTGCAAAGGAACAAAATGAGGGGGTTCATTTTGCCATAGAAATTAGGATTAGTGCTGAAGAAAGAAAATATATATATATATATATATTCACTGAAAAAACCATAGGTTTCACACCACTTATAGTTAGGAATTAGCATTTAAAAAACCTATTAAATTCACTGAAAAAACCATAGGTTTCACACCAGTTATAGTTAGATGGAAATTTTACTCGCATAAAACCATTGAAATTCCCACGTTATAGTTAGTTGGACTCACTATAACTTGCGCGTGCAATGCACTGCTGATGACGTCACATATTACATCACTCATGACATGGTCAGTGACATCACTCATGACATCACTGATGACATCTCAAATGACATCACTGATGACATCATCCAGTGAATGTGTATCTTTCTGAAAAATAAATATTTTTTATATATGTATATCTAAAGGTTGATGGAAGAATACATGGGTAAATAAATGTCTAAATGGATGTTTTTTTGTGTAAAATTGATTGGTTAACTGACTTATTAAATGTATCTTAGTGAATACATATATTAGCGAGTAATGTTTAAATATTTAAATATCTGTATCTGTGTCTCACTTTGTGTATAAGTGGCTGCATGGGTTGGTGAGTAGCTACATGAGTGTGTATATGGGTTATTAGTTGTTTTTTTGAGTATCAGTATCAGTGTCTGTATGGTTCGGTGGGGGATATTACTTAGAGCACAGATGCATGAATGAGTGACTCACTATTTGTATGTATTTTGAAGACAGCATGTGTGCAAGACTGTATGGGTGGATGATTGTGTGTATGGGTGGGTTAGTGAGTATGTGTTTTTATAATTGATTGTTTAAGATAGTAAATATGTTTCCGTTTCTGTAGAAGTATGTGTAGTGGTGTGTATATAGCAGTATAATCAAGTAAATGGTTTTTTGATAGTTTATTTGCATGTGTGAATTTGTGTGTGAGTAACTATATGGATGAGTATTAGTGTGTAACAGGATGTATAGGTGTATGAGTACATATGATGAGTAAGTACATGCATGAGTGACTATATAGAACTGTTGGTGAATGAGTGGATGTGTATGTAGATGTTGGAATTACCTAATAAGTTGTTGTAATTGGTATTGGTTTCTCCTTTTTTAAGAAAATTTTTGTTTCTATTTTTGAATGAGTGTGTCAAAGGTTATTTTATGCTGATAGGATGTCTGCCACTTTGTCACAAGGATGTCATTTGAGATGTCATCAGTGATGTAATGAGTGATGTCACTGACCATGTCATGAGTGATGTAATATGTGACGTCATCTGCAGTGCATTGCACGCGCAAGTTATAGTGAGTCCAACTAACTATAACGTGGGAATTTCAATGGTTTTATGCGAGTAAAATTTCCACCTAACTATAACTGGTGTGAAACCTATGGTTTTTTCAGTAAATATATATATATATATATATATATATATATATATATATATATATATATATATATAAAAATATATATATCACACACTGACGAAGGCAGACCGCCGAAACGCGTCTGTGTGCACCCCCCCGCTGAATAAAATCTAAGCGTGTTTGAAACTCCACCCTCGAGTGCTGTGTTGTCCTTCCTGGGAGAAACCGGAGGGATTTGAGCGTCATATATATATATATATATTCACCGAAAAAACCATAGGTTATAGACCATATATAGTTAGGAATTAGCATTTACAAAACCTCGAAAATTCACTGAAAAAACCATAGGTTATAGACCATATATAGTTAGGAATTAGCATTTAAAAAACCTTATTTTACTCACACAAAACCATTGAAATTCCATATATAGTTAGTTGCACTAACTATATATCGCGCACCCGCAATCCACTGCTGATGATGTCACATATTAAATCATTCATGACATGGTCAGTGACATCACTGATGACATCACTGATGACATCTCAAATGACATCACTGATGACATCATCTAGTGTCTGTGTGTTTTTGTAAAGTTTAAATACGTTTTACATATTGAAGAATGACTGGATGTATGGAAGACTGAGTGTGTGTGTGGCTGGCTGGGAGGTGTGTGACTCTGTGCATATCAATGTGTACTTGTATCAGTGATTGTATAAGAGAGTAAGTATGTGTTAGTATATGTGTGAAAAGTATGGTGTTCTGTGTTTAACTATAGATGAGGAAATCGAAGTGTGATTGATTCTTCACAGGACTGACTAGGTGTATGAGTGCATATGATAGTGTTCTAATAATAAGTGACTGTATGTATGAGTAATTGTATGGGTGAATGAATGAATGTGTGTGTAGACGTACGAATCAGTGAGTGTGTATGTAGTAACTGGTATTGGTGTGTCATGACGTCATTAGTGATGTCATTTGAGATGTCATCAGTGATGTCATTTCAGATGTCATTAGTGATGTCATCAGTGATGTCACTGAAGTATGGTGTTCTGTGTTTAACTGTATAGATGAAGAAATGGAAGTGTGATTGATTCTTTACAGGACTGGCTTGATGTGTGAGTAACTCCATGGATGAGTGGCAGTGTGTGACTGTCTGCATAGGTGTATGAGTGCATATGATAGTGTTGTAATAATAAGTGACTGTATGTATGAGTGATTGTATGGGTGAATGAGTGAATGTGTGTGTAGACGTAGGAATCAGTGAGTGCTTATGTAGTAACTGGTATTGGTGTGTCATGATGTCATCAGTGATGTCATTTGAGATGTCATCAGTGATGTCATCAGTGATGTCATTTGAGATGTCATCAGTGATGTCATCAGTGATGTCACTGACCATGTAATGAATGATGTAATATGTGACATCATCAGCAGTGGATTGCGGGTGCGCGATATATAGTTAGTGCAACTAACTATATATGGAATTTCAATGGTTTTGTGTGAGTAAAATAAGGTTTTTTAAATGCTAATTCCTAACTATATATGGTCTATAACCTATGGTTTTTTCAGTGAATTTTCGAGGTTTTGTAAATGCTAATTCCTAACTATATATGGTCTATAACCTATGGTTTTTTCGGTGAATTTCATTGGTTTTTTAACAGCTAATATCTGTAGCTGTAAAATGTAGTATAAGGGAAGGAAACAGACACTTATGTTAAAAGAAAGACAGCTATAGGGGAGTAAACTAGAGATACTATTACCCGTAATCCACTGCTGATGATGTCACATATTACATCATTCATGACATGCTCAGTGACATCATCAGCAGAGGATTGCGGGTTTTTTGGCAACGTGCCTTATCCACGGTTTAATAACGCTGCCTTTTGCTTTATATAAGTTTTCAAATTGTATGAAATATATACCAATAGGTCGTTATGAACCTTTAGGTAGTGCTTTTCTTCATGAGGTCTGGTCGCTTCCATACACATACAGATGTTTCAAAGATGATCAAGAAGTTTATCTGAATGGAGAGGAATGCACTGAGACGCCAGATCATTCACTAATGTGTAGGCACATACAGTTACACGGTTCATGCAACAAACACCGACCAAATATGGCTTGCGTGTTGCAAGGCACGCCAGTTCCTGCTATCATCCCCACGTTCAAGTTGTTGGAAAATGGTAGTTATTTGATGCTCAATAATGAAGATTGTTCTGAGTTAATTAAAAGTATTCCTTTTATCGTAACAGTAAGTGAACGGGTTATTTGCTGCAGAAATGTTCTATTTCCTCCCACACATGAACATAGGGAGTTTTCAATCTGGCCACAAATACCAACCTTGGGACAGATTTCAACGGCATGGCAAGAATAAGAGCTCTTTTGTCTCAGAGAGAGGTGGCCTTGAGTTCGGCCCGTGAAACTTTCGTGCTTCACATAGCCAACACCCGTACAGAGGTGCAGACCCTTGTCAATATGGTTCGGACTATCTTTAACGCGTCCTCCACAAAGGCCCTGGCGCACTTTTTTAAAGTTGTTACCAGTGGTCTCGTGACTTCATTTGAGAAAATCTTTGGAGTCATCCCTGCTTCCTTTCATTCTATTTTCTCCACTCTGGTTCGTGGATTGGCATTTTTACTTGCATTACCAGCGGACGCTCTTGTGCTTTTTTACATTTTTAAATATGGATGTCCCTCCTATGCAACCTCCCACCCTGCAGCTGCTGACACTGTTCCGCAATCGCATGCTAGAATATTATGGCACAATGCCGTTGGCGATATTAAGCACGGCATATGGATTATCTTTTCGATTCTCCTACTTCACCTGTGTCCAGCCTGTATTTCACTGCCTGACCTGTGATTTCGATTGGGCCATTGATTTGTGTCTCTGCGGACCGGTTTCTCCTGACGTCGACTTTAATCAGCTGATGACTCCTATCATTACTCACGAGTTGGTTTGTCCTGGCGAAAGGATTATGGCTGTGGCATTGATGCATGGACTACTTGGTCCCTGGAATTTACTGGCGGCAGCACAGTCTTTCTTGGAACAGAGCTTTCTTGAAAACCCACCGAGCTGTCCTCTGATGGTGATAGAGGATCCGGTGCTGGGAGAGCACGTATGTTCTTTTCCGCTTTTAAATTGGATGGCTGAACTGTTTTCGGATGAAGACGGTGACTTCCTATTGGAGGCTGTTGCAGCTTATTTTGCATACACAGTTATGTCATAGACCTTTTTCATGTTTGATATGCTGAGTACTAGCATTTCATTGACAATTCATTGACTTATTTGTCAAGTTTTTATTATTTACCTTGCCTATTGGCTTAAGACTCGATAAAGTACTTGGCTGTTTTATTTTTCTTTAGCATTAAATTTTCCTAGTTTTTAATGCTTTACCTTGCGGACCGTCCACATATAAACTTGCAATCTGCTCTCATGAGATGGCACTTCTATTATCTTATTCAGTTCGTTTCCAGATCATGGGGAGGTGTCATCTAGGTCCTGGATATCTTTACACCGTGTTAAGTTAGCATGGGCTCATTACCGGTTTAAATGCCATTTTTCCTTTTTTGCAACTTCTGCACACGACACTTAGTTGTTGCTTTAGCTTTCCACCTAGTAGTTCATCGTGGTTTACATGAGAATAATATGTTATTGCTCTACTATCTGCTTTGCTTGTTAAACTATATCTGTACAGCGAGTGCTAAAGTTTCAAGAACAACACGATACAGAATTGTTATGAGGTCTGATCTCCACGACTTCATACTCATAACATAAGTGCAACTTCTGCCAATTCTGGGCATGAGGCGGGTTTTATATTGCTTTGCCGAACACACATACACAACAGTTGATGCGGTTCACATGAAGAGAGAGCTGGTGTATGCTGATGTGATTCCTTCAAATCTAAGACACTAAAGTATGGGCACGCCCTAAACCAACACAAAGAGACCTTCTTAGCAAATAATATAATATGTGTATTAGGGAGGGTGAGATATAAGCAGCCGCGGTCCGTGGACGGAGTTACGGTGAGGCAGGGAGGCGGGGAGGGGGAGAAGCAGGGTGGAGCCCTCTCTACCTTGCCCCTCCCCCTCTCCGCCTCCCTGCCCCACCGTAACTCCCTCCATGGCCCGCGGCTGCTTATAAGTGTTGCTAACTCCTATTCATTTTCAGCATGTTAACATACTATCACCATTCGCTTTTTATGTACTAGTAACTATGCTGGTAATTTTGCTACTGATAATATGTGTACTTGTATTATCTAAGATACTACGCCTGTGAAGACGGCATTAGTAAATAAACATTTCAAATACACATGTGTTCTTCTTAACTCCATGTTCTGGTTTCTAAGAAATATATACCGACCGACTGTTCATGAGTTCCATGTATCCTGAGGTACTATAAGTTCATATTCTGGATTGTCTAAACATTGAGAGTTTGTTATATCCAATGTGACACTGTACCTAGCTTGCTAAGGAGTTTTTGATTACTAACGTGAGTTTTGGGACACCCTAATTCGCCGAGGTTCCAATCCTCTGTCCACAGTTCTGTGTGAGAACAGAAACACTGCGACAGGGGCACCCCCGACCCTTGCTGGAGCTTCATCACACTTGCGATACAACTCCAGCAATGCGCCACCTTTACGGCACAGATACATCACGCATCTGTGCTGTTTTTGCCCCATGATGCGCCGCATTGTAAATGCAGCACACCATAGGTGACGGAACAGCGGCACAGAATGACTAACACATCCCTGGTGATGCGCCAGTCATCATAAATGTATCCCTATGCTTCTTATCTTGTTAGAGATGAACCGCCATATGTATCATCAAAGTTTTTTGCATTTCCTAAATAGCGAACTTTAAGGAATAAATAGCGATTCTTTACCATTCCTAGTTTGCGATGAGCTATTTGCTAATTACAAATTACCCATTCATTTCCTTCATTTCCATAGGGCGGTTGGACTCACTTTTAGCTCGAACGGCTGAATGGATTTCCACGAAACTTGGCAAAATTGTAGGGACTGGTAGCCCGATGTGCCTTTGCTATGTCTCAAGATATATGCTCCAGTGGTTTTTACGAAAATTTACTTTGAAAAATATATATTGGGCTACATTGCCTATATATATGTTGGAGCCCAAATGTAGCCCAATGTAGCCCAATCCAGCCCAAAGATGGCCGCCAGACACACAAAAAAACAAATGTAGCCCAAATATCAGCCAGATGTAGCCCAACTATAGCCCAGTGACAGAATGACCAATCAGCTTCGCAAACCTCCGTTACGCGAAGCGGAGCGCTGTTACAGATATATATCTTTTTTTGAACGTTAATTTCTCAAAATCCACTGGAGCACATATATTGAGACCTAGCAAAGGCACATCGGGCTACCAGTCCCTAATATTTTGCCAAGTTTCGTGCAAATCCATTCAGCCGTTCGATTATTATTATTATTATTTTTTTTTGCCCCGCGGGGCCCTTTTAAAACCTCCACATCAAACCTAGGGGGTCAGCGAGGATCTACTATGCCCCCTTATAGTTATTTCCCCCTTTGTTTTGACCTCCTCTTGTCTCTCGATCCTACCGAGAGACAAGATGGTGGCCGCTACGGACTGTTTGGAATGTTGACAGACGCCGGAGAACCAATCAGCTTCGCTTCACAAAGCTCCGTTGCGCGAAAAGTCCGCGTCCTGGGCCGCTGCCCAGTCCGCTGTTACAGATATATATCTTTTTTTAAACGTTAATTTCTCAAAATCCACTGGAGCACATATATTGAGACCTACAAAAGGCACATCGGGCTACCAGTCCCTACAATTTTGCCAAGTTTCGTGCAAATCCATTCAGCCGTTCGGGCTAAAAGTGAGGCCAACCGCCCTATGGAAATTAACATGGGAAAAACGCGTTTTGGGACCCCCCTTTTTTCTCGGCCCCCCCTTGACGAACCCCCCCCAAATTTCCAGGGGCTGCTCAGAAACAAAATGTGCCATTTTCCTGAAAATTTCAGCCAATTCCGTCCACAAACGCCAAAGTTATTAGACATAGAATTTTCAAAAATCCCATAGAGAAAAAATCCTAACTATATATACCTACTGGCGACCGCCAGTAGGTAATATATATATATATATATATATATATATATATATATATATATATATATATATATATATATATATATATATATATATATATTCCCTTATAGACCTCTAAACCCTAAGCTTAACCACCCCTTAACTCCAAATATAGCCTTACCACTCAATACCCTTACCCACCTCAAACCCTAAAAATGCCCTTACCACCCAATAACCTAACTGCCCCTAAACCCTAAAAACATTCCTACCACCAATACCCCTACCCACCCAAAGTCCTAAAAATACACTTTCCACCCAATACCATTACCCACCCTAAACCATAAAAACACCCTTACCACCCAATACCCTTCACAACTCTCAAAATACCTTTATCACCAAATACCCTCACCCACCTTTAAACCCCAAAATCACCCTTAACACCCATACCCTTACCCATCCCTAAAACCTAAAAACACATTTACCGCCTGTTGGACTTGGCCCTTTTGGCAGGTTCACCCCTAAACTTTTTCATTTTTAATATGACCTGATGTTAGTTTTTTTTGGCTTCTGGGCACTTTAACACTGTGTCCCAGTGTAAAGTATGTGCACAATCTGGGTGCATGTGGTGAGATTGGCCTGCCCTCCCATAGGAATGCATGGGGGATGTGTGTGTCCATGGTAGTTCCTGGTGCAAGAGGAGTGCAGGGGCGAGTTTGGTATGTGCGAACTCGTGAGAATAAATGCTGCGGAATGGTGTGCGCAGATTTATTGTGCCTACTGGAGAAGTGCCACTTTTAGAAGTTCGCATTTCTGTGTGCTGTGAGATGTGAATTGCCTGTCTGGCTAGTGAGTGACAGGGGCTGGCTGGTGTGGTTGGCTCTAGGAGCCAGGATGGGTCTGCCCGGTGGTAAATAGGGAGATCTGCATGTAGATGGGAGGGAGGAGTTGCACCTGGGACCTGAATTGGGCTGTGCCTTCCCTCCACAATGCTGGCTTCGCCCCCTGTGGTGCGTCTGATGTCCCTGGCCCATCCTGTGAATAGAAGAAGAGGTACTGAGCAAAACAAAGTGAAGTGCTCAAGTGCTCCCAAACCAGTTGCATATGGTTTTCCCTAAACCCTGTGCTAGGTGACAAAGGGAATGTGTGTATAAGAAGGGGCTGTGACCCCATGTATGTTGATCTCTGGTTCGTGACTTGAGGGGGGCCTGCTGCTGCTGCTGGGCACCAGGAGGAACTGCCACTGGGGACTGCCTTGCTGCTGGAGGGCCCTGTGAGCTGGCCCTTGGGCCCAGACATTGCCCCCCTGCATTCTGACAGATTTCTTTGGGACTTGGCACTTAGTGCCTAAAAAGTGCTTCTCTCTTATTCCTGGAGAGGGCTTTGCTGTCCTAACTGAGGAGCAGTGTTTCTGATGCTGGTGGCAGTACGGCGCTGCAATCCTTTTCAAAAGGGATTCCCAGCAATTTGACCAATTTTCGGCGCGGGTGCCGACACTACATATTTGGCATGTTTTACATCCCTAGCGGGTGCCCACCCCACCAGGGACCTTGTGCTGCGGTTTATGTCCGCAGCGGGTGCCCACCCCGCCTGGGACTTTGTGCTGATTTTAAAACCCATAGCAGGTGCCTACCCCGCCAGGGACTTTGGGTCCGAGTACCACGGGAGCCTACCCCGTATAACAGGATCACCGACGCGACCCATGAAGTCAGGCAGCCCTGCAAAAGACATGGGTGGGGCCGCCAGCAGAAACAGGAAGCGGACGGGAGCCTACCCCGCGCTCCTGTGCCAAGAAGGGAAGTAAAGCCTGGAAGGCAGGGCTCCTGCGGCCGCGGTTTGAGCCCTGCGTGTGCTGAAGGATGTCTCCAGCGGGAGCCTACCCCGAAGTAAGGAGCAGAGAGTGGCTGAAGGTGCAGGTGGGGCTCCGGTGTTAGAGGAGAGCCCCGCGCTGCTCAGGGAAGGAAACCAGAAGCCGACGGGAGCCCACCCCGCGCTCCGGTGTCCAAAGGAGAAGTGCCACCATCTAAAAGGATGCGGAGGGGGCCCGAGGCACATTGCCTGTGCCTGCCCCCACTGCAGTTAAAGAAGAAGTGAGCCTTGAGGGAGAGCCCCCGCAGTCTAGCCGGTGAGTGGGGCTCCGGGGTTCATTGCTGTTAGAAGGGGCGTCGGGGCACATTTCCGGTGCCCACCCCCCTCCTGCTGGTACTTACTTCGTTTTGGGCCACACTGTCTTTTAGAAGTCCAACAGGGACCTGGGGGCCAATCTGTTGGGAGAGTACTGGTGTGGACTCCTAGAGTCCCTGCCATTCCAGGGCTATTCTTTGTTTTACCAGTTGCCCCACCTGACAGAGAAGGGGGTGGTGATGGACAGAGCATCTGAATTAAACAGAACACTCATACCCAGTCAAAGGATCAGGGCTTGATCCATCACCGTTTTTTCCAGTAAAGAATTGGCTTGGTAGTTTGGTCTGCCCTGTTCCCATGATGCACTGGGCCAGGGACAGACTAATTTGCATGTAGCCAGGTTCTGAAGTGGGATGGTGCAGTGAGCTAAAAAACGGTGATGGATCAAGCCCCGATCTGTTGACTGGGTAGGAGTGTTCTGCTTAATTCAGATACTCTGTCCATTACCACCCCCTTTTCTGAACCACCTGACAGAGGGCAGCTGCAACGTTTGGCAGAAATTAATTCAGAGTCCCAGAGAGGAGCTCATGAGGGACGCTGGTGTCAGGGCTCATTTCTACAGCTGCCCAGCAATTAGTGGGTAGCTGCCACGTGTAGGCCTATACTCTTGCGCACCTTTGCTTTCGCTGCCTTGGCAGCCAGCCCTGACTATTTTGGACAGAGGGCGTTGGTGCCCTGTGAGAGGCCAGTTGGCCTGCGGACAATTTTCCTGTGTTGTGTCCCTGCCTGGGGCGCACTGTGTTTATGATGATTTGTGAGTAATGTATTTTTGCATCCTGTGTTAGACCTCTAAATGTGTTTTTGATTAGGGGGTTGTTTTGCCTAGTATGGTTTATACTAGCGAGTTTATGTTTCCCTGCGTGATCTATGCCTAGGTGATTAGTATTGCGTAGTGTGTTCTTACCTTTTACCAGTGGTTACTGGTTGTGTTCTACAATTAGTATTTTGTGCTTCAGTTATTATATGTTCTACATCACTATTCCTACTAAGTGCTGATTCTGACAGTGGCCCACGTGGCCCTGTCATGTGTAAATAATCCCCTGTAAATATTGCCCAGTGCCAGTTGGCACAGTGTATATGTGTGATTATGATATAATGTGTTTATGGTAATACAAAGGCTATTTTTATGTATAACCTTGTGTGGAATTCCTTTTTGTGGTGTGCCTAGTGTGTTGCTGCTGTGTGTGTATGTTGGGCAAACGCTTTACACATTCCCTTTGGGATAAGCCTGACTGCGTGTGCCAAGCTACCAAGGGGGTAAGCAGGGTTTATCTTGGCATGTAACTCCCTTGCCCTGACTAGAGTGGTGGTCTCTGCCTGGCTTTGGCGCAAGCCTTAGTCAACCAGAGATCCTATTTCTAACACCGCCCAATACGTTTACCCACCACTAAACCCTAAAGCAACCTGTGCCACTCAACTCTCTCCCCTAAACCCTAACAACACCCTAAACCCCTATACACTTATCCACCCCTAAACCCTAAAATCATTCTTACAACCCAATACCCTTACCCACCCCATAATCCTAAAAACACCCACCCACAGACAGACATACACACACACACACACACTCACCCACACACACCCCTGAATCTCAACTATCTGACATGCTGTACTGCACGACCCTAATGCAGCATGTCAGATATGCATTGTGTATGTGTGAGGCCAGGCTGTAACAGCCCCCACCTGATGCATGTGTAGTAGAACTAGGGGAGCCCTTTTCAGCTGGCAAGGTAACAGTACAGGTTTTACATGCAAACAAATGATCTATGAGATTGTTTGTTTTCATGCAAAAACTGTAATATGCCAAGCAGTAGTGGCACAGGGAGGCAGTGGGTTGACACCTTGCTGCCAGTGGTTGCAATTGACCCACAATTGAGACAAAAAAAAGCAGAAAACGCTTTTCGGCACAAAGCAAACATACATAAAAAAAAAATAACATATTCCAAGATTGAACTCACTTTACTTTCACAATAGCTCACACAAACCATTTCAAAACTTAACATTGAAAAAGTCCTCTACTGAACATGTGCAACCAAACACCCACAAAACAACATACACAGTAAAATGGATCCTCAAGTTCAATGGATTGCCTTCCCAATTCTGCATAAAATGGCCCCAGATACAAAATGCCCTACAATGCCCTACCCACGGTACTTGGTGCTAAACAAATGCAATTAGATCAGTGCTTAATTGGAGCCAGTAGTTTCCGGTGCTTGGCACCACCACTTAATTGTCAACACCGGCACTTGTGACAGCTGCTAGCTGTTTTTGCAATTTGGAGATGAGTAGGGCAACAGTTCTTTAATGATTGTGCAGAGCTAATACATGTCACCCATACCATTCTTTGAGCTTTTGGGGCCTATAACAGTCTAAATTGCCTCAGTTGTAGCAGTGTGATGATTAGTAGTTATGTAGGTACTGTCATTGGCAGCATTGGTATGTGCTATGGGTGGTGCGAGCTGCAGCAGCCTCCTGACACGAGCCCTGGCACTTATTTTGTTTTTACAAATTAAGCACTGAAATAGATGGAAGAGGGGCTTGCTAGAGGTTCTCGCCAAAAAGACAGCTCCGTCAGCCAAGCACTTCCAATATCTGATTTAAATATGAGTAGCTCATACAGTCCTGGCTCACATTCCTTTTCATTCTGAGAACTGAAGTAACAACATTATAGGAAGCAAAATGAAAATGAAACCTCACGTCCCTAGATAGCTACTTAAGCCAAAATGGGGACTACTCTAGGTCTGTTTGTGCAGAGTATCAGGCTTCAGGTAAGTTGCCAAAGCTATGTTGATCCAGATAATATGCTGGGTGCACGTATGAAGAAGCATGCCTGAAGAGACCAGATAGCCCTGGGGAATGTTTCAATACCAGTCCCATATTGCATATTAAATCGGGTTAGCAACTGTAGAGAAAAATATTAAACTTCTGCAGGCTTTGGGCAAAAGCAGCCCATCTCAAACGTTTTATTTAATAAATAGTGGCAAACAATAGGTCCTAGTAATGAAATCAGATTATATTTGTGGTATCACCCTGAGAAAGAGGAAAGGCTCAACTGGTCTTGCCAGAATGCAAATATTTGACTTGTAGCAGGCAACAATATATGTTGGTAAAGACCATCTTCCCAGTTCATTTTTGTATTTTTACACATTGTGTGCCTGATTTTGATCTCGTCTAATGGGTTACTCCCTCACAACTGTGACGGATATTCCGACTGCCGAAATATACATCCTATAAGATATAATGGGATTTATATTTTGGCGGACAGGATATACATCACGTTGTGATGAGTACCTGGTCCACAGTGATCTTAATCAGGTCCTCTGTATTTTTGTCCGGTACCAGAACTACCTTGAGTTGGGAGGGCTAAGCACAACTAGAGGTGGGTGAACCACGGATAGTTCGAGGGGAGCCAGGCTCGAGCCAGAGGCCCTGGTCTGGGTCGGGTTAAACTCAAGATTCTGTTAAACCTCTGGCCCATGACGAACCAAGCTATCATGTGGCATCTGCTTGCCAACCTCGCTCTTCCACCCTAATGCAGAAAGAGGCAAAGGCTAAGCATTAATATTTGAGACAAAGAGGAGAGATAAATAGATACACATTTAGTGGCTGAGTTGTACAAAGTGAAACCAGAAAACCTGCATTCATCGGGGATTCCCCACTTGATCAGATTGTGTGATTTTAGGCATAAATATGGTAAATGAAACCGCTTTGAAATAGCTATGTTCCAAATACCAGCTGTACAAAAGTATATTCTGGTCGATTCAATAGACTGTAATGTTGCTCTGTCTACAAGAATCTGGGCCATACCCATATAATGGGTTCATGTGATAACCATCTTCCTTAAATTCACAAAAGGCATTTTCGCAACAGTGGAGGCAGGCCAGAATGGTTCTAAATTCATGTTTCAAAACTATCACTTTTAATAAGTGCTTCTCAGTGTTATAATGGAAGTATTATGTCAAAGGTCACGCATGTGAAAGAAATACACTTTTTAATTGTGATTTGACTCTATCATATTTTGTTTGTTGTGTGTTGTATTATTTAGATGGAGAACATGTGCAGGGCTCAGCTTGTGCATGGGCTCAAAGAGCATACCAAGACCCTTGGCTCTGCTCGCCCTAGTTTTTTGTTGGCTCTGCCACCTCTAAGTACAACCACAGGTGTAACAAAGGCATCTCTCTACTCCCTTCTTTGCAGCGACTTTCTTTAGACAGCTGCCTCAGTGTCAGCAGCAAGAAACACAGGTCTAATCCTCACCAGTAAGGTTTGGGCATTGGTTGACCACACATTCTCGTGGAGGGAGCTGAGGGGAGCAATTATGAGCCTTATCTTTCTCTAAATCAGCTAACAAGTGAAAAAAGGGCCATCAGAGCCCCACGCTCGCCCTGCAGTGTGCAGCTCTTATCTTTTCTTTGAGCGAGCACAGCAAAAGTAGTGGTGGGCAGGGCTTTGTGGTAAAAAAAAAATACTTCCAGAGTCTGAGTAAGTAATAGGAGACTTGGCAGGCAGCTCAAAGAAACACAGTTTTCTGTAAAATGTTCTCCTACCATAAGTTTGTTAATGAGCCCAGGGAGGGTGGAGAAGGCGGAGCGGGGGGTTAAGTGGGGTGAAAGCCTCAGTGACAGAGAAATGACTAACTCTGGCAACCAGAGAATGGTTACGTTATAGAGTTGTGATTGAAGGCCGTTGGTTTCGCATTGCTCATTCCGAGCACCTCCTGCCTGCCCCACACTCCTTGTTTTTAGGTCGAGCCTAAGCCAGCACACACGCGCTGCTCTGGCGATCGGCTGTAGCACAGTATGGAAGAGAAGCCTCACCCACTCTCCGCCCATATTTGTTATTAGCTTCTGTGTTTTTCCTTCATAAATGCAGGCTTCTGATTAAGTAATCAATTTGTTAGATCCCTCCTGAGTACCGCCTTGTTTTCATTTGTAACCTCCCATGGCTACTGGCCCCTTTACTTCGGTTGTTACAAAGCAAGTGTTATTTAGTCTTGTAAGCACTATTTTCTTCATTGAGTTTTTCTTCCTGCAAGCACGACTTGCTTTGCTTACATTCAGCAAGCCATGCACCATTTTTTTTACACATCACATTTCTCTCTGATGCCACAATGTGCTTTGCTTATTTTTTTAATCAGACAAGCTATGTTTCTTAAATTGCCTGCAGTGTGGAATAGCAGGTTTGGAGTGAAATTTCAGAGGCCACGGTGAGAAAGAAAATTAAGGTAATGTACCTTTGCCTCGTCTTTTACACTGGGGGCACCATAGATAGGAACAGGAGTGGGGAGAGGTGACGTGCTGGAACTCTCCTCATCACGTCTGAAATTCTCACTGCAAGGGGCTCCGGGTCTCCATTACATCAATTAAATCCGGATAGTAGAGGCTTTTCCCAACAGTGAAAGAGGGGTGTTGATGTAATAAAAACAATCCGTACAGAAAGAACACTGTATAACACTTGAAGCCCGCAGACGTCTGCTGCTTCCTGTCAATGCGAAGGTAACTGCTTCTGGCCCGTCCGATTGCACCAAGCATATGATAAAATAAAGGCAGGGAGGTCAGTTTGGTTGCCTGCCTGGCACGGACTGTAAACAATGCTCTATCTGCATATTTTTTATATACTAAGAGAGCAAGGTACCCGACCTGTGTGCAGGAGCATCAGGGGCATAAAATAAACAGCTTTGGGTTTACAGTCCGTGAATGGTCTAAGCGCACAATGCAAATTGGGCTTACAAACATACAAGAAACCATGGTTAGACAAAAAGACTGTCAACACTGGGTATTTCTCAATCAGTTTCACGGAAGTGGACGCCTTTCATGTGCGCTGAGTGTACACCAAGGTGTTAAAGCTCCAGTGCGTCACAGCACGAGCTGCCCCAGTTCCTCTCCTAGGCCAACTCCCCTAAAAAGCATGCGGAGGGAATCACCAGTAGGGAGCGGCACTGAGCAGAACCGGTGCTAGGCATGGGCAGTGCGGGCAGCCGCTCAGTGCCCTGCACTCAGCTAAAAAACAGGGGACCCTGCTTCACTGTGAAATGCCACACTTTCACACTTAGCCCACCTGCTTCTCCAAGGGGTCCACTGCCCCACTCAATCACAATACAAATGCGAGATGTCTTGACCTTGCTGGTCAGGGCGGGGTGGCATTCCTGGGGGTGCAGTGGTGGGGGGAAGGGACAAACAGAATGGGAAAGGCACAGCTGCTGTGCCAGCTATTATGTTGGCTCACAGTGTCAGGCGGAGCAGCACCTCTGTTAAGTACAGCCATTCCCTTTCTACAATTTGTTTCTAGGCAACAGAAGGCCCCTTTGTTTCCAGGACAAGCCAGACACAGGTAAGGAGAGGTGGGCAAGTGGAGGAGGGAGCAACTGGCTTTTATTAAATTTTGCATCACCCATAGCAAAGATTTTTTTGATGGGAATATCCATGTAAAATGGAGGTAGAGTTGCTGTGGTAGTGCAGTGTTTTGAAAAATGCCTCATTCCTGCTTTGAGCCCCAGGGGAGGGAGCCCCTTTCCCAGGGCCTCTAAGCACTGGAGCAAGCTGCAAGGTCCAGGTGTGGAGGCCCCCTTCCCTGGGCCTTGTAGCAATTACTCCCTCTTTCATTTCATTTATTTGTTCCCCTGTGAAATGGATCCAAAAAAGTAAAACTGTTTTGCTGGAAAGGTCCTCTTTTTCAGACATTTTTCACATCCAAAGTGCAGCCTCGGGACGGGGAGAAATAAAAGGGTCAACATGTGAAAAATAACTAAATAAAGCAAGGCAGAGTGTGTAAAAAAAAGCCTGATTGATTTTATTCACACCCAAAGCACATTAGCGCCACTTTAAGGAGTTTTGCCAGTGAAGTGCTACTTTTGTTTTCTTGTCTTTCTCTGAACAGCATTGATTTCCCCAGGTGGGGAAGTGCACCATTCCTGGATGTACTACAATACCTCTTGATGGGTGGATTAGAAAACAAAATGCATACTGTGGCTCTGTATTCATGAACGTGGTCTTTTTAAACCATACTGCTTACGTTTTGTAAGGAGCTAAGCAATGGACTTTGAAACTGGTCCCTTCCGGCCCTGTAGTCATGTCCTTAACGGTTCAAGCAAAAGCACTCATTCATTTCTAAATAATAAGTGCAAACGCGTTAAGGTAACCAATTTGTTCCTTCTTACATTTCACATGCTTTACTTAATCTTGCATTCCCTATGAGTGTTTGCGTTTTCCAGGACATTGTCACTTTTTTTAGGCAGCATATTGCTCGTCTAGTGCATCATTTGAATTGAGTCGCATGCAGGTGTTTATAGTGGGGCGCAATTGGGTTCTAGTTGAAGGCAGTGCTAGTTTCTCTCATTGGGGCAGTATGGTGTTCGGTGGGGGGGGGAGCATGTGGCACTATGGCCAGAGCTGCAGAATTTGGAACTGGGGAATCAGGTTCAGCCTTCATGAACAGTCCACCAGACCACTCTACCGAGGGAGCACATGCTAGACCTTTGAAGGCCTGCAAGACCTTAGATGCCCTGGTGTCTTAGCACCAGCAGATGGACCCTACCGGAGGCAAGTGTGGATTACCCTTGAAGGCTTGTCCACCACCAGTCTTTTGGGTAGGCCTACGAAGAAGCACACCCTAGAGCAACAGTGAATCTGTCACTGAGGTCACAGGGCCTTTGAGCAGGGAGGCTCTATGGCGGTGCGACCGGTGAGATCGTACTGAGCGCTGACTTTAGGTGGGGGCATCATGTTTGCAAGTATATTATGTTTTTAAAAGCACTTGGTGCCTCCTTCCTGACCTCCAGAAATTTTGGGCAACAATAAAAATATCATAAGAACTCTAGTGATGAATGTTCTTCCTAGAGAGAGATGAAGTTTTGTCACGTGGAAGTTTTCACTTGTGGAAAGGTAGCGCAGAGGGTTAATGTGCCTGCTGCAAAGAACATGTACCATGCAGATCACAAAGCCAGTGGGTTACTGCTTTTGTCAGTGAGATCCTTTTGTTACTTGCAGTTTATAAGTAAAAATCTGCAAGGTATAAATTAGAGCATTATGGTTTTCTCCAGAGTCCTTGATTATCCTAATGTTGCAAAAAGGGTTCATTTGGATAGAAATTGATTCTGGTTATTAAAGAGAACCTCCAACCATGGTATTATGTTCCAAATTCAGAGTTTGTGTTTCTCCAGACCAGTCACTATTAAACTATACTGCCTACTAGAATGATTGTCATGTGACTCCTACACCTTGTAGTCCTTTGTCTTATGTAACATTTCCTATACAGTGATTTACAAATTTATGATTTATTGTTTCTGTATAATGCGTGTGATATAAAGTTCTCTGACACCCTACACTGGTATCAATGGCGCTGTTAATCAAATTAAATGTGTCTGAAAGAGAATGTGGTTATGGAGACTTGAGGGGCACTGTTAAAGGGTATTAGTGAGGGAATCCATGGCAGAGGGAGTCACTGGGGGGCACCAACAAACTTTGTTGCACAGGGCTCCACCATGGCTAAAGTTGGCCACTTCCACTTCCTACAGTTCTAACACCAAATCAAAAACATTGATTTGAAAACCCTTGAATCTGCTGCATACCTTCAAGACATGGTATGATTTAGCAGTGGTCTTGGTTGTTCCAAGTCTTTTTTAATTTATGTACAATCTTTATTTGTTTGCAATGGTGTCTTGTAATTATATGTGTTGTGTTTTTGCACTTAATATAATTCTGGTGAGTAATGAGCCCACAAACAAAATAAGATTGTTCTACAACTCTTAGCATGTGTGTGTGGGATATTGGTAAAACAATTTACTAAGTATTAATCTCATCCTAAGGTGGCACAGAAAGATAAGGGAGCTGTGGGAAGCTGGCCTTGTTTATGATGTACACTCAAGTAAGTGGACACCTTGCACCAGACCAGGCAACCCTTATGGTGATTTAAGAGGTCTTAGACCATTTTAGAAAGCTCTCTAAGTGGTAGCCGTGGAGAGCAGCTTTCAGGCTTAGTCCTGAAGGAGTGTAAAGCAGCTTGTTTTATCGAAAAGCAATTTTATAGTATAGATTAAGTGAAAAGAACCACACCAGGTATTTATAAAAATATGTATTTTTTATATGACACTCTCTAGAATGTTCAATATCTCCAACACGGAGATAACACAATGCACACAATACTTCAATTAGAAACACAGTAAATAGCACGGTATACACAGTGGACCCCACGGGGGGACCAAACCATACATTAAGAAACTGGTATAAGAAACTCGGATCAAGACGTAGAATTGCTGGGGGCCCACAGTATCACCCAAGGTAAGTAGATAGGGATCCCATAGAGAGCGTGTACAGCGTGGGAACACGACCGTGTGCTACGTACAAGTAGATGAGCAAGTCGCAGTTGAATTTTTAAAGATTAAGGATCTTTTCCAGTGGGCCCTGAGAAAATCCTTTAGAAGGCAGAAGGTTGGAGATCCACCCCAACTGTGGATACCCTAGTACCCACGTTACCCACACCAGGGACGCCGGGTGCAAAGGGGTAAATTGGTGTCGAAAACCGCAGTCAAACCCAATGGAGGACTTCAGGAAAGTGCCACTGCTGGAAGAGGAGAAAGTGTCCGTAGGAATCCAAACATGGATTCTTGAAGAAGAGTACCTGAAAGCAGAGGGGACAGAGTCTATGTCACTCAGGAGCGACCAGGAGACTTGGAAGACGAATGCCCTCTAATGTTGGGTGCTTCAGGGAAGATGACGATGTCCTTAACTCTGCAGCTGCGAGGACCAGGAGATGCTTAGGAAGACCAGGACCTGGGTACTAGCTGTCCCACTAAGGATGTCGAGTGCTGAGGGGTCAGTGTCCGACGGGAGCACCAACAAGCCATGGCAAATGCAGCCCACACAGGAAGTCAAGAAGGTGCAAAGTTGGGACCAGCAGGGCCCAGGGGACTCATCACAAGCAGGCGAGTCAGGGCAGGCCCCAAGCAATCAGGGGAGCCCAAATGAAACAAAGGTGACCCTCTAATGGACCCACAAACTGGAGGCACTAGAGTCGCAAGAGGGCCTCAAGCAGCTCACCAAAGGAGCAGGCCACGGTGCCCACGAGGTGGTGTGGTTGAAGATCTTGGTGGAAGGAGTTGCCAGAGGCTGGGGCTACTTGGAGCCCAATGTACTTGTTGCAAAGTTGCAAACAAGCCTTTGCACTTGCAAAAGAACTCAGTGTGCAGGGGTTTGGTTATTGCAGCCCCCACAAGGGATACTGGCCTCAACTCCGTGACAGGACAGCTCACACCACAAGGGACGATAGAAAACATCCACCTGTGTTGTTGAACTCATCAGAGTCTACAGGTGCTCAGGATCAGCAGGCCGGTCAGCAGTGTTGAAGTATCTGCGAATGCAGGGAAGTGACTCCTTCCCTTCAAGGGAGATTACTTCAAGTGTCTTTGATGCTCCACAAGCCTTGGAGGGATTTTGTATGAAGCATGGACACAGGGAGACAAAATTGGGCCCTTATGAAGTCCTGCAAAATCCAGAGTGTCCAAACAGGCAAAGTTGAAGTGGTATTTTAATTGAATCTTATCCCACAATGAATCTAGGGACCCCTTAAGTACCCTAGGGTAAGGGTTGGGACATTTCAGAGGACCCTTCCAGGAAAGGGTCTGGACAGGGGGAGGTTACTCCAATGTCCCTTTTCCAGTTTTGCACGAGAGCGGGAGCCAATGGCTCCCAGGACTAGTTTGAACTGGACTATGCACTGGGACATCAAATATGTACCTCATGCAGACTGTCTGGTGCTGGCAAGCGCACCCACCCAAGTCTCAATACACTAAATCCTGCCTGGGAGGTGGTCACAGCTCCCTGTGACAGGATGCCTATTGTTCCACCTTCCTCTGCTCTAGCTTACCTCAGCACCAGAAGGGCACAAATAGGTCTCCGATCGGCAGCAATCATTTTGTGCTGTCCGGGGCTAGGATGGATGGATGGATAGGTTTTTATATAGCGCAATATCACCGTCAGGTCTCAAAGCGCTTTGCATTGGGAACCCGTCCTGGTTTTTCCCTGTGAGATAGCCCCTACAGGGTATCTCCAAGGTGAAAGCCAGGCATCCCGCCGCGGGGGGCCGGAGTGGAGATTACGCAAGGTAATGCCCAGAGTTGCAGAGTGTGAACCTGTGATTCGAGTAGGCATCGAAGCGAGAATTACCGAGTCCGTGGACATTTTGGGCTCAAGACCCTGCCGCGTCGGGAATTGAACCCTGGTCCCGGGTCTGATCTCAGCGTCCGGGTCTGCCTCCTCTAACCATTGAGCCACACTTCTCCACCAGAAGGTTGGCACCAGGAACACTGAGAGCCTAATGGCGGGCTCTTCCAGTGCTGCTTGGAATCATACCTCCCACATCATTTACGGTGTGGGTGTATGATTCCAACATGTTTGACACCAAACATGATCGGATTCATAGCAGCCGTTTTTGAGATGGTCATCACATAATTATGCGATGTCCCTCCATATAGTATATGGCTGCTTCACTGACAACCCGGGAGAATGGACTCCATAGGCTGCAGGGGTGCCTTGCTCATGCAGGGGCACCCTCTCACTTAAAACCAAGCACTATGCCTTCAGGATTGCAAAGGCCTGCTATAGGGTTGACTTATAGGTGTTAAGTGCAGTGAATAAACAACAAACTTAGGGGTCTAAATAGGAATCCAAATGTAATTCTATGCTTTTGTATCATGTCAATTGTACATGAGAACAAACACAGCAAATCCAACAAACCATACCACCAAAAGTGAAGCACCAGTAAACGTGAGTCACCCCTAGTTAAGGATTCCCATCAAAAGTCTTGTATGGATCAATATTCTCATTTGGTAGTCCTTATCGGGTATCGTGTCTCTTGATCATTGAGACCAGCATACCCCGATAGCCAGTTCGGGGTAGCGACCCACAATCACTCGGTACTACCACATGATGTTGATACGATGGGAAGTGCAGTGCAAAAGCAAAAAAGTGGTGATTAAAAAAGGATAGGGAACTTAACACAAACCAGTTTTAATAAACGTTAGCCCCTTCCCCTTTAAAAACAAGAACAGTGTAACATCATCAACGCAGTCCACACAAATAGCTGCGAGGAGACCAACATGTTTCAGCCCTAGTGGGATAGTTCCCCAGGCTTTCGTCAGGGTCTCTGTTCTAAATATATGCTACTGCTTATGAGTGAATAAGGTGTGAAAAAACTATACAAAAAACACACAAGTGAAAACCAGCAAAGGATATAATTTTCCTTCAACTGTATCAACTCCTCTCTTCGGCACCTGGTCGACTTAGTACTGTATGTTGGGGACAAACATACAAGTGAATCACGATCAGCTTTCATGGTCTGTTAGAAGAGATACATCGTTCCTCAAATATATACAAGTTCATTACTCACCCAGAGTGTCCGGGGAGTGGACCTCACCTCTTCCTGGACCTGGCTCGGGATATGTGAGACCCCGCTCTACAACAACAGAAACCGACTCCGTAAATACAAAGGGCAGAGGGATCAAGCGTTGATCTACTCTGGCACTATAACCCATACGAAGTCATAAGGTCTTCTGTGTATGGAGTACACTTACATCTATCAAAACGTTCCCATTACAACCAACTATCCAAACCCTTGTTAGCCACAAACTGAGAAGCCATTAGTATTATAGTCACTAAGGTAAGACAAAAGTGACAACAACCTTGATACAAAACTATAAAGAGAGGCAGAGATGTGTGTCCTACCTGTCCGTCGTTGTCTCAGGATGTGAGACTGAGTCAGGGGGAGGCACCGAACCTCCTTCGTTCTCCCTACTTCATTAGTTTGGTCTGGTGAAGTGAACCTATCGGTGCCAGTGGGGGAGGGGCAGGGCCGAAGGGCTGAATAGGATCCCGTTACCCAGCAACTTATTTCTCATCATCCGCTGGTGTAATAGATAGTTATGAGACCGGGGGAAAAACGGGTCTGTGTCACCGTCTGCCAACAGTGTGAAAGAGACTTGCGCGCGTAATCTCGCGAGACTGGCAAGTCAGAACTACAAGATGACGTCACGCGTCAGTCTCGTGTAGTTTGTTCATACCGCTTCCGCCATCTGACGCAGAAACCGAGCGCTGGAACAGGGGGGAACTACCGGATGACGCAGTGATGTCTGGAATAGTAGTTCAAAGTGAGGGCAAGTCGCTATGATCTACGTAAATGTGTTGGACTTGTAAATGTGTTGGACTTGTAAAGCGCACAGCTGCCCGTAAGCGTCCCGGTGCTTGCTTAGGGAACCCGTCCTGGTATTCCCCTGTGAAAAAACCCCGGCAGGGTGTCCACAAGGTGAAAGCCAGGCATCCCGCCACGAGGGGCCGTAGTGGAGATTAAGCAAGCTATTGCCCAGAGTCGCAGAGTGTGACCCCGTGAGTTGAGTAGGCACCAGAGCGAGAATTGTCGAGTCCATGGAATTTTGAGCCCGAGACCCGCCGAGGCGGGGAATTGAACCCTGGTCCACGGTTGATCTCAGCTTCCGGGTCTGCCGCCTCTAACCACTGAGCCACACTTCTCCACGTGGCATACAATACCTCACAGAGTCTGTAAATTATGACCCAAGTTAAGTACGGAGCCACTCTGAAAGTAAATAATTTATTAGAGGGAAAGACAAGAGTGTGGATATAACCAGCTGTTCACTGTCCATAAGTGGGAACCACAGAAGGGCAGTACGAATACCATAATCTGTCAGACCCCTTATAGTGTTCACAACCTCTGAATTATATGGTGCAGATAAAGCACTGAAAGGCTAAGGGGCATAAGTGAAGCATAGTGGCAGGAAAACCAATGTTGCTATAGACCTACTATATTAGGGGTCCTAGTCATCAGCATAAATCCAACCAATGTTGCTATAGACCTACTATATTAGGGGTCCTAGTCATCAGCATAAATCCAACCAACGCTATGCAGAGAACTCACGCATACCTATATGTATATTCATGACAGATTGAACCAGGGTATGTCATCGTTCAGTCCTCGTCTGTCTGTGCCTAGTTTGAACACCCACTTTTGTTCACGTAAGAACAGAAATCTGGACACATCACTCACATGTGGTGGAATAAACGGTTTTTCCAGGACATGCCACATAAAATCTGTTTCTGCATGATTGTGTGTTATGAAGTGCTTAGTGAGCTTCGAAATATCTTTTTTGCACCGAAAGGTGCTTCTGTGCTCTTGCATCCTCACGCGCACCTTCCGCGTGGTCATACCCACATACCGCTCGTTGCACGTGCAGGTAATGAGGTAAATTAGGTTGGTACTGTTGCAGTTGGAAAACTGCCGCAGTTCCCAAGGCCGATCGGTACCAATGTCCACGCTTGTAATTTTAGTAGTCAAAGGGCAAACAGAACAACCTCCGCACGGATGGTGACCCACCACAGGAGGTAGGTCCCACAGAGTGCCTAACTCTCTCCTAGGTGTGGCTTTGGGGCGAGTGTGTACCAAATGGTCCCTTAGGTTTCTGGAGCGTTTGAAGGCAAAGAGTGGAAAAGCAATTTTCTCTTTGCCACTGTTCAGAATTCTCCAATGTTTCTTAATCACTTTCTGAACGTAATTGGACTTTGAATTGAAAGTACTCACTAGTGTCAAGCGATCCAGAGATGGTTTATCTGTGCGAGGTTCCAGTAATGCAGCCCGATGGTTATTCGCTGCTCGTTTGTATGAACGCTGGACAAGTTTTTTGGGGTAGTGTCTTGCAGTCAACTGCTTCGATAGGTCACCTGCATGGCGTTTGAAAGTTTCTGGGGTAGAACAGTTCCGACGGACTCGAAGGAACTGTCCAAAGGGCAGATTATCCCTCAGGGACTTGGGGTGTTGGCTTTCGTATAAGAGCAGGGAATTCCTTGCCATGGGCTTTCGGTATAGTTCACTCTCTAGACCGCTCTCGGTACTGTAGATAGAGAGGTCCAAGAAGGAAAGCCTCTCTTTGCTCATTTCCATGGTGAAACGGAGGTAGTTGTTCTGACTATTGAGCCATTGGTGGAAACTGAGAAAGATTTGGCCAAGTTCAATTTAGAAACTGTTTATCCCTACACCAGTGATAATTACAAAGCCCCAGACTTCAACAAAAGAGGGAGAATGTACGGATCCAACTATTCAGGATCTAGCTCCGACACAGGTAGTGACTCAGATACCAATAACCAGTCAGCTAATGCCGGTGGCAATCGAGGCAGAGGAGGTAGATATCAAAACTATAGGGGTCAATACAACATGCCAGCTCAATCCTGGTGGCCACCAGGACCTTGGGGATACCCAGGCAATTTCCCGCCATCTATGGCTCCATTTCCCGGGTTTCAAAACTGTAACAGTCAGCCTTTTTTAGCGCGTGGCCCCAGACGGTCACGGGGCAAAAGAAGACCGACACAAGGACAACCTCAGGTCCAATGGGAGGATACTACAGGCCCCCATGCAGGAACACGGAGCCACACGAGAAGGAGTGCCCAGGAACAATAAGCACACCTGAAAAGAGTTTGGTAGTCAACTTAAGTCAGAGAACTTTATCAGACCTTGAAGAAGGTGTGCTTAACAAGGGCCTAGGTTTCGTGACGACAGATGAGGGGGATCCATTTGTCCTTCAAATTGAACTAGCCCAGTTTTTCCGTAAACTAAGGCTCCACTATTTCTTCAAGGACAAGAATACTGTGGAATCAGAGCATGACAGAGATATCAACACTGGCTTGAGGATTAAATCCACTTTCTCACCTCCAACACGTGCCATACCACCTCACATTTTGACGTTTGAACTGGCTGTTAAAAATGACATAGATCAGATACAATACTGCTCAAGGTCTCGCTACAATAACCTGACCATCGCGGAGAGACAGGCTCTTAAAACTTTGACCCAGGATGGGACCATAATTGTGAAGCCCGCTGATAAAGGGGGCTCCATTGTGGTCCAAAATGTAGAAACATACAGGACTGAGTGTCTCCGCCAGTTGAGTAACAGTAACGCATATCGACCTTTAACTATTGATCCCACTCCCAGATTGACGAGTGAAATCAAAGTCCTGGTAGAAGAGGCCCTAGGAGAGGGTTGGATTACCCCTTTAGAGGCACAATTCCTACAGGCAAAGCATCCCACCATGCCCTATTTTTATACCCTACCGAAGGTGCATAAACCCCAGAGACCACCACTGGGTAGGCCTATAATATCTGGCCTAGGCTCACTTCTAGAACCTCTCTCGGCGTTTGCGGATTATTTCCTCAAACCTTTGGTGCAGACTATGCCTACGTTTCTCAAGGACACCACGGATGTCCTGAGAGTAATTCCCGACATAGCCTTTGCTCGAGAGACTGATTATCTAGTTTCTCTCGATGTAGAGTCCTTGTACACCTCCATTCCCCAGGATGCGACTCTGGACACTATCAGATCCATCCTGGAGGAATCGGAATTGGACTCCATCACTCCGGTACCTTTCATCATGGCCCTGGCTACCATAGCCATGAAAGAAAATTTCTTTAGGTATGAGGACCAGATATACCATCAAATCTCTGGAACCAGCATGGGCAGTATTTTTGCCCCTTCCCTAGCGAACCTATATGTTCATGATTTTAAACAAACCATAGTATTGCATCCTACCAATCCGTTTTTTTCATCCATAATTTGGTGGAAACGATACATCGATGACATCCTTATGGTTTGGAGAGGGACTAGCGAATCGGCCCTCAGGTTCCACCAATGGCTCAATAGTCAGAACAACTACCTCCGTTTCACCATGGAAATGAGCAAAGAGAGGCTTTCCTTCTTGGACCTCTCTATCTACAGTACCGAGAGCGGTCTAGAGAGTGAACTATACCGAAAGCCCATGGCAAGGAATTCCCTGCTCTTATACGAAAGCCAACACCCCAAGTCCCTGAGGGATAATCTGCCCTTTGGACAGTTCCTTCGAGTCCGTCGGAACTGTTCTACCCCAGAATCTTTCAAACGCCATGCAGGTGACCTATCGAAGCAGTTGACTGCAAGACACTACCCCAAAAAACTTGTCCAGCGTTCATACAAACGAGCAGCGAATAACCATTGGGCTGCATTACTGGAACCTCGCACAGATAAACCATCTCTGGATCGCTTGACACTAGTGAGTACTTTCAATTCAAAGTCCAATTACGTTCAGAAAGTGATTAAGAAACATTGGAGAATTCTGAACAGTGGCAAAGAGAAAATTGCTTTTCCACTCTTTGCCTTCAAACGCTCCAGAAACCTAAGGGACCATTTGGTACACACTCGCCCCAAAGCCACACCTAGGAGAGAGTTAGGCACTCTGTGGGACCTACCTCCTGTGGTGGGTCACCATCCGTGCGGAGGTTGTTCTGTTTGCCCTTTGACTACTAAAATTACAAGCGTGGACATTGGTACCGATCGGCCTTGGGAACTGCGGCAGTTTTCCAACTGCAACAGTACCAACCTAATTTACCTCATTACCTGCACGTGCAACGAGCGGTATGTGGGTATGACCACGCGGAAGGTGCGCGTGAGGATGCAAGAGCAGAGAAGCACCTTTCGGTGCAAAAAAGATATTTCGAAGCTCACTAAGCACTTCATAACACACAATCATGCAGAAACAGATTTTATGTGGCATGTCCTGGAAAAACCGTTTATTCCACCACATGTGAGTGATGTGTCCAGATTTCTGTTCTTACGTGAACAAAAGTGGGTGTTCAAACTGGGCACAGACAGACGAGGACTGAACGATGACATACCCTGGTTCAATCTGTCATGAATATACATATAGGTATGCGTGAGTTCTCTGCATAGCGTTGGTTGGATTTATGCTGATGACTAGGACCCCTAATATAGTAGGTCTATAGCAACATTGGTTGGATTTATGCTGATGACTAGGACCCCTAATATAGTAGGTCTATAGCAACATTGGTTTTCCTGCCACTATGCTTCACTTATGCCCCTTAGCCTTTCAGTGCTTTATCTGCACCATATAATTCAGAGGTTGTGAACACTATAAGGGGTCTGACAGATTATGGTATTCGTACTGCCCTTCTGTGGTTCCCACTTATGAACAGTGAACAGCTGGTTATATCCACACTCTTGTCTTTCCCTCTAATAAATTATTTACTTTCAGAGTGGCTCCGTACTTAACTTGGGTCATAATTTACAGACTCTGTGAGGTATTGTATGCCACGTAGATCATAGCGACTTGCCCTCACTTTGAACTACTATTCCAGACATCACTGCGTCATCCGGTAGTTCCCCCCTGTTCCAGCGCTCGGTTTCTGCGTCAGATGGCGGAAGCGGTATGAACAAACTACACGAGACTGACGCGTGACGTCATCTTGTAGTTCTGACTTGCCAGTCTCGCGAGATTACGCGCGCAAGTCTCTTTCACACTGTTGGCAGACGGTGACACAGACCCGTTTTTCTCCCGGTCTCATAACTATCTATTACACCAGCGGATGATGAGAAATAAGTTGCTGGGTAACGGGATCCTATTCAGCCCTTCGGCCCTGCCCCTCCCCCACTGGCACCGATAGGTTCACTTCACCAGACCAAACTAATGAAGTAGGGAGAACGAAGGAGGTTCGGTGCCTCCCCCTGACTCAGTCTCACATCCTGAGACAACGACGGACAGGTAGGACACACATCTCTGCCTCTCTTTATAGTTTTGTATCAAGGTTGTTGTCACTTTTGTCTTACCTTAGTGACTATAATACTAATGGCTTCTCAGTTTGTGGCTAACAAGGGTTTGGATAGTTGGTTGTAATGGGAACGTTTTGATAGATGTAAGTGTACTCCATACACAGAAGACCTTATGACTTCGTATGGGTTATAGTGCCAGAGTAGATCAACGCTTGATCCCTCTGCCCTTTGTATTTACGGAGTCGGTTTCTGTTGTTGTAGAGCGGGGTCTCACATATCCTGAGCCAGGTCCAGGAAGAGGTGAGGTCCACTCCCCGGACACTCTGGGTGAGTAATGAACTTGTATATATTTGAGGAACGATGTATCTCTTCTAACAGACCATGAAAGCTGATCGTGATTCACTTGTATGTTTGTCCCCAACATACAGTACTAAGTCGACCAGGTGCCGAAGAGAGGAGTTGATACAGTTGAAGGAAAATTATATCCTTTGCTGGTTTTCACTTGTGTGTTTTTTGTATAGTTTTTTCACACCTTATTCACTCATAAGCAGTAGCATATATTTAGAACAGAGACCCTGACGAAAGCCTGGGGAACTATCCCACTAGGGCTGAAACATGTTGGTCTCCTCGCAGCTATTTGTGTGGACTGCGTTGATGATGTTACACTGTTCTTGTTTTTAAAGGGGAAGGGGCTAACGTTTATTAAAACTGGTTTGTGTTAAGTTCCCTATCCTTTTTTAATCACCACTTTTTTGCTTTTGCACTGCACTTAGGGAGAGGTGTGGCGCCGCGGCCAGGGCGACTGACGCTGGAATCTGGGGACCACGGTTCGATCCCCGGCTCCGGCGGCAGGTTAGCCCAGCACCATGTGACTCTGGGCAATAGCTCGCTTAATCTTCCCGACGGCCCCCAGCGCCTAGAGACCCTTACGGGTGATTGTGCGCTTTACAAATGTGGACTTTGCTTTACTTTACTTCCCATCGTATCAACATCATGTGGTAGTACCGAGTGATTGTGGGTCGCTACCCCGAACTGGCTATCGGGGTATGCTGGTCTCAATGATCAAGAGACACGATACCCGATAAGGACTACCAAATGAGAATATTGATCCATACAAGACTTTTGATGGGAATCCTTAACTAGGGGTGACTCACGTTTACTGGTGCTTCACTTTTGGTGGTATGGTTTGTTGGATATGCTGTGTTTGTTCTCATGTACAATTGACATGATTACAAAAGCATAGAATTACATTTGGATTCCTATTTAGACCCCTAAGTTTGTTGTTTATTAGCTTGTTCCTGTGCGGGATAATACTTAGGCTTGGTCTCTAAACATCCCTCTAGCCCTACAATATTGTGTGGTTTTTTCGTTAAGTGCAGTGACCCAAGATATAGTAAACCTACATCTTTAGGAAGTGGTGCAAGCACCAACTTACACAGGCTGCAATGGCATGCTTGTAGTTCCACTTTGAATGGTCTCTCAGGGGTGGCACAATACGTGCTGCAGACCATGGGAGACATCTGGGGTACCCATGCACTGGGTACACGGGTACCATATACTAGAGTCTGACAAGGGTACCCCAGTAACCAATCTGGGATGTACCTAGTACTGGACCCAATAATTTAGGGAGGAAGCAGAAAGACAGGGGTCCTGATTAGCAGGATCCCATTCTGACTAGTCAAAACCAGCATCACATCAAGCAAAAAGTTAGGGTAACCATAAGAAGCAGATCCTACTTTCCTACAAATCCCCCCCAACGTAAGGAGATGAGACTAACCTTTCCCAGTTGAGTCTTCATTTTCTAAGTGGAAATATCTGGAAAGTCTATATGCATTGGCTTGGTTACTCCCAGGCCTATGTTCCACTGTATAGTCCATCCCCTGTAGGGAGATGAATCACCTCAAAAGTTTGGGGTTTTCACCCTTCTTCAAGAGGGTCTTATGGTCTGTCTGAACAAAGAAGTGAGTGCCAAACAAATATGGCCTCAACTTCTTCAGGGCCCAGACCACAGCAAAGGCCTCCCTCTCAATGGCTGACCAATCTTTCTCTCTGGGGGTCACCCTTCTGCTGATAAAAGCTACTGGTTGATCCTGGCCCTCTGCATTATATTGTGAAAACACAGCCCCCACCCCCTATTCAGATGCATCTGTTTGGACAATCAAATGCTGAGAGTAGTCAGGACCCTGCAGAATGGGAGCAGTGCACATGGCCTGCTTGAGGTCATCAAATGCCTTCTGACAGCTAACAGTCCACTAAATGTTCTTGGGCATTTTCTTAGATGTCAGATCATTGAAAGGAGTCACTACGGACCAATACCCTTTGACAAATCTTCTGTAGTACCCAGTCAGGCCCAAGAAAGCTCTGACCCGAGTCTGGGTAGTTGGAGCAACCCATTCCATTATGGTCTGAATTTTGCTCTGAAGGGGTTGAACCTGGCCTTCACCCACAAGTTGGCCGAGGTACATAACCTTGCTCTGCCCTATCTGGCACTTAGTAGCCTTGATAGTAAGGTCTTATTTTTGCAGAGCCTCCAAAACAGTCTTCGGGTGTACCAAGTGATCCTCCCAGGTGGAACTAAGACAGCTATATCATCTAGACATTCTGCACTATAGGCTTTCAGACCTGTGAGAACTTTTTTCACCAGCCTTTAGAATGTGGGAGGTGGATTTTTCATGCCAAATGGCATCACAATAAATTGATAATGCAAACTAGGGTTTGCAAATGCTGTCTTTGGTTTGGCATCCTCAGCTAGTCTTTGTTTGCCAATAGCCAGCAGTAAGGTCAAAGTGTCAATAAGCACATCTGCTCTAGGAATTGGAGTGACTGCATTGAGTCCCCTGTGGTGAACACAACACCTAACTTCACTTTTTCCACCCTTGGTGTGAGGTTTTGGTACCAGGACTACTGGACTAGCCCAAGGGCTATCTGAGGGCTCAATCACTACCAACTCCAGGATTTTTTGGACCTCTGTCTGGATGCAATCTCTGACATGGTCAGGCTGCCTGTAGATTTTATTCTTGATGGGTAGACTCTTACCTGTGTCCACTTCATGGGTACACCAGGTGGTTTGACTGGGTGCCAAAGAAAACATATGCCTATATTGATTGACGATCTTCCTGCAATCAATCTGTCTTTGGTCATTGAGGCTGACTGCCAAGGCTAAACTAACTACTGACCCATCATCAGGGTTCTGCGAGAGGAGATCAGGGAGCCGGTCACTCTCTTCCTCCTTTCCCTCAGCAGTTGCCATGAGCAAGCCCATGCCATCCCTGTATGCCAAATGTTTAGCCTGTTCACATGGAACACCCTATGGGTGCTCCTGGGAGTGCCAAGGTCCAACAGGTAGGTGACCTCGCCCTTTTGCTCAATGATAGTGTGGGGTCCACTCCACTTGTCTTGGAGAGCTGCAACACCCATAATTTCTGGCCTGGCTGGTAAACGGTTAGGACAGCCTTTTGTTCATGCTAAGCTTTTTGCAATTATTGACTGGCCTCCAGGTTTTTACTTGCCTTCTTCGTGTAATCAGCCATCCTGGAGCACAGACCAAGTACATAGTCCACTATGTCTTGTTTGGGAGGTTTGAGAGTTAACTCCCATCCCTCCTTCACCGGACACAAGGGACCCCTAACTGGATGCCCAAACTGAAGTTCAAAAGGGCTGTAGCCAACACCCTTCTGAGGGACCTCTCTGTAGACCAAGAGTAGGCAGGGAAGAAGGGTATCCCATTTTTGTCTAAGCTTTTCTGGGAGGGCCATGGTCATGCCCTTCAGGGTTTTGTTGAATATTTCAACTAACCCATTGCATTGAGGATGATAGGGTGTGGTGAATTTGTAACTCACATCACACTCCTTTGACATTGCAGTAATAGAACTGGACATGAAGTGTGTACCTCTGTCAGTTAAAACCTCCTCAGGGAAGCCCACTCTGGAAAAAATTCCCAACAGGGCCCTTGCCATCACAGGAGCTGTAGTGGTCCTAAGGGGAATGGCTTCGAAGTACCTACTGCAACGGTCCACCACCACTAGAATATAACTGTCTCCAGATGCTGTAGGAGGGTTCATGGGAGCAATTATATCAATCTCAAACCTCTCAAAGGGACCCCCTACCGCTAGAAGTTGGATATGGGGGGACTTTATGGTACCACCTGACTTAAAACTGGCTTGGTAAGTGGTACAGGAGAGACAAAACTTCTAGGTGTCCTCATACATGTGAGGCCAGTGAAAGTGAGGGACATGCCTGTCCCAAGTTTTACTTTGGCCTATGTGTCCTACCAGGGGAATGTCATGTGCTAGGGTGAGTAGGAATCCCCTAAACTTCAAAGGTATAACCACCCTCCTGGTGGCAGCAGGCTTGGGGTCTCTACCCTCTGAGTAAAGCAGTCCATCATCCCAGTAAATGCTGTGGGACCCACTGACATTCCCAGCAGCCTCAGCAGCAGCTTTTTGTCTGAGGGGTTCAAGAGAGGTGCAGGTTTGCTGCTCTAAACTCAGGTCTGCCCTGGAAGAGCCCCCTGCCCCCAAGAACTCAACCTGATCAGGCTCAGGTTCATCTGGAGCAGTTCCTTCACAGGGTCCAAGATCATCTCTCTCAAGAGACTGATCCTCACTTTGAGTCTGGGGGGAACACACAGACTTACCCCTCCTGCTCCTTCTCTTGGAAGGCACCTGGTCCATTGTTCCAGGATCCAGGGCCTGTTGAGTGGAATATGTACTTATCAATATAACACTCTCTGCTAGTCTCTATGTGAGACTAGGGCACAAAGTACACAATACTGAATCAATGGAACATTCGTAAACAGCAAATTATACAGCAAGCTCCAGGGGGAGACCGAACTATATACTAAAAAAATTGTAAAACAACAACAACATGACTAAACACAGTTCCTAGAGCACGTAGAATCACTGGGACCCCAAGGAACCACCCAGAGGAGTGACACAGGGAGCGCACGGAGGACGGGTGCAGTGAGGAAACACGACAGCGTGCTCCGTACAACTCTATGGTAAAGTCGCAGTTGCAAAGTTACAGTTTAAGGACACTTCTACAAGGACTTCGAGCAAACTGTCTGGAACATAGGAGGTTCAAAGGCCAACCCACCAGTGAGTACTGATGTACCCATGTTACCTATCCCAGAGAAGCCGGGTGCATAGGGGTCAGGTGGTGTCAGAAACCTTTTTTGTTTTCAATGTAGAGCTGCAAAGAAGTACTGCTGCCAGGAGGGCGAAGAGTGGTCAGTGAAATCCAAACCTGGATTCGAGGTGAGAGGAACTTGAAAGCAGAGGGGACAGAGTCTGGGTCACTTCAGTTGACCAGGGGATCGGTAGTCGAATGCCTACCGATGTTGGGTGCTTCAGGTGTGAAGATTGGTTGCTTGACTCTGCAGCCACGGGAACCAAGACATGTTGAGAACAACCAGGATCCAGAGGTGAGCTTTCCCACAAAGGATGTCGAATGCTGAGAGGTCATTGTCTGGCTGGAGCACCAACAAGCCTTGGCAAATGCAACCTATGCAGTCAGAGGAAACAGGTTACGGTGTGTACCAGCAAGGTCCAGGGAACTCTCCAAGCAATGAAGAGTCAGGGCACGTCAGGAGCAACCAGATAAGCCCAAAAACAAACAAGGTGACCCTCGCTAGGACCCACAGGCCAACAGACCAGGGATCGTGAGGGGATCTCTAGCAAGTTTACAAAGTACCAGCCCACAGGACACTCAGTGAGTGGAGGCCAGAAATCTTCAGTACAAATATTGCTCTGGGTCAGGACTACACGAAGTCCAATGCAAAATTGCGGGAATCATCAACAAGCATATGCAACTGCAAATGTACGTGATGCACAGGGGTTCGGGTTGCATGGTTCCCACAAGGGATATTGGTCGTAGAATCGCTGAGAGGGCAGATCGATCTCATGGACCTTCAGAAACCCACCTCTTGTGTTGCTGAAATCTCTGGAGTCCTCAGGAGCTTGGGAGAAGCAAACTGGTCAGATGCATTTAGGTGCCTGCTTTTGCAGGGGAGTAACTTCTTTACTCCAAGGGAGATTCTTCAGTCGTCAAGCGTTGTGCAGGCAGTCGAAGTACTTGGTTTCTTCTTAGAAGAATCTTGTCCAGGTAAAATCTAAAGTCCTTGTAGTCAGGTAACTAACTTTATACCCATGGGAAGGGGTTGGACGGATTGTGTGGACACTCCTAGGGGAGGGGCAGGACAAAGGGGGGGCTATACCCATGTCCTTTGTCCGTTTTCACACCAGAGCAGGAACCAATGGCTCCCAGAACTGGTTTGAGCTGGACTATGCACAGGGACACCGAATGTGCCCCCAGTGCAGACTTTCTGTCACTCTTAGAGTGCACCCAGCAGCCCCAATACACTAAACTTTGTCTGGGAGGTGGTCACATCTCCCTGTGAGAGGATGCCTATTTTCATGCCTTCCTCTACTTGAGCTTGGCTCAGCAGCAGGAGAGCAGAATCGTGTCTGTGGCTGACAGCATCCATTTTGTGCTGCCCAGGTCGTGAAAGCTGGTACCGGGTAGACCAGTGACTCATCATAGTGGTTCTAGAAGGATGGAATCATACCTCCCACACCAGTTACTGGTGTGAAGGTATGATTTCAAGGCGTTTGACACCAAACACAACATGTTTCTAAGCAGCCATTTTAAAGTTAGCATTTACCGCAAGGTTATAATGCACATATATGTCTGGCTGCATCACAGACAACCCCGGAGAATGGTCTCCGAAGGCCGCAGAGGGGCTCTGCTCATGCAGGGGCACCCTCTCACGTAAAACCCAGCACCCTGCCGTCAGGATTGATAAGGCCTGCCATAGGGGTGACTGATAGGTTTTAAGTGTAGTGATTTAGATAGACATAGTGAACCTATATCTTAAGTAAGTGGTGCATGCACCAGCTTACAAAGTCTGCTGTAGCAGGCTGGTTGTGTCAATTTGAATGGCCTCTCATGGGTAGCATAATACATGCTTCAGCCCAAGGAAGGCCTCTGGGGTACCTAGGTACATGGTGTACCATATACTAGAGACTGATAAGGGCACCCCGGTATCCAATCTGAAGTGTATCTAAAGTACATACATGCAATTTAAGGGAGAAAGCAGATAGACTGGGGTCTGGGTAGCAGGATCCCAGTCAGACTAGGCCAAAAACTATAATACATTAGCAAAAGGTTGGGGTAACCATAAGAAGCAGATCCTACTTTCCTGCACCTACTTCCTAAACCTTTATTTTATTCTTCTTTCAAAATGACTGAAACTGTGAGTAGCAGTGGAAGCACGGAAAGAGACGAATTTGCTAATGCTCTTAACCCCTTTCATGCTCATGACGAGCTCAGCTCGTCATGCAGTACACTGCTCGTGTGCTCATGACGAGCTGAGCTCGTCATGAACAATGGGATACTAGGGACACCAGCACCGGGGGAGAATTGCTGTCACATTGAAGGTGTTAAACATCACAGAGAACTGCCGACAGGCAGTAACTCTGAGATTATTAGAACATGGTTAGAACATTATTAGGTGGCCATGTTACCTTCGTGATTGAGGCACACAAGGTGTTCTGATCAGAGGTATTCTATTCCTCGGTGAAATTCCCACCTGTAGATCCACAGACAAATGTATTCCATGAATACATTGAAGTGGATCCACTGAAACAATACATCCCATATGAGGACAGTGAAGTCCCGTTAGCTTACAAGCAACATAAAAACGGATATAAAGGAGCCCTAAAACACACGACTTCAGTCGTAAGACTAGGTCCGCTCAGCATAGGAGGAGCGATGTATGACGTTACTTAGCATGCTATTACTTAGCATGCCTTTTCTACAAAGTTTTTGCTTCGCAAATTCCTTTACTTAGCAGTATTTAATTACGCATGCCATTACTTCGCAAAATCTTTTAAAACCCTTAAAATTGCCATTACTTAGCAGTACATTACTTGGCAGGATTTTACTATGCATAAAGATTTATTTATTTTTTCCTACACACCAACACTACCCTCCACGCCCCCTACACTTTCCAAAACCCTAAAACACTACCCTACACTACACATACACTACAACACTACCCTAAACCCTAAAACACTACCCCCTACACTACACATACACTACAACACTACCCTAAACCCTAAAACACGACCCTACACTACACATACACTACAACACTACCCTAAACCCTAAACCACTACCCCTACACTACACATATACTACAACACTGCCCTAAACCCTAAAACACTTCCCTACACTACACATACACTACAACACTACCCTAAACACTAAAACATTACCCCCTACACATACACTACAACACTACCCTGAACCCTAAAACACTACCTCCTACACTACACATACACTACAACACCACACATACACTACAACACTACCCTAAACCCTAAAACACTACCCTACACTACACATACACTACAACACTACCCTAAACCCTAAAACACTGCCCCTACACCACACATACACTACCCTAAACCCTAAAACACTTCCCTACACTACACATACACTACAACACTACCCTAAACACTAAAACATTACCACCTACACATACACTACAACACTACCCTGAACCCTAAAACACTACCTCCAACACTACACATACACTACAACACTACCCTAAACCTTAAAACACTACCCCCTACACTACAAATACACTACAACTCTACCCTGACCCCTAAAACACTACCCCTACACTACAACACTATCCTAAACCCTAAAATACTACCTCTACTCTACACATACACTACAACACTACCCTAAACCCTAAAATACTACCCCTACACTACACATACACTACAACACTACCCTAAACCCTAAACACTACCCCCTACACTACACATACACTACAACACTACACTAAACCCTAAAAAATACCCTACACTACCTGTCACTACAATCCTACCCTAAACCCTAATACACTACCCCTACACTACACATACACTACAACACTACCCTAAACCCTAATACAATACCCCTACACTACACATACACTAAAACAGTATCCTAACCCCTAAAACACTAACCCCTACACTACACTTACACTACAACAATACCCTAAAAACGAAAACACTACCCCCTACACTACACATACACTACAACACTACCCTAACACACTACCCTACACTACACATACACTACAACACTACCCTAAACCCTAAAACACTACCCCCTACACTACAAATACACTACAACACTACCCTAAACACTAAAACACTACACCCTACACTACACATACACTACTACACTACCCTAACTACACTGCCCCACTTACCTCTCTCTGCCCGTGGTCTCTCTATTCACCTTCAACCATGGATCCACTCTTCTCCTGTGAAGTAACGGCATATGCTAAGTAAAGGCATATGCGAAGTAAAGGCATGCTAAGTTCTAGCATGCAAAGTAAAAGACAATGCTAAGTAAAAGATGCTAAGTAAAAGAAGTGCAAAGTAAAAGATGTGAAGTAATGGTTGTTTACCTGTGGCAGGTATTAGCGGCTTACACTCCACATCCTGAGATAGGCACACTCCGGGTAAGGGAAATGCGTACACTATAGAAAGAAATAGTCAGGCTGTACAGAAATATTGTCCAGTTCATTATGCAAACACTCACATTACAACCTTTGAGAGCTGCTCCACATGGAACAGTCCAGCCCCAACACACACCAATAATTAATCCACAAACACTAAAAGCAGTTATGGGTGGGTTCCCGTCAAAAAGGGATCAAGTACCATTCTGGATTGCCCAAAAAATGGTACAGTTGGAAGCAGTATTTTCCCATACGAGTCAACAGGAAAAACACAGAATGTTAACAATTTGCTTGCCAATGGGAATGGTTCCCTCAATTGATGATTGAACCACATGGGGAACAATCTTTGCTGCAGTCTACATTAGAACACATGGTATCCCAACCACATCAGTTATTCCTGAAGTATTGAAACAGATACAGAATGAGTACGGGGCAGGACCTGCCCTGCACTTGGGGATGAAACTAATGGGTAATTTTGACCGAGTCAATTATACTAAGCTAAATCAAGGGGAAGCAGCAGCAGTGGCTATACGCCAACGCCTAAGGGAAACACCTCATGTGAACCAGGAGCGTGCACTACCAAACATTATTGAAGACACCTATGCTTTACTAGGCAGAGACAGTTTGGGAGTCAAACCAGGGATACCACTAGTAGTGGGTAGTTCTGAAAAAGAGAACTCAAAGCAAGCACCCACTTCTTCTAAAAAGTAGTGGGATAACAGTCAACCCAAAAATAATAATAACAGAAACCCTTCATGGTCAAGGGGTGGGTCTCCCCAACGGTGTCCTCTAAAAAGAGGTACAATCTTAGGAATCGTGATAATATTAGGAAACCTGACAGGTATTGGGATACTGATACGCCTTCCTTTAATTCCTTTCAGGGTTCATCAAAAAGCTCAGAGAGGCAAGGACGGTCAGAACAAAAAATTGAAGATCAACCAAAGGGAAAAAGGGAGACACACCGCACTTCAGATTTCATTATCAAACAGGAAAAGCAACCTAAAGCAAAGGCTCAATTCAAAAAGAAGAAAGTAGCTGGCTTATAAATTAGAAATGCCCAGATTACAGAGGACTCAGCTTCTGAACGGTGAATGGGCTCTGACAATGCTAGCCTGCACGGCAGAAGTAACAATAGCTTGTTAGAAGAACCTGAAGGAATTTTTGATGATAGCATTATTGAATTAATAAATCAAGGTGGAAACACTTGATACAACAGTGAGTGTCCCACACAGACTACATGAATTATTCTCCAAATAGAGGGGGACATCTCAAGAAAAATTAAGGGTCTTTTTTGAGAAAATTTGACATTTGGATATGACATCCTGTTAGCTGAAAAAGATTGGCTGCCTGAATTTATAATGGATTGCCCAAAGGGAGAAAGCGTCATTTTGCCTACTTTTTCCGATCTCATTCCTGGTTCCTTAAAACACTCATACGCATGGGAGTGGACACAAGCGCTAGCTCCGACATTATACCGCAACCATGAAGGGTGGGACGTGGAGTCCAAACACCACAAAAACTTATTAAAAACTGCTCCAACTCCACAAAAACAGTACCCTATTAAAAATGAAGCAAAAAAACTGGTCAAAGAAATCTTAGACCGACTTGAATACCAAGATGTGTTTGAAACTTGCACCTTGTCAATGAACAGCCCTTTATTTCCCGTAATGAAACCTGATGTCAGACCTTCAAAATCTTATCAGAATCTGTAGTTCCGATTCTTACCTTAACTTTCACAGGAACAGAGATGCTTGGTCCCAAAGCCCCCTCAAGAATATCCGGATGTCAACCTATACTGAGCCTCCGAACTATTCCCTTGGGGGAAGGGGGAATTGGATAAAATAACAAACAAAGAAGAGACTGGTCCTAACGGTTCCTCGAGCTCCTAGTCTGTCCCGCAGACTTCTTACTTCAACGGAACCTGTGAAACGAATAATCAAATAACTAACAATTCTTTGCTAATCTTCCTTCCACTCTGTCTGGTAATTTCTTACTTTTACCTACCCTAGTTTTCCAGGATCTAAGCTCCTCTTCTGCTTCTTTCTGTGATATCTAGCTATCCAATCGGTATGCCAAATTAGTCGTATCTAGAATGATAAACCAGACTCTTATTGCATTTTATTTCTTTTGGTCTACTTACTATTAATGCTCTTTAACTATTCTACTTACTTCACTAACTTGTCTTTTCTTTTTCCTTTTATTCTTCTGTTCTTCTCTGTTCAAGATATCTTCTCCTATTTGGTATTAGTTTCGCCCCTATTTATAAATGCATAAGGTTTATAAATCATTGACTAACTTGACTGAAATCTATTCTAATTATTGTATTTGGACTTACTCTCATGTATGTCTTGGCCTTTCTTTTATTCTCCACTCTTATTGGGTAATTTTACTGCTCCTCTCCTGTTGCGTATGTAATCCTCTTATCTATTGTAATTAATCTCCTGCTTTTGATTACAGGTGTTTTTTCAATGCTGTCTGGTGGTACTTGAAGCCCAATGCACTTGTTGCAAAATTGCCAATAAGCCTTTGCACTTGCAAAAGAACGCTGTGCACAGACGTTAGGTTATTGCAGCCCCCATGATGGATACTGTTCTCAAACTAGGTGAGAGGACAGATCAGACCTCGGGGTACGTAGAAAACTACAACCTGTTTTGTTAAACCGTTTAGAGTCTGCAGGAGCTTGGGATCAGCAGACCGGTCAGCAGTATGGAGGTACCTGCAAATGCAGGGAAGGGCCTCCTTCACTTCAAGGGAGATTCCTTAAGTGGCTTTGATGCTCCACAGGCCTTGGAAGGTTTCTGTATGAAACATGGGCACAAACAATGCAGATGTTGATTAAGATATTCCCTTTTATAATATGCATTCATATCTATTATATAAGTTAGCATAAGGTGGCTAGATAGACGCCATTTGTATTAGCATTACGAAACCCACTGAGTTATCCTTACAGCATGCAAGCTTCGTTAGCTTGTGTGCCTCCATGTTGTAATGTGCAACTGCTAGAAGTATGTATATGCCGCAGCCACACTAGGCCTCATTTGTTTTTTGCTTGTTTTAGCAGAACTGAAAAACTGTATATCGTTATTATTCTTCCTCTGCTCCCCAAGGTAGAAGTCGGATCTGCTAATGAATAGATGCTCTTTTCATACATTCCTGTCTGTAGGTGTAGTTATGCTCCCACATTAGGAGATGTTGAAGCCCGACACAATGGCCTTAGACCACTAATAATACACCAATCTGGAAGGTGTTGGCTCATCTCTCTGTACCCTCTTTGTTCATGCCCGGCTCCAGACGGTATTTTTCCATAGTAAGCGTTGCTGAGGTCTCGAGAAAGCTTTATCGTGTATTAGCGCCCTTTGGGCAGGTAGTCCCCCTCAGCGTCCATCTTAGGGTGCAGGAGGTCTGACCGGGGGTCTCTCTGCAGAGAAGTACTAAGTAATTAAGGGCCATATGTAGGTAAATCCCAAATACTAATTCTTAAATACCGATTTTTACCGAATTTTACCAAATCGGTAATAAGAATTAGGTATTTGGGATGAAGGTAAAAAATCGGTAAAAATTACCGAATCAGTATAATTCAGTAAATAAATACTGAATCCCCAACACCGATCGGTAAATACTGATTCGGTAACATCCGAATCTGTAAATACCGAATCGGTAAATACAGAATCGGTAATTTAAAAATAGAAACAATTAAGGAATCAGCCAATCCGGTGCAACCACCCCTCCTCCCAACCAGGAAGTGGCCACACCCATGCAGGTGCACTCAATCTGAAGCTGCTGGAGAGGCTGGGAGAGCAGAGCAGAGCCCTGGCAGCCACTGGAAAACATACTCCAGGAAACCTGCAAAATGACAAGCAAAGACACTGAAAGGGAAGGTGCAGAGAGAAAGAGGAAGGTGAAATTCAGCACCATGGAGCTGCAGGTCCTTGTGGAGGAGGTAGTGAAGGAACACCACATGTTGTTTGGCAAGCAGTCCATGCAGGTGGCGGAATCTGCCAAAAGGAAGATTTGGCAGGCAATACAGACAAAGGTTAATGCCATTGGAGTGACCCCACAAGACACTGACAACCTCAAGAAGAGGTGGTATGACCTCCGGAGTGTGACAAAACGAAAAATAGCTGAGCTCCAGAAACAAGCAAACCTGACAGGAGTAGGGAGGAACAGGGCACCTGCCCTGACTGAGCTTGAGGAGCTGGTGGAGTCCACCATTGAACCTGACCACGTCTGTGGGACTGGGGATGCAGACAGCTCAGCCCGAGCTGCCAACGGAGAAAGGTTAAAAGCATGCACAGCAATCGCCCCCACCCCTTCCCCTTCCCTTTCCCCTTCCCCAATGTGGTAGTGTTAACCCCACTCCAGTACAGGTTTTAGTATACACCAGCAATGCATTATGGGAGATGCAGTCACCGAAACACCCACCATGTCAGACAGCACACCAAACAACAAGGCATGCAACACACATCAGTGATGAGCAAGCTGAGGAAATAGCGACAGTGTTTCAGCGATAAGAATTTAATTGTATAAGCAGGGCTGCAGGACCACAGAGCTAATGTATGATTTTCTGTCCACAGGCGAGACATCTCGCAAGCGTCCCAAGGACAAGGAAGGTAGTGCACCATGGAGGGAAGACACACAGGAGGCGAGTACCAGTGCAGGGCAAACCACACAAGCAACTGCTACATCACCAACACTGCCAGCCTCCCAAGAACTGCCAGCGTCACCACAGCTGCAGGCCTCCCCAGAGCGGTTTGCCTCACCACTACTCCTGTCCTCACCTGAACTGGTAGCGTCACCGGCTGCAACAACACCTGCAGTGCAAAAAACCAAGAGGCATGTCGTGGCCACACTCAGGGAAATGGAGTCTTCCGCAGGAGACACGGTGGGGGGTGCTACATCAACCGTGGCAATTGAGGACAGCAATGCTAATCAGCAGTCCACTGCCGGGGGGGCCCACAAAGGTGCCAGACGCTGCAGGGCCAGAGACAGCAGTCAAAACCAACATGGCGAGGGTCCTGGTGTCTTCTGCGGACTGGAGGATAGTATGGTCAAGGTGCAGGGCATGCAGGGGAAAGCCATCCAGTCGGTCCAATGACAGATGAGGCACCCAAATAAAAATGTGAAAAACATTGATAAGGGCATCAGCTCAATGGTGAAGGGAATGTCAGTGCTGCTGCCGTGCAGCAAGCTGGACGAGGACAGGACAACAAGGCGCAAGGAGCGGCAGAGGTCAGAACAACACACAAGGGCTGTGAACCGCCTAGCCACTGCCACTTCCCTGCTTTGCAGGCACTGCGTTAACATGCAGGAGGGACTGGCACACAGCAGCAGTGAAGTCTCCAGGATCCTCATCCTCAATATCTGTTAATTCTACTGCTGTTCCTTTCTTAGTGGCAAGGTTGTGCAGCATTGGGCAAGTGGCAATGACTTTACAGCAGATGAGGGGTGAGTACTGATGTGCGCCTCTGCTTTTGTGGAGGCAGCGGAACCTGCTTTTTAACAGCCCCAAGGTGCGCTCCACAACGTTGCGGGAAGATTTGTGTGCCACGTTGTATCATCCCTCAGTCGGGGTGGATGTGTTCAGGTAGGGTGTCAGGGTGAACGAGCGGATGGCATATGCACTATCGCCTATGTGGAAAAGAGAGAGCCATTAATCACATGCACAACAACACCTACATCTACAGTATCTATCAGGGTGTGTCACAGTGTTTTACCTAGCAGGTATCCTTCTCCGAATTCCCCCGCTGCCAGGCGTGTGTAGATCCCACTTTTCTGGAAGATATAGGAGTCGTGGGTGCTTCCAGGGAATTTGCCCATGATGTCTGTGATTATGTTGGAAGCATCACAGATTACCTGCACATTTATGGAGTGGGTGGACGTTCTGTTCCTGTAGATGTACTCAGTGGCTGCAAGTGGGCAGATTGGGATGTGTGTGCCCTCAATGTAGCCGATGACATGTGGGAACTGTGCCATTTGGTAAAAGTCAGTCTTGGTCTTCAGCAGTTCCCCATGTGTGTCAGGGAAGCTGATGTATCGATGCATTCTCTGCATTATGGCCTCCAGGAACTTCCTGAAGAAACGGGACAGGCAGATCTGGGACACCCCACCTATTGCAGCTATCAGCTCCTGGTAACTGCCAGATGCAAGCAGGTGTAGGCTACAGAGCACCTGCACATGTGATGGTATGGCGTGCGCCCTTGGTTTTGGGTGCTCCAGGAGTGGGTGCAGGTCCCTTATCAAGTACAGGATTGTGTGGGGGTGTAGCCTGTACCTTTCATGGATCTCTGCCTCAGTAAGTTGGAAGAGTGTGATCCACTGTCTGTAGACTTGCTCCTCCGTCTCCAAATCCTCTCTCCTGCTGCCTGTAGCTGTAGCCACCTTGCTGTCACATAGAAAGCCGCCCTTCTGGTCACACTGTTGCATTTTGGGGCCTGTTTTATGACCTGCACCTGGTTACCACCTGCCCTCAATCCATGGTAATTACCGACTCTTAAATACCGAATTTCATGAAATTCTGTATTTTAGAAGTTACCTACATTTCTATTCTCATGTTTACCGTTTCTTATTTACGGATTCGGTAAATAGGGATTCAGTAATTCAGATTCGGTAATTTCGAAATCGGTAAGGACGAATAAATGTTAACAGCCCCAAGAAGCCCATGTCCCATACCTCCTGCAACTCTTTATTGACTACAACCTGTATGGCATGAATCTACTCTACCTGGCAGCAGTGAAGTTCGGGAAGACGCGGCAAAAAGGTTAGTGATGCATTCTGTGGTTACTTGTGGGGCGTTTGGAAAATGTCTGAATTAAAGCCGTGTTAACGCGGGATTTCTGGTCTATGGTTATTAATCCAGATCCCAACTCAGGTCGACTGAACCGTTGGTACCTGTCTTTGAGTAAAAGGCAATCCACTACTAGGTCAATTAATAAAGAACTTACACCACTCTAAAGAACCACTTACTACAGAAAAAGGTTTAAAAGTTTATTATAAAGTCAAAGCTATCTGGAGATACAAACATCTCAGAATGAGGTTCAAAAGATATACGGGTATCAATATAAACATAAATTCTCTAAATGCTCTTAGTCGGCAGAATAATATAACCAAGACAAGTTCAAATGCCATAAGAGTTGCAAGAATAGCTACGAGTTGCAACCTGAGAATCATTTACAGAAAAGAAAAGTTCAGATTAGACTGTCCCTACACTAGACTAAGTGACATCCCTACTTAGCAAGATCTTTACCTAAAAAGGTGTCAGCCGTGGTGACTTCCAAAGAAGTTCACACACTTCTCTTAGTCTCTGTTGTAAAAATCGATCTCTTGCAGTTAAACTATCTGCCTACCCATCCGCTCTCTTAGGCTCCTCAGACCCTCTGCTCTAACTCCACCCCAGGGTGCTGTCCCTAATACAAAATCACATTTCCAATAGAAACGCCCTTAGAGACGCCCCTCACGTGGTGTTGGTTCTGGCGGCAATTTCCATTCTGATACTCCTCTGGATCCATCGTTAGCGTTGACCTTGCTTCCCAGGCTCCTCTCCGCTGGACGGTACCCCCCAGGAAATTCCTGAAGCCTCCTCCAGGCCTGTGCCAGGCTTCTCTGAACAAAGCCTATTCATCACTTTCCTGATTAAACCCCCTCGCACCTGCAAACAGACACTTTCTCTGTGGGCCCCAAATTCCGGCCTCCACCATATCTTCTAAGTCATAAACCATCGAACAGGCTCTGCGTTTTGTGCTTAACGTGACCCTTCTCTAACGAGCACATGCAGATCAAAAGAAATGACTTTATCTATTCAGGCCTACTAGAATTACATGAAACGGGCCTCTGCACTCTGCAAACATTTAATTTCTTAGTTTAAACAGTATTCTAACTTATAACACACAATGATTAAATATAACACTTATATAAAACATATACTTCAGTTCTGTAGTCAATAATACTTTGAACTACAATAACATTAAGATCCATATTATGTGGAAATGCATCAGCTACTTGTATTCTCTGTGAACTGCCATGTGGCCTACACATTTCTACGTTTAGCAGAATTACATTTTCCCTACCGCAGCCACATAACATGGGATTTCAACATCATTCTAACATTTTTACAAACCTCTACGTTAGTTTTCACACTGGTATATGTATTCTTCCTAATTTAAACACTCTTATATATTTCCACTCTATATATTTTACACTCTAATAAAAGATTTACTAAGCTAATGCAACTTGCTTGTAAATATGGTGCACTTCTACATTTTTTCAGATTTGCGCTCTCTCAGTCCCCCCTTTGATGACTTTTAGTAGTCATCATCATCACACCACCATCCCTAAGAAGTGAATTTTCAAACTGAAGTCGTTGCAATATTCCCTCGTTTCATCACTTCTAGGGCCCTCAGGCTCCTGTACTGATTATCCTGCATCGCAGCCAATCTCCTCTCCTGCTCTCGCATGGATCTCTGCAACCTGTTTGCTCTAAACCATTTATACAGTTGCACCAATCCCCACAAAGTGATTACACAAATCACTATTATGATGATAGGTTTCAGTATGTACCAAATGAAACCCTTTCCTAGGTTGGCAAACCAACCTCCAACTTTACCCATTCCTTGACCTACTTTTTCCCACACATTTACCTGCGTCAAATCCTCAATCTCATGATGAATTTCAGTAATGTTCCGTATGTACTTTTCTAGAGGTTTTGAATTGTCTGGAATGTAAGTGCAACATTCCTGGACCTTCAAAGCCTTACAGACTCCTCCCTCTTTGGCTAACAGAACGTCTAGAGCAAGTCGGTTCTGAAGAACCATTGCCCTTATCGATTGCATCTCTCCCTCCACCAGCATTAACGATCTAGCAGTACTGGCGGATAACCTATCTACGACTGTTGCCAATCTTCTAATCTTGATGTCATTTAATATTACCCCCAAAAGAGGAAGTGTAGCACCAAATACGTCTCCAACTATCTCCTCAGTGCTCACATCCCTTCTTCCCCTAGCTTGAGTTCTTCCCTCTTTAGTTTCTAAATCCTTAGCATGGTATATTTTGGGAAAAACAATTGCCAAATAACATGATCCATACCAATTATCCGGTAGTTTCACGTATGCATTCCTCCCACAAACAAAGTATACATTTGGGATCACCTGCATTTCCTTCAAGAAATCTTTGGAGTAATACTCTAATTGGAAAGCATGTTCACAACTTACTTCTCCCACAAACACATTTTCGTAATAGGTTTGACCCCTATGTATACACAGTTTCCCCTTTTTCTCTCGATCTAAAGCTATTGGACCACTGCTACCCTTTCTTTTGTGCGATCTTTCTACTTCGGTCCAATCTGTTTTCCATTGACCTGAAGATTTTAAAATCTTCTGTCTCCTGTACCGATCATCCACCTGCCCTATAAACTTTTCTCAATTTCTGACACTTTACAAGTCAAATTATTTCTTCGGGCATGTGAAGTATCTAATGTTTTCCATGGAAGGAAACATTTCTGTAACCTGTCTTCACTCTTATAATAATCCCATTTATTCAAATGCTTGTAATTCGGTACTTCTGGTAACACTGAATCAAAGTTTGAGAAAGAGTATTCAAAACCATCACGTTCATAAAATATGCTCAACAACAAACTACATGTGATTCCATAAGTCAATGGAAGATGATGATACCTGATGCCTTCATCTACAGAGGCTGGCAATTGCATGCAGACGTAGCAATTCTTCGCCTCCATAACATCAATATATTCATAAAGCAATTTAGCATAAGCATTTGATTTAAAATTCCCCTGGATTCATCAACATGTAACATACGAATCTCAGCTGCTAGCAAAGCTTTCTCTCTCTCTGTATTGTCCCCCCTTTGACCAGCAGTAGTAGGTTTCTGTGTCGATACACTTTTTGCTTCTTTTGTTGCCTTTACTTCATTTTCATGTCCCACTACATATGATATAGTAACCACTAAAGCTATAAGAAAAATCACCCCCACTACAAGTGTGCCTACTGTGCATTTTGCCCTGCGGTTCGGGTTGCCAGCCTCCATGATCTCAAGACAGTGTAGTCCTGCTCCTTTCTTTATTTCTTCAGCCCTTTCGGACCACACCTGGAAGCCGATAATCCCCTCCGCAAAATCAGTCTCTGAGTTCTGTAGCAGTAGACAACCCTAGCCCTTCTCCATCCGCTAAAATGGAAGTCCCTACTTTCTTCTTCTTCCACTTGGCGCTAGGTTAACTCTCAATTTGTTTATTTACAAAGTCTTCACAAAGTTTTAACAATCTGGAATTATTCGTGTTCCAACAACTCGCATCACACATTCTAATATTTCCAAACGAAGAAGGAGTTCCTCAAGTATTGGACACCTTGAACAACAAACCGGAAATTCTACCTTATTCAAAACCAAGTCCCTTATTCCGCTCAGGTAAGGAGGATAGACGATATTGAGTGTCAGCAACCCTTCGACCTCCACTCCTGGTATCAGCAACTTTATTTCCACTATTATGATGGGGTCAGTACTGGTCAGGGTCACTTCCCTCACCCTCCCAGTTCTGCGTGTTTGGGACATCTGCAGCGAGGTAGGTCCACTCAGGAGTAGCGTATCTTCTGCAAGGCACTCGCACCCTCCTTGATCGTCTCGGACCTTCCTGTTCTTGTCCTTGTGCACTTTCGTCCGGATCTGAGTCTTCGGATATAGGAGCAAGGATTCTCTCTGGAGTTGGCTTTAAGTTCGGCCTCTGCTTTCTTTCGGGCCAACTAGTTTATCCACGTCTTGTTCTCCTATTTCTTGTCCTCACAATCTGTTCTTGATCACTTTGGTACTGATCCGTGTCTGAGCCGTATTCACAGCAACTTTCCCCTTCAGTGGCAACTTCAGTTTCACTGCCGTCCTGCCTTTCTTCTTCTGGATCTGTAGCACTCCCAATTTCTTCAGACACCCCCACAGCTTGACTGATTCCCTCTAGTGGTTCACTGTCCACTACTGGATTTTCATCTGCGAGAGGAGCTGTTTCTTCTAGGGGTGCTGGAACTCTTCGAGTATGGGAAGCATGTATCCAATTTGGCAGCCCTCCACACTTCACTGCAGTGTTCGTCGTCAGGATAATCTGATAGGGTCCTTTCCAACGCACGTCTAGGCAGTTCTTCCGGACGTGCTTCTTGACGAGAATCCAGTCACCTGGACACAAGTCGTGACATAGATCTCTGGAAGATGGAACTTCAGCAGCCTGCACCTGAAGAGACACAGAATGAATGGCGTCAGACAAACCTTTGCAGTAATCCAGGATCAGGTCATCTGTAATATTCAACAAGGCTGCAGTTGGAACAGACGGAAGTCTCATTGCTCTCCCCATTAACACTTCATGAGGAGATAGTCCTGTTCTCCTGTCTGGTGTGCTACGCATACTCATGAGCACCAAAGGCAAAGCATCAGGCCAGCTTAAGGACGTTGATGAACATACCTTAGCTATTCGGCATTTCAATGTCCCATTTATCTGCTCCACAATACCTGAAGCCTCTGGTCGATAACTACAGTGCAATTTCTGATCAATGTTCAATGCAGAGCAAAGCATCTTCACAATTTCACTGTTAAAATGTTTTCCTCTGTCCGATTCCAAGGAGGCAGGCACCCCGAAGCGCGGAATCAACTCTCTAAGCAACAACTTTGCTACTGTGAGTGTATCGCACCTGCGTGTAGGGTATGCTTCAACCCATCTGGAAAATATGCATACAACCACCAAAACATACCTCAGGCGGTTGACTTTTGGCATCTCAATAAAATCTAATTGCATTCTGTTGAAAGGCCCCCCAGACCTCCCAATGTGACTCAGTGTAACTGGTGTTCTTTTCCCTACGTTCAATTGTTGACAAGTAACGCATCGCTTACACACTGCTTCTGCTGCAATCCTGAATTTAGGACAATACCAAGTCTGCCTAAATACCCTCAGCATGGCATCTCTTCCCAAGTGTACTGGACCATGTATCTGTCGTGCCATTGGATTCACCAATTCCTCAGGTAATACTGCCCTTCATCTGCTGAAACCCAAAAATCCATTTCACTTTTCACACAACCTGCTGTTTCCCATGCCTTTTTCTCAGATTCAGGTGCATTCTCTTGCATGCCTTTTAAATCCTCCCAAGTGTCAACAGTTTCTAACATCATGTTTAATTCTGTCTTTTCCTGAACCCACCTACTTCCACCTCCGTGAAAGAGTACCCGTGCTCCGCACAATAGTGGGCAACTTCGTCTGCATATCTATTTCCTTGTGACACAAAATCTATTTTTTTAGTGTGGGCTACACACTTGACAATGGCGATTGCATCTGGACCTTGTAATGCTTCTAAAAGCAGTCGCACAAATTCTCCATTTCGAATAGGCGAACCAGAGGAGGTCATGTAACCTCTCTGAGACCACAATTGCCCAAAATCATGAACTACACCGAAACCATATTGGCTATCGGTATAAATGGTGACTCTGATTTTTCTACCTGCTATACAGGCACGTGTCAATGCAATGATTTCTGCTACCTGTGCAGAGTGTACTCCTTCCAGGCAAGCGGCTTCCACAACTCCAGTAATGGTGCAAACAGCATAAGCTGCTCTCAACCGACCAGTATCGTCTCTTAAACATGAGCCATCAACAAAGAAAACTTCATCAGGGTCAGTCAACGGCTCATCCACAATATCTGGTCTGGGCTTCGTGCATAGTTCAGTCACATCAAGGCAATCATGATCTTCACATTCTTCGCCTTCTATATCATTAGGAAGTGGCATCAATGTAGCAGGATTCAAAACAGAGCACCTCTTGAGGGTCACGTTCTCCGCAGCAAGAATAACTTGCTCGTAGCGCGTGAGCCTACTATTGGTCAAGTGCTGTGTCTTGGTCCTGGTCATTAACAATTCTACAGAATGCGGTACATACACCACTAACTGGTGTCCCATCACGATGTTCTCACACCTTTCAATGCTGACACCCGTTGCAGCAACGGATTTGAGACATCCGGGCAACGCTGCGGCTACCGGATCTAAAGTAGCCGAAAAGTATGCAACTGGTCTGCGGGCATTTCCATGAGTTTGTACTAAAACTGACAAAGCACATCCCTCTCTTTCACAGCAGTAAAGTGAAAATGGCTTCTCATAATCTGGCATCCCCAAAGCTGGAGCACGACACAGGTCCTCTCTCAGCTGTAGGAACGACATCAAACACTCCTTGTCCCATGGTACCGGATCACTCACCTCCTTGTGCGTCAGTTTCTGTAAGGGTTTTGCTTTCAGTGAAAAGTTGGCTATCCACTGTCGGCAATAATCAACCATTCCTAGAAACATCCTGACTTCTCTCTGTGTCGTAGGCGAGTTCATCTTCATTATCGCCTCTATTCTATCTGGTGACACCTTGCGTTTTCCCTTTTCTATCCGGTGACCCAAATACTGTACTTCTGTCAGACAGTACTGTAATTTGCTCGGAGATACCTTGTGTCCATTTTCAGCTAAATGGTTCAGCAAGGCGATGGTGTCTACCTTACAAGCTTCTTCTGTTCCTGACGCAACAAGTAGGTCGTCTATATACTGGACCAGAACCAAGTTCTGTGGCAGTACTAGACTTTCAAGGTTCTTCTTCAGTAACTGATTAAAAATTGATGGGCTATCTGTAAACCCTTGTGGGATACGACACCATGTTAAGACGCGATTTTCCATTTTAAAAGCAAAAAGGTACTGGCTCTCCTCATCCAATGGAATTGAGAAGAAGGCCTGACAAAGATCTATCACTGTAAACCACTCAGCTTGGAATGGTATCTGAAATAATATCACTGATGGATTCGGTACCACTGGACAACTTGAAACAACTATGCTGTTAATCTTTCGAAGGTCCTGTACTATTCTGAACTTCCCACTAGGTTTCTGTAAACCCATAATCGGGGAGTTACATGGACTACCCACGATTTCCTTCAGTATTCCCTGCTGAATCATAGAGTCTATTACAGGTTTTATTCCTGCCATTGTTTCCTGTGACAATTTGTATTGTGGCGTTCTTGGATAATCGACATTTGGTTTTACCATGATCTTCACTGGTTCTACCCCTTTAATCAATCCTATAACTTCTCCAGTAAAATCCCATACCTCTGATGCCACTGCATCTCGTAAGTCCCAAGGGAGGTCCTCCACAGTCAGAGTGGGATACAGTTCTACGCATGTCCTCGAATTAGCAACTTTAAAGGTAGCATCATCGTCTGTAGTCTGTACCTCCACTCCCTGAGGTGTGCAGTATATTGTGCAGTTCAGTTTGCACAATAAGTCCCTTCCTAACAGACACACAGGACTTGAATCACATACTACAAACTGATGTTCATTCATGTAGTTTCCTATTTTCACTGACACTGGTTCTGTCAAAGGGCTAGTCATTCTCCTGTTTGCGACTCCTACCACCTGAATTGTTTCCCCCGACATTGGTAGATCTGGAACCACTGCCGATCTCAAAGTTGATCGAGTAGCTCCAGTGTCCACCAAGAATGTTGTAGGACACCCTGCCACTTCTGCCTCAACAAACGGTCCTCTTTGATCCATCTCTAGTACTGCCCCGAGGGTACAGTCCTCTTCTCTGCTTACACGTTGTCCCGTCAATGGATCAATGTAGTAGCATTTTTCTTCATCTATGAAAAGAGGCATTTGTCTATAGACCTTTCCCCCTGTCGCAATCTTTGGTGGCTGCGGAAACTGAGCTCGTGGAGCCGAAGTCCCCCCTTTGGCCACCTTGCTTCTTGGCACTGTCACCCCTTGAACTGGAACCTCTTGAACTTCCTCCTCTAATTCTAGTTCGCCGTTTTCAGGGTTATAGGGACACTCGCGTCTCCAATGTCCCACCTGGTGACACTGGTGGCACTTTGTCGTCTTCTTCAATGTGGCAAAGTCTATTCTAGGTCTCAGGCTTTCCTCGTTGTTTTTATTCTGACTATTTGACTTCCGTCCCATTGTCCCCGTTCCCTGTTGCTGCTGTCCGCCCTTTCCAGCTGACTGCATTTGCACTACCATAAGTTTCTCCTTCAATTTCTTTGCCTTAGAATCTATTTCATCACTGCAATACCTTGCATATCTCAAAATTTCATCCAATGGTTTGTTTTGCCAACAAATTAAATGTTGCTGAATCATCAAACAAATATCAGGTCTCAACCCCAAAACGAACTTTGATACAAACTGTCCTATATCCTTGGGATCCATTACATCGAGTCCACTGTATTGTTTGAACGTTTTCAGCAATCTCTCATAAAATTCATGAACTGTCTCCTTGGGTTCCTGCCTTGTTCGGTCTATTTTTACCCAATCTATGTCTTGTGGTGGCACCTTATCTTTTAACCAAGTTATTACCCTTTCATATTTTAACATGACACTTTCTGACGGTCCATTAGTAATAGCATTCCTTTCTGGTTCTGTAGTTGGCCAGTCTACACTAATCTTGCATGCAATCCACAAGTCTCCTGGGACTACAATGTCAAATAAGGTGTTCAAATCAATCCACAATACCTTTGAGATCTTCACAAACCTCTCTACCTGCTTGTACCACTCTACAGGATTCTCCCTTAACTTTGGAAATGAGTTGGTAAATGCGGCCAAATCTCCTCTACTCCAGGGCACATGTACATAATTCCCATTCGCTATTTCTCGCAAAGGGAATGCCTCCATCTGCACTAGTTTTCCCTCCGGAGACATCACATTCGTACTCCGCCTAACCGTTCCCTTTTTGGACCACCTCTCTTCCCATTTGTCCAGATTTCTCCATGCCCTTATTCCTGTGATCAGTTCCCTTATGTGTGTTTTTAATCCTGTAGTTCTCTTCTCATCTAAGTCCTGGTCTGAATACTGCAACCTATGGTTACCCTGCAGTGTCTTTGTTCTGGACAAATCTACCATATACCTGTCTGCCAGTTCAGACAGTTTTTCATGAATTGCTCTTGCCTTTCGAGTAAAATCCTTTGCTATAAATAGCAGCTCATCTTGTTCGTACATGTCAATCCTTTCTAAGGGCAACGTACCATCTATTATCTCGTCCAAGTCAGATTTCAAGCTAGTCACATCGAGTCTTTTGGCTTTTATCACAGCTTTCAGTACGCTATCCCTAGAGGGTCCATTTACATCTCGCCCATCACAGCTCTGAGTCCTACGGCTGGGCTCAGGCGAGTTATGGGGAGTTCTCCCATGCTCCCATCTCTCTAGGTCCCATGCAGTTCCATCCTCTCTGGGTGGATAGTGAAACACTTTCCTATCTCCCATAGTCCCACAATTCCCATCCTGCCTGGTTTCCCTAGGTGCATGGTAAGACATTCCGTTATTCCCCATTTCTTCACCATTTGCCGGTGGTCTCTGATCACTCGACACATGGCAAGATCCTTCGCTGTTCCCTATGCTCCCACGATTCCAGTGCTGTACGTTATCATTAGGTGCGTGGTGAGTGCACCTAAACCTATCTCTGTATTCTTGGGTTCTTTGGTTTCCCCCACTTTGAATGAAACGAGATGTCTCTCCACACTCCGTACTTCTGCCTCTTTGCTCCTGCCCATTCTCTCCGTCCATATGGCGTGTAATTCCTCTACTCTCCTGACTTTTACCGTCCCACTCCCGACTGCTTTCGCTAGCCCCGCAGTGAGATAATGTCGCATTGCCTCGACTCTCCCATTCTACTTCTTCTCTTGGCCTGTTGCTCGGTGCTTCCATGGACCTATCCCATTCCCTCAAGTCAGCCCTCAGCTCTTTGAAGGATTTCGGCCGTGGTCCCCTCAGGTCCATCGGTCCTCTCTGACCCCCTTTTTCTATTACGGGACCTACTGCTGAATCCAATGGGGTGCTCCACGTCACCGGTCCTGGCAGTTGCCTCCAGGCATTTGTCGTGTTATTCCTCCTTTCCATTTCAACTCTTTCTCTGTCTAACTGTACCTGTTCTTCCTCTCTCCCTTTCTCTGGGTGATAAATCGACCGTATAGGACCTATGGTAACGGGTACTTGAAGAGCATCTGGCAAATCATAAGACTCAACCCTCTCAGTTGCTGGCATCTTCTGCACTATGACCCTTCCAACTACTCCCTGTACCGGACCATGTTGAGGTGTCTCCTCACCTTTGGTAGGTACCCAATCTGTTATAGGGAGTGGCCTATACCCCTCTATGCCAACCCTATCTTCCCTTGGGAGTTCCGTACTTTCTGTCTCCCTATTGTCCGGAGGTGGTCTATCCATTAACAACCTATTTATTACGTTGTCCTCCGACTCGCTCTCTTCATCCTCTTCCATGAGTCTCTTTTCTCCTGCTACCTCTCTCACTGTGTACAACTTATCCACCTCAATCGCCTGTATCCTCCACATCTTGGCTTCTGCATCCCATTTGGCATCTTGCACTGCCCATACTGATCGCCGTACCCTTTCTTGTCGTCTGTTCTGACTCCTGTCATGCGCCGCCCTAATCCACGCATTAAGGGCCTCAAACTGTGTTGGTCTGAGCAAAGGTCTCAATGAGGACATAACTGCTTTCGGCTGATGTAACACTTCTAGTCTAAACGTTCCGTATTTCGGAAAAGTCAGTTCCTCATTCCCTTCCGTAATCTTACTCCACTCACTAATCCACAGTATAGTATGCAAGCCAACATTCGTTGCCATATAGTAAGCTGGTGTACCCTCTGGCGGTGCCTCTTCCCCATAATAAGAATTTCTTCTTTTTCTCTCAAAAATCCCTCTCAAACATTTAAAACACTTCATGTTCAAAACCTACAAAATTTCTATTTTCTCCGCGTTTGTTTACTTCCTGATGACAATCCACCAATCTCAGCGCGGTTCTCGCTAACTGGCCTATCCCAGCGCGGCTTCTCACTGACGTCACACCAACCGCCCTATCCCAGTGCGGCTCTAGCCGACGTCACACCAACCGCCCTATCACAGTGCGGCTCTAGCTGACGTCACTCTCCCCCTTCGCAGCAGTTCCCCTCCTTTCTCAGCTCGTCTCCGCGGTCATGCATGCGTCCCATTCATACTCTGAAAAATGATTACTTCCGACCAAGCGATCACTTTCCTTGACTGTACGCCCACAGTCTAACTGTAATTGTCGCCTTAACCGACGATATGTCTTTCCGTGTACGTCTAGACAATCGCCTTCTCTGATAGGTTACTTACACACGGTAACTTTCGACCTGCGTCCGTTAACCACACACTCACTCTTGCATTCCCCCTATCTCGGTCCTGCGGGCGATCAATGGTACCTCATGATCCCCTTTACTCTGGTCGACAACTACTCTGGGTGTTCGATACAACCGAACCACTTAAGCTCTTCTCCGAACTTAAGATTTTCACTAGTTCACCGGTTTACCAGTTCACCAGTACCAGGTTGCACGCGCTCACAACCTTCTCTCAATCACACTACAGGCATTCAACTCCGCATGACATTACAATACAGATACAACACAAAACACCGCAATCTATCAACGCATGACCCTTGTTATACTCACTCTCGTCCGACACTGCTGCTTCTCTCGTACCGTCAGCACCTTCTTCGGCACGCGATTCTTCCGCTGCTCATCTCTCGATATTTATGGGCCTTGGGATAATCTAACCTAGTCTAGATTACCCTCCTCAAGAAGTTAACCATCCTCACTCTGCTACCAACTGTTAACGCGGGATTTCTGGTCTATGGTTATTAATCCAGATCCCAACTCAGGTCGACTGAACCGTTGGTACCTGTCTTTGAGTAAAAGGCAATCCACTACTAGGTCAATTAATAAAGAACTTACACCACTCTAAAGAACCACTTACTACAGAAAAAGGTTTAAAAGTTTATTATAAAGTCAAAGCTATCTGGAGATACAAACATCTCAGAATGAGGTTCAAAAGATATACGGGTATCAATATAAACATAAATTCTCTAAATGCTCTTAGTCGGCAGAATAATATAACCAAGACAAGTTCAAATGTCATAAGAGTTGCAAGAATAGCTATGAGTTGCAACCTGAGAGTCATTTACAGAAAAGAAAAGTTCAGATTAGACTGTCCCTACACTAGACTAAGTGACATCCCTACTTAGCAAGATCTTTACCTAAAAAGGTGTCAGCCGTGGTGACTTCCAAAGAAGTTCACACACTTCTCTTAGTCTCTGTTGTAAAAATCGATCTCTTGCAGTTAAACTATCTGCCTACCCATCCGCTCTCTTAGGCTCCTCAGACCCTCTGCTCTAACTCCACCCCAGGGTGCTGTCCCTAATACAAAATCACATTTCCAATAGACACGCCCTTAGAGACGCCCCTCACGTGGTGTTGGTTCTGGCGGCAATTTCCATTCTGATACTCCTCTGGATCCATCGTTAGCGTTGACCTTGCTTCCCAGGCTCCTCTCCGCTGGACGGTACCCCCCAGGAAATTCCTGAAGCCTCCTCCAGGCCTGTGCCAGGCTTCTCTGAACAAAGCCTATTCATCACTTTCCTGATTAAACCCCCTCGCACCTGCAAACAGACACTTTCTCTGTGGGCCCCAAATTCCGGCCTCCACCATATCTTCTAAGTCATAAACCATCGAACAGGCTCTGCGTTTTGTGCTTAACGTGACCCTTCTCTAACGAGCACATGCAGATCAAAAGAAATGACTTTATCTATTCAGGCCTACTAGAATTACATGAAACGGGCCTCTGCACTCTGCAAACATTTAATTTCTTAGTTTAAACAGTATTCTAACTTATAACACACAATGATTAAATATAACACTTATATAAAACATATACTTCAGTTCTGTAGTCAATAATACTTTGAACTACAATAACATTAAGATCCATATTATGTGGAAATGCATCAGCTACTTGTATTCTCTGTGAACTGCCATGTGGCCTACACATTTCTACGTTTAGCAGAATTACATTTTCCCTACCGCAGCCACATAACATGGGATTTCAACATCATTCTAACATTTCTACAAACCTCTACGTTAGTTTTCACACTGGTATATGTATTGTCCTAATTTAAACACTCTTATATATTTCCACTCTATATATTTTACACTCTAATAAAAGATTTACTAAGCTAATGCAACTTGCTTGTAAATATGGTGCACTTTTTTTCAGATTTGCGCTCTCTCAGCCGCATTTTGCGGGTAAAAAACTTCTGGCTAAATTTTAAACCAGAATTTCCGAGGGGAAAGGAGACATGAACTTCGATCGTCTATGTCAAAATGTCTGTTATCTGACCCCAGAATAATTATTAGCAAGAATCTCGGAACGCATGTGAGCACACTGTTGAGAACATCATGCACCCAGCACTGTTCAGTTTCAGATCAAATCGCTCAGACATGGGAAGCACGACACAAAAAAAGATTCATAAAAACGGGGAGGGAAATGTACCTTCCAGTAGTCCGCATAAGAATCTGCCGCCCCAGAGGCGTAGTTCTGGGCAAGTAACACAAACGTGCTGTAAAATCAAGATGCATCCTAAACAGGGTAGACGGACATTAAAATCCGTTGCACTTTAACCTGGCGTTGGAAGTGGGTGAGGCTTGAAGCTTGGCAGCTGGTGCACTCGCCGCACTCTGGAAACTCTAAGAGCTGTGGACATATTAATTTTCACGAGGTCTGTAGAGTAAAAGGGTGTTTATTCCCTCTGCGTGTGTGGCCTGAGCCGTAGGTTTGTAGGTTTGTATATGCAGTAGATATTTCTTTATGGTGTGCCAGAACATGGTGGTATTCTTCTCACAGCAATGTAAGCTGTCACTGAATCATGGTTAATCTTGTTCTTTGGCAGAATTAGCAAACTTTTCTTTCACGTATCATCCTGCCCTGGACATTAATACTCGATCAGGCATGCATTGTGTTCTTCTGTGTAACTTTCTTCATAGACCCGGGGAAAAATAGATTAAGATTACTGATGGTCATTCGGTATTGATCAAGTGAAATAGAGGATTTGCGAAGAAATCTTTTTACTTACAAAAATCTGATGCATTAGCCACATTTTTTAGGCATTGGTGGTATATTTTCCTACTTGTTAAATTTGAAAGAGCTGGTTTTTTTGTTCTGTGGTAAAAACTGATCTCTATACAAAGGAAAAGAAACAACTAGCATGGTTGCTCTGCAAGGCCGGTAATTGTGGGAGTGCAGCAAAATCCAAACCTCAGTTACCACAACATGAGAACGAATAAAGTAGGAAACATTTGCACAAGTTTTTTTCTGATCGGGATGAGGTCATAGAAGAAATATCACCCTTGTCAGAACCCTGTTATGGTTACCCTCCAGTTGCTACCAGAGCCAACTGCAAAATGACTAAATAATGTTTAGAAGGATTTTATTTTTCATTTTCCACTTAGGTGGGGTTTCTCTTCTTCCTCCGTTATCATAAGACCACAGAATTGTCTCTTTGTGCTATTACTTGATACATTAATGTGTCACCCTCTTTCTGCTGAATGTCAATGTACAAAAAGTATAATTAAGTACACCTACTCTTTCAGAAATGGCCGTTTGTTCTTGTGCCTCTGCTTGGGTAAACTTAATTGTTGTTTTGTAAGCCACTTTTCACTCCACGGATCGTATTTGCCCACTGCTGTTATTCGTTACAGTTTACCAACAAAAACAAGCATTGGCATTGCCAATAGGTCTTGCTTTTGGGACCTTATAAGTATTTAGTTATGCAGCACAATTTCCTTGGTGCAACAACATCAACTGTTGCTCGGCTAAGCACTTTTAAGGTACAAGGTTTAGCCATGCAACAGCTGATGTTATTGCACCAAGGATATTGTGCTGCAAAACTAAATACTTATAAGGTCCTAAAAGCGAGACCTATTGGCTATGCCAATGCTTGTTTGAGCAGTCTGGGGGGCAGATTTGGGCTTTGTCGCTGTTGTTGGGATACAGCCAGCGGGTGACCGAGTGGACTTTCTGGAGGCAAATAAGTGCTCATTACCTTCTGTTTAGCAACAGGCAGAGGTGTCACTCCCTTTCTCTCTTGCATGGCTGGCCCCTTAATGTATGCATACCTACCCCCCCCTCATCTTATTAAATACAAATTTTACTGAAGCAGTGTTTTGAGGAAAGGCAATATGCAAATGTGGGTCACTTTTTTTTAGTGTGCCTGGGCCGATTTTGAATCCCAATCCAACCCTGATAAAACATGATTCAAACTGCAAACAACGGGCTAGGTGGCTTCGCTGAGTGCAAAGCAATTTAAATACAAACAGTTAATCTCCTCTTACAAGAGCACAGGGTTTGTCGACGTTCAGTGACCTGCACATAACACAGAAACGAAACAAATCCTTCTCTCTTGCATTACCCTGTTGTGTCATAGAAGGCTCCTCTTTGTCATGCAACGCGTTCGAGCACTACAGCAATGTGTGTTTGCTGAAGAGGGACATTTCCGATTATTAAATTGTGAACCAGATTCGCTAAATGCCTGTGGGGCAAAGTCAGATGACCCAATCCTGAATATAACTTGGAAAGAACTGCAGGTGGTACTGGAGAGCGGCAGGCTTAGCCGTGTGTGGAATATATCCAATCTAAACCTTTAATTTCATAGCCAAATATCTCAGCTTCTCTGCTCTGCACGCACCCGGCCCCTGTGTGCCTCCTGATCACACTTGCCCTCCCCTGTACTCCCCAATCTTCCTCTGAACACTCACTACCTTCTCTGGTCACTGTCCATTCTCTTCACACACTGCGGCTGCCCAAGGCCCCCTCCAGGGGCCACCTCAGAGGGCGGCCCCCCTTAGTTTCATTTGGGGGTTTCCCCACTCTCTACTGCGGGACGCCAGGAGGAGTCCCCTTACAGGGCGCGTCAGACACGTCATGTCCAGTGCTGTATGGAGTAGTGCAACTACCAGGCATTTACCCACCATGGCATCAAGCAGTGGTGAGTGTTGCCATGCTTTAAGGATACATTTTAAATACAACTGCCAGGTCCCACTGGGGTTCAGCCAGTTGGCCACTTTCGGGTTTTAATCAACCTTCCTTCCTTCTGTGGTTGTTAAAATGAATATCAGTAGCGGGGTAGGAGAGATCTCTGATCCAGCGGCAGCATGCCTTCGGGAACACTTGCAGTTCAAAAATACACAAGCGTCAAACTCCAGCAAGCGCTATACACAGATAGCTGGGGAAGGAAGTAAGGCGGGCTGGATAATTGTTTACTTCTCCCTGCATTGGCACATCTTGTCACTTCACTTCAGTCAGGCGATGTTTACACCCAGCCACTCCAAGCCGATTTATTTAAGGTCATCGCGTGCCTCATATTCACAGCCCGTATTACGCCACTGGGTTTGTCAGCGTTGTGAATTACTAAATTCAACTGAACAAGAGGCGCGAATGTGGTGTAGACTAGCAGAAGTTTGGGAGTGCAAAACTCCACCTAGGGGGGTGGCCGGCTGAATTTGATGGAATAGTCCAAAAGGTTTCACAGCAACTGCACGTGGGAGAGTGTCAGTTACCTGTGCATAGTACTCGCAGATACACGATATCTTATTAATTGAAATAATCGCTTTGGTTGGAAGTGGTAAGCGTGAGATTCCCTCAATTTCAGCAAATGGTCACATTGTCAACAACAAGCTGTCTGGGGGGGTCTGGGTTCAGTCACCACAGATTAAACTGAACAGGCAACAGCTTGGCAGGAAAGGAGGGATGTTGAATTGATTGCCCACTTAGCAGTATGACTATTGCACAGGAGAATCTCAGCCTATGCTGGGTAGGAGGTTCCGTATCACCAACCAGTAGGGTGCCACGTGGCAAACCCAGAAAATTGTTAAAGATATGGGTGTTTCTTGCCTTACGGTGGTGTAGATCCATTCTCAGTTATAGGTATGCCCAGATGAAAATGGTGTGCTACTTAAGGTTCTAATGACCAGCGCGGTTGTGGTATCTTTTGAAGGGAAAGAGATACGCTAGCCACTTAATCGCTTATAACGTAGCACATACAAGCGGGCGTGGTTTTATTGCAAGTTGCAACAGGAGATTCCCTTATTTCGCCAGCAGCAGCGCACATGGACAGCAGTACACAGCCTGGGAAGTCTGGGGGCGAATACCACAGATTAAACTGTAAAGGCAAAATTACTGTATGACAGGAGGGATAATGGCAAGTACACGAAGACTCCATTGCTTAATGTCACATATTCCATGGCAGGATAGTCACCAATTGACACTGGGAACCTTTGATTCTAATAGTATCATTGGTAATATGCGCATGAATCCGTGGTCTCGTGGGGTATGTAGCCCCACTCTGAAGTATAGAATGCAAAAGAAGTGCATTGCTCCTATCTTGAGTGTGACAGATGCAACAATTTGATACCTGCCAGAGCAAATCAAATTTCTTAGGGTCAGATGCACAACATACAACCGTTACTCCAGCCTCACCGAAGGTAGTCTGTTCGCAGAGGTGTAGAACGGGGTCTCTTGCGCCAGGGTGCGGTCATTGCATGGGCGACATAGCAGATAAGTCTGCGATCAGACGGGGGTGCTTGCGGGCTAGGAGGCCAGGCAATGTAGCAAAACCAATTCTAAGGACCCCTCTCCCCACTGGAATGCCTGAATGCGAGTGCAGTGGGATGTGCAATATTACAGGTATTTTCTCGCCCATACAGGGGCAGAAGGGTACGTTACAGAAATCTGCATAAATAGAGTGGGGGCAAGACTTATAGATCATCAAGGGTCACAGCTGGTTAGCAAGTACGTGGGTATCTGTGATCGAGCTTTAGTTAAGCAAGCCTTGTAGTGGGTGTAAGTGGTCACTCCATAAGGTGGCTGTGACTGCATTAGTGTGCGCTATGCAAGCAGTCTTGCTTGCCATGGTTTATTAATCACAAAGTTCTGTGCACATGCCTGGTCAACCTCACAAAGTAGGTGCACTCTGCTCCCAGGGCAGGCTACGGGTTGCTCATTAATGCATAAAATGCCCCGTCCGCATAGCCAGAGTATATAGGCTGGTTGTGGAAGCGGTCTTCTTAGCAAGCGTGCTGCTGTTCCATAATTTGGGGAAACAGGCGTTTGGGAGTACAAAATGCTAGAAGGGCTGCAAGTACAGGTTACATGAGGTGGAATCCACATGAGCTTGCAGGGCAATATAGCGATGTTTAAGAGAGCACCCTCCTGGGAAGCCATCATCTTCTGGCAGGTCATGGTCATGTGAGGCACTGGTGCATTCCCAGAGAAGGATAACCCGCTCCATGCGCAAGTTTGTAGAGCAAGGGGCTTTGGCTTCAGCAGGCAGGCACTATGCCGGGGGAACACCAAAGGTTAATTTGATAAAGTTGAGGTGCACCTGGCACAGGTGGGCTTGAATCTGTTCTTACTGGACATGAATGTGGTGTAGGAAATTGCAGGTGGCAAGTGAGAATACAGCTGTGTTGGTGGGGGGCTCTTTAGGCAACAGGGGCCGCCTCCAGAGCTGTGTCGGAGTTACAGGGCGATCTGGAAGCAGTTTGAGTACAGAAGGATACATCTGCAAGAGCACAATAGGGGTGCCAGAGCCAAATCCCAGGAGCATCATGGGAGGGTCCTGGAACAATGACGTTGGCACCCCATTAGTCCTTCGGGCGGTTGTGGGCCTGAACACCAGGGGCTTGCCTTGCTACGCTCCACCCTGAAAGGGGCGTGAGCATGGGCGGTGGGTGACCTTTTTAGAGTGGTGGGGCGCAAAGTGATTTGCATACAGCACCGTAGCGAGCGAGCGCAGCGAGCAAGCCCGAACCCCAAAAGGGGGGTTTGGGGTGATAACTCCCCCCAAGAAAATTTTGAAAAAAAAAGAAGAAAAATCGTGCATTTTCAAGCAAATTTGAGGAAGGTTAATAAAGCAATTGTGAAAGTGCAGTTATTACATTAATAGATGGCATAACATAGGTAGCTGCTTATTCAGTATAACCACAGAGCTTCATACATTCCGTCCTATTATGCTCAGACTGAATCCTGTCAACAGGCCAACTGGCTCACTTTCAAGAACAGGACCGTATTCAAACCACTTACATGGACATACAAATCAGCAAATGACATGGCATTCAACCTACTCTCTGACACCCTACCATGCTACACACCAACTCGGAACTTTAGATTCACCAATCACAACTTTCAAATCAGCAAATGACACGGCTCTCAACACCCTCTCTGACACTCTACCATACTACACACCAGATCAGAACCTTAGATCCACCAATCACAACCTTCAAACAACACCAAAGCCACCATGTTTGCCTCCTAGTTCTGGGACTTTTACATCTCTGTCCTTCTACACTGAAACTCCACATCACCCAATATGTGGCCCATCCAATCTCTGCAGGAATTTCAGATGGCATTGAAAAGACATGTGCTTCAAGAAAAAAGCACAGCGGCATGGCGGATGTCGACAATGGCATTTAAAGAACGTGCAATACAAAATAACGTTATATGGGCAAACAGTTTTGTTGTTTTCCCCAAACATTTTGTATTAAGTAAATAGAACACTATGAGCGATCCGTACAGGAGAGCTGCATAATTGTGACCAATTGACTACAATCAACAATCAAGGGGAGAGGATGTAGCCTTACGGCTAGAGCGGTCGGCTTCGGAGCTGGGTAACCTGGTTAGAGTCTCAGCAACAACACTCTACATCCTGTGATTAAGGGCAAATCACTTAATCTCCCCGTGCCTACCAATAAAAAAATGAAGGTGTTCATCTATAACGAAACTGGTGCTCATGTAAAGCGCTCTGATACCCGATGTCTCAGGTCTAGTTCGCGCTATATAAAACTCAAAAAAGAAAAAATCTGAACTTCAAGGTCTGCTTAGCCATACAATATGACTATTCAATGGTCAAATTATACATGTCCTACACACGGTCACTGCGAGGAACCTATGAAGCAATGACTGATGACTCATATGCCTTCCCCATAGGCCTACACACCCAGGAAGCAGCACGTGACTCTTGCTGTAGCTACTCTGCGAGTCACTCTTGTGGAATGCTCAAGAGGAACTGACCCTTTTCTAAGCGGAACAGCTTTGAAAAACCGGAAAGAGAATGAGCTTTACTGTAATGCTAGGAGTGTTGTCTTTATATCTTTGGCACCTCACCTGTTCTAGGGCCCTCCGGTACGCATGCTTGAGCCTGGAACTTCCCATTATCAGAATAAGTGAGTGGATGTGGTTGTCTGCTTGTTAGTCTTTAGTGTTTGTGGCTGTGTGCATGTGTGAGTATGGTTGAGTTTACATGTGCTGGTGTTTGTGGATGTTTGCATGTGTGAGCAGGTTTGCGTTTACATGTGCTGGTGTTTTTGGCTGTTTGCATGTGTGAGTATGTTTGAGTTTACATGTGTTTGGGAAAAGAATTACAATCAATGCAATGAACTCCCCACTGTATTTATGTCCTGAGTAATTTGCCACAGCCTCCTGTGCACTGAGATATCTACACAACACTATTAACCTCCTCCCTGCAGCTAGGCAACATGCAGAAATGCAATTTCATAAAAACTCATACTTACAGGCCTTGGGGATAGCATTTATACCAGATAAAAGCCAGCCACTCTGTTTCTATTAATGTCAGATTTCTGCATCCGTTATCTCTCTAGAGGAACCATGACCAAGGCTGAGAGGTAAAGTGGGCGTAAAATTAGACTTTAAATTTGCTTTTCAAGTGAGATGAAATCCAAATATTGGCAAAGCGAATGTGTTTGACTTTTATAGTAAATACAGATACACACCATCCAAGCACATGTTGACTCGACATAGATGATACATGCATGTAAACATCCATGCACTCTCAGACTAACACACCTACAGTACTACATGCATACATACCATCGGGCAGACCCCCATGCCGACAGAACAAGAGACCCCAGGCAAACAGAACAAGAGACCCCCCCACACACAGAACAACAGACCCCCATGCACACAGAACAACAGACCACCCCCAGGCACACAGAACAACAGACCTCCAGGCACACAGAACAATAGACCGCCCCAGGCACACAGAACAACAGACCCCCAGGCACACAGAACAGACCCCCATGCACACAGAACAACAGACCCCCCCCAGGCACACAGAACAATAGACCGCCCCAGGCACACAGAACAACAGACCGCCCCAGGCACACAGAACAACAGACACCCAGGCACACAGAACAACAGACCCCCAGGCACACAGAACAACAGACCCCCATGCACAAAGAACAACAGACCACCCCAGGGACACAGAACAACCGGCCCCCTGGCACACAGAACAACCGGCCCCCTGGCACACAGAACAACAGACCGCCCCAGGTACACAGAACAATAGACCGCCCCAGGCACACAGAAAAGACCCCAGGCACAGAGAACAACAGACCCCCCCAGGCACACAGAACAACAGACCCCCCCACACACACAGAACAACACACCCCCATACACACAGAACAGCAGACCCCCAGGCCGACAGAACAACAGACCCCCATGCACACAGAACAACAGACCCCCATGCACACAGAAAAACAGACCCCCAGGCACACAGACCAACAGAACAGACCCCCAGGCACCAAGTTCCCTATTACTATTGAGCAGCAGTTCATGTTAGTAAACGGAATGCATGTCACGTCGAATCAGACAGCTGGAGAAAACAGATCGGGTGTGCCCTCAGTCCTGGTGACAAGGCCACACATTAAATGTAAATGTAAATTGATACTTGTATAGCGCACTACTCACCCGCAAGGGTCTCAAGGCGCTTGTACGAATACCGCTTGTTGGACTTTGGCCCTTAGGGCAGGTTCACCCCTAGACTTTTTGCTGGAAAAGGGTGACCTGGAGATGGTGATTTTGGGATTCTGCGCACTTTCACTGTGTCCCAGGGGAAAGTGCGTGCGCACTCTGAGTGCATGTGCTGAGCTAGGCCTGCCCGCCCATAGGAATGCATGGGGAATGTATGTGTCCCTGGTAGTTCCTGATGCGTGGGGTGTACAGGCTTGAGTCTGGTATGTGTGAACTCGTGAGAGTGAATGCTGCGCAACGGTGTATGCAGCATGTATGTGTCTAGTAGCGAAGCGCCATTTCTAGACATGGCTGTACGTGTGCTGTGAGGGTGCTGGCGTGTGATTGGCTGGAGCTGGCTGGCATGCCAGGCTCCAGGAAGTCTGGATGGGTCTGCCCGGTGGTGAGTGGGAGATTAGCATGAGTGATGTGTGGGAGGAGTGTACCTGTGTCCTGGATGGGCTGGGTTTTCCCCACACAATGCTGGCTCCGCCCCCCTGTGGTGTGTCTAATGACCCAAGCCCTGCCAGTGAATAGAGAGGGTGGTTGAGGTAAACAGAGTACTCAAGAACCAGCTGCGACTGGTTCCGCCCCCACTCTGCACCCTCAGACAAAGGAATGCACTGTATAAAAATGGGGCTGTGTCCCCACTGAATTTGTTCTCTTCCAGGATCCTGAGGGGGCTGCTGCTGCTGCTGCTGGGCCAGAGGACCGCCACTTGGGGTGTCTCCCTGCCTGGAGACCCAGTGAGCTGGCTCTGGGCCCAGTATTGCCCCCCTGCCTACCAAGGAGGACTTCTGCTGGGCTTATTAGCCCCTAGCGCCTGGGAGCGCTTTTTATTGACTTTTGGCGCTTGAGGGCGCTTTGCTGTGACCCAGCGCTTAATAGCGCTTGAAATTGCCATTTTAGCGCAGGGAGCGCTTTAAATTTCATTTGGCGCTTGAGAGCGCTCTGGGTGCTTTTGCCTGCTCTATTTGCCAATTTGGAAGCCCCTGGCGAGTGCCCACCTCGCCAGGGACTGTGCCGCTATTGTCGTGGCCATAGCGAGAGCCCACCTCGCCTTCTATCTAAATTTGAGGGTTCACCGCCGCTGCCCGGAGTTTGCCTCGAGGGCCCGCCTCCCGACCGAGGGCCGCGCTGCCATTGGCGGCCCCCAGTCACAGGAAGTCAGGCAGGCTGTAGCGGGACAACCGGAAGTCCCGTCCTGCCCCGGCCCCCAGGAGGAGAGAGACCCAGCGAGGAGCAGCGCGAGAAGAAGAAGCCGGCACCTGTCCCCCCCGAGGCTCCAAGAAAGTGAGGAGAGCCCCGGGGAGAGGGGAAGCGCCGGCGGTTTTATTGACTTTTGGCGCTTGAGGGCGCTTTGCTGTGACCCAGCGCTTAATAGCGCTTGAAATTGCCATTTTAGCGCAGGGAGCGCTTTAAATTTCATTTGGCGCTTGAGAGCGCTCTGGGTGCTTTTGCCTGCTCTATTTGCCAATTTGGAAGCCCCTGGCGAGTGCCCACCTCGCCAGGGACTGTGCCGCTATTGTCGTGGCCATAGCGAGAGCCCACCTCGCCTTCTATCTAAATTTGAGGGTTCACCGCCGCTGCCCGGAGTTTGCCTCGAGGGCCCGCCTCCCGACCGAGGGCCGCGCTGCCATTGGCGGCCCCCAGTCACAGGAAGTCAGGCAGGCTGTAGCGGGACAACCGGAAGTCCCGTCCTGCCCCGGCCCCCAGGAGGAGAGAGACCCAGCGAGGAGCAGCGCGAGAAGAAGAAGCCGGCACCTGTCCCCCCCGAGGCTCCAAGAAAGTGAGGAGAGCCCCGGGGAGAGGGGAAGCGCCGGCGGAGCAGAGACGTCGCTGGAGAGCCCAGCGCGAACCCGGTGAGTGTCTGCAAAAGGGGAGGGGGCAGTCGGGGCACATTGACGGTGCCCGCCCCTCCCCTCCAGTACGAGGCCCCGAGTGGTTGTGAGCCCGTGAGGCTCCAGGCGGCACTTGTGCAGAGCCCCGAGGGGTTCAAGGGGGCACCTGCGGAATCTCGAGTCCCCCAGAGGGGGGGACTCCCACCAAAGGCGCCCCACGTGTTTGCGGGTCCCCGTGAGGGACCCCCCTGCCCCGAGAGCCCTAGTGAAAGGCTCGTGGGGGCCTGACCTGTGTTGTTAAGCCCGGAGAGGCTCTAGAGACAGCGCACTTGTGTTGAGCCTAAAAGGCTCAAGGGGGCATTTTTGAGAGCCCACGAGGGGCTCAGGCGCCCCCATTGTTGCAGGAGCCCAGAGAGGCTCAGGGGCCATTTGTTTCACGAGCCCAGAGAGGCTCAGGTTCCCACGTTGGCCCCATCCTCATCTCCAGCTGCCCAGCACTTCGTGGGCAGCTGCCACGTTTAGGACCCTGACACTTGGGACACAGGGACAGTCACAGGTGGTGACTTACGTGAGTTTGGCGCAATTGGACTTTCTATGCACCTCTGAATGTATTGTTTATGCGTCATGTGCCTTTACACCTCTGAATGAATGTTATGCATTGCATCATGTGTTTTCCTCTTACACCCCTACAGGTATTGTGATACATAGGTGGTTGTTTTCTCCCTAGTACAGGTGGTGCTAGTGAGATCCTGGTTACCAGTAATTACTGGTTGTGTGCTATTTTGTGCTAAAGATTTTACATTCAAAGTGCTATTTTTGAAAGTGCTATTTCTGATTCCTGACAGTGGTCCAGGTGGCCCTGTCTTGTACATATCCCCTGTAAATTCTGCCCGTGCCTCTGGCACATTGTAAAGTGTGTGTTTTATCTAATGTGTTTTGGTGTAATACAAAGGCTATTTTTATATAACCTTGTGTGGAGTTTCCTTTGTGGTGGGCCTTTGGTTGTTGTTGCTGGGGTGCGTGCGCAAATACTTAACCTACATCGCCTCCAAGTTTAGCCTTGCTGCTCGCGCCACGTTACCTAGAGGGTGAGTAGGGGTTATCTTGGTGTGTAACTCCCTTGCCCTGACTTGGGTGTGTTGGTCTCTGACTGACTTTGGCGAAAGCCCTGGTCAGCCGGGGATCCCATTTCCAACACCGCTGTGGAACCCATCCTGGCTTTACCTGTGAGGTGTCCACTCCTGGGCACCCCCAAGGTGGAGGCCAGGCATCCTTAGTGTTGTGGGGGCCGTTGTGGAGATTAAGCAAGCTATTGCCAAGAGTTGCAGAGTGGGACTCCATGATTGGAATAGGCACGAGGCGAGAATGATCAGGTCCGTGGAATTTTTGAGCTCAAGACCCGCCGAGGCGGGGAATTGAACCCTGGTCCCGGGCTAGATCTCTGCATCAGGGTCTGCCGCTCTAACCATTGAACCACACTTCTCCACACATTAGTGTGTCTGTGTTATTCATCAGGACAGTGACATGTGGCACACATGACATATCACACACAGTCTCTACATACTGCTAGCACTGGGACGTGTCTATAGAATAAGGTTGTACAATAAAAAGCTTTTGTTCTAAAAAAAAACAAAAAAAAACGGGCAAGACAGATTACTTTTGCAGTTTTGTACAAAGCAAACTCTTCCCGAAGATATTGGAGAGTTTTACATTACAGACAAACAAATTCATTTTTGATAGGCGCGGAGAGATTTATGAAGTGGTGGTGCCCAAAAACAACTGCCGGTGGGACCCACCTGCAGCCACTGGTTCAAATTAAGCACTGCACATAACCCTAGAAAAGTAAGTAGACCACTCCTTGTGGGATGTGAGGTGTCAGGATCCATACCCAGAGTAAACACTTGTATTTTCTTTATAACACACAAAGTGCAGGAGGAAGCCTAGCTTCAAGGCGAATGTTAACAAAACAATGCACAAGACAATAACTTATAAGCTAAAATGGATGTAAAGGTTTGAGGGGCAGGAGCACTACATTTTCTGATTCACTGCAGACACCTCATTTCTTTAAGGTACGTGATATCATTAACAGGGACATTCACCTACTCGCTGAACAGTCATTAAACTGTTTTGAATATGGACTAAATGATTCAACCACAACGAAGGAGAAAATGCTGCTCAATTGTGTGTGTGTGTATGTATATATATATATATATATATATACATACACACACACATACATACATACAAAGCACATGGAGCAGCTTTGGACAAAACTGATCGCCCACACAGCAATATTTTAACTGGGCACAAATTCCTAATGTGATCAGCAGTACCGCGTAAAGGTCCTGAGCATTCATCTCAGAGGCCAGCAGTGGACTTTGCGACACTCCCTGCTCCCTCTACACATCGAACGCATCGTCCCCTCCACAGCCCCCAGCCCTACATACCGGAGCGGGATCTTGATGGCCAGGTAGCGGTCCACGGCCACGGCCAGGAGGCTGAAGATGGAGCTCTGGGTCAGGACCAGCACGAAGCAGGCGAAGAAGAGGCAGGCGTGGAAGTCCGTCTCAAAGCCGATACTGATGGTGATGGCGAAGGGGATGGCTAGCAGCCCGACGGCGATGTCCGCCACCGCCAGCGACACCAGGAAGTAGTTGGTGGCATTCTTCAGGGTGCTGTTGATGGCCACGGCCCAGCAGACCAGCACGTTGCCCGCGATGGAGAGGACGGCAATGATGACTTCTATGCTAATGTAGGCTGGGTTCACGGTCATGTCCAGTCCTTGGCGAGGAGGAGGAGGGGGTGCACGCACCGGGCTGGGAACTGGGGGTCCCTTTACTTGGTAGGGTCCATGAAGGGCCCATGCCTGGGAAGCATCATGGTGCTGCAGACAAGGTCCTTCGTGAAGTCCAATGTTAGCAAAACTCCTCAAAAAGGAGGCACACTCGGAAATGTCCTGAGGCTGCACTCCAGCATACCAGTGGCCTTCTGACCACAAGAAGGCAGAGCTTATTAAGAACATATTTTAGACACAGTTTTGTCCGCGTGCCGACCGACCCTGCAGGAGAGAAAGAGGGAAGCTGACGAAGTCTCCGATGCTGAAAGCTTTCTGCAAACAAAAGTCCTTCCCGCGCTTTCGGGACCCCCAGACAGCGCGTGCCACCCGCCATGCCAGGTCAGTGAAACTCACAGGGCAGGGAGGGGCTGGGAGCGCAGAGGAGGGTAGTGCAAGCAGGGAGAGTCGGGGAAGCAGGCAGCCTTCATCTCGGACTGACGTCCCGGCAAAGCTTTGTCAGAGCCGTCGGGCAGTGCCATCTGCCCTTGGCCCAGCCTTGCCAAGTCTGCACTAGCAGCCTTCCATGCGCTGGCACGGGGGGTTGCATATGTCTTAGCTAGGCGCTGGCAGTGCCAGTCACACACCGGCCTGACTCAACACCACCTACCACACTCCCAGACTCACAGAGTGCGATGCCAGGTTCGCCCCAGCCAGGCTCGGAGGAGACAGATGTTGGGGTCTAATGCAGGTTTGCAGACAGTGGCACTGGCAGGCAGCAGCCCCTACCAATCCAGACTCTGGAAGTGGAGTTTCTCCATGTCCCGGGCAACTTTCAGCCTACGCTGCTTGGCACTGTCAAATGCCACTGTCTCAGCTGTGCAAGGTGACATGTGAGCCACAATTCCCTGCCAGTCTCCGCTACGCCCCAGCTTCAGGCAAGAGTTACTTTGCCATTCCTCGCTCATTGCGCTGCTGGTGTCAACTGCACTCGTACACACCCTGGATCAGGCAATAATCGCTGCATGTGTCAAGGTCATGCCGTGTCTTGATTCCAGCATGACCCGAGCAGTGCAGACTTTCACTCCAAGCTCAGGCGGCTTCTGTGGAAGCGAGTAAATGCCCGCCTTTACTCCTGACACCTTCCGAGCGGTGGACTAGCCAATCCTGGCGGTGCATGCAGCGCCAGGATTGGCTAGGGGGGCACATTTAGTACTCGCCCTTTTTCAACCTGTTTTCAGCGGCGGCACTGCTGTAAGAAGCAGCACCCCTCTCTATGGGGAAAGTCTAGCGCGCCTGCTCGGGCAAGGTGGCACCTACACTGGTCATGCGCAGTACTGCTGCAGCTGAGTGTGGACTGTCACTCAAGCTGCAGCAGCCCAGCCAGCCCCACCCCCTGTGCACTCCCGATTGAGTCCGGTGTGTCCCACTCCCGGCGGATTCCCGGCCGATAGCGCTAATATTACACATCATGTAACACGCAAAAAAAATGTACATACCTGTAAATGAAGTGTATTTGTTCAGCAGCGAGGAAAGCAAAAATGAGCAGGTTTTATTTGTATTTCTGAAGTGTGATGGAAACGGAGATTTTAAATGGAACAAAACAAATCGAGACACCTTACTTGGGGATGCACAAATGATAAATAAAAAACCCAATTCCCACACATGATCATCCGTGCGCTGTGTAGTTTTATTAGTAACATGTGTATCTGTGCAAAGATAGTGGCCACTTCAATAGGAAGCGTGCTGTCTGCAAATGACAGGGTGATACCGCACCGAGCTTGAGTAACAATCATAACTCACCCGCCTCACGCCCCTTAAAAGTGGGTGAGTCGGGAAGGTTTGTTCTTCTAATAAGTGGGTCCTGGTTCTTAAAAGTTTGGTGAGCACTGACGCAAGATTGTATTCTATGACCTCAAACACGCGAGGTTTCTTTTACAGCACACCCTGAGCCCAAGTGCTTCAAGGCGCTCCCATGCGTAAATGACATAAAAGGAGGCTGGTGAAATACAGTATGTGCGCATGATCACACAATGTGCAAGTGGAGCAGCTGGGATTGATCCCATGTTTTCTAGTTTCATATAGTTTAGAATCCAGCCACTAGATGGGTTTTCTTTCCCTCTTCAGTCTCACATCAAAGGTTAATGTGTTTCATTTCCTTCTCTGTGCATGAGGGTAGAGTGCGTGTGGCAGGCAGACGCTACGTGAAGGCTCGGCTTGGGCTCGAGGGTTCGAGAGGAGCTCGAGCCGAGCCAGAGCCGGGCATCAGGCTTGAGCTTTCAGTTTCTCACTCCTCCTCCCAGCCCGTCCACTCCATCCCTGCCTCAAAGCGCCATGAAGCGGCCACATCAGGTCAGGGTGCAAGCTACTGAACGTGAGTGAATGAGTGAGTGTTGTGACCCGGGGGAAGAATGAGCTCCCCACGTGCGATGATCAGCTGCATGAAGGCACCTTTTAGGGGGTACATGTAAGTCCATCATCAACGCACCGAGCTACCTTGGTGTGTTTTAAACCTTTGACATCCATTGATACCAGTGCCTGCAGTGGGTGCATTCACCCACTGAGCTAGGCCACTTCTGATCCAAAGCCTTTCCCTCCCCGAGCGTTTCCCGTGGGGCCTCCTCTCTACTGACTTTGTCCCCCTCGTTAAAAGAGCCCCCCCACATTAAAGGGTTCCGTGGAGGGCTCTGCTCTTAAATCAGCAGTGACTGGATTTACAACTGCCAGGAATGCGCACAGCTGACCTCGGCGCCCTGAATCCTGTAACTCCCCCGAGTGCTGTCACCCCGAGGCCTCCTGAGATTACACAGGGAGGGCACCCCACGCCAGAGGCAGGGGGTGCCCTCCCAGGCCAGCCTGGCACTGGGGTGAGCGCCCCCACACACAGGGAATTTACTGTGTGGCATTCACAAACCCCGCTCCCACAAGAGCACAGCCTGGAAACGATACCAGGTGTACTCCAGTCAAAGGCAGGAGTACACCCCTTTCCATGTTGGAAAGGAGCGCATGACACCCCGGACTCTGTGGGGTGGACGGAAAGGGATATGTCCACAGGAGAGATGGAGGGGTAATCGGGGAGCGAGGGGATAGAGAAAATCTTTTAAAAAATCCACAATGTGTGATTGTGCAGTGTGTACAGCCAGGCATTGGAACAGGGCAGCGTCTTGGAGAAAGTGGGCGTCTAAGGGGGAATTCATTAATCTTTTCCAAAATATATGTATTCTGCACTGGTATAAATTAAAACCCTAATCGCTCCACCTTTCCATAATTTGTCATCTTGAATCAATCTATAACTTGTTCATCTGTAAATCTCACCAGGAGTACTCCGAGTAGTGTCACCTCCTTCCGTGCTACTCGCTGCATGTGTCAAGGTCATGCCGTGTCTTGATTCCAGCACGACCCGAGCAGTGCAGACTTTCACTCCAAGCTCAGGCGGCTTCTGTGGAAGCGAGTAAATGCCCGCCTTTACTCCTGACACCTTCCAAGATGTGGACTAGCCAATCCGGGCGCTGCATGCAGCGCCAGGATTGGCTAGGGGGGCACATTTAGTACTCGCCCTTTTTCAACCTGTTTTCAGCGGCGGCGCTGCTGTAAGAAGCAGTACCCCTCTCTACGGGGAAAGTCTAGCGCGCATGCTCGGGCAAGGTGGCACCTAAACTGGTCATGCGCAGTACTGCTGCAGCTGAGTGTGGACTGTCACTCAGGCTGCAGCAGCCCAGCCAGCCCCAGCCCCTGCGCACTCCCGATTGAGTCGGGTGTGTCCCACTCCCGGCGGATTCCCGGCCGATAGCACTAATATTACACAGAGGAAATTATTATTACCAAAAATACCACGGTGCGTCCATGTGGCTTAGTGGGGCTACGCCCCTACGCCCCAATGGACGCACCGCGGCTGGGCGTGAGTAGTAAGGGACCAATGTGTCACGTGATCCAGTAAGGGGATCGGCATTATAAGGGTAGCACTGATTGGGTTTTCCACAGTGCTTGGCTCCTTAGGCTGGCAGGGCAGCATAGATTGGTACAGCTGCCTACCCTTGGATCGCCCGTAAGATAACCCACCGTACTTGCATACTTTTGTATGGAATAAACCTGCAGCAATATTTTCTCCAAACAAAAAGTTGTGGTGTGTATTTATTCATGCGTGCCTATTCTGGTGTGGGTGGGGTCTTGCACCTATAATGTAACTATGCCCTCTTCGATCTCTGTCCCCTCCGTCCACTCTAACACTACTCTCCGTCTGCTCCCTGACCCACCCTGCTCGAACTTCCCCAAGAAGAGTCTGCAAGGAATGATGGTGAGCTTGGAGCTGTGCATGTCATGGCCGCACATTTGCTCGGAAAGGAGACTCGTTAAACACGCCTCTACTTTTATGGCCAGCTTCGGTGGGAAAAGCCAGGGCTGGGGTTCCAAAAATAACACCGCCTCCCTGCTAGAAACCATAAGCGATTGCAATGCAATAACAGGTCTCGCATTTACGAGAGTTGAAGCTATTGGCATTGTACATGACAATGCCTTTTATTTCAGCTTTAAAAACCAAAACATAAATAAAAGGCATTGTCAATTACAATGCCAATGGCTTAAACTCGCGTGAATGCGAGTCCTAGTGCTTTGCAAATGCTTGTAACATTGGGCAGTACATGGGAAGGCGACCCACAGACGTATCTTTTTATGCTAATAAAATGCTGTTTTAATTCAGGCAGAGTTTTGCGTCTACATTTTAAACAATTTTACACAAACAAAATCCCGCCAAATAGATTAATGAAGAAGAAATTCTATAATGATACGTATACCACACCTTCCCCATCCTTTGGCAACTGCCTTTCCTACTAATGGCAGCACTCTGCTCAATTGACGATAAACTGATAACATGTAAAGCAACATTTTTCCATTTCCACTTTTGCTTCCGATCCCCCCACCCCAGCCAGCAATGAATGAAATACACTTTACGATTCAACATGACTGCACCCCGAGCAGAAACACAAGTTTAGGAGCCTTTCCTACGCAAGAGCGAAGTTAGTGTCTACAGCTGTTAAGTAAAGAAAAAAGCCGTTCCATAATATGGGAAGGCGAACTGACAGTGCACAGAAACGGCGAGGCTATGATAAGGACTTCTGGGCGCCCTGTTTACTAAAAACATGTCCAGCACACGTTCAAATACACCAGCTACTGAAAAATTAAACTTACTCTACAAAAGCAAAACAGAGAGCGCTAAGGCCACCGACTATTTAAAGATGAGCCTAATTTGCATAATGAATGCCAATTAGCTTTGCAAACGTCAGAGGGTTTGAATTTTTTTAAGGCCCTTCTACTCTCCTTATTGGCTATGCATGTATTAACGTCACGACCTGCGCCGAAGGATTGTGGCTTTAAAAGCAACAGGCTGCTCGTGTTTAGGAAATTAGTTGTTTGTTAATACGAGTAGTTGTACCATGGAGTGATTTTATGATCAAAATAAGAGATTCATTTTTGTTAAATATTGGTTAGACTCTTTTTTTTTTCGTGCCGACTACATACTTGTTTAGATGTGGTAATAATATAGCAACATTCGTAATGTTTTTTAATAGGAAAAATGAGGTGGTATGTCAATAAGAAAATCTTTTTCGTTACGTTTTTTTTTAAAGATTTTAACTATTGGTATTTTCTTATCAGTAGATTTTTTTCCCACGCAAACAATGACGTGTTAAAAGTGTGATTTGGATCGACGATCAATAAGTTAATAAAATAACTTAATATGCTTTTTTTGTGTTTGCACATTTTTTAAATGATTGTTGCATTGCAGCAAAGGAAATTCAGTTTGCAAAACTACTGATAGGTATAAAACTAACTAGAGTGGTGCGGTGGATAAGCTACCTACTTCCAAAGTTGGGTTCTAATCAATGTTCCTGCTTTTGAGTGTATATTCTGTGATTCGTTGCACTTTATGGCATATCCTTGCAAATGTGAAATATTTAATGCAATTTGTTTAGATGTCTAACATTTTAGGGCTTTTTTAGTTTATAAACAAAAAAAAAATCTGGCCCCAAAGTATTTGTGATCACAGCTCGTTTTATGGAAGCTTGGGGTGCCAAATACCAAGGCTGTGTAATGTTAATTGTAACTTATGCCTCTTTAATTCACCACCAGACACTTCCTGCCTTTTTTACTCTAGTGAGTTTTTACATACTGGCTTTCATCCTTTGTCACTGGTGGTCTAGCTTTCTTTTCATCTGTTTCCCCTTTCATGTTTTTTCTCATTCTCTGCATCAAAGTTAGTTGAGGGAAGATAAGTACCAGTCTCCAAAAATGTGTGGAGGTGCGCCAAACCTGCCCTCGCCACTGCTCAAATTAAGCACTGGTCATTGCAAAATATAAACATATTCTTCATGTAGTCTTAAAGCAGTCTTTTTCATGTGTATGCTCGTTGACTGGTTTTATTTATTAAAAAAAGGGAGAACTTTATTGAAATGAAATTTAAGAATCCAATATTAAGTGGGCGCCAGAAATTAAGGTTTCACCCAAAGCATGTTTCTTTGTCTATCCAAGAGCTAGCATGAAAATATTCTTGAGTAAAAAATATATTCACGCTTAAAGGTGCTTCAGTTCTGCCATTTTCTCGGTTTGGTTTCTTTAACTCAAGTCGTCCATCATGCTTACGCCTACTAAATCATACAGCATGGGACCCTCCTCTTAAGACCTTGACTTTTTGGCACAGTGAATGACTTTTTTTGCCTAATTACCGGTGCACAACTGGATTAAAAGTTTACAGAAGTACAAGGGATTGTTCAACAAAACTTTACTTTATCAGTGCTTTTGCTTTTCTTTTCATTATTTAGTATTAACATATTTTTTAAGTCATTTATAGTGGGTCTACACTGTCTTCAGGTTTCAGTAATTCAAACCCTGGGTGCCTTTACTATGCTCATATAGGAACTGTATATCCTGTGAAGTGCAGTTAAACAGTTTCTATGCCTATAATAAGTGCTCATGAAAAAAACTTGCAGCAACTTATCGACACAAGATCAGTTGGATTTGACAATGCTTGTTTACTGCTAGCTAAATATGAGTAGGGGATTTGTTTCAATATACAAGAACACATATGCAAGGCAAAATATGAGGTGTATTTAGTAAATTGCAGATATAACTTGAGCTGTAATCCTGACTCCACCACATGCCTATAAGTCGTGTGATTCTGGGCAAATTGTGTCTCCTCGTGCATAACATTCTGGATTTGTACAAAATGTGATTGTAAATAAGTGAAGTGTAATGATACTGGAAATACAAATTCCCAACTGGTGTTTGTTACTCTATTGCTATCCTGATAAGTTTGTGCTGTATTCGTGTCAATTCATAAAACGGTGCTATTCTTCTTTAAATTAATGCTCTCTTTAAATAACCTGGCAGAAAGGGCTTAAAATAAATTGTTTGACAAAGTGGACTATATTTTAGTACGGAAGTAGAATAAAAGTTAGAAATGCAGTTTAACGGGCCCTGGGCACAGAAACACAATAAGTGCTGAAGATCACCTTGTAAAGACCTGGTCTGAAACCTTAGAAGATTTTCTATGGCTACACAACAACCTATCAATTTTTGGGGTGGTTTAGACTAGATGTGGGTTTGGGAGTTTTGTAATTTTAAACGATGTTGCCTAATTTCTTAATCAAAATAGAAAATGTGTTCAAATAGGTTGATATACAGTAGCAGAGACCACAGTTTAAATGACATGCCTTTTTGATGCTCCCAAATTTTGAGCTCCCTATCCCAAAAACACAGTCTTTTTACATAGCCTAAGTTCCCTACCAGCACCTACTTCTGTGATCTAGAAATCATAAGAAGAATACAATAAATACATAAAATTAAAAGCGAAGTAAACAAGCATTTACAATGCAACGGTTTCGCCTTTGTTCGAGTATCCTCCTTGCTGAGAGCTATCTGAAGCCTAACATCAAGATGCCAAAACAAAGGAGGAAAACAAAGGCCCCCAGCTTTGTTCATCCCATGTATGAGAGAGTTAAGAACACACTGTAAAAACGTAAGATGTATCTATCTGCATGAGTAATTGCACTAAAGACGATTTAAATGACACTTTTTTCTACTCAATTTCTTTTACAGTGCTAATCATCCTAAATTTAGGTTGTTACAGCACTTTACATCGAACACAATATGCAGAGGCAATAACTCACAAAAGTGAGTAAATCAATGCACTGAAAATGTTCCATGAGACAATGAGGGTTATAAGATGCAGTAGTCGCAAATCGTCCATGCAGGTGGGCATGACAGGTTAAGAACGAATAGCCTGGAGAAACACAAACTCGGGATTTTAAAAGTAACTCTGTGGTTTGGGTTTACATTTACTAATAAGACTTTATTAGAACCCAAAGGAATCATTTTTAGCAAAGCATAGACTAATATAAACAAGGCATTTCTCGATTCAGCGCATAATATTAGGAGAACCAGGTTTACAAGCCCCAATTTAAGGCTGCGTTCAAAAGCAGCATTCTTTAGCGTTTATATTTTCCGCAAGCGAGCTCGGATTCTATAAAACAGCTTTCCCAAAGTTTCGAGACGCTACGGCTACATCGAGTAAACTTTAATTCACATTGCCAAAAAAGGCGTGCTTACCAGAGACTGCGCATGCCGATAGGCTGATCCATGCTCCATACAAATTAATCTGCGACACTCCCGTCAGAAAAAACACAAACAAGGAAAAATGTGACCATTTTAAACAGTACCAGAGAATACAGACTCACCAGCTAAGCTACACATTGAGTTAAAAGTCCGACACCACACAAGACATCTGGAGTAGATATGCAAGACCCACTTTACATTGAATGGCGTTTCTAGGTGTGTCGGCCACAATATAGTGATGGATCACAACCGTGTAATCTACTGTGGAGAGCGGTCCTTGATCTGCCCCCTAAGAACGGGCTGCAAAGTACCAAGAACTTTACAGCTGTAAAAGTCTCGAGGGAAAAAGACACAAACTATAAAAGGCCAGTGCTGCCTCGTGAGTCCGGTCTGCACTTACATTTTGAAGCAACGATGACCAAGGCCTGATTGATTTATTTAATGCATTTTTATATAGCGCGAACTTTACCCAAGAGTACTTTCCAAAAGAACCAGGTACATTTCATAAGGACTTTGAAGTACATGAGTTAATGGCTAATATGGCCATCATGCTTCTCCCCACCCCAGGAGGGCGAGCCCTACCACGGGACAGTGTGTGCACGAGACGAGGCCAACGTGCAATTTATCACACACGTCCATGGATACCTCGACAACCAATGTGAGGTTTGTTACCCCGCAGATTTTAAGTTCTCCATGTAATGTTACCTGCAACTATGAAGAACGGCGGCGCCTGGTTCCGGTTTGCATTCTTCAGTCGCCCCCATGTCAGCAAACTGGAGTATCAAAAGACAATATTTTAGTCTGAGCTCACAATTCGCGTCGGCCAATTCTGCAAAAGGAAAGCGTGGTTGAGACGCAGCGCCGGCGATGATTGATGCGCCTCAGGTGGCAGGAGTGACGCAACAGGTGCCGGGCAGTCTGGGAGTTGTAGTCCTAGCCCCCCCTCGGTCCACGATTCCTGCGGCGTTCGCCGGGCTTCAAATGTATTGAAAAGCAGGATACACACACCGTAATCTCGTCTGGCTGCCCAGCCACGCTATTGGCATATGGAAGAATTAAGTCGTACAAAATGGAACCAGTCATAAATCTTTTTTCCGATGTAAAAATCACAAAAGATAGTACATGATACATAGAGGTGAGAATGTGTAAGATACAAACATATACAACCTAAAAATGAATTAAATATATATGATTCAAGCCTTCCTAGTAAAATTAATGATTACACAATAAATATCTAAAAACTACTAAAACAAGTCAGGTCCCGGGCCGGCAGCCAATCACAGCGCGGCCCGGGAAATGACGTCACGGGGGTGTCCCGGGCCGGCAGCCAATCGCAGCGCGGCCCGGGACAAAGGGGCGGGGCTTAAAAAAAGCACCAGAAACGCCCCCGAATCGCGTTTTCGTGAGAAAGCGCGATTGACAGCCTCTGCCTCCCAATGGCTAGCCTCCATTTATGGAGCTAGCCAATTGGAAACAGAGGCTGTCCTAACCTCACTATTGAAAACAATAGATTTCGATCTGGGAGGGGCTTCGCCCCTCGCCAGGTTTCGAAACCTAAAAAAGTAAAGTGTACATTATACAGCACACTCTGCAAACTGTATCACTGTAAGGCACTTGAGTGTGCCTGCTGAGAGTGATGCCATAAAAAAAATTAGCAGAGCAAATTCGTAGGGTTGGGAACGGCCCTATGGGTGCATTCCCTTTTGGAAGAAGGGTTTGGAAAGAACATTCCTAACATCTAGGATCTCCAAGTCTAATAGTTTTTGTTGTTAAACGATAATTTTACATGTGAACATGTTTGATGCTAAATCTCCTTTTGCTAGATGTAATTGTACCTCAAATCAATTGAAAGCATAAACATTACAGTATACCTGACAAGGGAACAGGCACTTACCCGAGAGTTGTCCGAGTTGCAATGGTAAGATGGATGCTTCAGGAAGCTGGGACATACCCCATAAAATGATTCTATATTCTAACATGAAAGTTCATTAGTTTATCACATTTTTCTAAAACCTATTTCCACCCTTCAGAGTTTGAGCTTGTATAAGAACGAACATGTTTACTTTTTGGGAAACTTGAACCTTTCAGCCTAGTTTGTTACCAAGACATGGCCATCTCTTGCCATAATGTTCTTGCTTTGAGCTTCAAACCCCCGACAAGGCACCAAGGACATAGGAAGTGTGGAGGATGCAGGGAATATATCCCCTCAGATTATACATGGAGAAGGATGCCGTGGACAATGTGGAGGAGGACAGGGAAGAGGTGTGGGAATGAGAAAGAGGGGGGTACAAAGGGGTAAATGGGATGAGGAGGAAGGTGGGGTAACGGGGACGAGGAGGAAGGTGGGGTAACAGGGACGAGGAGGAAGGTGGGGGTAACGGGGACAAGGAGGAAGGTAGGGTAAAGGGGACAAGGAGGAAGGTAGGGTAAAGGGGACAAGGAGGAAGGTGGGGTATCAAGGAGGAAGGTGGGGTAATGAGGAGGAAGGGGAGGTAACGGGGACGAGGAGGAAGGGGAGGTAACGGTAACGGGGACGAGGAGGTAACGGTAACGGGGACAAGGAGGAAGGGGAAGGGGAGGTAACGGGGACGAGGAGGAAGGGGAGGTAAGGGGGATGAGGAGGAAGGGGAGGTAACGGGGATGAGGAGGAAGGGGAGGTAACGGGGATGAGGAGGAAGGGGAGGTAACGGGATGAGGAGGAAGGGGAGGTAACGGGATGAGGAGGAAGGGGAGGTAACGAGGAGGAAGGGGAGGTAACGAGGAGGAAGGGGAGGTAATGAGGAGGAAGGGGAGGTAACGAGGAGGAAGGGGAGGTAACGAGGAGGAAGGGGAGGTAACTGGGAGGAAGGGGAGGTAACGGGGAAGAAGGGGAGGTAACTGGGAGGAAGGGGAGGTAACGGGGAGGTAACAGGGAGGAAGGGGAGGTAACTGGGAGGCGGAGGAAGCTTGGGTAACGGGGACATGGAGCATGGGGGGTTAACGGAATGGGGAAGCAGAGCAAGGGGGGTTAGCGGGGACCCGGCGCAAGGGGGGCTAGCGGGGACCCGGCGCAAGGGGTGCTAGCGGGGACCCGGCGCACGGGGGGTTAGCGGGGATGCAGAGCAAGGGGGGTTAGCTGGGACGCAGAGCAGGGGGGGTTAACGGGGACGCAGAGCAAGAGTGGCTAACGGGGACGCGGCGGAAAGTAGGGTTAACTGGGTCACGTAGGAAGGGGGTTACCAGGCACGTGGAGGAAGGGGGTTAACAGGGATGTGGAGGAAGGGTGTGTTAACAGAGACGTGGAGGAAGGGGTGTTATGTGGACGCGGAGGAGCGGGGGTAACGAGGACACGGAGGAAGGGGGCGAGGGAGGATAAACAACCCTGCAGTTTAAAAAGAGACAGCAATGTAGCAGTCTCTGTTAAAAGTTTATTTGTTTTTCAGTGCATTAAAATCATGGGGACTGAAAAATATATTTAAACAGGCTTCTAACTTAGTCAGCATGTCTCTTTTCCCAAATACAAGCAAACAAAGCCCAATTCTTGAACTACTCAGTTTGAGAGTACTCTACACTCATGGCTCCAGCCAAACACATTTTTCTGCTGAGTAGACGGCAAAGTTTAAATGTTTTTTTTTTGTGTTTTATATTTTGTGTGGCATTGAGCGCATATAGTGCCTGGATATCCACCTTCCATCTACAGGACAGCAAGTAATACACTTCAACTGTCTGTGGTAGTATCCTCACACCCTCTCCCCCTCTTGTGCAGTGCAGTGCTAAAGTTATGTGTTAAAAGTATGATTGACCATAAGCAAAACAGTTTTTTAGTGGGGAGGATCGGGAATAATAATAATAATGTTTCATAGTTCCACTTTGCCCACAGTACTGCTGTTATGGTGGAGTAGCTATATTCTGATCCAACTGCCCAGAGATTGACCTCAAGGACAAATCCACTGTTGGCAGCCCTGTGAAAAATGTAACGCAGTGCTAATTACATCATACTTTTATTTACAAAAAAAGCAGAAGCTAGAATTAGAAATCTTATAGTTTTTTGACTGAAACCTACAAACACTACCACATCCAGTGGAATGGTGTTGTCTTGCCAAGGGTTTTTTAATAGCGTGTATCTGCTCTTTTATTCTATGGCAAGCAGATTGATAAGCCTCTTCTGGAGGCCTGGGGTAGTTACTGAATGATGGATACTGTAAGAAACTGGGATTTTGATTGAGTGGGTGAAAATCCTTCTCAAGCAACAACCATAATCCTGGTCAGGGTGAACAACAAAAGTCACTAAATTAACCTGTGCTTAACCCTCTGGTAGCTTAGCACAACGTAGTCAGGTTTACCAAAGAGATAATGTGTTGAGTATTTATCTAGCCCAAAACAGTTAGAAAGTGAAACCACAACAAAACCTGCACTAATTTAGAAAATGGAGTAACATGTAATACATTAAATGAGACTAAAATGGCAAAAACCCAATCAGTAGTATTGGAGCATGCATTTTTAAAGGTATACGTAAAAATATCACCAAAAAGAACAAAGCTCTAATTGTGGGTATATGGTCAGTGGGCTGGAACTAAGTTACTATGATTGAGTGCAGGTGATGGCGCGAGATTACCAGTTTAGGGTATTTCTAAAACAACATACTCACCTGGGCCCATAAACACACACACGCACTAAACCGGTAATCAATTTCCTGCCTATCAGGAGTTATATTTTTCCTTATTATGATTTATACCTGTACACCATGACTTACCAATTCCTTGTCACTTATAAATTAATTTCGTAGGCCAATGGATGAGGCAGTTAGAATAATAGGTATGGAATAACAATTTACCTTAATTTCATGGCATAACCATAGACTCGGGAACATTTTAAACACTTCATCTATACAATATTTTGTGAGTCAAGTACCAATACAGATCAGTTAATAACTTTTCATGTAGAAAAATAATGATCAAAGAAAAAAATCTTAAGAGACTTACAAAACTTCTAGACAGGTACCTGGGAAGGGTGAGCGAGGGAAACAGTAAAAGGACATACCACATAGATTTATATTTACCTAGAATGGTGCGAGGACCAACCCCTGGCCGAGGGCTGGACAAAGAGATGGGCTCCCGACTAATCAGGTGCCAACAGGTCAGGACAGGTACAGGACAGGAAAGGTACCCTCCGCTAAGTGCAACGCCAGCGTCACCCCCCCCTCTGCAGCTACTCTTGTTCCCGTCTAATGGACAGAGTCTTCTCCTTTCAGCAATCTCCCGAATCTTCAACAGAGTGCTCGACCAGCCCTCTGAGTTCTGCGGTCATCCACGATCTTCTTCAGCATATGTTGGGCCAGTGACAGGTCTGTGACAAGTCGGACAATCTAACTGACTAAGCCTACCTTAATTATACTTTTTTTCAGGGTATGTACCACCCCCCAATGTTGCAAATGTTGTGTATTACCTTCATTTGATTGGCAGTAGGACGAAAGAGGTCATCCTACCATACTAATATGAAGTCAATTCTTTTAGTTCAAAATGTTCTATGATCCCACCCATAATGTTACTTTCCCAAGCTTTTATTCCTCCCAGCAACATTCATATCACTTTTAATACCATGTATTTTATTTTGTACACATTTTCTTCCTTTCTTCAGGTCAAGAGGTAAAGTTTTCTCAAGCGTTCTGCTGATTAGGAAGTCCTTGGCAGTGGTTCAATGTCGCAGCATGGACTTTAATGAATCAAGTGCGCATGTGTAGGGTTCAGACAAGATGGAGAATCCAGTCACCCTTCAGGCCCAAATACGAGCTAATAATAAAGTCAAATACGGACATGTTAGAATATGAAAATAAATGAATGCACTGTATACCACTTATTCCTACTCTAATCTCATTATTTTATTTGAACTATAGAATTAGCAAAACAGGCAAGGTTTAGTTTAAGCAAAAGCATATGCATTAGCATGTGAGGTTTAAAACGGCCATATTAGGCTCTAATGCGCAGCTGCAAAGTTTCCCAACAAAAGTAAAGTTCGTCATACTACGTAGATGCAGTAGACACGTGTGCAGAAGAGTTCCCGCGTTTTCGGCAGCCATATTAAGACACTCGGGTTACTGACTAGTAAAAAACATAGGAAAAGCTTCCCATACATAAAGAAAATGTCATGTGGAGCAATTATTAGCATTTACAAAACATGTTGGTTAATTTTGTACATGTTATTTCGAGAGGATTGAATCCAAGCAAGTTTTTTTACCTACAAAACCTTGCTCCATCACAGGCCAGATATAGGGACCAGGTTAGTTCCGCGGAATAAGGTTACCTTCTCAAAGTCATGCGTGCAGAGTTTAAAACTTCAGGATTTCACAAGCAGAGCTCAACTCATGCCAGCCAAGGGTCCAGGGCCTGAAGACAAGACCTCTTGGGATCAAAATCTCACTCCAGCTAGGCTCAGGCAGGCCCAGTTCAAGGTAGGGCCAGTTGCAGGGAGGCCCATTACTCTTGTAGTGATCCTATAGCTAAGTAAAGCAGATCAGGTACTTGACCCTTAGAGTCACTCTGGTAGTCCTGGGTTCAAGGAGATGCTCCCCTCTCTTTCAAGAAGCACAGTAGTACTCTGAAGAGCAAGACCGGCCTCACCCAGCAGGGCAGTCCACTGTTAGCAGCAGGGCAGTCCGCTGTGAAACAAGGCAGGTCTCCAGCATCAAGGCAGTCCCTGGACAACACAGAAAATGTCATGTGGTGCAATTATTAGTATTTAAAAACATGTTGGTTAATTTGTTACATGTTATTTCGAGAGGATTGAATCCAAGCAAGTTTCTTTACCTATGAAACCTTGCTCCATCAATCCCATCTTTAATGGCATTCTATGTCATCACTATTTTCAGAACCAGATGCCAACTTTTGCAGTTTTCGAATTCAATTTCTTATATTGCTTTAGAATTTTCCTTTTTCCCTTTTCTTTTGGAAACCTTTTATTCTTTTATAAATATCTGCTTTCATTTCTTCAAGTTGAATTTCATCATATTTTCTCTTTCTTCCCTTTTCGTTCACAGCATTCCATTTTCTATTTCTGCAGCATTTGCACCAAATCATTATCTTTAAGACTAATAGGGCTATTCCAAATATTGGCATCAATATTCGACCTATAATGCTTTTTCCAACATTAGAAAACCAACTATGTACAAAGGAAAGACCATCAGTTAGTCTTTTCTATGCACTGTCAACCTCCAGTGGTTTCAATTCTTCTTCCAAATTTGTGATATTTCTGACATATTTCCCAATTTTCATACTTTTGGCAGGTATGTAGGTGCAACAATGTTGCACCTTCATAATTTTACAGACCACACCCTCTTTTGCCAATAATATATCAAGAGCAAGTCAATTTTGCAAAACCATAGATCTTACCGCAACTAATTTAGTATTGAACAATAAGAATCCTCCAGCAGTGTCAGTCGATAAGCGATCAACCACTGTAGATAATGTACAAATTATTTGCGTATTCAGAATTACTCCCACTAGGGTATCAATGTACTAAATATATCTCCTACAATTTCTGAAAAACTAGCTTTTTTCTTTTGTGTTAGTCCATTATTTTCTTCATTGCTTCCAGTGATTCTTTTTACATGATATACCTTTGGGAATACTATTCCGAAATAGCAACTCCCATACCAATAGTCAGGAAGCTTAAAATAAGCCTTGTTTCCACTGATATATTATACTGCAGGAAATACTGGATCAGTTCCCCCTTCTAGTCACCAACCCCCAATTATCAGGAAATTGTGTTCACATTCACTGGAACCAATAAATACATTGTTATACTCAGTTTTTAACCTATGGAGACAGATGTTCCCCTTCCTTTCAACGTCCAGGGACATAGCAGCATGAGTTTTGCCAGTTGCAATAAAATCTTCACTTTCGACCCATTTAGGTATCTCGGGTTTTGGTTCAGTAGCTCTTTAATGGAATCTGTCTCCTTTTCTCTACTAAATTGAAAAATATATTTTCTTCTTCATGTAACCTACATGTTAAATTATCCTTATGTGCTTCAGCTATATCTATTGTTTTCATTGTTAGGAAATATTCACCCATAAACTGTGAATCTCTACTACTAAGGACAGGGTTAATGTTTCTGCACAAAGGAATTTCAGAAAAAATTACATCTATGTTAGAATAATAATATAGTAATTTTCCAGTTCTATAAAATAAACTAGCTAGAATACGACATGAAATACCATATGTCAGTGGTAAATGATGATATGTCACTCCTTCTGCTACTGATGTCGGTAATTTCATACATACATAACAATCTCTATCTTCCATTGTTTCTACATAATGTACTAACATATTAGCAAACATATTTAAATCTGTCTCATTTCTCTTTATACTGTAGTGTAATTCTGTCTCCCCTGGTGCTTCTAATTCTACTCTGTCTTGCTTAATGTTAGCTACCTTTCCATGTATACTAGTGTCAATCTGTTTATTTGCAGTCATTAAATAAGGTATGGCTATTGTCAGTCCTAAGCATGTCATGAGCACTATAAATAAACTACATAGGCATATTCTACAGCATGTCTTTATAAAATTTCGTTTCAGATTTTCCCGCAGCTCTATTACCAGCCAATTCTGACTAAGGAGACTTATTCCCCTCTTTGTAACTTTTGTTTGGAATACAAACTTTAAAATTCTAATTATCTCAAGTTGGTCTCACTTCTTCGTCAATTCGATCTGCATTTAATTCTTCATCACTGTCTCCACTTATTTACAGACTCTCAAAGTCTTCAAGAATCACATATGTCCATTCAGGACCCTTGAGTTTATTATTCAGTCCTTTCAAACAGGGAATTCTACTTCTTGGTCTATCTGTTGACGGTCCAGATTGACTGGTTACTTCGTCTACTTGTTCAGGTTCTTCACTGATTGTTTTTAGGCGATGTTTCAGTCTTTTGATAATACTAGGCCAAGTATCACCTTTTCTGAGTATCTTAGCTGGCACTGTGCTTTCAATTTCTCCAGATGTTCTTTTGTTTTTGTTGACCTGTGGCACACTTTGATTATTTTCGTCTTCAGATTTCCTCTCTGTCTGACCTTGTCCAGGGCTTATTACCTTTGCTGTTTCTGCCTGGATGTGTTCTCCTGCCAGGGGCGGTTACTCTGTGAGGGCAATTGGGCGTCCCCCCCTCATTATTTTGCCCTAGGCAACTGTGAGCTGTGTGAAAAAAATGTGTTGAATAAGTGTAGTGTTACTTACACTTAATGACTCAGACCGCAACAGAAAGCAGTCTCAGCCGCTGGCCAGTTCCTTGCAATCATCACCAATGACACACGTCACTTACGCCTGCTGGCTTAGGGGGGGGGTGGGTTGGGGCAGGTTTAGGAGCAGTCAGTACAATTACTGCGCATGTCCGGTTGAGTCGGTGCCTTTCCTTGGTCAGCCCAACATGCGCAGTTTTCAACACTCTCGCCTTTACAATGAAGGAGCCGGGAGGGTCAAAGCTGCAGCCCCCGGTCTCCTGATGAGCGGCGAGTTTTCCTGACCTGGCCAATCCAGGAGCTGCTTAGCAGCACCATGATTGGCTGCTTTAGCGTCGCAGAGCCTGTGACTGGGTGTGTGTGTCCATGTTCGGAGCGTGGGGGGCATATTCACCAATCACTGCACGGCTTCATTGTGAAGCCGTGCAGTGATAGGTCAATCTGCCCTAGCTCTCAGCTTCTCTCTCCCCTCCCTGCTCTTTGGGCATATGTTTACGCCATTACATAATGGAGAGAGAGAGTCGAGGAGAGAGCTCTCAGCTGCCGGCCAGACCTCGTGGTCATGGTGGCCCCCTGAGCCGAATCGAGGCCTCGCGCACTTCATTAAGTTGGCATCCTACTTCTTACAAGAGCCTGCCTCATACGCATACAGGTGACAGGATAAGGATTCCGACTGAGACTACTGAGTAAAGTATATGACCGCGTTGCTTGCATAGTTGTGTTGGCCTCCTGCCCAGTTGTATTTTATTGTACTGTAATAAAGTACTTTTTCAGTGAAAACTACTGCATACAAAAAAATCCAACTAGGTGTCAAACTTTTCAGCCAGCCCCGTCTGTCTTCCTCTTTCCTGGCCTCCAAGTGATCTCAATCAGACTGTGAATCTATGCTGGGGACGGCCTCTCACAGTTCATGATTTTCACTAGATGATCTAGTGATACCGATAGTGAAAATCATAAATCGTGAGTGACCGGGAGAGGTTTCCGCATCCCCCTTACAGCCTTACTGTCGAAAGGGTTAGAGCAGCAGAGCAGAGCTGCCAACCATAGAGGCGTGTTAAGCCGACAATGCCGAGACTCAAACCTGGTTCACCCGAGGGGAACCAGGTTCGAGTCTTAGCGTCGTCACTCAACTTTCTGTGATTCTGGGTAAATCTCTTAATCTCTCTGTCCGGCCGTTCCAACAAAAAATGTATATTTCATTTTGAGATATGCCGTGCGCTGCCTTGCTTGGGGATTTTGCAGTGAGTCTTACCCTGCCTTTTAATAATAACTCCAGACTCTGGAGTTAATATTCAAAGGCAGGGTAAGACACTCATATTTTTTTCCAGATGCCAACACAGCACGAGATTATTGTGTCCTTTCCTTGTCATGCACATACGAACTGTATGAAGCAAAGGGCCTGGTTGGAAGGACCGGGCAGACCTGAAACGCTGTGCCTCGAGCCTGCACAGTTTCAAGTTGTACACTGTACGCGCATACTTTATTTATTGCCGTCTTCGCTGCTGGTTCCTCCAACAAAATTAAAACAGGCTATATTTAGGCAAATAAATGTATTTTAATTTCCCCCCAACAAGGTTTTTTTCTGACAAAACGTAGTAGCAATCTTACTGACAAAACCTTGATGGGCCGAGGGGCAACTCTTACCCATGTAGACCATAGGTAAAAAGGCTGTTTCTCCGGGAACAAAGCAATGACATTTTTTAATAAAAAGTCTAATTTTTCAACATGTAAGTACTAGGAACAGAAAAGCAGGATGGCAATATGGCCAAGTAAAATGAGAAGGAACAACTTACTTTTAGAGTACCTTTTGGGTTCGTGTGTTGGTGTTGTGCACATGGATTGGAACAGGAAGCAGAAGGTTAGCGAGAATGGAACTTGGCCATGAAAGGGAGCAAAAAACACTACAACAGCAGACAAAGTCAAAGAATGTTTTTACAGTTTCCCCATCTTTATTTATTACAGTATAATTGTTACTGCTCAGGTTTTTACACAAGCAGCTATCAGTGTGTGGTGTTTGCTCATTTTCTTCAATTCTCATGGCTGTGGTACTTCATATGCCAAATAGGTGCCTGTTATTCTACAGCTGGTAACTGCAAATGTTGCCAAACATTACATAAATCTTCATAGTTGGGGGATATACATACGTACACATATGCATAAAGAATAAGAGCAGTCCTCAGATGTCTGGGAACAAAAGCGTCCCCAGCCTTTCCGGGTCCCCTGATAGAGCCTGCTTTGTTCTACAGATTCTTGCCCTGATGACCTTTAATAATTCTTAAACAGATTTCTTAAAATACCGTTTTTCTGTCAGTTATTTTTAATGTGGGTGATGTGTGAGCCAAATACAGACATTTTGCAAAAAACTGTGTTTGTTTCATGCAGCATCCATAAAAAAAAGTTTCTTTTAGATCAAAACAGGGCCTAACATATGAGAAATAGGAGGGTGTCACAGAGAATTTTGCATTAATATTAGTGAGCTGATGTTGTGTTGCAATATTGAAATCACACCACTATCCAGGAATATTAGATTTAAACACATTTAGAATTTGGACCAGTGGGCCAGTGCATTGTCAGTGACCTGGTGAAAGAGGGCATGAAACAGCTGAAACTGGATCATATATTCAAAGCTGATCCTAACAGGGGCCCCTTAATACGTTTGTCCCAGGGCCCCAAAATCCTTAACATGTCCCTGGAGATGCGTTCCAAACAGGGTCTAGCTTCAGAAACATTCCATCTTATAGATAGATGTTTCTGAAGCTAGGGCATGCTGGCACGCACCTGTGAGATGCATACACAATGCTGTCAATGCTTCTTGGAGATGCGTGCCAGCAGGGCCTAGCTGCAGAAATATTTGCTTCAGATGTATTTGCACGTGAAAGAGTTTAAGTGCATGATTTTCATGGTGCACAATTTCAGTGCTTAGGCTTGTCTGTGTAATTGCAGTGGAACTACCTTGTTGGATTGCTCGTTGGTAAATAAAGGCTAATATTATTAATAATTACTAATAATATATATTGTAGGTAAAGTAAATTGTTGATTGTGGACCACAGAGGCCCGAGTTCTAACCATTGCATGCCTATGTAAACTAGTGCAAAAGGTGAACTGTTGGAGATACCTGTACTTTCACAACTGCTTTAATAACCTTCTTGCTTTCTTTAATTTGCTTGAAAATGCACCATTTGCCCACTCTCTTTTCAAAATGTTTTCGTAGGGAGAAACCCCCTTAAGTCGTTCGGTCTCGCTCGCACTCCGCAGTGCGCTACACCACAAATGTTACGCCCTACCACTTTCACATGTCACCAGCCGCCACTGTCTTCTACTCTATTCTGACCCTGTTCAGGATGTTGTTTGCTTTGACTTTGTTCTCTTTCTTCTTCCTGAACTTGTTTTTCTTACCTTATAATTCCTTGATTGTCTTCTGCCTGGGCGTTTTCTCTAGTACCTATCTGTCCCTCCTCAGACTCAGGAGTGTTGTTTCTATTTTCTTCCGTTTGGGTGCATTGCTCTTTCCTTATCTGGTCCTCCTAAGATTGGTTATTGGCTTTATTTTCCATAATCTGAGTGCGTTCTTCTATTCCTGTCTCATCTTCACTATTTCTCTGTCTGTCTAAATAAGCTTGGCTTCTTGTTTTCACTGTTATTTCAGGTATGTCTACTATTGGGATCCAATCATCCCGACTGATGCTTGGTCGCTCTTCATCAGCTACTTCAGAATCGATTTCTTGCGATTCTTCAGCTGTACAACCTTCAGCCTCTGCTTCGTCAGGTTCCATCACTCTTTTTGTATGGCTTGCAAATATCCAGTTAGGCAAACCTGCACACTTTACTGCTGTTGTGGTAACCAATATTACTTGATGTGGTTTTCCCCACCTTGGTGCTTGGCACGATTCTCGAGTGTGATCTTTTATCGCTACCCAATCACCTGGATTCAGATCATGTGCTTGAGTCGACTGTCTGGACACAGCGTCTTCCCCAACCTGGTGAGAGATAGAATGCACTCGATCAGCCAACACTTTTCATTACTACTCCAAAACCAAATCATCAGATACATTTAACAGCTTGTGTCCCTGTACATATGCTTGTCTCATTGCCCTTCCCATGAGTATCTCATGGGGACTCAAGCCTGTATTTTTGTCTGTTATGCTTCTGAGTCACATCAGGACAAGAGGTAAAGCATCAGGCCACTCCAGTGAGATGGATACACACACCTTTCCCAGTCTTAATTTTATTGTGCCATTCAGTTTTTCTACCACTCCAGAAGCCTTTGGGCGGTATACACAGTGCAGCTTTTGCTCAATTTTGAATGCTTCTCAAATTAATCGAATTATTTCATTATTAAAATGAGACCCTCAATCTGACTCAATCCTTACTGGAAAACCGAACCTAGGAATGATTTCTCTCAACAGGAGTTTGACCACTGTTAAACTATCACTTCTTCTGGTCGGGTATGCCTCCACCCACTTGGAAAATAAAAAAACAATGGCAAGGACATTTTTTAATCCTCGACAAGCAGGTAACTGAATGAAATCAGGGGGAAAAACTGAATGAAATCAACCTGGAGTCTAATAAATGGACCCTCTGCTTTCTCAATTTTTCCAGCACAAACTACTGTTTACCTGCCTGGGTTCAATAGTTGACAAATTAAGCATCTCTGGCAAAGACTCTCTGCAATATTACTGAACCTTACGTTAAACCAATTCTGTCTGAACAGTCTTATCATTGCAACTCTGCCTATGTGGGTGTCTCCATGATATATTTTCGCCATTGGTGCAAGCATACAGTCAGGTATCACAGGTCTCCTATCTAAGTAAATTATTACACCATCATTAGTTCTTCTCTGACAACCTCTTTTCTCCCATTCCTCCTCTTTGGTTTCTGCTTCATTTTGTAATACTCTTGCTTCCTCCCATGTTCCTATGCCCTCAAGTAGCATACGTTGGCAGCTGATTTCCATATGCATCAATTTTCTTGTTTACTACTATTTTGTATTTAGCACAATGTTGGGCAACTTGGTCAGCATAACGATTACCAGCTGTCAATCTATCATTTCCTGATTGGTGAGCAGCACACTTGACCACGGCCACTTCATTTGGTAATTGAATTGCTTCAATTAATTCTTTTACAAAATGTCCATTTTTATTAGGGGTTCCTGAAGAAGTCATGACATCCCTTTGCATCCAAAGCTGGCCAAAGTCATGCACAACCCCGTAACCATACTGACTATCAGTGTATATGGTCACTCTCCAATTTTTCCCAAATGTGCAAGCTTTGATTAAATCTACCAATTTGGCTATTTGTGCAGACTTGACTCTTAGTAAATAGGAGGCTTCCACTATTCCAGCCAATGTGCACACAGCGTAAGCAACACTCAAACCTCCTTCCTCATGACGCATACACGAGCCATCTACGAACAGCTCATGTGCTGGAATCTTTAATGGTTCTTCTTGTGTATCCGATGTGGTTTAGTACTGTATTCAGTAACATCGAGGCATTCATGTTCAACTTCATCTTTTACTTCTTCAAAAGGTGAATTAGGCAACAGAGTTGCTGGGTTTAAGACAGTACATCTTACTATTGTCACATTTTCTGTACCTAGTATAACTTTCTCATACTTATTCAGCCGGCTAGGAGTAAGATATTGTGTGCGAGTTCGTGTCAGTAAAATCACGACTGCATGTGGGACATACACTGTCACAGGGTGTCCCATTCCAATGGATTCATTTTGTTCCAGACTCATGCAGCTACAGATTTTAGGCACCTTGGTAATGTAGACGCCACTGGGTCCAAAGTGGCAGAGAAATGTGCCACAAGAAGGCGAATTAGGCCATGTGTCTGTGTTAGAATTCAGAGAGCACAATTGTCTCTTGCATCACAGAATAATGCGAACTCTTTGGAGTAATCCTGAATACCTAATGCAGGGGCTTCGCACAGACAGTTACTTAATTTCACAAAGGCTGACATGCTTTCATCATCCCATTCTACTGGATCTCCTGATTATTTCTTTGTCAATTGTATCAATGGTTTAGGTAGCACTGCAAATCCCACAATCCTCTCCCTGCAATACCCTACAACTCCGAGAAACATCCTGATTTCAGAGTCTGAGGTAATTTCATATTTCTAATCAATTTCATTCTTTCTGAAGTCACTCTTTTGACCCCTCTTTCTATCTGATGTCCCAAATATTTGACTGAAGTGGTACAGAATTGTAATTTCTCAGGTGATACTTTATGTCCACCTTCAGCCAAGTGATTCAATAATGCAATAGAATAAACAATACAATCATTTAGACTTTTAGACGCAATCAATAAATCGTCTTTATATTGCACCAAGACGGACTGTCTGGGCAACACCAGAGATTCAAGAAATTTTTTCAGAATCTGGTTAAAGATCGATGGACTTTCTGTGTACCCTTGAGGAACACGGTTTCAAACGTAAACATGCTCATCAAATTTGAACAAAAATAAAAACAAACTGACTGGATGCAGTGGAATTGAGAAAAAGGCATGGTACATGTCAATTACAGTGAACCATCCTGCGTGGTGTCTGATATAGTATCACTGCTGGATTCAAGACTATTGGGCAACATGGTACAACAATCTTATTTATTTTGCGTAAATCTTGGACCACCATATATTTTCCGTTTGGTTTCTTTATGCCAATTATAGGTGAATTACAGGGACTACTCATTATTTCTTTTAATATACCTTGTTCTACCAAATGTTCACTTTCTGCTGCAACACCTGCTTTTATTTTTGCGCTCATTTTGTATTGTCGAATATTTGGGTAGATTGCACCTTCTTTTACTGTCACTTTTACTGGATCGACATTTGCCATTAGACCTACTTCCTTTCCGGTAAAATCCCACACATCAGGATTTACGGTATTTTTGATCTCTTCTAGAAGCTCATCTGGCGTCATTTATTTTTTCTACAGCTCCATGTCTAGCTAACATGATTTTGTATACTCCGTCTTCATCAGGAGTCTGAATTGCGACACCCTCCGGTGTGCAAAAAATTGTGCAATTCCTTTTGCACAATAAATCCCTTCCTAGTGAGTTTACAGGGCTCGAGTCGCAGACGACAAACTTGTGCATTTCTTTAAAGTTGCCAATACATACCTCCATTGGTTCGGTAATAGGGGTCCTAATCTGTTTATTAAAAATGCCCACTACTTGGATCGCTTATCCCGAGAGGGGTAGGTTTGGTATGTCTGCTATTCTCACAGTGGACGTGGTAGCACCAGTGTCCCAGAAAAAGGTGATGTAATTTCCCTCAACCTTACCTTCAATGTATGGACCAGACTGATCTACCAACAAGGATGCGCCAAGTACATGTTCCCCTTCCCCCCCTCTCATGCACTGTCATACAGTCTCCTCATTAAAAAATGTGTCCTACAAAAGAAACTGTGGTGTTACGGAATTTTTCTTACCACTTCCCTCCCGGAATCCAGTGTCCACACTGTACTTGGATTGACTCACAAAATCTAGCATAGGAGCAGGTGGCAATGTATTCTGTATTACCTGTTGTGGTTGCCTCATTGACACCTCATTCTGCGACTGTGGATTTCAATTTTGAGTTTGGACATTATTATTCTGTATAAGTTTACACTTGTTTTTCGAATGTCCCAATTTTCTTCACCCTTGACAGGGACACTTTTTCTTTTGCCTCTTCTTTACTCATTCTCCCTCTGAGTTTGCCTCCACTATTTTCACCTTGACCTTCCCCTCTTCCTTGATTGTTTGCCTGTTGACTTAACGGAAGTTCCTGTTGTTCTGCTAATTTAACTTGAGCCCACATTACGTTTTCCTCTAATTTATTTAGTATATTATCAATTTCATCCCCACAGTATTTTGCATTCTTGAGTATTTCCTTAATAGGTTTTGCCTGCCAGCACAATTTATGCTCTTCAATCATCTGTGATATCTCTGGCTTTAGTCCAGACACAAAACGATTTATAAAGTGTGTCATGTCCTTATTATCAATGTTTTCTAACCCACTATACTGCTAGAAAACCTGCAAAAGATGCTCATTATAGGCATGTACGGATTCATCTTTTTCTTGGGTTGTTCTGTCTATTTTTATCCAATCTGTTTGCTTTGGGGGAACCTTTCCTTTCAAATAAGTTATTACCTGATGATACTTTTTCATCATATCATCTGACGGAGCTCCTGTTTTTGCATCTCTTGGGTACTCATCATTGGGCCAATCTACTGAAATTTTACTTTCTGTCCATAAGTTAGTATGAACAAGTATGTCAAACAAACCATCTAAATCTTTTAGCAGTACTTTCGAAACCTTCACAAACCTTTCGGTTTGCCTGTACCATTCTACTGGTTTTTCTCTAAGTTTTGGGAAGTCATTTGTAAATGATAAAATATCACGTTGGGACCATGGGACATATACATAACCTCCTCCTGGAACTTCTCTCATTGGACACAACCTCTCAACCTTTTCTGTTTCTTTCATTAAATACTCAGATGTTGTTTGATTTGCCTGGGCTTCTTCCTTTTTCTTTGCCCATCTAGCTTTCCATCTATCTAAGTCTCCCCAGTTTTGTAACAATTATAATAATTCCTTTATCTATAATTTTCTTCCTGACACAGTCATGTTTTCTAAATCCTTATTAGAAAATTCTATTCTATATGGCTTCTGCAATACTTTAGATTTACCTATGTCAATTCCCTTTTCTAAGGCCATATTCATTAATTTCTCATGAAATATTTTCGTATTTCACGTGATGCTTCTGCACATGAATAATAATTCATCTTTGTTGAAATAATTTAATCTTTCTAGTCCCACAGTTCCAGCTACCATTTCTTCCAATTCTACACTTAATTAAAAGATGTCTAACACATTTTGCTGTTGTTTTGGCTTCTCTATTTCTCGTGTCCACCTTTCTATTTCTTATGGGTTACTACAGTGGCACTTTTCGTTTCTGTGGGAGTTTCGATCTGTACTTCTTTTGAACATCCAGGTGTAACTTTTCTAACTGAGTCATTTATGGTCCTCTTATTGGAAAATCCATTAGGGAAATTACTCACACTCACTAGCTTGGTCATCAACTATTATATTTTCTTTTCTAAGTTGCGTGATTGGATAAGTCAGAACAGGAGTTTTAGGACTAGTTTGCTTATCTCCATATAAGGGAACAACAGGATCTATAGTCACTGGTATCGTTAGGGCTTCAGGACTTGTATTCAATTGGGTTATTTTCTGCATTAACTCACTTCTAATTTTATTTATTGCCTCTCTTTCTTTTTCTTGAAGTGCCCTTTCTATAGTATTCTCATGCAAAACTTGCGGTACCAAAGGTGTTTTTAAAAACGGGGCACTAGGATTGATTCTATTTGTCTTTTCTTGATAAGGTGGAGGATTTTTCATTAAAAGGTCTTCAAAATAATCGTCTTCAAAATCCCCATTACCAGTCACTAAATGTTATGTTTTCTCTGTATATTTACTTCCTGTGGGTTCTTCTGTGGTAAATACAGAATATAATCCTTCCACTACCATAGCCTGTCTCCAAAAATGTACTTAAGTTCCTGTCACATAGAGGTCTGTCTCGTTCAAAAGCATCAATCTCCCACTCTTATAAAGCTTCATACTGCGTTAATCAAGGTCTGGGTTCTAATTAATTCATACGAGTTCGCAAATTGTGCAAAATGTTTCCATTAAATGTTCCATACTCTGGAAATGCTAATATTCCATCATTTTTGGTGTATTCTATCCAATTTTCTAACCATACACAAGTGTGGTAGCCTCTTTCTATCATCATGTATGATGTAGGCGTTTTTGGGGGAGGAATCATAATTCCTTCTCTAGTTTTAATGGGTTTATGCTTTTTAAAATAATTCTCAATTCTCTGCATAAATAACATTTTTCTCTTTTCTCCATACATGATGTTTGGTCTTATTTATTATTTATTTATTTTTGTGTTTTATAGAGCGCGAACTTGACCCGTGAGGGTATCAGAGCGCTTTACACGGTATACATTGTTGAACAAACAAAAGGTTTAAAGTGCAGAGACACACAAGATCATCATGTACGGTTACAATCACCGTCAGAGTCAGTAACAAAACAAATGTCCCATATGTTCTCGTTGTCGGGAGTTGGTGATCTGGGAAAGCGGTAGTCATAGAATAGTCCAGCACAATGTGGTGGTTGCGGGCAGGCCTTAGGCGAGGAATTTACCCATGAGTAATGTTTTGATCTTTTTTTTTTTAAGTGTGCTAGAGAAGGGATTTTCCTGATGGAAGGTGGGAGAGAGCTCCAAATTCTTGGTGCTACTCCGGTGAACGCCCTGTTGTAGGTTCTTTTTTTCTGACAGGAGGCAGGTTGGACTAGGAGGTTTCTAGCAGACCTGGAGTTCCTGCTTCCTCCGGATATCACTAATTGCTGTGCCAGATAAGCAGGGGAGTTTGTGTATAGTGCATGCCAGTTTCAGCTGAATTCTGGCCTCTAGAGGGAGCCAGTTCAGCGCTTTCATGTGTGGTGAGTACCTGTAAGTAGTCTGGCAGCCGCATTGAGGCAGGCTTTTAGAGGTGCTAAGGAGATCCTAGGTAATCCTGTGAGGGTGGAACAGCCATATTCCAGTCTGGAGATGACAAGTGCTTGAACTGTCATTCTTAAGTCCGGAGCATCGATGAAAGGTTTCAGCTTCCAAAGGTAGCTCAAGTGGATTCTGGCTGCTTTAGCCATCAAGTTAATATGGTCTCTCATATTCAGGATACAGTCGAGGATTATGCCCAGGGATTTGGCAGAGTCCACAATGGTCTTTGGGCAGTTCAGGGCTGTGATGGCCTTAATCCACATCTGAATCTCCGGGTTGGCTTTTGATGGGGAGATTAGGAGAAATTCAGTTTTCTTTGCATTCAGTTTGAGTTGGTTATTGGCTAGCCATTGGACAGTTAGATTCAGGGTCTCATTCAGGGAGAGGATCTCATCGAGCGAAGAGATGTTGATGTATATTTGGGTGTCGTCCGCATACATATGGTATGAGATGTTGGCGGAACGGAGAACTTCGGTGAGTGGCTCTAGGTAAAGATTAAAGAGGGCGGGGACAGGGTTGAACCTTGGGGGACTCCGACTGTGACCGGGGTGGTAACTGATAGTTTGCAGTTGATGAGGAATCTCTGAGAGCGGTTGTGGAGGAAGGACCTGAACCATTCTAGGACCACGCCATCCAGACTCATCCTGAGTTTGAGGCTTTCAAGTAGTTTTTCATGGTTGACCGTATCGAAGGCGGAGGATAGACAAAGTAGGATTAGAAGGCAGGTTTTGCCTTGGTCTAGGGCTTGGAGGGCATCATCCATGATGTGGAACATAGCAGTTTGGTGCTGTGCCCTGGTCTGAATCCAGATTGGAAGTCATCGAGTAGGTGGAAGTTGTTGATGTGCTGACTTAGTTTCTGTTGAACACACTTCTCCAATACTTTGGCTAATAGCGGGATATTGGAGATAGGTCTGAAATTGTCAGGGGAGGCTGGGTCCAGTGAAGGTTTTTTCAAGATGGGGAGGACTTGGCCGGCTTTCAAAGGGTCCGGGATCAAGGCCTGTTGGAGAGAGGCATTGATAATTGTAGTCCAGGAAGGAATGATGGATTGGGAGGCAGTTGGAAGGGAGCGGGTCATTGAAGTGGTTGTTTGGTTTTAAGGTAGACAAGATTTTTGGGGTGGAGTCTTCATTATAGTATTCAGTCAGTCTAGCAGGCTTGTTTTTTGGGCAAGGCCAAGATGGTAGGTGCGGAAGAGTGGGGAAGGACAGGAGGGGGTTGGACGCAGGTGGTGGTACTGAGTTCAATTCTTAATGCTGTGATTTTATCAGCAAAGAAGGAGGTGAATTCATCTGACAATATTAGCGATGTGGGGCATTCTTTCAGTGTTTTAGCCAGTATATTAGATTGGAATTTGACCAGTTCAAATAGCTTTTGGGGTCTATTCTTGGCTTTCCCCAATTCCGATCTGAAGTATTCTTTTCTGCAATTGATTATGTGCTTGTTGTAGGCATTTCTTGCCTGGCGCAGAAGTTTTAGATGCTTTGCGGAGGGGTGTTGTCTACAGTTTCTTTCAGAATGCCGTAGGGATCTCCTCTCCATGTTGAGGGAGCCAGTGAACCAAGGGTTTCTGCTCCTCCCATTCTGCCAACATACATTCCCCTTTTCTCAGCTTAATTGTACCACTATGTCCACTCCTTTTCATCTACACCAAGGGCAGCGCCTAGGCACCTCAGGGTTTTTGTTGCGCTATATACATTTCTCATCATCTCACTGCCTAGGATGAATATACAAAGACCTACTAGACCCAGTCATGTGACCCAAGACACAAGCACGAAATGGGTAGGACACGAGAATGCCAACTTTCTAAAAGTAGCATTTTCAGAATTGTGACTTGAAATCCAACTTTACATTTAAATAGGGGTTTAAATTACAATTCTTTAGACACAAAACTTGAGCTTCATACCTGTTTTAAATTGAAAGTTATCACTTACTAAATGTAATGCGGTAAACCAATGTTATCCAGTGGGAGAGGCAGGCCCTGCAATAGTGAACTTAAAAGCACATTGGCATATTTTTAAATACCCTACACCCTGCCCTAGGGGCCATTTTGGCCGATGCCCGGTGGAGCTACCAGATAGCTATAGAGGAGATGGGCTGCGGACTTCCCCCTCGGCCCTCACCTACCCAGCTGGACCTGGGCAGACTTTCCCTTCGTCTCCGTCATATCTCCCTCCTACCCTTTTTACCATACCCCCTGCTATTCACCTCTGCCTTCACCTGTCCTTGCCCTAGTTCCCACCCTGTTTTTCTCCTCGCTCTACTCCTCTTCACTTTCCTGCTGCTGACCTTTGCCTTCACCTGTCCTGGCCCTTAGTCCCCACCCTGTCTATCTGTGAATGTTCCCTCGCCATTTGAGATCTAGCTATTTTGTCTGATGCCCAATGGAGCTACCTGTTTTAGCGATAGGGGTGACAGGTCGGGGATTCCCTCCTTGGACGTCACCTACCCAGTCGGTCTTCAGCCAGACTTCCTTTCGTCTCTCCTGTCGTCTCTTCCCGCATCCTCCCTCTATTTTTGTCTCTCCTTCTCTCCTCTCTCAATGTATTGAGACTGAACTATTTTGTCGAATGCCCAATGGAGCTACCTGGTTTAGCTCTAGGGGAGATGAGCCGAGGTCTCCCTCCTTGGTCATCACCTACCCAGTCGGCCGTTAGACAGACTTCATTTCGTCTCTCCCTGTTGTCTCTGGCCCATCCCCCCATTTTCTCTCCTTCCAAGTCCCCTCCCCTCTATGCTCCATTTATTTTGCCCTACGTGTTTCTTTAATTGTTTTTCTCATTGAGACCGAGCTATTTGGCCAATGCCCAGTGGAGCTACCTGATAGCTATTGAGGAGATGGGTTCTGGGACTTCCCCTCGACCGTCACCTACCCAGCCGGACTTTGGACAGACTTTCCTTTCCTCTCTCTACTGTATCTCCCCGCTATCCCTTTACCCTTCCCCCCCTTCCCCTCTACACTTCAATCAACTCGTCTTCTATGCTCTGGCATTTGTTTGTCTAACATCTGATGTAAATTGGAACTGATGTAATCTTGTTAAGTAATTTTTGTGGAACCTCATGTAAAGCGCTCTGATACCTCCGGGTCTAGCCAGTGCTATATAAAACTCTTGAATATTAATAATAATAGTAATAATAGTTAGGACCTAGTTTCCATAGGAAGTCCACAACATTCTATTTGAAATAACTTTGGCGCCGGTGGACGAATCTTTGTGAAGTTTTCCAAGAAAATGGCCTGCTCCATCCCGCTCAATCCCTGAAAGTTTCAGGGTGATTCGTCAAGTGGGCGCCGAGAAAAAAGGGGGGTCCCAAAACGTGTTTTCCCCATGTAATTTTCCATAGAGACCTTTAGCCAGGGCTCCAGCCCGAACGGCTGAACGGAATTACACGAAATTTGGCAGAGAGGTAGAATTCTGTTCGCAGATTGTGCTTTTTGTTAAATGGTGTACATCTGTTCAGTAGTGCCTGAGAAAATTGCAAGTAAAATCATAGCGATATCTAGAGACGGAGTTCAGCACGTGTACGGAAATCCGTTCAGTTACGAGTGCGAGCTGCATGCTGATTGGCTTTGAGCTGTCAACACTCAAAAAGAGGAAGTGTTGGCGGCCATCTTGTGCCTCGGTAGAACCGAGTCACAAGAAAACAGTAAAACAAAGTTGAGAAATAGGGGAAGGGGGCAGGCTAGAAACATTCTGAACCTCTAGGCTTGCTCAGGGGGTCGTACATGGATGTTTACGTTCTATTTATTTTTTATAAAGAAAAAATCGCGACGTACGGAAATCCATACAATTAAGAGCAGGATCTGGATGCTGATTGGCTATTAATACTCCAAACCAGGAAGTGTTGGCAGCCATCTTATTTGTCACAAGAGCCGAGTCACAAGAAAACAGTAAAACAAAGTTGAGAAATAAGGAAAGGGGGCAGGGTAGAAACATTCTGACCCTATAGTCTTGGTCATGGGGTGGTACATGGATCTTTATTCTCAATTTTTATTTTTTTAAATAAAAAATCACGGGGTACTCGTGCAGTACTTGTACGCGGTGGAAAAGGTGGGAAAAAAACTAGAAGTCCGTTTTATTCAGTAGCTCCCGGGGGGCAAATTACGGGGTCAAATATTTTGCATAATGGGGGCTTGTAAGGTGCCTCGAGCACTGGGGAACGGCACTGCTGTGGTTTTATTTTGAAGTATGTGGGGGGGGGTACGGTCCTACTCCCGCAGTCTCAGGGAGCGGCTCCCCTTGGGTCCTTTTTAAAAAAAATATGTTTTGAGTTCTCTCTCCCTCTATCCCCGTACACATCGCGGGGAAGACCACGTTTTAAGGGCAGTAATATGTAAAATGATCTTCCAGCTCCGGGTACCTGCACTGTCTGGGGTTTTTTATCAATGTTGGGAGGGTGGGCTTGATAATACGTCCTTGTTAATTCCCATAGAAGCCTATGTTCTGGTGTTAACATGGGTTTCTATGGGTAATAACAAGGCCATATTATCAAGCTCATTATCGCCGTTTTATCTGCAGTTTACTGTCAATAAAACGGCGATAATTTTTACACCGGACTTTGATAATATGCACCTAAGTTTACTGGTAAAAAAAAAAGCAATGGGCCATATTATCAACAGAAGGTGATACATTATCGCCGCTTTTATCGGCAGGAGACTGCCGATAAAGCGGCGATAATGGTCTTTATATTATGCCCTTGTGAATTAACATGATTCAAAAAGGGGGTGGTGATAGACAGAGTATCTGAGTTAATCAGAACACTCCTACCCAGTCAACAGATCAGGGCTTGATCCATCACCGTTTTTTAGCTCACTGCACCATCCCAGTTCAGAACCTGGCTACATGCAAATTAGTCTGTCCCTGGCCCAGTGCATCATGGGAACAGGGCAGACCAAACTACCAAGCCAATTCTTTACTGGAAAGGAAACAAGCTTCCGGGGACCGGTTTCTGGCATTACAGCCGTCTTCGGCCCGGCTTGCTTGAATCCTGATGGTGCAGTGAGCAAGGGACTCACATCTGAGCATACCCTTCCACACTTGTGGTGGCCAAAATGATTCAAAAAGGGGGTGGTGATGGACAGAGTATCTGAGTTAATCAGAACACTCCTACCCAGTCAACAGATCAGGGCTTGATCCATCACCGTTTTTTAGCTCACTGCACAATCCCAGTTCAGAACCTGGCTACATGCAAATTAGTCTGTCCCTGGCCCAGTGCATCATGGGAACAGGGCAGACCAAACTACCAAGCCAATTCTTTACTGGAAAGGAAACAAGCTTCCGGGGACCGGTTTCTGGCATTACAGCTGTCTTCGGCCCGGCTTGCTTGAATCCTGATGGTGCAGTGAGCAAGGGACTCACATCTGAGCATACCCTTCCACATTTGTGGTGGCCAAAATGATTCAAAAAGGGGGTGGTGATGGACAGAGTATCTGAGTTAATCAGAACACTCCTACCCAGTCAACAGATCAGGGCTTGATCCATCACCGTTTTTTAGCTCACTGCACCATCCCAGTTCAGAACCTGGCTACATGCAAATTAGTCTGTCCCTGGCCCAGTGCATCATGGGAACAGGGCAGACCAAACTACCAAGCCAATTCTTTACTGGAAAGGAAACAAGCTTCCGGGGACCGGTTTCTGGCATTACAGCCGTCTACGGCCCGGCTTGCTTGAATCCTGATGGTGCAGTGAGCAAGGGACTCACATCTGAGCATACCCTTCCACACTTGTGGTGGCCAAAATGATTCAAAAAGGGGGTGGTGATGGACAGAGTATCTGAGTTAATCAGAACACTCCTACCCAGTCAACAGATCAGGGCTTGATCCATCACCGTTTTTTAGCTCACTGCACCATCCCAGTTCAGAACCTGGCTACATGCAAATTAGTCTGTCCCTGGCCCAGTGCATCATGGGAACAGGGCAGACCAAACTACCAAGCCAATTCTTTACTGGAAAGGAAACAAGCTTCCGGGGACCGGTTTCTGGCATTACAGCCGTCTTCGGCCCGGCTTGCTTGAATCCTGATGGTGCAGTGAGCAAGGGACTCACATCTGAGCATACCCTTCCACACTTGTGGTGGCCAAAATGATTCAAAAAGGGGGTGGTGATGGACAGAGTATCTGAGTTAATCAGAACACTCCTACCCAGTCAACAGATCAGGGCTTGATCCATCACCGTTTTTTAGCTCACTGCACCATCCCAGTTCAGAACCTGGCTACATGCAAATTAGTCTGTCCCTGGCCCAGTGCATCATGGGAACAGGGCAGACCAAACTACCAAGCCAATTCTTTACTGGAAAGGAAACAAGCTTCCGGGGACCGGTTTCTGGCATTACAGCCGTCTACGGCCCGGCTTGCTTGAATCCTGATGGTGCAGTGAGCAAGGGACTCACATCTGAGCATACCCTTCCACACTTGTGGTGGCCAAAATGATTCAAAAAGGGGGTGGTGATGGACAGAGTATCTGAGTTAATCAGAACACTCCTACCCAGTCAACAGATCAGGGCTTGATCCATCACCGTTTTTTAGCTCACTGCACCATCCCAGTTCAGAACCTGGCTACATGCAAATTAGTCTGTCCCTGGCCCAGTGCATCATGGGAACAGGGCAGACCAAACTACCAAGCCAATTCTTTACTGGAAAGGAAACAAGCTTCCGGGGACCGGTTTCTGGCATTACAGCCGTCTTCGGCCCGGCTTGCTTGAATCCTGATGGTGCAGTGAGCAAGGGACTCACATCTGAGCATACCCTTCCACACTTGTGGTGGCCAAAATGATTCAAAAAGGGGGTGGTGATGGACAGAGTATCTGAGTTAATCAGAACACTCCTACCCAGTCAACAGATCAGGGCTTGATCCATCACCGTTTTTTAGCTCACTGCACCATCCCAGTTCAGAACCTGGCTACATGCAAATTAGTCTGTCCCTGGCCCAGTGCATCATGGGAACAGGGCAGACCAAACTACCAAGCCAATTCTTTACTGGAAAGCAAACAAGCTTCCGGGGACCGGTTTCTGGCATTACAGCCGTCTTCGGCCCGGCTTGCTTGAATCCTGATGGTGCAGTGAGCAAGGGACTCACATCTGAGCATACCCTTCCACACTTGTGGTGGCCAAAATGATTCAAAAAGGGGGTGGTGATGGACAGAGTATCTGAGTTAATCAGAACACTCATACCCAGTCAACAGATCAGGGCTTGATCCACCCCGGAAGCTTGTCTCCTTTCTGGTGAAGAATTGGCTTGGTAGTTTGGTCTGCCCTGTTCCCATGATGCCCTGGGCCAGGGACAGACTAATGTGCATATAGCCAGGTTCTGAGCTGGCATGGGGCAGTGAGCTAAATAACGGTGATGGATCAAGCCCTGATCTTTGGACTGGGTAAGAGTGGTCTGCTTAATTCAGACACTCTGTTCATCACCACCCCCTTTTCTGAATCATTTTGTCCACCATAAGCGTGGAAGGGTATACTCAGACATGAGTCCCTTGCTCACTGCTCCATCAGGATTCAAGCAAGCCGGGCCGACGACGCCTGAAATGGCAGAAACCGGTCCCCGGAAGCTTGTCTCCTTTCTGGTGAAGAATTGGCTTGGTAGTTTGGTCTGCCCTGTTCCAATGATGCACTGGGCCAGGGACAGACTAATTTGCATATAGCCAGGTTCTGAGCTGGGATGGGGCAGTGAGTTAAATAACGGTGATGGATCAAGCCCTGATCTTTGGACTGGGTAAGAGTGGTCTGCTTAATTCAGACACTCTGTTCATCACCACCCCCTTTTCTGAATCATTTTGTCCACCATAAGCGTGGAAGGGTATACTCAGACATGAGTCCCTTGCTCACTGCTCCATCAGGATTCAAGCAAGCCGGGCCGACGACGCCTGAAATGGCAGAAACCGGTCCCCGGAAGCTTGTCTCCTTTCTGGTGAAGAATTGGCTTGGTATTTTGGTCTGCCCTGTTCCCATGATGCACTGGGCCAGGGACAGACTAATTTGCATATAGCCAGGTTCTGAGCTGGGATGGGGCAGTGAGCTAAATAACGGTGATGGATCAAGCCCTGATCTTTGGACTGGGTAAGAGTGGTCTGCTTAATTCAGACACTCTGTTCATCACCACCCCCTTTTCTGAATCATTTTGTCCACCATAAGCGTGGAAGGGTATACTCAGACATGAGTCCCTTGCTCACTGCTCCATCAGGATTCAAGCAAGCCGACGACGCCTGAAATGGCAGAAACCGGTCCCCGGAAGCTTGTCTCCTTTCTGGTGAAGAATTGGCTTGGTAGTTTGGTCTGCCCTGTTCCCATGATGCACTGGGCCAGGGACAGACTAATTTGCATATAGCCAGGTTCTGAGCTGGGATGGGGCAGTGAGCTAAATAATGGTGATGGATCAAGCCCTGATCTTTGGACTGGGTAAGAGTGGTCTGCTTAATTCAGACACTCTGTTCATCACCACCCCCTTTTCTGAATCATTTTGTCCACCATAAGCGTGGAAGGGTATACTCAGACATGAGTCCCTTGCTCACTGCTCCATCAGGATTCAAGCAAGCCGGGCCGACGACGCCTGAAATGGCAGAAACCGGTCCCCGGAAGCTTGTCTCCTTTCTGGTGAAGAATTGGCTTGGTAGTTTGGTCTGCCCTGTTCCCATGATGCACTGGGCCAGGGACAGACTAATTTGCATATAGCCAGGTTCTGAGCTGGGATGGGGCAGTGAGCTAAATAACGGTGATGGATCAAGCCCTGATCTTTGGACTGGGTAAGAGTGGTCTGCTTAATTCAGACACTCTGTTCATCACCACCCCCTTTTCTGAATCATTTTGTCCACCATAAGCGTGGAAGGGTATACTCAGACATGAGTCCCTTGCTCACTGCTCCATCAGGATTCAAGCAAGCCGGGCCGACGACGCCTGAAATGGCAGAAACCGGTCCCCGGAAGCTTGTCTCCTTTCTGGTGAAGAATTGGCTTGGTAGTTTGGTCTGCCCTGTTCCCATGATGCACTGGGCCAGGGACAGACTAATGTGCATATGATATAGCCAGGTTCTGAGCTGGGATGGGGCAGTGAGCTAAATAACGGTGATGGATCAAGCCCTGATCTTTGGACTGGGTAAGAGTGGTCTGCCTAATTCAGACACTCTGTTCATCACCACCCCCTTTTCTGAATCATTTTGTCCACCATAAGCGTGGAAGGGTATACTCAGACATGAGTCCCTTGCTCACTGCTCCATCAGGATTCAAGCAAGCCGGGCCGACGACGCCTGAAATGGCAGAAACCGGTCCCCGGAAGCTTGTCTCCTTTCTGGTGAAGAATTGGCTTGGTAGTTTGGTCTGCCCTGTTCCAATGATGCACTGGGCCAGGGACAGACTAATTTGCATATAGCCAGGTTCTGAGCTGGGATGGGGCAGTGAGTTAAATAACGGTGATGGATCAAGCCCTGATCTTTGGACTGGGTAAGAGTGGTCTGCTTAATTCAGACACTCTGTTCATCACCACCCCCTTTTCTGAATCATTTTGTCCACCATAAACGTGGAAGGGTATACTCAGACATGAGTCCCTTGCTCACTGCTCCATCAGGATTCAAGCAAGCCGGGCCGACGACGCCTGAAATGGCAGAAACCGGTCCCCGGAAGCTTGTCTCCTTTCTGGTGAAGAATTGGCTTGGTAGTTTGGTCTGCCCTGTTCCCATGATGCACTGGGCCAGGGACAGACTAATTTGCATATAGCCAGGTTCTGAGCTGGGATGGGGCAGTGAGCTAAATAACGGTGATGGATCAAGCCCTGATCTTTGGACTGGGTAAGAGTGGTCTGCTTAATTCAGACACTCTGTTCATCACCACCTCCTTTTCTGAATTATTTTGTCCACCATAAGCGTGGAAGGGTATACTCAGACATGAATCCCTTGCTCACTGCTCCATCAGGAATCAAGCAAGCCGGGCCGACGACGCCTGAAATGGCAGAAACCGGTCCCCGGAAGCTTGTCTCCTTTCTGGTGAAGAATTGGCTTGGTAGTTTGGTCTGCCCTGTTCCCATGATGCACTGGGCCAGGGACAGACTAATTTGCATATAGCCAGGTTCTGAGCTGGGATGGGGCAGTGAGCTAAATAACGGTGATGGATCAAGCCCTGATCTTTGGACTGGGTAAGAGTGGTCTGCTTAATTCAGACACTCTGTTCATCACCACCCCCTTTTCTGAATCATTTTGTCCACCATAAGCGTGGAAGGGTATACTCAGACATGAGTCCCTTGCTCACTGCTCCATCAGGATTCAAGCAAGCCGGGCCGACGACGCCTGAAATGGCAGAAACCGGTCCCCGGAAGCTTGTCTCCTTTCTGGTGAAGAATTGGCTTGGTAGTTTGGTCTGCCCTGTTCCCATGATGCACTGGGCCAGGGACAGACTAATTTGCATATAGCCAGGTTCTGAGCTGGGATGGGGCAGTGAGCTAAATAAGGGTGATGGATCAAGCCCTGATCTTTGGACTGGGTAAGAGTGGTCTGCTTAATTCAGACACTCTGTTCATCACCACCCCCTTTTCTGAATCATTTTGTCCACCATAAGCGTGGAAGGGTATACTCAGACATGAGTCCCTTGCTCACTGCTCCATCAGGATTCAAGCAAGCCGGGCCGACGACGCCTGAAATGGCAGAAACCGGTCCCCGGAAGCTTGTCTCCTTTCTGGTGAAGAATTGGCTTGGTAGTTTGGTCTGCCCTGTTCCCATGATGCACTGGGCCAGGGACAGACTAATTTGCATATAGCCAGGTTCTGAGCTGGGATGGGGCAGTGAGCTAAATAACAGTGATGAATCAAGCCCTGATCTTTGGACTGGGTAAGAGTGGTCTGCTTAATTCAGACACTCTGTTCATCACCACCCCCTTTTCTGAATCTTGTGAATTAACATAGCAGCCCATGTTAATACCAGAACCTGGGCTGCTATGAGAATTTACAAGGGCCTATTATCAAGCCCATTATCGCCGCTTTATCAGCAGTTACTGGAGATAAGAGCGGCGGTAATGTATCGCCTTGTGTTGATAATATGCCCATTCATTTCTATGATAGTATGTAAAACTTTCCTTTTTTTTGTGTAGCAGTTGTACTCTCTACGCATGTGCAGACTCGTTTCGAAGCCCATGTTTTTTTCTTTTTCTTGAAGTTCAACAAACAAACCTTTCTTTATTTCAGGTATTAAATTTGCCGCTTTATTTTCCGGGTCGTGTGTGTCATCCGCTGCTGTACTTTTGTAATATATTAATAATCGTATTTTATCTAGATTTATTTGAAACGTAGTGCCGAGGCGCCAAACGTTGATCACGTAGTCCATCCACCGCCATTTTAGTAGTTTTTCACCGTTGTTTTTATTTTATCTGTTACTTTCATTTTATCGTCCTCCTATTTTCTTTGTGATCAACATTTCGAGGCACAGACACCACGGTGTTTGTCCTTAAACTCTGATGTTATCAGACTTGGTCACACGTATACCTAAAAACTAATTTGAAGGCTGTAAGTCACAGCCATTACAACGCGTGTTCGTCAATACAAAGACATTATTAAGATTATGCGTGGTAAATGGATAGTACTTCTAAAAGTATGCGTGGTAAAACTATGGGGCATATTAGATTATCGCCGCTTTTATCGGCAGGATAAAGGGCTAGATAATAGGCCCTTGTGAATTCCCATAACAGCCCAAGTTAACACCAGAACCTGGGCTGCTATGGGAATTTCCAAGGCCGTATTATCAAGCCCTTTATCGCCGCTTTATCGGCAGTTTCCTGCCCATAAAAGCGGCGATAATGTATCGCCTTTTGTTGATAATATGCCCTTTCGTTTCGTGCCCTGCATCGCATTTTGCGATGCAGGGCGCAGGATACGAAATTCATTTTATTGATTTAATTGTTTACATACCTGCAATAATCCAGATTCCGCTGTTTATAACCCCCATCCTGCCCCTCCCCGCACCCCACCACAACTCCCTCCACGGGCCGCGGCTGAGTCAGTTACTTGTACTTACCTTAAGCATAATAAATAATACAAAAATTATATATTATAAAATTATCACCTGTGGAAGATAGAAAAAAACACAGTTACAATATATATTTTACAACAGAAAATAATTTGTAAAACATTTCATTTGCCTTTTTTGCTGTTCTCAGCATATATTGAATTTTACTATAAACAGTGAGTTCAATAGTACTCATCACATAACAGCGGGCAAAATAAAGACAATCCATAAGGATATCTTTAAAAAACCCAGTCAACATTCTCAATAACAATATAAAAAATAAAACATATCTTAAATGTTTTTCTCTAAGAGCAATTTCTGATGTAAATATATCTCATCTCAAACAATCATAAAATAACAAAACATTATGATTAATTTTCTTACACTGTAAATAATGTTACTTACAAATATATGCTGAGAAAATACACAGCAAAAAGTCCTTAATGGTTTCACACACTTTTCCTTATGGCCAAATAGTATGCATCAAGTCTTTTGTTTGGAAGTCGTTCAATTGTAAACCTGAACGTCCGCCTCCCAGCCTTCTGATCCAAAACCACCGACATCATCTACGGGTCCTCCAGGACTCATCCATCAGTCCGACGCTGTTCAACATCTACATGGCTACCCTAACACAAGTAGCCCACCATCACAACTTCAACAACATCTCCTACACAAAGAACACCCAGCTCATCCTTTTCCTCACCAAGAAGCCACATACCACCAAAAGCAACCTCCACGACACAATGAAGGACGTCACCTACTACATAGAGAGCAGCACTGTAAACACTAACTGGCACGAGATGAAAGTACTCATCCTCAGACCCACCCCCTCAGCCTCAGACACCCCCTGCTACCTGACTGCACTGTGAACAGTACCAACATCTACCAACCATGTCCACAACATAGGATTCAATCTCAACTCCTCCCTCTCCATGTATAACCAAGTCTACACCGTCTCCTCGTACTGCTGTAACACCCTCCACATGCTCCGCAACATTTACAAGTGGATCCTAACCAAAAGAAGAAGAACAGTGACATATGCCCTCATCAGCAGCAGACTACACTGTGGCAAAACACTCTACACATGAATTCCAGCCAAACACCTACAACAACTACAAAAAATCCAAAAGACCTCCACCTGAGTGATCATCAATGTCCCCGGCTGCACCCACATGACCCACCACCTGATACACCTACACTGCCTCAATATCAACAAAAGGATCACCTTCAACCTCCTCACCCTCACTTACAAAATACTCTACAACACCAGACTAAGCTACCTTAAAAGCACTAATCCTAAAGGGCAAATTTTGATCTTAAAATTTTGCCTTTAAAATATTAGGTAAGAATTTGGTAACTCTTTGGGAAAACGTTGCTTAAAAACTAATTGAGTATCAATTGAGTATCATTACAATGTATCCAACCTTTCAGACATTTTAAATAAACAATGTAATGTCCAGATGTGGTAGAAGGTCCATCATGAAAAATAATAGCAACAGCTACAAAAGTTCTTCCTGATATTGAACATTGACCAGCTACAAAATGTTTAATTAAAATTTCCAATTTTCTTCTATCAGCTCTACACCGTTGCAGCATTACAATAACATACTGTCCATATCTTTGTATAAGTAATGTTGATGACATTTCTGATTTACATTGGCTACACTCCATGTTTTGACTTGCTCCTCTAATTAGATTGTTAAAAGACACTGATTCACAGTCTGGTAAAGTCAAATATGTGAATCTTTCAGTGTCTATGTTAGTGCTACACGTAAACAAACAATTTTGATAGTCATGTTGCCTTTTATAAGACAGGCCAAAAAGGTTTTCAATATCTATACCTTCATCTTCCCGTACACCAAGCATAAACATTAAAAATTCCTGACAATCATGCTGAATATTCTGCGTAAATTGCGTAGAACCAGAACATATGTCCAAAACATTTCGAATCTCTGAAACACTTTGTATTTTACTTTTATCACTACTACATTTATCATAAACAGAATTCAACAATGAACAGAATCTTTTGTCCCGATTTTCTACAATTTGCTGTTGCAAACTTTCAAGAAAAAAAACAACATCAACAACTACATTAGCATAGCAGTTGACACCACAACTATTTTCAAACCGATAACCAACATTCTCTTCAACACTGTCCTTTTTCTGTTTGCTTGCAAGCGCAACTTCATCTTGTTTTTTTCTTTCTCTACAGTTTCACAACAGATATTCTCAAATCTTCTTTTTCTAGCTACCACACGCTTTTCAACTACTGGATATTTACCTAAATTGGGAGCATATTCTCTTCTTAACCTATTATACTCTTTCACGCAATTTGCATCTGCACAAACCTTTGTCTCATCAAAATCAATCAAGTACAATCCAGATAAAGTTCTGACTCGAGACAAAGCAACATATGCCATACCTTCTTTTAACACGGCACTTCCAATATTCACTAAAGCACAATCTACACTTAAACCTTGAGATTTATGAATGGTCACCGCATATGCCAAACAAACAGGAAACTGTTTTCTGCAGACGTACAAATCTTTTACAAGCAAAAAACGAGCTGCACAATGACTAACTTGTGGTACTTCAGCAATTTCATCGAATTTGATTTTCAAAAATTCAATCCCACCTCTATTTACATAATTAACAAAATCAACAATTTTACCCATTGCTCCATTCACTAAACCTTTTTCCACATTCAAATTAGGTCGCAAAATTACCCTACACTTTACACATGCATACAGATTCTTTTCTAAACCAGCAGTTTTACTTATTGATTTCTCTAAACAATCCAATTTCCTCTTCAACTTTTCACTCAAAATAATTCTGATTCCTTCATGTTCTATTTTATCAATTGCTTCCAATTTTATAATTTCTTCATTTTCCAACTTTAACATTTCTTCATTGAATATAGAACATTCACGCAGTGTTGGCATTAAGCAGATTACAGATTTGTTTTCTGCAATTCTCATGTATATTTTCTCTGGGACAATATTTGCATTTGGAAACAAATTGGAAAGTAATCGTCTCTGTAAAGCTTGTTTGCCATGTTTGGTCAATTTTCCAATTCTTATATCTTGAAGAATAGTTCCATAATCAACATCATTTGCCTGTCGCATATTTGTAGTAAGTTCTTTATACTGAAAATATGACCAAATGTTTACATTGCCAATACTCCCCAAAAACTTCCTTGTATCTTCATGCACCAGTGTTTTAAACACTGGCTGTCCTTTTACAGGAGTAAGTTGTAGAACATCTCCAAAAACTATGACGTGTTTTCCTCCGAATAATACTGCATACTCTGTTTTAAGAATTTGCTGCATTCTTAAAAGCACAAAGGCAAGCATTAAGTTTGAGACCATGCTTACCTCATCAATAATGAGAAGCTTCATTTTCCTTAATACTCTTGAAACTTCACAAGAAGCTTCTCCAGATAGCTTGTGGTATTGTAATTTGTTGTCATGCTCTACTGGTAGCATTAATAAACAATGTAAAGTAATTCCTTTAATATGTTGAGCTGCTAATCCAGTTGGAGCAGTGACAACACAAGACGAATGCGACTTAGTTCTATTCTGTAGAAAACTTGTGATTACTTTAATTAAAACACTTTTTCCTGTTCCAGCTTGTCCACTCACATACATACGGATAGGTTCAAATGATGAGCAAGAGCACTCTTTCTTTTCATGAAGTAATCCATGGTCTAACTGTTCTCTTACTTGCTCATATATTTCTTTCTGCTCAAGATTTAGTTGTTCTTCCAAGTTTTCTAAGTTTCTTAGATCGTCTTGACCTTGATACATTGCTGTTTCCACCTCTTCCATAGCAGTTGCTGCTTCATTTTGAACAATTGGTTCTCCTAATGGGTCCTGACTCAATGGAGCAGAAGTTTGACTGTCTTGAGAACTGTCTCTAGCAATCTCAGCTGCAATTGAAGCTTCTTGCTCAATTTCGTCATTTAACATTTTCACATAATTAGCAAAAACAGGACATTCTATAGTAACTTTAGTTGTATTGAAGGAATTTTCATAGCTCTCAAAATCTCCAAGTAATTCCAATTCTGAACGACATGGCTTGAAAAGTTGCAAAAGAGCTAAATAGTAAAATTCCCTTTTGTCAGGTGTTTCGCATCCAGTTTACGGTGATTAATCAAATGTCCTTTTCTTTGTTTCACCAGACATCCCTCAGAACCAATAACGGCATATATACCATTAATAATGTTTTCGGTAATATTCCATTTAAAAATATCGTTTTGCAGCACTTCATAGAGACAAGTGTTCTCAAGATGATGACTTCTATTTGGATAATATGTATCCAACATATTTGTTTTCACAATATCAGTACTTTCTGGCTCTTTTTCAGCCAAATATTCAATTTCTTGTACAGATTTAAGAACTCGGTTTCGTGTTGCAGCAAGACCTAGACTCACCCAAATGATTCTTCTAGATTTAGAGTACAGACTTGCAGATGATAAGCGATCTGAGCATTCATACGCTCCAATTTCTCGATGAGATAACATCTTTTAAACTGTAACTGTATAATTTCTTACTTAGACTCTTCTCATAGGAAATCTCTTCCCACATTTCCTTCAATTCCCTCTTTTCTGACTTTGTTATGTACGATGTCACATATCGAGCAACAGCAATGGAATTGTCTGCAACATATTGAATATCCATATTAGCATTCCACATAGACATAATGAGTTATAGTCATTTATGTATTTTGACTCTTCATTTCTTCTTAAGTTGTAGGTATTTTTTGGAGACTTTCTTGTGATATTATGTCGCAAAGATGACATAAAACTGTTCACTCTTCCTTTTCGATATTACAGGTCGAGAAAATGCAAAGCGGCATTTGCTGTAGAATTTGTCCTTAGATTTGTACTTTCGACGACAGTATTTCCCACAATGATGGCTTTGGAATCGTAAGACTTGTTGTCTTAAGTCCTTATCTTGTGTACTTTTGGGTACTTCACATGTAGCATATTCTTCAATTAAAGACAACACAGTATCATCTGAGTCTGTTCCAAATTTGGGAGCGTCTTTGATCCATAATAGCATATGTATGTGAGGAGCACCTCTCGCTTGATACTCCTTTCTCCAAAATAAATCCAGAACCTCTCCAAGAGGAGGATTTTTTTTATTGGTGATAAAAGACATCATAGCTTCGAATCTATGATTGAAATACCTGTATACATTAACAGGATCCAAAGAGCACAATTCTCCAGGTGTCTTGTATTCGATATTTAGTATATTTGGATTTGCCTCTTGAAGAAATATAAGTAAATCATCCCAAGCATATTCAGCTTAGAGTAAGGAACCATGTAGGAGTTCCTAAGTTCCTTAGCAGACATTTGAGTTCTCCGTGACGACAGTACCAGTACTCATTAGTACCACGCTGACATGCCATCAGATTAATCAGCTGAGATTCCAAAACATTATCTTTCTGCTGTACTTTATCCATTAATTCCTTTGCCGAAACATTTTACAGATATACACCTGTTTTCAATATATGGTTTACTGCATAAGAAAGTCCAGACAAATCACTCTCAAACAAAAGATGAAACAAATACGGAATACATTGTCGAAATCTTGGATCTTGTGCATATAATCTTGATGTCCGGTATTCAGATGCAGGAATCTGCACAGGTCCTTCATCATATCGTCCTCCTTTTCCTGTAGGAAAAAACTGAGGGAAACAACGAGCTTCCAAGCTTTTTTCCCATACACTAATGGGACTTCCTTTTGCTTCTTTCATTTGAAATAACTCTATAGCATTCCCCATCATTTATTTGGAATCCAATGGATGAACACTGTAATGTTTGTAGATTTCTTCAGTTCTGGACACATCCACTTTTTCAATTTGTCCAGATGGCAAGTCACTATCTTCTTGTACAGTTATTTTGTCTTCTCCCACATACACATTATTGTAATATTGATTATTTTTTACCAGATACAACTTTGCCTTTTTCACTTTCCTAACATCCACTATTCCTTGCTAGATTTTCTTCTCTTAGTAGGAACACCCTTAACAAACAAGAATAACTAAATATTCATCCTCTACATTTTCTACACCAATAGTTTCAATATTTTTCTTTAAATCGATAGGCAAATATACAACTCTTCCCTTTAATCCTCTCTGTAATCAGAAGGAGGCAATTTTCCTGTCTTAGGCTCCATACGAACAATAGCCTGAAATGGATGCACACATTGAATAAGAATAGACTCATAGGTATTTAAATCCATCAGTTCCGAAGGAATATTTACCAACTCAAAATGATTATGCACAGCTCTAGCAGGCATTTTGTTCTCATCTAATTTGTTATAACAATATTTACAAATATGCTGATCAGAGCCCAAATCAAAACAATTCTCTACCAACAAATAAGTTGCAAAATCCTTCCACTCATTATTATTTTCCTTTTCACTTTTTAAATACAGATCAACAGTCCTGGTCTGATTTTTATAATGAATTCGTAGACAACAGATACAAGAATAATTTGGCCTTTCACCTGAAATCACCTTAAACTGTATAATTACTTGCTCAAAATTTTCCACACTGCACTGTCCTACATTCTCTTCCACATTTTCTTCTATTAATCTCTCACTTTCTCCACTGTCTTCCTGAGGACCAAAGTAACTAATCTGAATTTCATCATAAACATTTGTTACATCTGATACAGATCCATGCAAAACAGCACTGTTCAACTTTTTTAACATTAGTGCTGGACTTTTCGCGTAATACAATGTTCTGACTAATTTCCTCATCTGAGTATGATGTACTGCTAACATCCTGAAATGGTGGAAAATACTTCGACATACTTTTTTAGAAACACAAGGCAGAGAATGACCTTGCAAACCAGTATTTTCTCTCATGCTGCAAAGGTTTAGTCCTTGCAACATCTTAATCTTTTGTTTAACACTTTTCTTAGTATAATTACGTAAGAAATTGCGTAAAAAATCAGTAGATTCTTGCCGCACACTGCAAATACTATTACAATTCCAAGTGTACACTGGAGCTTTAGGACGTCTCCCAAAAACTTCACTAGCTAACACCTCTTCTGCATTTCTAGAAACAATTTTCTCTTTCTCAATAGGACAACCATTTCTAACCTCATGAGCACGACCACTGGTGTCAACTGCATGCAACAAATCATTACTCTGAAGATAACTTTCTTCATTAAAAAAAGGCTCAGAACTTGAAAATTCACCCCAAAAAATCTCCAAAAATTACTTCCGGTAATTAATCTTCTCCACCTACTTTTAGCCTTCATTAAATGGATTGGCTTATCTAGTGATCTAATTCTATTGATTACTACAATAAACACTTTTCTTTTCAATTCCAAAGCTTTCTCAACTAAATTTTCTATAGCTTTCTTCTTCTTATAAAATACTGTTTTTTTCTTACATACCTTAATTTCTTTAATTAAATTTGTCACAAATATATTATAAAACATTTGTTTCCTAATTTCCATACATTGATTTTTTCTCCTTTTACTATACAGTTTTGTCTGCACTTGATTTTCCATTATTCTTCTCTTTATTAGTATTTTTTTTTCGTTGCTGATACACAAAAAACATTTTTCTTTTTCTGAACACTACTCTAAGGGCCAGATGTAGGTAAATTTTATTTTACCACCTCTTAAATACCGCATCATACCGACTCGGTATTTAAGAAGTGGTAAAATAAAAGTACCGAGATGTAGGTAAATGCAGATGTGCATTTACCGATTCGGAAACAATCGGTATTTACCAATGCGGTAAATACCGACCGGTAAATGCCCATGCATTCCTATGGGCTTTGAAGCCCATAGGAATGATTGGGCATTTACCGGTCGGTATTTACCGCATCGGTAAATACCGATTGACACAAGGGTGCAGGGGGTGTCACTTTGACACCCTCTGGCACCCCCAAAAGAGGCTCGGTGCCATATGGCAGGCATACCTGCCCTAAGGGCAGGTCTGCCTGTCATATGGCATAGGTGTGCATGCACACATGTGCATGCACACCGGAATCGGTATTTTACCATCAAATAGTATTTGATGGTAAAATACCGATTTTTTAATGCTTGTGGGACTCAGAAGAGTCCCACCTACATATCAATTTTCCCTATTCCGTAAAAATACCGACTCGGTATTTTACATAATCGGTAAATTTACCTATCGGTAAATTTACCGAGTCTGTAAAATACAGGGCCCTACATCTCAAATTGCATTTACCGGTCGGTAACGGCCGAATTCGGCCGTTACCGACCGGTAAATGCCTACCTACATCTGGCCATTAGTCTTTAATATTTTCCTCAAATAAGTGCTCCTGCTCTTACCAGGACTTTCTTTCTGTTTGTTAAGACATTTCTCTTCATGTAAATCTTCTTGATGACTTCTCTTCAAATACACACTTTTCTTTCGTTGCTTCCGCTTTTGGTACTTCGTTGGCATCATACAGTATTTTCAGTATCGATAAACACAACCTATAATAAAAAAAAATATATAACATTACAAAAAAATATATCAAATATTCTATTATATTACTTACAAGAACAGAGGGGCATTTTAACAACAGGTAGCGATATTTATCGCTAAATAGGCTTAGCGACGAGTTTTTTATCGCTGCCTATCGCTGGATATGTTAGCGGAGAAAACATGCTATTAGCAACGTTTTTCTCCATTGTGCTAAAATATCCAGTGATAGCGGTGAAATGCGTGAATATCGCTGAGAATACAGCGATATTCACGCATTAGCGACAAAATGCTCTTTGCCATGATATCCACTTCCTATTGGATAACATGGGTAAGAACTGGTCTGGGCAGGTGTTAGTATTTGGAGACATTCGCGCTTAGCGCAAATATTTCCAACGCTAAGCCTGCCTTGCTAATAGGCGATAGCGACTGCTTTCAGTCGCTAACAGGTTGGGTACGCCCACTTTGCATATCATTAGCGATAAACATCGCTGACATGCAAAGCGGGCCCCAAACCGCTCGCTATCTCCTAAAAGCTGTTGCTAACATCAGTTAGCGACAGCTTGCTAATAGGGCGATAGAATTATCGCCGCTTAGCGGCCGAAAACGGCCGCTAAATCAGCGGTAATTGCCTATTTCCCTCCTTGGTAATATGCCCCAGAGGGAGGAGTATGAGGACAAACCTCGGACTATAAAAATAAAAGGATTTACAACAAAAGAACAAGGAGTATGAAACAAGAAAAATATAATAAAAAATGAGTGTATAAATAGACACTGCAATATAACGGAATAAAGAAACAGCTGCGGCCCGTGGAGGGAGTTGCGATGGGGCAGGCAGGCGGGGCGGGGGAGCGGCAGGGTGAGGAGTGATAAACAACGGAATCTGGATCATTGCAGGTAAGTAAACAAGGACCGTTGTTAAAATTATCGACGTTTTATTGGCAGGAAAATGCCGATAAAGCGACTATAATGAGCTTGATAATATGCCCTTGAGAATTCCTATACCAGCCCAGGTTAACACCAGAAATTGGGCTCCTATAGCATTTTACAAGAACCTATTATCAAGTCCATTTTCGCCGTTTTATCGGCAGTTTCCTGCCCATAAAACGTCGATAATTTTTACACCGGTCCTTAATAATATGCCCGTAAGTGCCATATTATCAGTAAAGGGCGATACATTTTCGCCACTTTTACCGGCAGGAAACTGCCACTAAAGTGGCGATAATGGTCTCGATAATATATCCTTGTGAATTCCTATAGAAGCCCAGGTTAACACCATAACCTGGGCTTCTATGGGAATTCACAAGGATATATTATCGAGACCATTATCGCCGCTTTAGTGGCAGTTTCCTGCCGATAAAAGCGGCGATAATGTATCGTCCTTTATTGATAATATGGCCCATAATCCCTTAATGTACAGAGATGCACAAAATGATATTAAACAAAAAAAATAACAGCATGCATTATAGCAAAACACATTTACTACTATAAAACGTTTAACAACGAACGAATATAGGAGCATATTATCAATATAGGCGATAACATTATTAACATTTTATTGGCAGTTTCCTGCCAATAAAATGGCGATAATTGTATCGCCGAGTCTTGATAATATACCCCATAATTCCTTAATGTACAAAGATACATCGCACACACACACACTCCCATACAACTTTTCAACTCACCTTTCAATTTGAATTCTAAATTAACAAGAATACCACTCACACAGTGGATATTCTTCTACAAAATCTCTCTAGTTCAGTGTTTGCAGCACAACCGTGAAATTGAACATTTTCCCTCTCATTTTACACACACATACATATAAATAACCAAATTAAAATCCTGTCCAAATTAATTCAAAGGAAAACACACATTTCTATTGGTTTAACATTCCAATGCTTTCCAAATAACAACACTTTCAACCCTTCCCCCATTCCACAATCTGCCAGTTACCATAGAAACACTTCAGGGAACACAGGTGAAAAGTTAATCATACATTGTTGCAAATTCAAACAGCAAGTATGTTTGACTGGAGAATATACCAGCTTATTTTATGTAACGTTCTTTTCTATCACTTTTTCTTAACCAATAACAATAAGGCTTTTAAAAAACAGAAACATGCAACCTAGTTTTCTGTAAAATTTTGTCAAACAACCAATCATTTCTTTTCTTTTTTCAAAACTGCATGTTGTCCACCATTTTAGAAAAATCTTACTTTTCAAACTACCATTTCATTTACAGGCGCCATCAGAGTGCATCCAGACCTCTCTTCAAAATGCTTAGCGTGGATTGTGGGACACAGCTATATTTTCTGGAGGCAAAGGTACGCACAACAGAAAAGAATTCACAAGGACCTAGGTTTACCAAATGTAGACATTAAATGGATTGGACAGAGAGGATTAAAGTGGCACCAATTGATGCCATTGGTGAAATCCTTTATGCATCTCCAGCACCCTGACCTCATAATTGTGCACTGTGGTGGCAATGACCTAGGCACTTTGACAGTGGTAGGTCTGGAAATGCTTATGAAGGACACGTTTGCACAATTGATGACACTTTTCCCCAAAACTGCTTTTGTATATTCTAATATATGCCAAAGGCAGAAATGGAAGTGGTCCAACCACTATTGTCCACAGTTTGAAAAAGCTAGGAAACATGTGAATAAATATGTTTCTGCCTTTCTCCGAGACTACCGAATGGGGTCCATTTACAACAACAAACTGCGTTTCAATATGCATGGCATCTATAGGAGAGATGGTGTACATTTTACAGATGAGGGTTCAGAGTCTTCCTCATAAACGTAAGACTCTGCATCGGTACTTACTTGTAGGTACTAAAATCTCCCAATGAACACAACGGCTCTTTTTAGAGCCACACAACACATAAACAAATAAACTTCATAAATATCTAAAATTATTTTTATTGCTTACGTACGCTTACGTGACGACTTTCAACATTCAAGCTGTACGTCGTCCATACGTGCTTGATACGCGTACAATAAATCTACCACCCCCTGAGCAACAGTATAGGTTCAGAATGTTTCTACCCTACCCTCTTTCCTTATTTCTCAACTTTGTTTTACTATTTGCTTGTGACTTGGCTCGTGACAAATCAGCCAATCAGCATTCAGCTCCTGCTCGTAATTGTATGGATTTCTGTACGCGTACGGAGCGATTTTTCCTTTAAAAAAAAAAAAAAGAGCCTAAACATCCATATACGAGCCCCTGAGCAACCGTAGAGGATCAGAATGTTTCTACCCTGCCCCTTTCCCTTATTTCTCAAGTTTATTTTACTGTTTTCTTGTGACTCGGTGCTACTGAGGCACAAGATGGCCGCCAACACTTCCTGGTTGCTAGTGTTGATATTATCAAACACATTATCGCCACTTTAGTGGCACTTCCCTGCTGATAAAGTGGCGATAAGTTTGTCGCCCAGGCTTGATAATATGGCCCAGAGTGCGTAGTGTACAGCAGCTTCTCTGTAAAATCTATAATTACCTTCGTGCAGTGACAACCGATACCTTACAACAGTCTGACAAACAGATCCACAACATTATTACGCCACTTTTGAGTCACTTTTAACATGGGTAAAGTGACGCAAGGAGCTTGTAAATCTACGTCCACTTTTCAAGAAAAAATCTCAATTCCAGACTCTGCGAGACAGTTTTAATGTTCTTTTCTCTCTCTTTCTCTCTCTCACTCTCTGTGACATAATTTCTCTTTCTCTCTTAAACTTATAGACACTGCTGTCTACTTGCACATGTAGAAGAACAGCCCAACTGAAGTTGTGAATTCCACTGGCTGAAGTCTTTGGCCGCAGTGTTTATACAACGGTAAGCACAGAGGCCTAGATCTACAAAGCCTTCATAGCATTGCATTAGAAATAAGTCGACATATTTACATCCCATTTTGCCACTTTTATGTCAGTAACGCAGTAGGTACTTTCATATAGATACCACTTGAACACGGCAGTATAACAGAACTGAAATGTACGAGGCACACTGCACACGTAAAACCATAGAGTTACCTTGACTTGTAATGCTTCAGCTCATTTACTTACATCTACATAATTCTAAACTCTAATTTTCTTTTTTGTTTTCCAGATTACCAATCGGACATCTTATGAAGTCCATTTAACAATTTGCTTATATTATTGTTTGTTATTAAACTTATTTTTTTTACTTGTTTGCAATATAGTTATAATTAAGTTTCGTTTAGTTATTGTTTTAATAAAAGTTAATTAAAAAAAAGTACATACTTCTTTTATTTTGTGGGGGAGGGGAGGGGTGTATGACGGTCCATCCACAATAGAAATAATGTTGAAATAGTATAGTCATATATTCAAGACTAGGATTGAAAACTAATGACTTCTATTTCCTCTGAATAGACTACAACTTAGAAAAGAAATCAAAATAATACGAAACAATGTGTACCATATTTACAAACCTCTTGCAACATTTTCCCATGCAAATTTACCCCCCTACAAAATTAAATGTTTGGGCCTCAATCATACCCCTCAAACCACGGAAACAATCACCCCACAAAGATTTCTATATTGTATGAGGAGCTTTGTGGCCCAACGCCTCCTGCCCTGTAGTCCACGACGCCCAGACCAGGTTGCTGCAGTGTCCTGGGGGAAACAGCCATTACAACGCGGTCATAACAACGCGTGATCGTCACCACGAAGCCATTAGCATGCATTTCGGGCCATATTATCAACAAAACGAGATAGATTATCGCCGCTTTATCGCCACTTTCCTGCTGATAAAAGTGCGGATAATGTATCGCCTTTGTATGATATTGCATTTTGTTGATAATATGGCCCGAAATTCATTTTATTAATGTAATTGTTTACTTACCTGCACTCATCCAGATTCCGTTGTTTATCACCCCTCACCCTGCTCTCCCCCGCCACCCCTGCCTGCCCCATCGCAAGTCCCTCCACGGCCGCAGCTGAAAGACGGGGTTGCGATCTAGTCATTTACCACAGAGTTGTGGGGAATCTTTGGTGAGGCACACGCTCACTAACGAGTGTGCACTTCACCGAAGATGTTCCGGACTTCAGATCCGTTTTCAATCGCTCCTTAGACATTTGTGGAGAGAAAGCAGAAATATTTCTGTGAGTTAAAGAACGTTGTTTGACAAGTTAGTGAGTAAGTAAACTTGCCTGACATTATAGACAATATTGAATGTACTAAGTTGATGTATTTTCTCTAACTTAAAAAAAGAAACGATAAAATTCGTGTTAAGCAAGGTCTTAAGGAAAAAGAACACATTGAGTTAGGAATAGTAGGAAGACTTTTGAATTAAGAAGGAACATTAATGAAAAACACAAGATATTGAAGGATTGAGAGAATAGATAACAAGCAACAGCATAAAGAAAAGTTAGTAGAAGAACACGAGGAAATTAATAATATAAAAATTAGACAATAAACTGAGAGGCCTAGGTTAATGAATGTTACGTAATTATAGGTTATAAGCAGTGAGAAAACTAAATAACCGTAAGCTACAAGGTTGCAGATAAATACTAGAGGAGAGGCTAGTTCGAAATTGGAAGGGGTAGGAAATTAGTAGGGTTAGACTAAGTTATAGATGAGGAATAGAGATAGAGTAAACACATGAAGTATTCAAAAAGTAGTGTGATGATGATGTCTAAATATACACAGATATACAGTGTTATTCTGGACAATGAATACTATCTTTTCCATTATAGTAAAACACATTTATTATTTTGGAAACGGTAAGGTGAATAGACATATTCTACATTTTTTAGTAGTGTATTTTACTATAACAGCCTGAGTCTTTTCCTATAGTCATAAGCAGTGACTTCTTTCAAAATTTAAGAAAAGCTAAGAACAGGAAAACCTTATAAGTAATTATAGTTGTATAATTTTGCAAGGACTAAAACTCTACTAATGGAATGTTATTAGATAATAGTATTTATACAGTATTTTTTGCAGGCCAAAATAGGTGAAAACTGTAGTTTTGTATTATATATTACAATAAGTGATAAAATTAACTGTTTATATTTTTATAGAAGGAGGAAGAACATAAAGGAAAAATTATGGAAAGAGAACAGTCTCATACTCAGGAGATTTTGGATATTAGTTTGAGTATAATTGAAGAATTAATCATATCTGTCACAGGCAATGAGAGTGAAGAAAAGGAAATTAGTGCTGCAGACATGAATTGTGATTTTGAAGACGAAAGCTTTGATGGAGATTTTATGGAAGTTTTAAATTATGTTGAAATTTTAGTACAAATTAAATCAGTAACTGCTGAGGAGGAAATTGATCTGAATGACATATATGATGAAGTTGCCTTGGAATGTCTGTTAAATTATGAGATGTTACAAGAATACATTTATTGTTGAAAAATAATAAAGGTTTGAGCACTATCTACTAATGTATTTATTGTACTAAAAGTGAAGCAGTTATAGATTCAGTTATATATTGTTTAAATGTTTGTATTGATTTGAAATATGCAAAGTGGGTTTGAGGGTATCGATTGCTTAAAATCCGTATGGAGTATACATGCAGTCTTGTAGGCAGCTGCAAACTTATGTTTTATGCCTTCAATTGCCCAGTCTGTATCCTTGGACTTCCTGCAAACACAGTGACACTGCTGTTTTAGTATTGTAGTGAGCCAGTCTGCAGTATGTTCTTTTTCACTGTACCGTGGTAAAACTGAAGCTGTAATAAATTTAGTGAGGAACTTTCTTTGCAGAAGTGTAATGATCCAGTCAGTGTTTAGATACTCATGAATTATAAGAGGCCTTAGTGCATAGGCTGTTTCAAACTTCTATAGATTGTGCATGCACTGTTCTATGCACCAGCAAACTTATGTTTTATACGTTCAATTCCTCAATGTGTATCCTAAAACTTCCAGCAGACATTCTCACACTACTGTTTCAAAATTGTAGTGAGCCATTCAGCAGTATGTGTTTATCTGTATACTGTGGTACAACTGAGGCTGTTATAAATTCAATCAGGCTCTTTCCTTGCAGTCTTGTAATCATCCACTCACTATCTAAGTACTCATGCATTAAAATAGACCTTAGGGCATAGACTGCTTCAAAACCCTTATAGACGATGTATGCAGTCTTCTATGTACTTGCAAATTTGTGTTTTATACGTTCAATTTACTAGTTTGTATCGTTACTCTTCCAGCAAATACTCTGTCACTGTTGTTTTAGTTTTGTGGTGACTCATTCATCCGCATGTAGTAATCCTATCACTACATTAAAACACTAATGGACACATATACAATAACTGGCATATCCCCAGGAATATGTCAGTTATTGTGCTCCGTGACACTACCACTATGGATGCGCCGTATTTAAAATGCGGTGTACCATGGGGCAAAAATGGTACATATATGTGATGTATCTGTGCTGTAAAGGTGTTGCATTGTTTGAGTTATGTTGGAAGTGCAACGTATCTACAGCAATGGTCTGGGGGCCCTATGCTGAGAATGCTGTGTCATTCCTTACACCTGCTTCAAGGTAGTGCAGGGTTTTGACACAGCATGAGCCCAAAAGTGACAAAGTGAAATCTCGTAGATTTCACTCAGCCACTTTTAGGAGGTGTTCTTGCGCCTCCCCATGTAGGAATGTGTCCTTCTGGTCACTTACCATGTCATGAGTGATGTAATATGTGACGTCATCAGCAGTGCATTGATGGCACGCGAGTTATAGCTAGCTGAACTAACTATAACAAGGGAATTTTAATGGTTTTGTATGAGAGAAATGTCCAGCTAACTATAACATGGGTGAAACCTATGGTTTTTTCAGTGAATTTCTAAGGTGGAAAGCAGCTCCTGTTAGAGCACTCTCAACACCAGCGACACTCTAGATATTCTCACCTCAAATGTGTGTTTTTCTATCAAAGTTTTTAAGCATAGGATTAGTAAAGTGCCACCCATGCCGAGATAGAAAAGGACAAAGTCTTTTGCCATTTCTACAGCAAAGTCTTTAAGCATAGGACTAGCACAATGCTGTCCTTGCCGAGCTGTAAAATTACAAAAGCCATTCATCACTCCAGGCACAGTATTACAGCTCTGAATTGGTAAAATACCAACTCAAGCCAACCTGAAATGAGTAAAAGCAACCCCTGACACAGGGTTTTGCTCTAATTAGAGCTCTTCAGAGAGGTATAGCTTTGTCCAGACACAAGGGAGCACCCAGTATAAGTCAAAACAAAACCCTTTCAGGCATCGAGTGACACATAAATTATGCAAAAAAGAAGGAGAGAACTCTGGGAAGTTCTTAGTTTAGGTGGAAAGCAGCTCCTGTTAGAGCACTCTCAACACCAGCGACACTCTAGATCTGCTCACCTCAAATGTCTGTTTTTCTATCAAAGTTTTTAAGCATAGGATTAGCAAAGTGCCATCCACGCCGAGATAGAAAAGGACAAAGTATATATCAATCAAATATATATATATATATATATGCAGTTTATTCATCACTTTACGTAAACAACAATCTGTAGAATAGACAAAGCGAACCCATGTAGTAGTGCAATTTTCGTTTATTTCATGCCTAGCACCACCACTGTCAACGCGTTTCAGCCCATGTAAGGCCTTGATCACGTGACACTGTCAAGGAAGCGGTTACAGTTTTTAAAGTGAAAGTCAAATGACGTGTTGTATCTCGACAACTTGGAAAAAATTCTTACACATCCATAGCCCACAATGTTTTGACGATGTTATGTCAACAGAGTAAATTCATAAACATCATATGTGCAATATAGAGCAAACCTGATATTATATTAAGTAAGTAGCAGCATAGTAAATAAATAAATATTCAATTCATGCATACTGAGCTCTAAAATTTTACCTGTTAGTTAGAAGCCTATGTTATTGAATAAAATGCAACTATAAAAAGTAAAACCAATGTAAACCTTTTCATCATTAATAGCAGTATCCTTCAATTAAAAATATATATGGCTAAAATTACGCATATAAAAAGATCATGTGGTTTAGGTGTTTGCAACTGAAGCCCAAGTGGGCAATTAGAAATAATCCATATCAATATGATAAAAAGATCTATACAAAATGTGCAAAATAACGTCAGATTATAAAGTGCAAAACCATGTGTAAATAATGTAGACATTTATACAGTACAGTGAAAATTAATTTTCCTAAATACTGCTTTAAAAACCTTTATCAGGAAGGTAGGCAGTAGCATATACATTAATATTGAAACTTAATGCCATAGTTATTACAGGTGTGTGTAAAAGTCTTCCCTGGAATTTAATCCATAAGGTATTTTGCACTCCATTTCTAAGATGTACTTTGTTTCCAATTTATGTAACATTGACTGACGGTCACCACCTCTTCGTAGAGGTGGGACCGTGTCAATGACAAAGTACTGTAGCTCAGCATAAATTTTGGCGTGTAATTCTTCAAAATGCCTAGCAACTGGATAAGCAGAATCACCATTGTTGATTGCCCGGATGTGCTGGAGTATCCTCTTGTGGACCTGCAGCTTAGTGCTGCCCACATTGCGCAGGCCACAGGGACACTCCAGCACATATACTGCAAATTTAGTTTTGCATGTAAGTTTCTTGTGAATGCGGAATGGTCTGTTACTGAAGGGTGTCATGTACTCAGTATTACTAACTCCATTTTTCCAGGCCTTGCAGACAGAACATTTGATAAAGCCTTTACTGTAATTAAGCCAAGTTGTATTAACTCTTACCTCAGGGCTGCTTTTCACAAGGTAAGGTAAGAATAAATCTTGTCTCAGTTTGTTTATTTTGGACCACTTTGGTTTTGCCTGCTAATGCCCATGGTCAGCCATGTTCATTAGCTTTAAGTATGGCCTTATCGACCACCGCCGGAAGATAACCTCTTCTTAAAAACCTGTCTCTACATTCTTTTTGTGCAGTATGACAATCAGAATTAGTGCTGCATATTCTTCTTATCCGTAGCATTTCCCCATAGGGGATGCTATTGATTAAATGTACAGGGTAGTTGAATGTACTGTATGTTAATTTCAATGTCAAGAAAGCATATTGAATTCCCACTGATTTGACCAGTGCAAAATAGGTTAAGGTTATTGTCATTGAGCCTTTCGATGAACTGTAGGGCCTCACATTCTGAACCCTTCCAAATTATCAACCGGTCATCAATATACCTTAACCACTTGATGACATTATGAGAAATTATATTGGTAAAGGTGGGCATGAGTACCTGTTCCTCCCACAGCCCCATGTGCAGGCAGGCATAACTAGGGGAGAAACAAGCCACCATAGCCACACCCCTCACCTGCTGGTACACCTGATTTGAAAACAAAAAGAAATTGTTCTCCAAGCACATGTTAATCATGGATAACAACATTCTATTGTGTTCAAGATAACAGATAGGTCCAGTATTCAGGTAGTGTTCAATAGTTTTTAAACCATCCCTGTGATGGATACTTGTGTACAGGGAAGATACATCAAGTGATATAAGCAAGTAGTCAGGTTGCCAAATTGTACCATCTAATTTCTGTAACAGATCACCTGTGTCAAGAATAAAAGACAGAAGATTCTTTACATGGTCCTGAAAGAAAAAGTCCACATACTTGCTGGCATTCTCCATAATGCTATTACACGCCAAAATTATGGGAGGTCCCCGTGGTTTTACATAGTTTTTGTATTTTTGGTATGAAGTAAACAGGCATCACTGGGTGGTCGTTCTTTATAGAATTTGAATTCCTTTATTGTAAGCAGACCAGTGCTTTTCCATGACAACAAGTTAGTATAAAACGCATTCCAGGCTGTTTTGAACTCTGCCATCGTGCTGCATTAGTAACATTCCCAGTCGTTGAGTTGGCCAAGTGCCTCCTCCATATACATTTCCCTTGGCCACATCACGAAGTTACCGCCTTTGTCCGATTGTTGGATAATGATATTATCATTGCTTTGAAGTTTTTTAATCAATTGGGGGTAAGCATGATCTCGATAGTTGTGCCTCTTGATGATATTGTCTTGTTTTTTATGCAGTATCCTCAATTCTTGAGAAACTTTGTTGTGAAAGACATCAATGTTAACCTTCAACATAATCGGGCAAAATGTTGATTTAGGTTTAAAGTTAGTGGGTGCAATGCTAACTCGATTACCTGTGCCCTAATTATTAGACAATAACCCAATATCATTTTCATTTTTACATTACATTTGAAATAAGTCCTGCAACAAATCAGCATCACCAACTGTAAGCAAAGGCGGACTAAGATTGTCTACCATTAGACCCAATGTTTGTGTTGGTTTTTGTAACATGTGGAACTTGCAAAGTTTTAACTTGAGCACATACTTGTACATATCAATTTGGGTATCTGCATGGTCAACATTTCTTTTGCCACTGAATGACAATCCAAGTGATAGAATGTTCATTTCCTTTTCACTCAACGATACCTTAGTTAGATTAAGTATCGTTTGAGAATCACAGATGTTGGTTCTCTGACCTATTTGTGCCTCCATTACTTTCTTGGTTTTCTGTTGGGTTGCTATGTACTCACGTCTGTGTTGTTTATTGCATAGCCGTCTTGCCCCCCACTTCCAGTTGATGCGTTGTTGCTGTTGGCATTTCGAGCACCGGAACGTAGTGTCTGCTTGCGGTCCTGGCGCACACATACCAACTCTTGCGCCAGGGTGAACTTGCGAAACCCCAAACATTGTGCTTGTTGTTGGTCACTGTCAGACTCCCTGTCATGTTGGAGCTCAGATGAGAGAGCGACAATGTAGGAGGAATGTCACTGCTTGCTGCTTGTGAAGTAGATGGAATAGGTGTCAGTTTTTTCGTTGCTTTCACATTATCATATCATTTTGCGAAAGTGAACACCTGGGCGTGTTCGCAATTCAATTTATCCCGTTGGAATTTATAGGCCTTTCTTTTCTTAATGATTTCCTCCTCTCAAAGCAAACGTGCTGTCATATCGTCCTAGTACTTGGTGATACTTGGTGTAATTGGAATTTTTTTAAATTCTGCATTGAGAGTGTCAATTTCACTCTGCAGCCAATTCGGTCACACTCGGCGTACTTGACAAGAATTTTCACCAAACGCCGAGAGGACTCCACGTTGCATTCTACCCATTCCCATAACGTACTGGGTCTGGGTTTTCATAGCTCTGTGCGAGCATTATTCAAAGCCCCCGTGGTAATCTGCCCACCTCCAAGTACCGCGTGAGAGAGCGATGCTACCACCATTTCGCCTGTACCTGCTTTGCTAGATTTTTCTAAATTTTTAAACATCTCCTTGATGTTGGAATTTGGATCAGGCGGACTGCTTAATGCTGAACTTTGTACACATTCCCCGCATTGGGGAAGCATCAAACATGCCGCTAGCTGCCCCCTCCCGACTCCTTAACGTGGCTGCGGACATGGTGCTGAATATCGGGCTAAATGTTGTTATCCGACCACTGGCGCCGATTGGATGTCTGCGTCTGGGGCATGCACACTCATCACTGGACACTCCACGAGCTCCCGCCTCAGAAAAGCGTATCCAGTAAAGAACGGGTCCTCCGACCTCGACTCAACCGCACTGCTCCGCTGTGGTGTAGGTGCACTTCCGCCGTCCAGGAGCAACAACGGCTACTCCTTGTCCGAGTACTGGAGATTCCGGAAATTCAGAATCACTGCTTCCTGCTGTACGGACCATACATCAAAGGAGGGGTTTCGCTGATTTCGAGGAAGCCAACTCGAAAAATAGATGCAGTTTATTTGTCACTTTACATAAACAACGATCTGTATAATAGACGAAGCGAACCCATGTAGTAGTGCAATTTTCGTTTATTTCGTGCCCAGCACCTACGCTGCCATAATGCGTTTCAGCCCACTTGGGTCCTTGATCGTATGACACTGTCAAGGAAGTGGTTACATTTTTTAACGTGAAAGTCGAATGACGTGTTGCATCTTGACAACTTGCATAGACATGGAAAAAATTCTTACACATCCATAGCCCACAATGTTTTGACGATGTTATGTCAACAGAGTAAATACAGAAACATCATATGTGCATATGGAGCAAACCTGATATTATATCAAGTAAGTAGCAGAGATCGATTCAGATAGATGCAGGTCCATAGTCACATCAGGTCAACAGCACCCCCGCCCTGTAACATACCCACATCCCGCAAATAACACACAGACACCAGTGTTAGATTGGGAAAAGTTGCTGCAGGTTTATTACATACAACGTTATGTAATCACGGTGGGTTATCTTACGGGCGATTCAAGGGCAGGCCGCATTCTCGCCACCTGCCCGCCTGATGAGCCAATCAGCACAGTGGCGAACCACCCATCTGCTGCGCCATTATGGTAATAACTCTACCCACGCCCCCGGTTGCACAGGCACACAACCGCCCGAAGGACTACTGGGGCGCCGTCACGGGTTCCCGGACCTCCCATGAGGTTCCAGGTTAGGCTCTGGCACCCCTATGTGCCCGCTGAAGTACAGTGCTGCACCTCACTGCTTCCGGATCGCCCTGTAACTCCGCCTGCAACGAAAAAGGAACACATTAAAAATTCCCACAGGTGCCACCCCCCTTAGCTGACACTCAGGGTAAGAGGTAGGGATGGAAAAGAGTGTCCCGTAACCCAACACGCGACGTCCGGAGCGGCAAAGAGGCTATTAAAATGGCAAGGGGAAAGTTATATACCCCTCGCCATGCCTGCCGCCCCGGACGCGCGTCACTGGCCCGCCCACCCTCCTGCCGAGCACCACCTGCCCGGGGAGGAGTGGATGACCAGAGTAGGGGCGGGGAGGCCCTCCGGGACTACGGGCCCGCCCTCCTGATGGCCACCGGGTGGTCTCGGGCAGCTGCATAGTCACATCAGGTCAAGAGCAACCCCCGCCCCGTAACATCCCCACATCCCGCAAATAACACACAGACACCAGTGTTAGATTGGGAAAAGTTGCTGCAGGTTTATTACATACAACGTTATGTAATCACGGTGGGTTATCTTACGGGCGATCCAAGGGCAGGCCGCATTCTCGCCACCTGCCCGCCTGATGAGCCAATCAGCACAGTGGCGAACCACCCATCTGCTGCGCCATTATGGTAATAACTCTACTCACGCCCCTTGCGGGGCGTATCTAGGCAAACCCCGGGTTGCACAGACACATAACCGCCCGAAGGATTACCGGGGCGCCAACACAGGTTCCCGGACCTCCCATGAGGTTCCAGGTTAGGCTCTGGCACCCCTATGTGCCCGCTGAAGTACAGTGCTGCACCTCTCTGCTTCCGAATCGCCCTGTAACTCTGCCACAGCCCGGGTGGCGGCCCCCGCCGCAGCCCAGGCCCCCCACCACTGGTTACCTATATTACCTGCAACCTTTGCTCTGAAGAGCCTCTTTTAAATCCAGGAGGAACAAGTCCAAGCCCACCGGTGTGAGGTGAACCCCATCCGTCTCAAAGTAACCTTTGATCTTGTCCTGAATCATTTCATGCCTAATGAAACCCATACCCCTCTGTTGGGTGGACCTTCTCATAGCGCTGTTGATTCTTCTCCTAGACCTATCTATTGCCTCACAAGACTTGGCGCCCGCCAGACCCTGCGTGGCACAATTTCTGACCACCAGACTTCACATTCTCCCACTAAACTGCAGATTTCACCCAGGTCCGCTTTCATCTTCTGCAATAATGTAGACCTCCCCCGGTTCGTGAGATCATTACCCCCTAAGTGTATGACCAAGTGTTGAGGCGGGGCCCCTACTGCTGATAGCGCTTCCTTTACTCTATGCAATAGGCTGTTCCAGCGCATGCCAGGGAAAACCAACCAAACACATTCCGTGTTCGAGAAGCCCTGCGTCCAGTTCCTGATCGCTGCCCACTGACCCAACCTGGAAACGGTCGAATGCCCCAAGACCCACACTCTTGACCCTGTCAAAAGAAAAGACACGAGTCACTTTTTTACGTTTATTGACTTTAAAGTATGCACAACACAATTGACTTACTTACTAATAATGACTTATTGTTAGCACACCACACTAAACACTGCACACCAATATTTACAACTGAATTGACACAGCAGATGAGGCACCGCTGACCGCTCATGGGCGGATGTACCGCTTGTAGCATTGGGACTCCCAGCATCCCACTTTTTGAACACTCGCCGGCTGCATGCCTGCCTTGAAGGCCGCAGTCGCTGCCCCTATTCTGAAAGAATGGCTGGAAAACTTCTTACACTGTCCCAACAGTCCAGCTCTGTCGAGGCATGCTAACATGAAATTGTCCATTTGATACTTAGTGAGTGGGCTTAGGTCTGCATGTATCAGAAGGTAACCCTGCACTGCTGGGCGCTGGGCGAGGTAGGCCTGAAGGACTGACACCGGACAATATCTATGGTCCCCGAGGGGGGCCAGCGAAATAACAGCCCCTTTACCTGCTTGGTCTGTCTTAGACCGCCTGAGTGTGATGGACAGGCCCTTGTCTATGCTAATGTCCGCCACCCCTAGGGCGTCCCCAGAGCTGTCGGTCCTGGAGCGCGCCACTATCTCGCTGCTCCGGAATGCTCCAAAGAAGGCTAGGCAGAAGGCCGCCGCAAATGGGGATGCCTCGAACTGCGAGTGTGCCACAGCCTGCAGTACATCTAGCATGGATTGTAACGTGGGTAAGTCAATGGGAGACCTGTTGTCGGGAACCCTTGGTTCTTCTCTAGCCCAGCCCTTCAGAGCCGCCCTTATAACAAAAGACTTAGCCGGGTCCCTTGCCCCTCTCAATCTAGCATCATGGCTGAGAGCAGCCAGGTGGCCGCAGGCCCAGGAGTGAGATTTACCCTGCTTCTTAACCCAAACAACAAAGGCTTGCACTCTGTCCTCAACAGTCAAAGCTGCCAGGCCCATCTCCTCAACAGCTTTGTGGAAATTCGCCAGGTGACTCCCATAACTCCTACTCGTACCTGGGGCCAGATACCTCTCCCCCACAGCTCTTAACTCCTGTTCCACTCCAAGATGCGCCAGAGTGCTGGTGGGAAGGGGGTCATCTCTGCTCTCGCCCGCGGGCACGCCGCCCGGAAACGGTCCCACTGGAAACGAGAAAGAGCGTCAGCTGCTACATTTTTGACCCCCGCAATGTGCCTAGCCCTGAATTCAATATTGCAGCACAGGCTCCTACTGGCTAGCTCCCTCAGCAGGCAAAGGACCAGCGGGCAGCTGGCTGTTTGCCCATTGATAGCCTGGACGACCGCCATGTTGTCTGGACCTTTCTATCAGACAGGGGACCAGGCCAGAGAGCTATGACAATGGGGAAAAGTTCAAGGACTGTGATGTTGGAAGTAATGCAGCGCTTGCGCCAGGCGTTGGGCCACTCCTGCGCACACTAGAGTTCGCCCAGGATTGCACCAAATCCCTCCCTTCCTGATGCGTCCGTAAACATGCTGATTTCATGGCTGTCTACCCATAGAGACCTCCAGATTACAGTCCCGTTAAAATCAGAGAAGAAATCTGCCCACATTACCAGGTCTTTCTTCAAGCCAGCAGATAACTTCACAAAATGATGACCCTTTAACACCTTGGCCGTGGCCCTGGCTAATCTTCTAGCAAACACTCGACCCACTGGGATGACTCTAGCCGCGAAATTGAGCTTGCCCAAGAGGCTCTGGATGACCCCCAGAGGCGCTTTGTCCCTTCCTAGCAAAACCTGAATGTCCTGTTTCAAGTCCTGCACCTTCTCAGCAGGGAGTCTCGACACGCCCTTAACCGTGTCTAACTCGATGCCCAGAAATGTGAGAACCTGTGCCGGGCCCTCAGTCTTGCCAGGTGCCAAAGGCACTCCCAGGTGTCTAGCTAGGTCCGTGAAACATTGCAATCCCTCACTGCATTCCTGCGTACCCTCCCTTCCAATGAATAGGAAATCATCAAGGTAGTGGGACACTGCTGTGACACCATATTTCACAGAGAGTGCCCATTGCAGGAAGGAGCTGAATGCCTCGAAGAAGGCACACGAGACCGCGCAGCCCATGGGCATGCATTTGTCAAAGAAGAACTCCACTTGAAACCCAAGAGGTGCTGGCTCTCAGGGTGCACAGGCAAAAGTCTAAAAGCTGCCTCTATGTCTGCCCTTGCCAACCAAGCCCCTTTCCCTGCTCTCCTAACCAAGTCAATTGCCATGTCTAAAGAACAGTAAGAAACAGAGCAAGCACCCTCAGCTAACCAAGAATTTACTGAGTTGCCCTCGGGGAAGGAGAGGTTATGGATCAGCCTAAAGTACCCCGGCTCCTTTTTGGGGACCACACCCAGGAGGGATACCACAAAGTCCGGGAGGGGTGGGGATTGGAACGGGCCAGCTACCCTCCATAAGGCCAGTTCCTTTCTTATCTTCTCGCCCACCACCTCCGGGAGGTCCCTAACTGACTTCAAGTTCTCAGCATCCCTACTGACCATAGGACCCAGGTAAGGGATTTTGAAGCCTTCGAGAAAGCCTTCTGCCAAAATGGCCCTGTCCTTCACGTTGGGATAGCACCTCAGTAGGGGCAAGAGGTTGGAGATGATGATAGGGGATGGGCCTTTGGACTGGAGGGAAACCTCAACAACTGGGGCCGCTGCATGGACGGGGGTGGCTTGGGCAGGACTGAGCGAAGGAAGGAGGGGAGGCGAGGCGTGACGGGTGATGAGGGGCCAGGCATGGGAAGGTCTGTTACTTGTCTCTGCTGGCGGGGCCTGCTGCAGAAGCGCATGCTGAAACGGGGTGGGGACCGCTGCACTTGCTGCAGGAGTGTGCAAATCTGCATGCCTTACCCCACGTGCAGTTTCCTCCGTTGCACAACCTGCCAGTAGCTGAAAAGCCCTTCCTGTTCGCCTGTCTGTGGAAGCCCCCTCCGCCGCGCCTCCCCCGAAAGGACTGCTTGAATTGCCCTTTTCTCTCTAGATTCTGACCCTTAACTGCCTCCACCTTCTTAACCTGCGGGCTACCTTTGTCGCCCGCATCTGTCCTACCTTTACCCATGTGCTGCATCCAGAGCCTCACTTCCATTTGGTCCCAATCTAACTCAGGACAGACAGCCATCTTCTTCCTGAACTCACAGTCATATCTGTACCAACCCATGCCTGCAGTTGATGCCGCCTCTTCAGTTATGACGCTCGCATACTGGAATCGGCCCTGCGCCTGCTTGGGGAAACGTTTAGTAATGACTGCCGCTACCTTCTTATCCCCCTCTTTGCCCCCCTTTTTCCTGATGTCCACCCCTTCGGCCCCCAACATGAGGAGGGAGAAAATGTCAATGAACTCCCTACGCCAGATGCCTTCCTTGGCAGCCAGCGGTACCTGCCATGCAAGGGAGCATTTGCCCGACAGCAAGGGTGCCATGGTCATTAGTGCCGCCGGGGTGGGGGGGCTGTGCTGGGGGGGGAAGCGGGCGCGGCTGCGGCGGGGGGCGCAGGCAACGCCGAGGCGGCAGGGGGGGGGCAAGGGTCAGCGCTGGAGCAAGGGGCAGGGTTGGCGCAAGACCTGGCTGGGCGCTAAGAGCCGCTGGTGCAGCGGAGGCAGTGTGTGGGATGCTCGATGCGCTGCTGGTGCTAGCCCCTCCCTGGTCCGAGAGCCCACCCCACACTTGCGTTACCAATGCGTCGACTGAGGCCAGGGGGGCTGGCACTGGTGCCACCAACCCAGCCCCAGGAGACCCCGCAGCTGCTCCCACCGGCAGGGTGGAAGCCCGCAAGCCCGCTCTGACCTCTGCCATGAAATTAGTAAGGGTGTTCGTGAGCTTACCCAGATCCTCCCGAGTGGCAAAGTCCGCAGGGGGAGCAACTGCCGGTGGGGGGGGGGGGTGCCCTGGCCGCTGCAGGGGAGAAGCGGGCGTGTGCACGATTACATTTCTGGTTGGTTCGGGCGCACGGCTTTTGGGGACCGGGTCCGCGGGAAAGTCCTTTACTGTAGGCTTCCGCAGTCTCTTGGACGTGGTAGGCCCAGGATCCTCTATTATCTCCTGTTCAGGTGCTGGAGGCGATGGGCCGACCCCGGAATCCCTGGGATTGTTTGCATTCAAAAGTTCACCTGCCCAAGCAACCCCATTAGTCTTTATCAAGTCCAAAACTGCTTTCAGCTGCGCATCATGCGAAGGTCCTAGCCCGGAATCATTGACTTGTGACGTCTGAGAGAAGAGCGGGGGGGATCCCTGGCTGTCCATTCAGAACTCGTGCTCTTTCCCTGCAAAAGAAAATGACTGTGAGCTAACAAAAGGACAGCTGTGAGGCCGCGGACGCCCCAGGGCGCGACCCAGCCCCAGTCAGCCCTTGCTGAACTGGGGGGGGGCCAGGGAGGGCAAAAGACATTGCTGGGTGAAAGTACAGCGAGTATTAAACCCATATCATATGACTGGGTGGGGGTGTTAGATTGATTCCGATGCTCCGACCAAAGCCACCCCCTACATAAACCCCCTTCTTATATCATTGCTGGTATGTACACCGCCCACAACCCCTCCTGCTGACCTCGGATGAGCTCCCGAAACATACCTCTGAGAATAGTTCCTGGTGCCGGGGGAGGGGGGGCGAGCAACAAGCGTAAAGCGGAACGATGCGGGCACAAATCGGTCTGAAAAGCAAAAGAATGTGTGAGAAAATGTCCCCGGGAACGCCCAGAGACCGTGACACCTTGGGGTTGCACTGCAACCCGAACCCACACTTATGAACATGCGGCGGACGCCAGCCTTGGCATATAACAGCTGTACAACAACAAAGACAACACAAACTGCCTAGGAACGGGCTCGCACACCAGACCCATACCTGTGAAATAAATGAAAAGACACAATAAACCAGGTATACACGTAGCATGAACCCTTTTGGCAGAAGGACAGGAATGAGGCCGCCCCTCAAGATGATCCTCAGCTCACCCTGCATGTACCTCACCCCAATGGCGCAACATTGCCACCCGCAGCCCCTTATACATACCTCCAGAGGATAGTTCCTGATGCTGTAAAGGGGGGCCACAAAAGCGTGCGCGAATAGGGAGGGACAAAGTCAGTCTGCAAAGCAAATGAATGAGTTAATTAAATTAATGAAAACGACATTGCTTTAAACATCGTCCCCAGACTAGCGCTGTGTTTATGAAACCTGAATGCATGGATGGCCCTGCAAAAGTGCCTGTGCACTCATATGAAGGTACCAAATCTTCCAGAATGGGGGTTTCGCATTCAAGAGTCGCTTGACGAAGCTCGCAGGCTCTGCGTGGGGTTCGATGGCACTCGCGCCAGACATTAATGGGAGGAGCAAGGGGAAGGGAGACTTACAGGCAAAAATGGTAGCTACATTGTAGTTAATTGCCGGTAACACCCGAGGTATCTACAACTGTTTTGAAATTAGATCCGCTTATCTTATCCTCTAGTTATTTCGTGGAGCCCTGCCAGGTGATAAACATAGCTGTTTGGCCCCGACGCAGCAGGCACCAATTCGCCTAGCCCAGCGCCCGCAGGGTGACAGGACACAGCCTAAGGCCCCAGCTCGAGGGCTCAAAAAACCGACCGCAATCTAATAGAGCAGATACTAAACGGCCTTACCCATGCAAGCCACGCGGCATGGCTGCAGTGGAAGGGGAGCCAGTACCCTGCGCACCGGTGAGTTCTGACAACTCTCGCAGGCCCAGGAATCACGTGCCCCAGCCTAGCTAAGGCCACCAGCACAATGAATAAACGACCGGCTCCGAGCGATGATGGCCGCCGCCCACCAGAGAGCCTGATGTCCCACTGTGAACAGCCCGGCCTGAGACCTTTTCCCCGAGCTGCGCCGCGCTCCTCGCCTGAAGGGCCCCACCTGGATGTGCGGCATTACGACGCATACTTTTACAACGCGTGCCGTTACAACGCGTTTTTTTCAAAGCAAGTCGTTACCACGACTTGCGTTGGAGGGGGTGCGGACTTAGGAATTTTTTAATTTACTATTTCAACACCAGCCTACGTACAGTAGGGAAGGTGTTGGATAGTAAATTAAAAAATTCCTTGTCCTGCTGCGCCCCCCAGCGCAAGTCGTGGTAACGACTTGCGTTGAAAAGACCGCGTTGTAACGGCACGGCGGTGTAACAGCCGCGTCGTAAAGGCTGTTCACCGCCCCACATGGAGCCACCTAAATGTCCGTATGCAGTATATAGTGCCTGCGGCAAGGAAGGTAGGGCCGCCGCCACAGGCACGGTGAACAGTCGGCCACAGCGCCCCCCGCCGGGAGGCACCTCGCGATCGGGCCGCGGCTCGCGTGCCCAGGGACTGCGTGGACGACTCAGCCATGCCCGCTCACCCAGCCCTGCGCTCTGCCCCCGGCCCCCGCCCGAGGGCCTCTCCCGCACGGCCCAGCAGGGGAGGAGAGCTGGGGTAGCGACCGGGGCGGCCTGGGGTTAGCACATGACCGGGGACCTGCATGCTGGTGACTGGGCAACGGCGCTGCGACAGGGGCATCCCCGGGACCGGACGACCCCTATTTACAACAGAAGCAGCAGACAAGGGGACAGGTAACAATACGGGATCTGGACCCGCGGCCTAGGCGATAATGACCCTGCGCTCTAAACCATCGAACTGCCCCTTGAAGTTATCCCGGGGGGGCCGTTGGGACTGTGCGGGGGAGGGGGGATCGGGTGACGGCAAGCGACCCCCCGCCAAAGGATGGCAAACGCCCGGGGCTCGTGCTGTGGCCTGCAAGTGGGCCGGGGGCATCAGACGAAACACGCCCCTCGTGGCGCCCCCCTACAAGCAGTGAGGCGGACCACAAGAGCCACGGAGAGCAGACACGCCGCCCAGGCCTGCCCTCCTCCCCAGCCCGTGCGACCGTTGAGGTCGGCTGGCAGGGCTCCCTGTTGTTCCAATTACCCCCACCTCCACAGCGGCCCGTCGATGAGCGGGCTGCCTAGCCCGGCTCAACTTTCAAGGAGAGGGAGTAGGCGGAGGGGGGTACAAGCCCGTAGGCCTCACTCACCACAAAAAGTGGCCCCGCCAAGAGTGTCCCATAACCCGACACGCGACGTCCGGAGCGGCAAAGAGGCTATTAAAATGGCGAGGGGGAAGTTATATACCCCTCGCCATGCCTGCCACCCCGGACGCAAGTCACTGGCCCGCCCACCCTCCTGCCGGGCACCACCTGCCCGGGGAGGAGTGGATGACCAGAGTAGGGGCCGGGGAGGCCCTCCGCGACTACGGGCCCGCCCTCCTGATGGCCACCGGGTGGCCTCGGGCAGCCGCAGATAGTTTTAGATAGATGCAGATACAGATAGATTCAGATAGATGCAGGTCCAGATAGATTCAGATAGATGCAGTTCCAGATAGATGCAGTTCCAGATAGATGCAGTTCCAGATAGATGCAGTTCCAGATAGATGCAGTTCCAGATAGATGCAGTTCCAAATAGATGCAGTTCCATATAGATGCAGTTCCAGATAGAGGCAGATTCATATAGATGCAGATTCATATAGATGCAGATTCATATAGATGCAGATTCAGATAGATGCAGATTCAGATAGATTCAGATTTAGATAGATGCAGATTCAGATAGATGCAGATTCAGATAGATGCAGATTCGGATAGATGCAGATTCGGATAGATGCAGATTCGGATAGATGCAGATAGATTCAGATGCAGATAGATTCAGATGCAGATAGATTCAGATGCAGATAGATTCAGATGCAGATAGATTCAGAGGCAGATAGATTCAGAGGCAGATAGATTCAGAGGCAGATAGATTCAGATGCACATAGATTCAGATGCAGATAGATTCAGATTTAGATAGATGCAGATTTAGATAGATGCAGATTCGGATAGGTGCAGATTCGGATAGATGCAGATAGATGCAGATTGAGATAAGTGCAGATTAAGATAAGTGCAGATTGAGATAGATGCAGATTGAGATAAGTGCAGATTGAGATAAGTGCAGATTCAGATAAGTGCAGATTCAGATAAGTGCAGATTCAGATAAGTGCAGATTCAGATACGTGCAGATTCAGATACGTGCAGGTTCAGATTCGTGCAGATTCAGATACGTGCAGATTCAGATACGTGCAGATTCAGATACGTGCAGATTCAGATAAGTGCAGATTCAGATAAGTGCAGATTCAGATAAGTGCAGATTCAGATAAGTGCAGATACAGATAAGTGCAGATACTGACAGCTGCAGATCCACATAGGTGCAGATAGATTCAGATACAGATAGATGCAGATTCAGATAGTTGCAGATTCAGATAGGTGCAGATTCAGATAGGTGCAGAATCAGATAAGTGCAGGTTCAGATAAGTGCAGGTTCAGATAAGTGCAGGTTCGGATAAGTGCAGGTTCAGATAAGTGCAGGTTCAGATAAGTGCAGGTTCAGATAAGTGCAGGTTCAGATAAATGCAGGTTCAGATACGTGCAGGTTCAGATACGTGCAGGTTCAGATACGTGCAGATTCAGATACGTGCAGATTCAGATACGTGCAGATTCAGATACGTGCAGATTCAGATACGTGCAGATTCAGATACGTGCAGATTCAGATACGTGCAGATTCAGATACGTGCAGATTCAGATACGTGCAGATTCAGATAGATGCAGATTCAGATAGATGCAGATTCAGATAGATGCAGATTCAGATAGATGCAGATTCAGATAGATGCAGATTCAGATAGATGCAGATACAGATAGATGCAGATAGATTCAGCTGCAGATAGATTCAGCTGCAGATAGATTCAGCTGCAGATAGATGCAGATTCAGATACGTGCAGATTCAGATACGTGCAGATTCAGATATGTGCAGGTTCAGATATGTGCAGGTTCAGATACGTGCAGGTTCAGATACGTGCAGGTTCAGATACGTGCAGATTCAGATACGTGCAGATTCAGATACGTGCAGGTTCAGATAGATGCAGATACAGATAGATGCAGATACAGATAGATGCAGATAGATTCAGCTGCAGATAGATTCAGCTGCAGATAGATTCAGCTGCAGATAGGTTCAGATGCAGATAGATTCAGATGCAGATAGATGTAGATTTAGATGGATTCAGATTCGGATAGATGCAGATTTGGATAGATGCAGATAGATGCAGATTCAGATAAGTGCAGATTCAGATAAGTGCAGATTCAGATAAGTGCAGATTCAGATAAGTGCAGATTCAGATAAGTGCAGATTCAGATAAGTGCAGATGCAGATTCAGATAAGTGCAGATTCAGATAAGTGCAGATTCAGATAAGTGCAGATTCAGATAAGTGCAGATTCAGATAAGTGCAGATTCAGATAAGTGCAGATTCAGATACGTGCAGATTCAGATACGTGCAGATTCAGATACGTGCAGATTCAGATACGTGCAGATTCAGATACGTGCAGATTCAGATACGTGCAGATTCAGATACGTGCAGATATTGATAGATGCAGATCCACATAGGTGCAGATAGATTCAGCTGCAGATAGATGCAGATTCAGATAGATGCAGATTCAGATACGTGCAGATTCAGATACGTGCAGATTCAGATAGATGCAGATACAGATAGATGCAGATACAGATAGATGCAGATAGATTCAGCTGCATATAGATTCAGCTGCAGATAGATTCAGATGCAGATAGATTCAGATGCAGATAGATGCAGATTTAGATAGATTCAGATTCGGATAGATGCAGATTTGGATAGATGCAGATAGATGCAGATTCATATAAGTGCAGATTCAGATAAGTGCAGATTCAGATAAGTGCAGATTCAGATAAGTGCAGATTCAGATAAGTGCAGATTCAGATAAGTGCAGATTCAGATAAGTGCAGATTCAGATACGTGCAGATTCAGATATGTGCAGATTCAGATACGTGCAGATTCCGATACGTGCAGATTCAGATACGTGCAGATTCAGATACGTGCAGATTCAAATACGTGCAGATTCAGATAAGTGCAGATATTGATAGATGCAGATCCACATAGGTGCAGATAGATTCAGATGCAGATAGATGCAGATGCAGATAGATGCAGATTTAGATAGATTCAGATTCGGATAGATGCAGATTTGGATAGATGCAGATAGATGCAGATTCAGATAAGTGCAGATTCAGATAAGTGCAGATTCAGATAAGTGCAGATTCAGATAAGTGCAGATTCAGATACGTGCAGATTCAGATACGTGCAGATTCAGATACGTGCAGATTCAGATACGTGCAGGTTCAGATACGTGCAGGTTCAGATACGTGCAGATTCAGATACGTGCAGGTTCAGATACGTGCAGATTCAGATACGTGCAGGTTCAGATAGATGCAGATACAGATAGATTCAGATAGATGCAGGTCCAGATAGATTCAGATAGATGCAGTTCCAGATAGATTCAGATAGATGCAGTTCCAGATAGATGCAGTTCCAGATAGATGCAGTTTCAAATAGATGCAGTTTCAAATAGATGCAGTTCCATATAGATGCAGTTCCAGATAGAGGCAGATTCATATAGATGCAGATTCATATAGATGCAGATTCATATAGATGCAGATTCATATAGATGCAGATTCAGATAGATGCAGATTTAGATAGATGCAGATTCAGATAGATGCAGATTCAGATAGATGCAGATTCAGATAGATGCAGATTCGGATAGATGCAGATTCGGATAGATGCAGATTCGGTTAGATGCAGATAGATTCAGATGCAGATAGATTCAGATGCAGATAGATTCAGATGCAGATAGATTCAGAGGCAGATAGATTCAGAGGCAGATAGATTCAGATGCACATAGATTCAGATGCAGATAGATTCAGATTTAGATAGATGCAGATTTAGATAGATGCAGATTCGGATAGGTGCAGATTCGGATAGATGCAGATAGATGCAGATTGAGATAAGTGCAGATTAAGATAAGTGCAGATTGAGATAAGTGCAGATTGAGATAAGTGCAGATTGAGATAAGTGCAGATTGAGATAAGTGCAGATTGAGATAAGTGCAGATTCAGATAAGTGCAGATTCAGATAAGTGCAGATTCAGATAAGTGCAGATTCAGATAAGTGCAGATTCAGATAAGTGCAGATTCAGATACGTGCAGGTTCAGATTCGTGCAGATTCAGATACGTGCAGATTCAGATAAGTGCAGATTCAGATAAGTGCAGATTCAGATAAGTGCAGATACTGACAGCTGCAGATCCACATAGGTGCAGATAGATGCAGATTCAGATAGTTGCAGATTCAGAGAGGTGCAGATTCAGATAGGTGCAGATTCAGATAGGTGCAGATTCAGATAGGTGCAGATTCAGATAGGTGCAGGTTCAGATAAGTGCAGGTTCAGATAAGTGCAGGTTCAGATAAGTGCAGGTTCGGATAAGTGCAGGTTCAGATAAGTGCAGGTTCAGATAAGTGCAGGTTCAGATAAATGCAGGTTCAGATAAATGCAGGTTCAGATACGTGCAGGTTCAGATACGTGCAGGTTCAGATACGTGCAGATTCAGATACGTGCAGATTCAGATACGTGCAGATTCAGATACGTGCAGATTCAGATACGTGCAGATTCAGATACGTGCAGATTCAGATAGATGCAGATTCAGATATGTGCAGATTCAGATAGATGCAGATTCAGATAGATGCAGATACAGATAGATGCAGATAGATTCAGCTGCAGATAGATTCAGCTGCAGATAGATTCAGCTGCAGATAGATTCAGCTGCAGATAGATTCAGCTGCAGATAGGTTCAGATGCAGATAGATTCAGATGCAGATAGATGTAGATTTAGATAGATTCAGATTCGGATAGATGCAGATTTGGATAGATTCAGATAAGTGCAGATTCAGATAAGTGCAGATTCAGATAAGTGCAGATTCAGATAAGTGCAGATTCAGATAAGTGCAGATGCAGATTCAGATAAGTGCAGATTCAGATAAGTGCAGATTCAGATACGTGCAGATTCAGATACGTGCAGATTCAGATACGTGCAGATTCAGATACGTGCAGATATTGATAGATGCAGATCCACATAGGTGCAGATAGATTCAGCTGCAGATAGATGCAGATTCAGATACGTGCAGATTCAGATACGTGCAGATTCAGATAGATGCAGATACAGATAGATGCAGATACAGATAGATGCAGATAGATTCAGCTGCAGATAGATTCAGCTGCAGATAGATTCAGATGCAGATAGATTCAGATGCAGATAGATTCAGATGCAGATAGATTCAGATGCAGATGGATGCAGATTTAGATAGATTCAGATTCGGATAGATGCAGATTTGGATAGATGCAGATAGATGCAGATTCATATAAGTGCAGATTCAGATAAGTGCAGATTCAGATAAGTGCAGATTCAGATAAGTGCAGATTCAGATAAGTGCAGATTCAGATAAGTGCAGATTCAGATAAGTGCAGATTCAGATAAGTGCAGATTCAGATAAGTGCAGATTCAGATAAGTGCAGATTCAGATAAGTGCAGATTCAGATAAGTGCAGATTCAGATAAGTGCAGATTCAGATAAGTGCAGATTCAGATACGTGCAGATTCAGATACGTGCAGATTCAGATACGTGCAGATTCAGATACGTGCAGATTCAGATACGTGCAGATTCAGATAAGTGCAGATATTGATAGATGCAGATCCACATAGGTGCAGATAGATTCAGATGCAGATAGATGCAGATGCAGATAGATGCAGATTTAGATAGATTCAGATTCGGATAGATGCAGATTTGGATAGATGCAGATAGATGCAGATTCAGATAAGTGCAGATTCAGATAAGTGCAGATTCAGATAAGTGCAGATTCAGATAAGTGCAGATTCAGATACGTGCAGATTCAGATATGTGCAGATTCAGATACGTGCAGGTTCAGATACGTGCAGGTTCAGATACGTGCAGGTTCAGATACGTGCAGATTCAGATACGTGCAGATTCAGATACGTGCAGGTTCAGATAGATGCAGATACAGATAGATGCAGATGCAGATAGATTCAGCTGCAGATAGATTCAGCTGCAGATAGTTTCAGATGCAGATAGATTCAGATGCAGATAGATGCAGATTTAGATAGATTCAGATTCGGATAGATGCAGATTTGGATAGATGCAGATAGATGCAGATTCAGATAGATGCAGATTCAGATAGATGCAGATTCAGATAAGTGCAGATTCAGATAAGTGCAGATTCAGATAAGTGCAGATTCAGATAAGTGCAGATTCAGATAAGTGCAGATTCAGATAAGTGCAGATTCAGATAAGTGCAGATTCAGATAAGTGCAGATTCAGATAAGTGCAGGTTCAGATACGTGCAGATTCAGATAAGTGCAGATTCAGATAAGTGCAGATTCAGATAAGTGCAGATTCAGATACGTGCAGATTCAGATATGTGCAGATTCAGATACGTGCAGATTCAGATACGTGCAGATATTGATAGATGCAGATCCACATAGGTGCAGATAGATTCAGCTGCAGATAGATGCAGATTCAGATAGATGCAGATACAGATAGATGCAGATACAGATAGATGCAGATAGATTCAGCTGCAGATAGATTCAGCTGCAGATAGATTCAGATGCAGATAGATTCAGATGCAGATAGATTCAGATGCAGATAGATGCAGATTTAGATAGATTCAGATTTAGATAGATGCAGATTTGGATAGATGCAGATAGATGCAGATTCATATAAGTGCAGATTCAGATAAGTGCAGATTCAGATAAGTGCAGATTCAGATAAGTGCAGATTCAGATAAGTGCATATTCAGATAAGTGCAGATTCAGATAAGTGCAGATTCAGATAAGTGCAGATTCAGATAAGTGCAGATTCAGATAAGTGCAGATTCAGATAAATGCAGATTCAGATAAGTGCAGATTCAGATACGTGCAGATTCCGATACGTGCAGATTCAGATACGTGCAGATTCAGATACGTGCAGATTCAGATACGTGCAGATTCAGATACGTGCAGATTCAGATACGTGCAGATTCAGATACGTGCAGATTCAGATAAGTGCAGATATTGATAGATGCAGATCCACATAGGTGCAGATAGATTCAGATGCAGATAGATGCAGATGCAGATAGATGCAGATTTAGATAGATTCAGATTTGGATAGATGCAGATAGATGCAGATTCAGATAAGTGCAGATTCAGATAAGTGCAGATTCAGATAAGTGCAGATTCAGATACGTGCAGATTCAGATACGTGCAGATTCAGATACGTGCAGGTTCAGATACGTGCAGGTTCAGATACGTGCAGGTTCAGATACGTGCAGGTTCAGATACGTGCAGATTCAGATACGTGCAGATTCAGATACGTGCAGGTTCAGATACGTGCAGGTTCAGATAGATGCAGATACAGATAGATGCAGATGCAGATAGATTCAGCTGCAGATAGATTCAGCTGCAGATAGTTTCAGATGCAGATAGATTCAGATGCAGATAGATGCAGATTTAGATAGATTCAGATTCGGATAGATGCAGATAGATGCAGATTCAGATAGATGCAGATTCAGATAGATGCAGATTCAGATAAGTGCAGATTCAGATAAGTGCAGATTCAGATAAGTGCAGATTCAGATAAGTGCAGATTCAGATAAGTGCAGATTCAGATACGTGCAGATTCAGATACGTGCAGATTCAGATACGTGCAGATTCCGATACGTGCAGATTCCGATACGTGCAGATTCAGATACGTGCAGATTCAGATACGTGCAGATTCAGATAAGTGCAGATATTGATAGATGCAGATACACATAGGTGCAGATAGATTCAGATGCAGATAGATGCAGATTCAGATACGTGCAGATTCAGATACGTGCAGATTCAGATACGTGCAGATTCAGATACGTGCAGATTCAGATACGTGCAGATTCATATAAGTGCAGATTCATATAAGTGCAGATACAGATAAGTGCAGATACTGACGATGCAGATCCACATAGGTGCAGATAGATGCAAATTCAGATAGGTGCAGATTCAGATAGATACAGATTCAGATAGGTGCAGATTCATATAGATTCAGATTCAGATAGATGCAGATTCAGATAGATGCAGATTCAGATAGATGCAGATTCAGATAGATTCAGATTCAGATAGATCCGGGTAGATGCATATTCAGATAGATGCAGATTTAGATTGATGCAGATAGATGCAGATTCAGATAGTTTCAGATAATGGCAGATTCAGATAGATTCGGATAGATGCAGTTTCAGATAGATTCATATAGACACAGATTCAGATATATTCACTTATATGCAGATTCACATAGATGCAGATTCAGATAGATGCATATTCAGATAGATGCATACTAAGATAAATGCAGATAGATTCACATGGATTCAGTTAGATGTAGATTGAGATAGAGACATATTGAGAAAATTGCAGATTGAGATAGATGCATAGTGAGATCGATGCAGATTTAGATAGATGCATGCTTTTCACGTAGGGCTTCTGCTTATTGTCATTAACTCCTCTTACAATGTAAAGACCATATCTGTTTTTGAGAGAGCCACTGTAGGCTGTTGAGTTCCCTCATCATCCCTTGTGCATGAAAGTATCTAACCAAAATGGGCCGCCCATTGGGTAGGGGTGATTTAAGATTCCAGTTCGGGCTATATTCCCTTGGTTAACAACAGGTCGTTGATTGTTCACCAGAACAGGGTACTGTTCTTGGTTTCTGCTGCCTTTAATATGCTCTTCCAGGCTTCCCCTTAAAGTGCTTTCCTTCTGTTTTTGACAGCTGTGTTGTAATTTGATCTGGCTTCCTGTACTACCATGCGATCACATGGGCACAGATGTAATGTTTTAATAAGATAGCTGAGTCTTTGAGATTTGCTGAGTAGACCATCCTCTATCACTCCTCATTCCCTTTGACCTCATGATCAAACATTTGTTGATGCAATTAGAAATTTGCAGTGTGCTTCCTGAGTATCTTCATAGGTGTTTTCTGGGGCCCACCTGTTAGAAAGAGGGTATGTTTTTTAGCCAGTACATCTTGTAAGAAGCTAGAGGGATCTACAGCTGCCTACTTTATTCTAGTGCTGTTCATACCTGACAAGATGATGTTCTCAATTTTCCATGTGTGAAGACATTTTGGAGGATTAAGTTTATTTTCAAAAGGACTGGGCTATGATAATTTATGCAGTTGGGTCTCACTTACAAGTTGTATACCACAACTCTGTCACTATCAGATGTGAGGGGTGGTCAATATTGCTATTCAAATTCTGGCTTTCTTTACTGCAGCTGCTCTGCACTGTTAACATAGCAGCTGCAGTAAAAAAAAGCCAGGATGCTTTGCAAAGATGCTGCATGAATTCTGAGAATATATTTTAGTACCAAACCACCACACCCATTTAGGGTGCATATGTATTGCAGCATTGATTAGAATATATTTTGCTGCACCAAAATAGAAATGTTGTTGCAGAAATATGGAAATGTTGCTGTACTTTTGTAGCACTTGAATTTTACAATTCTTTCAACACTTAATGCAGACAACTTATGTGTGTATGGTATGTTAGAATATGAAAGTCTGCAAAAAGAAGTGGTACTTTAAACAATTTTGGCTGGTCTTCACCTTGGCCATTTATGTAGCATTCTTCTGAGCAGCCCAAATGTAGCCCACCAGCATCCTGCTTCTGACTGTAATTTAATAACAACAATGCACAGATAGATTTGCTTTATGAGGGTCTGGCTTCTGGCTGACAACATTATTTTATTGATGCTGCTGCTCCTTTCAGCATCTGCAGAACTAGTCACACATTCTTTGTACACAACTATCACCTGTGAAAGGACTGGAATGCAGTCATCCATCCAACTTCAAAAGAGGTCAGTGTCAATCCCTCATGACACTGTTGCCTGAATGGCTTTTTGGCCTGCATTTGCAAAGTGGAGGTGTAGCTGCTGACCAGGAACCTTGTTCTAACTAGGGACTGCTGAAAATGCACTCTTGTACTGGGGTAGAATTTGGAGTTAATGCAGGACAGAAAATGCATTTATGTTTTTAGAATTCGATGCCTGATTGTTCCATAACCATGTACTTATTAATCTGTTCAAACTCTACAATTAGTTGGGCTATTAGTCTTTTTTCTTCTGGGCCAGGGTCAATTTTGGCCATGCAGTAATCTCAAAGAATGGCTAAAGTGACTCCAGAGAAGGTACTAAATTGTTAGTGACTTTTATATGGCGGTCCTCCAGATAATCCTGCACTTTCATAGTTGCTGGTGTCTTGCTATGAAATACGTCCACAATATCCAATTTAACTTAAATATAGTTCTTTTTGTTGCTGTTCAGAATCCTCTGCAGATGTTCAGGAAATGGCAGTCTTTATTTACATTATAGTTCAGCCTCCCCCTCTTCCTCCCCACCCTTCCCTGGGCCAGATTTTAATTAATGTTAGCCCTATTTCTGTTATAACCCCATTGGCAGTGGGCCCCATTTAATTGTTTTGGTACCAACAGGGCCCACTGTATGCTACAAGGGAGGTGGGTCGGATTGTTAAAGAATTTTTGCACCCCCATTCACCTCCCTTTGGGACCTTCAAACCCCGTCCCTCACCAAGCCCTGGGATCCCTAGCAGGTGTGGTTCTCAGATTCAGGAATGGAAGGGGGCACAGGTCAGGATGGAGGAGACCGAGATAAAGCTGTAGGGGACAGGGTGAAAACCTCTTACTAGCTCTTATATTTGGAGTCTCCAAACAATCTTCTCTCTCCTTTGGGTCCATTGGCCCAGGCTTTATTCAGTCCTGACCACTCTTCTGTCTTCTGTCTCCTCCAACACGGCAGATGTTCCTCCAGGAGTAGAATGCAAAACAGCAGGAATGCAAGGAGTAAATAAACACCAAGTCTGTCTGCCGGACCTCCTTTTAATAGCTCAACAGTGAGCGCTCTGCCAATAAAAGGGGGAGGTTGCATTCTTTGAATATTGTGGACACTGTTGTAAAAGGCACAGGCTTTTTATAAATCAACCAATTTAGCAACTTGTTTGCAAACCAATAAATCATGAAATCCTGGAGGGAGTGGTTAGAATTAAAGCACTTTTACTTATGTGTAGAAGTACTGGCTTACCATTAAGTTATTGACTACTATGTTTCACTAAGCTCTGAACTGCCATACACCAACTCCTTTTGTAAGCCTTGGGCCGGTCGGTTTCATTACCCCGATGGTCAAGTGCTAAATGGATGTACTTGGTGTTCAGTTTTGTGCTAAATAGTAAAGTAAAATCATGCAGAACTAGGGATTAAATGCTCCTATTGTGACAATATGAACCTAGTTAATCCTGTCAGCCCTGGAACTCCTAAACATTTTCACACTGACTTCTGTGTATAGTAAACGTTAGGCTGGAACCCGCTATCTTGACAATCATTGAATATCTATGGTACCAGCCACCAACACAGATTGTGTATCAAGGCGTTGACGCGTTTTGATGGTGTTGTCCTGATTAGACCATCTTTATCAAGACTGTGATTAAACTTTCATAACACATGCATGAAATCAATCATGCAGTACACCTGCATGTTAAAAGAACATATATATATAAATATATTTCTTTTTCTATAGACTACTATTATTAACAGCACAATCATAAAAACAGACCTAGTGCAAAAAAACCCAAGTAAAGTGCGGAACTATATTATTATAGACATATATTAAATAAAAAACTGGACTCCATCTGGTAAAGAGAATTCCATGATTGACGTATATTGCCTCACTAGATGAGCAAACAGTTATAGACTCTGCTGTCATACTAACACAATTACGAATACAGACCCACCCCGCCTTTTCATACTCTCAGTCACACTAGATGTCATTGACCCAATCATTAACATCAAGAGTTCTTTCCCTATAGATGTTGAGCCATATTTAAGGCTTGAGTGTATATATTGGTGAACCTAAATCTCACCTTTAGGGCTATGCACTGTTGCCTGTGGGAACACTCGGACAAATGGTTCTTCTAGGATATATAAGTCCCTTCTTGGTCTTTCCAGAACTACTTTCACTTATGTGTAGAAGTACTGGCTTGACATTAATTTATTGACTACTATATTTCACCAAGCTCTAAACTGCCACACACCAAGTCCTGTTGTAAGCCTTGGACCAGGTTACCCTGATAGTCAAGTGCTAAATGGATGTACTTGGTGTTCAGTTTTGTGCTAAATAGTAAAGTAAAATCATGCAGCACTAATGATTAAATGCTCCTATTGTGACAATATTAACCTAGTTAATCCTGTCAGCCCTGTAACTCCTAAACATTTTCACACTGACTTCAATATACTGGCCCACAAATGAAGACTTCTTAGGCTAATTGGGCATGCTGGTGAGACCCGAACTTCCTGCAACCACAGCAGTAGTCAAATGATTTCTCAGTGTTCGGGGTGTCCCGAGTGTGACGGGTATGCCCAGATGTGGGTCCCTTGCTCGCTATGCCACTGGAGTCAAGGTAGCCTGGCTGATATGGGGTGATGCTATGAAACCAGTCCCAGGATGCTTGTTTCCAGTACAGGGAGGACCTGGCCTGGCATTTTGGCTAGACTGTTTCCATGAGGAGCAGGGCCTTGACTGATTTGCATATGGCTGGGTCCAAACTGAAATGGCATGGTGAGCAAGAAAAATGTGGATTTAGGCCCAGATCTCTGTACTCTGGGTAAATGTTTGACATTGTTCAGTATTAATTGTATCAACTTTTCTTTTTAGGATTAACCTGCACAGCTTGTATTGAATATAAATCTTAAAAGAGGCTTACATCCCAACTCCTTGCTTTCCTTGTTACCTGTGCTTGCCATTTACTTTTTCTCTGATTCTACTGGCTGTAGCATACTGATTCATGTTGTTCCTTGTGGTTTTCCTTGTGTGCTTCTCTTATCAGTCTCCCAGTGACCAAATACTCTTTCCATTCCCTTGTGTGAGACTATTTTTTTAAGGTTTTGCATGCACAGTGCTTGTTCTATTTTTTGTTTCCCAATATTGAAAGAATATTGTCTATCGGCCACTTCTTTGTCTACTCTCATCAAGTTGACCACTTTTGTAAGCAATCTTAGTCATTATGCAAAGGAAGGGGAACTTTTTGAACTTTTTTTGTGGTTAGCCTCTCCATACCTTTGCCTAGATACAACTTCAGCAATTCAGAAATATTTATGCACGCCGCTTGTTCTATGTACAAACTGTTTTCTAAGCAAACTAGGTAGCTTTTTATCACTGTTTTCTCTCTTTCTAAGGTGTTCAATGTGGATGCTAAGGCTGTTGGATGTCCACTTGGATGCTTGGTGTCCACTTGGATGCTAAGGCTGTTTTGGATCATTAATGCAATTTCCATTGAAATCAATGGAAACTCCATGACGAGCTGGGCTCGTCATGAGCGTCAAAGGGGTTAAAGGACGCTAGGTCTGCTCTGAGTGGTTTTACTACTGATATCTTCCTGGACGTAGCCCATTGTGTATTCATTTTTGACAATCTTACAAGTATGGGTTTTCCCTGTCTTGCCATAGCTTCAGTGAATAATAGAATAATATCCGTCAAGATGATTTAGGACTTGGCATTGAGTAAGTCTTTTGTGCCGTTTGTGTGGTGCAATGCTTGGGAGGTATTTGGGTGTATCCATTCTTTTCTGTTTGAGTTGAAATGCTTCTGCTGCATTTCCTGTGCATTTAATCAAAGTTGTTAATTTTTGGAGAGCATTGTTAATGGTACCCCCGCTGACCTAGAAAGCCTTTCTTAACTAATTTTCTCCTCATGCTTAGATGTCAGATATCAAGATGTGTGTTGAAAATGTTTCCAATGACCGCCAAATGAATATGTCAAATGTGAAAGATAATGCCTTTGCCAGGTGGGGGTGTGTGTTGGTGTATGGCCTGTAGCTAACAATGTCTATTTGCTTATGTTGATTCATGATGTGCACCTCTCTTTCTTTTAACCCCTTGGGCGTGGCCGCAATTCTGCGCCTGTGCGGCCGTTTTGAGTGGGCGGGTTCATGACGGCCCCAGCCGTCATCAGCACACGCCCACCGTGATGCATGACGGAAGGGGGCCGTCATCAGCATGGAAGGGGTTAAAGAGCAATTACTGTTGAGGTACTCACACTTGTGTTCCATCAGTCTCTCCTATTAAATTTTTGTATCAACTGTTTTGCCTCTGTCCTTGTGATTGATTGGTTGGCTGGTATCTGTTCTCTTTGCAAAGAGGATGTCGTAGTCTCAGTGCAGGCATCTGCAGCCTACTAGTATTCAGTACTAAAGGGGTATAGTATTGTATGAGATCCACTGTGTGGGCGTTCATGCAATTATACTGTTCAGCGCCTCCCCTGTTCACACATTTTTGCTGTTTCTGCCCCTCCTCTGTGGTTCACATGTAGTCCATGCAGTGCTCATTTTAGCATGTTTAAAATGTGTTAATTCCACCTTCAGTGCTTACTTGACTAATTAATTTCACTGTTGTCGCCCATGACAAAATCCTGTGGTTACAAAGAGTGGCGTTGTCTTCCACACCAGGATTCCTGTGGTGGGCTCTGGACTGTGTGGTGCAGGACAAAGTGTGTCCTGTGTTGTCGGGTCAACATCATAGTGTAGGAGGGTAAGCAGTCTTATTCCTACCTCCTTGTAGTTCTCTGTTGTGCCTCAGGTACCCTTGATACTGCAGGGTATCCTTCCATCAAGGTTGCTGCCGGTCTTGCCCCATAGAGTGTTCTCCACTGCTCCCTCAAGGATTAATCGGCATGTGAAAATCCAGGGTGTGTCCTTAGTCATCCTCACTTTGTTTTACTGCAACATCCAGGATCGTATCTAGACAAAGGGTGGGTGGAGATTCAGAATCATTCCACCATCTTGAGCCTAGAATAGCACTCATATAAACAGAGTTGTTGCCCTTTTATTATTCAATTTCAATTTTTTTTAAATATATGTACTTATGTTTTACAAGTTCTTGGTAAAGAGAAATTAAAGGGGCCATTTCATTTTCTTTTCACCACTGGTTTTGTTTAAATGGTGATGACATTTTCCACAGATAAGAATGTTATTCTGACTCATTACATATGATTGCCACTGTGTACATTTTTAGTACAGCAAGACATTGTAATATTCTCTTTCTTATATAGACCACCTATGGTATCTTAATACCATATGCAAGATGCAAGACGGATTACCGTTTAAAACCACAAAAATGAACCAATACAGATTTTTTGTTTACCCTTTGTCCTGTGCTCTTTCAAACTGCAGGTTCTCATAAGAGATATACTTAACATTTTTACATACTTTATTGTTTGTTAAATAAGGAGGATATGTTTGATTTCTACATGATGCATTATATTACAACTAACTTCAGAAAACTAAAAAGGACTTCAGCCTGGTACGTTCTGATCAATAGATGATTTGCACAATGCAGCCTAAACCATGACTTAAAACATCAGTTTGTTAATTTGGATTAACAACAAATTCCATCAGCCGTTAAATGACAAGCCAGTGTTCATAGATCTTCCAGGAACTGGTTGACGAAGAGACAGGACCATTTATCATACACCTTTTAAATAGTCTGCGGTGTATTGCAACAGTTTACAGTATGAAGGGTTGTGTAGTAAATGAAGTAATGAGGCTAATAAAGGAATATAAGGCATTTATTATGCACTACAGAAAATAACTGGTGTTCCCATCAGAAAGCAGGGAGCTAACTGACTGGAGAGAACACAGTGGAAAATGACATCATGAAAATGGAATGTAAGACTTAAAGGGGTACAGCTAACATAAGTGCAGAGAATACAACATATCCTCTTCCCTTCGTATAGAAGAAACAAAAATGAAATTAAAAAAAACAAAATACTAAGCACATGCTCTTCATTACAGAGAGAGACCTTACTTGCAAACAAAATCATGTAAGTAATTCGGAGGTCTTCTCACTCTCTGAGCTCTTTTAGCACCAATCTCATTATTAGACACCAACGTGCGGTTAGACGAAGACGCGTCAGCCCCACATTCAGCCTTCTTGTACAGTGCCACACGCCTTAAATTCCAACTCTCACCGTTAAATAAAGTCACAAACCTTTTATGGACAGACTTGACCTTAAATGGTCCCCTGAACTTCGTCAACCCAACGCCAACTCGACCAGGTTTGACTTTCACCCAATCATTCACTGCAAAATTGCACCTTCCTTCCGGTTCACTCACATTGTCAGGATTGTTAGGGCCAACAGGAACGTCAGCGTTCAGATACTCTTTCATCCATGCAGCGACAAGCTTGGTACCAGCTGAACGCCCCCTCATGACGCTAAAAGGAATCATCCCAGTCACACCATTTCAGTAGTTCTGTAGGCCCAAACCAGGTCATTAACCAATCCTCTCACATCCGTCCTAGAAGAAATTGCCATCTGAATCGCACCTTTAATCATCCGGTTAGCCCTCTCAACTATTCCATTCCCCTGGGGGTTGTAGAGTGAGGTCCTTGAATGTGCAATGCCGCACTTTCCCAAGAAATTAGCCATCTCCAGGGAAGTCAATTGCGTCCCATTATCAGTGATAATTCTTGTTGGAAAACCTTCCTCTCTAAAAATGTCACTCAACACAGTAATAGTGCTGTTCGTAGTGATCTCCTTCATAAATTTAACTACCAACCACTTAGAAGAAACATCAACTACCACCAACCCAAACCTCATATCTTGACTCAACTGGTAAAACGGGCCAATGAAATCTAGACATATGGTGTGCCATGGACGCCCTGGATCTACTATTGAGCCACAACTAGTATGACTGCCGACTTTAAGCCTCTTCTCGCTCTCCAAGCAGTCTGTACATTTTTCCACCCACTGAGAGATCTCCAAGTCCATTCCGGGCCACCAAAAATTCTCCCTAACTCTCCTCTTAGTGAGGGACTGTCCTAGGTGACCTTCGTGGGCTAACTTAAGTAGAGTAAATCTCACCTCCTGTGGAGGAATACATTTATCTTCCATCAAAATCATGAAACCATCTTTGTCCAAGACAGACAATTGTTCCAAAACTTTCAGATATGGGCGAAGTGCAGGGGATAAGCAACTCTCTCTCCTTGGACCCTTCACAATTAGGTCTTTCACTTCTCTCAACACCACGTCCTTAGCCATGGAGGTATTCCACCAACTCCTACTAATTGCTCCAGCACATATATCCACTACCTCATCCACAGCAGCCACAGACCCTTCTGAATTGAGTGATTCTACCCCTAACTTGTCTACCATCTCCCAAGGTAGTGGAAGTCTAGAGAGTCCATCAGCTTGGCAGTTCCTCCAACCCGGAATATACTCAACAGTGTACAAATACTCTTGGATCCTAGCAGCTAGTCTAGCTAACCTCGCAGAACCCTTGCCAGCCCCGCCAGGTGATAGGATTTTAACTAAGGGTTTGTGATCTGTTAACAACGTAAACTTGAATCCCCACAAGTACATTCTGTAATACACGCAACCCCATGCTGCAGCTAGAGCCTCCCGCTCGATTATAGAGTAATTCCTCTCTGCCGTTGTGAGCGTTCTTGAAGCAAAAGCTACAGTCTTGAGTCCAGACTCATGTACTTGAGCCAATACCGCACCAACCCCCACAGCGCTCGCATCTACTGTCAAAACTGACTTACGGTTGGTATCGAACGGTGTTAAGATACCTGCTTCAGCTTTGATCTTTCCAAAACACTCTTCTTGTTCCACACCCCACACAAACTTGCATCCTTTCCTCAACAACACCTTAATCTTTTCAGTTTTCTCTGCAAAATCTCTTACAAACTTAGCATAGTACTCAATGAGGCCGAGAAAAGACCTCAACTGATCTTTGTCAAACGGAGCTGGTGCATTCCTGATAGACTCTAATAAATCTCTCTTGGGTTTAACCCCGTCAACAGACAGAGTATATCCAAGGTATTCAACTTCCTCCTCCGCAAATTTAAATTTCTCTTTCTTTAGAGTCAATCCGGCTTGTTCCATCCTCTCCAAAACAGTTTTCAAAATCAAATTATGTTCTTCAACAGTCTCTCCAAATATCAAAACATCGTCCTGGAAATACACCACATTGTTCACACCCTTCAGTATAGCCCCCATCATTCTTTGGAATACTCCAGCTGCAGAGGCAAGTCCGAAAGGCATGCGTGTGAATTGATATATTCCCTCAGTTGTTATGAAAGCTGTCAATGCCTTGGAGTCTTGATGTAGCTTTATTTGGTGATAAGCGCTGCGGAGATCCAGCTTAGAGAAGTACTTTCCCCCTTTTAGTGACAAAACCAACTCGTTGATGTTCGGTAATGGGAAGTTGTCTACTACAATGTTTTGGTTTAGGGTGCGGAGGTCCACACAAAAACAGAATTTTCCGTCAGATTTGGTCGTGATGACCACGGGAGAAACCCAGGGTGATGTTTCGATCTGTTCTATCACCCCCTGGTCTAGCATCTCCTTCAACATCTTCTTCACTTCCTCACGTGCAATAAATGGAACCTTCCTCACCCTGTGTTGCATAGGTACCGCATCATCACGCAGTACAATCTTATGCACGTAACCTCTCAACTCCCCAATGTGCTCATCAAACAAACCATTCATCCCTTCAACAATCGACTCAGTGGTTATACTATCTACAACCATCACTTGTTGAGCAGCCCTAGGGTTAATGACTATACCGAGGTCATACTGTTGTCCCCACCCCAAAATCGCAGGACCCGATTTGGCTACATACACCTTCCCTTTTGCGGAACGGTCCTTAAATGATATTTCACATACCATATATCCGATCAATTCTATGCTTTTTCCCTGATAACCACAGGGACTAATGTCACTGGCCAATAATTGCACATCTTTCCAATTTTCCAAGTACATATCTTTGGGGATAATAGTCCACAATGACCCCGGATTGACCATCAACTGAATCTCTTTTTGATCAATAAGGAATTGGGCTTTAGGCCTCTGTCTCCTACCAGGTTCACCTTCGCTCACACCAACCTCGCCCAAACACAATATTTTGTTGGCACCCTCAACACCAACAGCGTCTCTCCCAACTTCCCTGTGTTCCACAACAGCCACTTTATCAGCATTCATACCCCTACACATCTTAAAGAAATGACCTCGCTTCCCACACTTTTTACACACTTTGTCAATGGCATAGCATCTCTTGGAGTCAGCGGTATGAAAAGTACTCCCACATCTACTACACATCCTCCCTTGAAATTTATTCCTGTCGTTGCTTGAAAACCCACTGTTAAATCTCCTAGGACCTCTCTCTCCAGAGTCTACACTTTTCTTGTTCACTGCAGCAACTTCATCTTGTTCAACACAAGAAACTCCATTCCCTTGCCCGTTCTCCCTTACACTATCTTTTCTTTCCATCTCTCTCATACATGCGTTCGATTCCTCAACTACTTTCGCTATATCAATAGCCATTTGCAAGGTAGGGTTTCTTGCGGCCCATAGTTTTTCCTGCATTTTTTTATTCCTGCATTGTACTATTAGTTGATCCCGTATCATTTCATCTTTTATTTCTCCGAAATTACATTTAATGGACAGTTCGGTAATCTAGCCACAAATTGGTCTACTGATTCCTCAGTTCTTTGAGGTTGGGTGTAGAATTTGTGTCTCGCCATGACGATATTTACTTCCTTTGCATACTGTTTCTTCATTCGCGCCTTTGCTTCTGTGTAAACATTGGTTATTGCTCTTACATCTTGGTTTAGTCCTACTGGAAGATATTTAAAAGAGCGTTGTCCTTCTTTCCCTAAAGCACTTAACAAAAGGGCTTTTTTTCTAGTTGCACTGAAATCCTTCCCATCAAGCGCTTCTATATAATTTTCGAAAATGTCTATCCATTCATCCCACTCAATTGGTGGATCTCCAGTTGTTTGTAGGAACATAGGAGGTACAATAACATTAAGATTCTCCATCTTAAAAAAAAAAAATCCTTTTTCTATCACTTATATTCGTATGCACAGGTGGTCAGTATTCTTATATGTGGAGACTCCTCTAAATGAATACTAGGTTACCGGGATACTTTTCACAATATCCCAATCTTTCACCTCAAGCAGACAGTGTACTTCATTGCCACATCATATGTTAAATAAATAAGGGAAAAGTTCGCTGTCATTTGCGCCAGGTACTGCTTACTGTTAAAGTCACTTTTGCTTTGTTAAGTATGACGTTCCTATTCAATTGCGCTAAATACAGCTTACCGTGCCAACAGATACAGCTTACTGTGCCAGTCACTTTAACTTTATAAGGATACAGTTTACTGTGTCAGTCACTTTAACTTCGTAGGTATGCTGTTACTGCTCCTCCACCATTTCATCCGCAACTTGTTATTGATCCGACACGCAGTCACAGCGTGTTACTAGTGTTTCCTACGCAGTGCGTTACTGGGGTTGCCTAGTAACGAGAGTTAAACAGAAGATGGCGTCCACGTAGCGTCATTACCTCACCTCCGTCTGACGCTGCCTGACGCTTGTGCGCAGTACACTCTTCCTTCCTGTGTGACGCTGGTGCGCTGTACACTCTACCTTCAAGTGTGACGGAGTGTAGCTGGCTCCGTTCGGACACAGATGGGAGTTCCAGAGTAAGTGTTCTTCTTTTTTTTTTTTTAACTCAGCACGCGCAGCTTTTCAAAAAAAGGCAGGGCAATTCAAAAGATGCAGCGAGTTGATAAAATCTTCTCCTCTTCAACTTGAAGTACAAGTAACTCAACGGAAGTGTGGGTATTCCCAACAACACTATCGTGATCGACTTGGTTATTTTAAATATAATGATACGGTTACTTAAATAATCATTCTCCCTTATTCTTAAGTAGCATTGAAGTACCATAAAACGAAAAGTCTCTCAAACTCACCACATGTTTGAGTAGGATGTCGACTTCAAGATCGATTTCATTTTCTTTTCTGCAGTTCTTTGATTGGTAAAATGAGTGCGCTTACACTTTAAGCTGTTACACTTTTCCTGGAGGTACCTTCAAGTGGTTTTCTTAGGATTAGTTTCTTGATAAATGATCTTCTTCAGATTTGTTTCTTGGTGATATTCTTCACTTGTGAATTTTTTTTTTTGTCAACATGACATTTTCTCTTCTGTTAGAATTCTCTTCTAGATGCAAAATTTACCAAGTAGTTATTCGCGTGGTTCTTCTCTCACCAGTGGAGTTCTTCTCCCTCTGTAGTTGTTTAGCTCTCTCTGCTCATCGTCGCCATGTGTAGTAAATGAAGTAATGAGGCTAATAAAGGAATATAAGGCATTTATTATGCACTACAGAGAATAACTGGTGTTCCCATCAGAAAGCAGGGAGCTAACTGACTGGAGAGAACACAGTGGAAAATGACATCATGAAAATGGAATGTAAGACTTAAAGGGGTACAGCTAACATAAGTGCAGAGAATACAACAGGTTCACATGTAGAACCTAAACTCAGGACGAGTTTTCCTTACAGGAGTCAACGTTTTTAATTCTAACGCTCTCCACCTAATAGGATCTTCATTCATATTACAACTGGATTTAATGAACCATGGTGCAGCTCAGTCCATAACTGTTCTAACAAAATTTCCCTAATATCTAACCTTTAAAGACGTCGCAGACAATTATCCATCAACCGTACTTTTTTGCACAGAGAATAATGCAGGAAGTCTACCATGTTAAGATGTGTGGAAACAACCCATCCCTGATCACAGCTCTACTAATGTCGATTTAGTCTAACAATACATCTAGACAGAAAAAAGTCATAAGCGTTACAAAAGGGGGTGGTGATGGACGGAGCATCTGAATCAATCAAACACTCGCACCCAGTCAAAAGATCTGGGTTTAATCCATCACCATTCTTTAGCCCACTCTGCCACCCCCGTTCAGACATGGCCATATGCAAATCAGTCTGACCCTGTGCCTCACGGGAACAGTCCAGCCCGAACTGCCAAGCCATGCATTCCCTGGACCGGAAACAAGCTTCCTAGGACCGGTTTCTGGCATTTCAGTCGTCTTCAGCCAGGCTTGCTTGAAGGCATTGAAGGGAAGGCATCGCTTGGCAGTTCGGGCTGGACTGTTCCCATGAGGCACCAGGTCAGACTGATTTGCATATGGCCATGTCTGAACTGGGGTGGCAGAGTGGGCTAAAGAACGGTGATGGATTAAACCCTGATCTGTTGACTGAGTATGAGTGTTTGATTGGCTCAGATGCTCCGTCCATCACCACCCCCTTTTGTACCACTTTGTTCGCCATAAGTTGGCAGGGTATGCTCAGACGTGAGTCCCTTGCTCACTTTGCCACTGGATTCAAGCAAGCCGGGCTGAAGACGGCTGAAATGCCAGAAACCGGTCCTCGGAAGCTTGTTTCCGGTCCAGGGAAGGCTTGGCTTGGCAGTTCGGGCTGGACTGTTCCCATGAGGCACAGGGTCAGACTGATTTGCATATGGCCATTTCTGAACTGGGGTGGCAGAGTGGGCTAAAGAACGGTGATGGATTAAACCCAGATCTGTTGACTGGGTGTGAGTGTTTGATTGGTTCAGATGCTCCGTCCATCACCACCCCCTTTCGTACCACTTTGTTCACCATAAGTTGGCAGGGTATGCTCAGATGTGAGTTCCTTGCTCACTTTGCCACTGGATTCAAGCAAGCTGGGCTGAAGACGGCTGAAATGCCAGAAACCGGTCCTCGGAAGCTTGTTTCCAGTCCAGGGAAGGCATGGCTTGGCAGTTCGGGCTGGACTGTTCCCATGAGGCACGGAGTCAGACTGATTTGCATATGGCCATGTCTGAACTGGGGTGGCAGAGTGGGCTAAAGAACGGTGATGGATTAAACCAAGATCTGTGGACTGGGTGTGAGTGTTTGATTGGTTCAGATGCTACGTCCATCACCACCCCTTTTTGTACCACTCAGGCCTATCTCCAAGGCATGGGTGTCCAGTATGTGCAACCACACTCACAACAACCCACTGGTGACACCACAAATAGACTCCACATGAGTTTGATAAAACAAGAATAAACTTTATATAAAAAGATATACGATCAGACCACACGATACAAAAGACAACATATAATAAAGGGTAATGTTCGTTCTGGGTGGTTGGTAGGTTCAAAACCCAACCACCGCTTTCAAAATGCTATGCTGGTTGCAATGCTAGAATCACACATGTTCCAATGAACAAAAAATAATGCACTGCGTAACAATACAATCCTGTGCTGGGCAAAGAGAAATAATCAATGCATAATGATACACCCCATACCTTGCAATGGGAGAAATATTGCCATGCGTACCGCTTCAATAATGTACTGGGCAAGGAAGGAATAATGCAACGCGTCACACCCCAATCACGTGCTTTGTAAAGTAAGAAATAATGCAATGTGCACCGCTACAATCATGTATTTTGCAATTAAGGAATAATGCAATGCGTACCTACAATCATGTACTGTGCAATGAAGGAATAATGCAATGTGGGCTGCTACAATCCTGTACTTTGCAAGGGAGAAATAATGCAATGCGTAGCGCTACAATCGTGTACTCCATTATGCAGAAATAATGTCAGGCGTCATAAGACAGTCTGGCAGTTCGTTAACAGTAATATTGAAAATGTGTATTACGACAATCAGCCACTTTGATAACAGTTGGCCCCCACACATATCAACAATGACACCGAGTACAGCTTCTCACTCTGGCCCCAGTACTGCCACTCCTTAAGTCAGTACCGGGCACCAATCTGAACCGAAGCAAAGGCTCACGTCGCCAGAAGGACTGAGAGGCCGAGAGAGTGTCCCTCTGAGCTCGCACCCAGGTAGTGATCCACGTTACCTGGGGGCGCAACCCCACTCTCCTTTCCTCCTTCAGCGAACTGGGCCTTCAATGCAGAACTTCCTCAAAGGGCCTCAGCAGCTCAGCCTGGCAGCTCAGCTCCTCTGGGGCTGCCGGTCTGGGCCGCGACTGTTCGGGAAGGTCTCAAGCGGCCACAGGGCACACGTACCCCACACCTCTGAGATTACGTTACTCTGGGTGCACATTCACCACAGCACCCTCCGGGTCTCCTCCGGCAGGAAGCCACACACACAATGCTGATGAGACTTCACGTCGACTCCAAGTGCACATTCACTAGGCACCCCTTCCTGCAGACTCAGTTGGCACCAAGACACTCACACGGCGCTGCAGAACCTAACTTTCTTCCGGTGCACACGATGATCAGCCGATCACCTCCACAGTCCCAAGTTGCACAAAAGCACACACACTGCTCCACTGAGACTTACTTCAACTCTGTTGCCCCAATATCCAGGTGCTTTTCACCAACACCTTGGGCTGCAACCCGAGCCTCACTTCTCTTCCGGTGCACTCGATGACCAGGCGCTCTTCACCAATGCCTCCGGTGCACCCCTACATGCACCCTGCATGTCCAAGACTCACTCCACTACCGATGCACACTTTGACCGGGCACTCCTCACTAACGCCTCCTGTGCACCACAACACGTACACTGCACGTCCGAGACTCCCTTCACCGCCGATGCACATGCTGACCAGGTGCTCTTCATCAGCGCCTGCGGTGCACCACGACACGCACCCTGCACGTCCAAGTCTCACTTCATCTTCAATGCACACGTTGACCAGGCTCTCTTCACTAACACCTGCGGTGCACCAGGACACGCACCCAGCGTGTCCGAGGCTCACTTCACCTTCAATGCACACGTTGACCAGGCGCTCTTCACCAACGCCTCCAGTGCACCACGACATGCACACAGCGCGTCCGAGTCTCACTTCTCCTCCGTTTGTCCAGGATCACAGGTCACACCTTCCGAGGGTCTCAAGCTGCCACAACACGTGCCCACCGCATCGCTTAAAACACCTCCTGAAACTTTTATGTTCCAGTGTTTCCAAACAGGGAGCCAGTTAACCACGGGCCCTTGGGGTAACAAGACACAGCACAAAGCACAGTCTTCTTCAAGCGGGGGGAACCAATGCACAAAGCTCAGTCCCAACAGCCTCTTCCTTGGTTAAAACAGCAAACAGCAGACCAGCCCCAGATCACGTACCAAGGGTTGGTCCTTCCCATCAGTCTCTTCAGTTGTTCCTTCCTTAGCAGAGGTTCCTCTTGACCACAAAATGGGTCCAAGCCTTTTCAGTCTCAATCTATTTCTATTCCAACATTCAGGGGTCTTAGCTCTCATAGTTCTACCCATAAATGTCTTTGAAGTTTGTTGTGCTCAGGAGTCCCTGACCCCTGCCTAAACCAGTTTGGGGTGTCTCCCTACCAGTGTGACCTTAGTCCCTTTGATACTGGGGCCCTGGATCCTTACTCACTTAGCAGGAGATGGGTTAATTGTTTTATTGCAGCAACCCAGGCCTCTTCACCTCCCGGTGCTTCTCCTCCGCCTACTCTCCAGATGCAGGTCAGCCTGGTGCTATCTCAACCCCTCCCTGGGTCAAGACCTCCCCAACTCTCAGATCCAGTCAATCCACATTCAGCAGAGCCACACAGAAATGTGTAAAGTACAAAACTCAGCCACTTTCTAAAAGAGTGGTTTCTGAACACACAGTGACAAAACCACTTTTATAGAAAGATGTGTTATGACACTGTGAGTTCATACATACTAAACTTCACCTCTCCATTTTAAACTTATAAGAAACTAGGCTAACAAAACACAATGCCCAGCCTCCCCCATTCTGTCCAATGGGCAAGATGGCCTTTCACCAGTGAAAAACGAAATCAAGTGTTTTTCACTGTCAAGACATAGCACACACCTCAGTATATGTCCTGCCTTTTACTTACACTGCACCCTGCCCAGGGGTTACCCGGGACCTACCACAGGGGTGCCCACTGTGTATGCAAAAGGGAAAGTGAGGCCTGAAAAGTGGTTTCACTTGTCAAGACAACATGCTAACTTAGCAAACTGAGCACAGGCCCTACACTGCAGGCCTGAGTTCCCTTCTCTGCGTACTTTTGCATTACTAGCCCTTGCACACAGTGCACATCTCTAGGGACTTTTTCTAGTAAGGCAAACATACCAAATATGGCCAACTAATTACCATTACACTTTAAACAGGACACACTTGTACTTTGACACTGATCAGCTGTGGCAAAGTACCAAAAGCATCAAAATTGGCAACTCTATGTCAGGAAAACAGTCCAGGGGAAGGCAAACAGTTTAGGGAACGTTAGCCAAAAAGGCCAAGTCCTACAGTAAGTGTTATAATGTTGGCCAAGCCCCATAATTCCGCCCCATTGAGTGTTTCACTCACTGCCACTGCTTGGTACATCTCAACAGCAGGGAAGGCTGCTCTATTAGATGGTATTTTGTGTTTCCTGGTAATCACCGCTGACCTGTGAGACAAGAGAGTATTGCTTGTCTGTAACTGAAGGTCCCAAGTAAGTTTCTCAGAGGTCCTGACTCCCAAGTAGTCAAAGCTCTTTACTTGTTCAGTTTGGGATCCATCGACAGTTACGTTATTTCTAAATGAGTGGTGGGAATTTAACACCATCAGTTTGGACTTCCCTGTGTTAATCTCAAGAACTCTACACTTGCTCAATTCTACAAAGTAATTCAATAGCTGTTGCAAGCCCATTGGTGTTCGTTAGATCAACAGGGTGTTGTTCGCAATTAGCAGCACAGGGACACGTACACCAGCAATCTTTGGGGCTTCATGCTGACAGTTGGACAGGGCTTCCAACACTCCATTCACAAACAAAGAAAAGAAGGTGAAAGCCAGCACACACCACTGGTAAACACCCCGCTCAACTGGGATCCACAGGCTTAGGCACCCAGGTCATCCACCTTACCAGGACATATGTATCAGTATGTGGCTAGATACAAAAAGGCGCACGGCAGCCCCATCCGACCCAGCACTTCCCAGAGTGTATGTCTCAGTACTAGATCGAATGGGGCTCTCATGTCTATAAAGGTCACATAGAGATGCTTTTTCCTGATAGTGGTTATGGGAAAGTTAGTTTCTGTTGCAGTCCCCTCAAATTGTTTCCTGGCTTTTGATGCAGCTCAGACTGTAGAGTACTGGGTCACTGCTAACCAGGTTCCCAGTTACTGTGTTTTTTCCCTAAAACTATTCCATAATTGGCACCACATCAGTTACTCCTATACGTCTATAGAAAGTGGTACCCCTGGAACCAAATGCATGGGTACAGAAGAGAGTCCTCTGGGACTACAGCAATGGTTGTGCCACCCTAAGGGACCCCTCACCAAGCACACACACACTGCCACTGCAGCTTGTGTGTCTTGGTGCAGACAAAACTAAAGAGTCGACATGGCACACATCCCTATATGCCATTCCCTTAGGCACTGCATGTGATATAGGTAAGACACCCCTCTAGCAGGCCTTATCACTAAAGCATGATGCACTATATATTTCCTGTGAGGGCACATCTGCATGAGCAGGTATGAGGTATGTCCCTGCAATATCCTTGTTGATCTCTGGATATTGTAAGTGACCAGGGAAGCCATAGTAAGTACGTGGGGTGGACACTCATCATTACGAGCGTTGCTGGCTTCACTGAAATATTGGATGTTTGTTACCAAATATCTCAGCTTAATAAACCCACACTGATTCCAGTGTCAGATTTATTTAAACATTCACACAGAGGGCCCCTTTTGAGGAGTCCCCTGAAATCTACCAAGCCTTAGTGTGGTTGGTCACCAACTGACCTGAGTCAGCCTGCTACCACCAGACAGTGTTCTGACCTCTTTGGGAGAGTGCCTGAACACTCTTAGGCTGAGAACAATGCCTTTCCTGGGTGGATGTGTTCACACCTCCCCCGGTCAGGGAGAGCCATCCATGACTGGGGGCTTCAAAGGCCTTGCTGCCTTTTTAATGCGTCCACAGCCTCTACTGTTAGAGGGAGCAGGCCCCTTTCCTGTTCTCACCCTCTTTATGGGGCAGGAGGAAAGGCGGGCAAACTTAGAAGAGGAGGTGTGCCCCCCTCTGCCAACACCACCTGTCAGTGCTGGAGGCAAGGTGAAATACACTTTTCAGTGCCCACCATCTTGAAGATGGTAGGACTTATTCAATCAGGGCTAGGTCTATGTCCCCCTCCTACAATAGGTGTCCATAATAGAGCGAGTAGACACCCAGGTAAAATGCCTATTGGCCACTACCTGTCACTCCCTTGTAACACCCCTAAATCTAGAATTTTCGTGGCATCCCTGGACCCTAAACTCCAGTTCCTGATGATCTAAGATGAGCCAGAAACTACAGAGTCACACCAGCAGACAAGACTGCAGACACCAACTGACTTGGCCACAGCCCTACCGGCCTGTCTGCAGCCATCGACGATCCTGCGGCAAAAAACAACTCGGCCCGCAGCCCATCATCCTCCAAAGCCTTGGGAGAACTGCCTACCTTCAACAAAGATCAGACTCAATTGAACAGCGGATGCTTTCAACTAGGAAGCATCTTTAAAGTGAGGACTGTCTGACCTGAATAACCACAAAGACTGCCAGGGTTTCACCTCTGCACTGGATGCATCCGGCCCGAGTCCAAGTGGCTCACTGGTTCCAGCAAGGTTTCCCAGCACTCCAGAGCCTGAGTATACCATGAACTGACCTCTCCTGTACTCCTTGACGTTGCCTGCTGCCTTTGCATGGAGACCCCCATAACTGCGACTTGTGACCTGTTCCAGAAAGTCATTTGCGACTTACCTTTGCAGCTGTAGGTTTCCTGTGACTGGCCTGACCCTGCAGTCCTCGTCCGATTTTGCTGTTCTCCATTGTCTTGCATTGGGCACCCAAAGCTGTGTTTTCACCCTGCACCCAGCTGCCCCTGCCGCTCGTTGTATAGTGTTGGTGCTGCCTTGGGCCACGTCCAGTGCTTGCTTCAATGCCTGGAGACTGTCCCCACAAGCAGCTACTACATACCTGTAAGCAGCCTCTTACCGATTGCCCCCAATCCCCATTGAGTTGCATTGACTCCTGACCTCAAATTTGCACCCAGCATATGACTGCCCCTGTGCCTCTGGTGGTGCACTGTTGGTGCTGAACTGATCCTTTTCCAATACTGACCTAAACTTCTGAAGACTGGTCTTGTAAGTCAATGTTATCCCTATGTATGCTCAATGTTTTCTTCCTTCCATAGGTTAACATTTCAAAGTCAGAAAACTGCTTTGTCCATTTTTGAAACTGAAAAGTATTTTTTTTGGAAAACATATTTGCCTATGACCAAGTTCTGCGGTTCTACAAAATAAATATAACCAAGTAATATTTTTGTAAACTGATCCGGGATGTATTCATTCAGTGTGTGTCTCACTTATTGCCACTGTGTGACCAACAGATGCTTACCACTACCCTCTGATAAGCCTAACTGTTCTCCCACACTACCACAAAAGAGAGCATGAGTATTATCTACTTTTGTCTCTGTAAAGCTTCTGTGGATCCACTGAACGCTTTGCACTCTATACCTCTTTTTGGTATAGTGTATAGAGCGGCAGCTCAGTGGTGGGGTGCACCACTTTGCGTTTGCAGAACCACTCTGACAATAAGTGACCACAGGAATAAATCCCAAAATTGACTGTAGTTAAATTGTACTTTTGATAAACAATGAGTAACGTCTCCTGATTAGGAGGTGTCCCCCTGAGCACAGCGTCGAAGACCCATCCATTGGGTGTGAAAACAAATTAGTCAGACCCCAGTTCAGTTCACTCTTCCTTTAAGTGAAACAATATCACATTTATTCATATCATTAGAGATCCCGTTCATGGGAAACAAACATCCACCGATGTCTTATTTCAGATTATTCAAAATATAATTCAATCCATCTCGATGCATTCCAAGCAGACAGATGCCCTTCGTCAGGGGTCCAAATCTACAACAAATCATAAACAATGATGCAATGAGTAAACCAACCATTGAGAATGTTGGTATTATTGTAAACAATGAAAATACCCTATGAGTGAGGAGCCTCCATGTCAAATGTAGTGCGGAAAATGTCGGAAAAGAAGTGTGAAAATAAAAAAGTAAAATGAAAACTATATGTGATCATCTAATATTGCAGTATTCCCAATAGTGACTATATATTAATATCAGTGCTAATCAGGTGTGAGCTTCATAATAGAAGTGTTTGGATGTGTGAGAAGCACGCGCATGACAGTGAGAAAGCTCATGGCACTGCAAAAAGATGCCATGCCGATTTCAATAGGTGGATACATGCAGCAATGTGCAGCCGGTCTCAAACTAACATGTGGTGACGATTTGAGTGGGAATAGAAAGTGTTCAACACCTTCCCTCAATTTGGTAAGACTGGAGTTAAAATAGCAAATTTCACCCCTTTAGTATCCAACACTTTTGCCCAAAAGGTTAGATGGGAGTGGGGATAGTAAATGTCACACATTTAGTGTCCAGCAGCTCCCACAAATGGGTTTATATTGGAGTGAAAGTAGTAAATGTGACCTCTTTGGTGTCCAACACTTTCCCTCAATATGGTTAGATTTGAGTGGAAATAGCAATTGTTACCCCTTAAAACACCTTTCCACAACATGGTTGGAATGGGGTGGGAACACCATTTTAGGGGCAGATTACGATGTCGGGTGGACTTGCGTCTGCTTGACACTATCTCCTAAACAGGACCAATCGAACTCTGGTCGGCGGTCCCGACTGCTTGATTTGGATGCGACTGAACACTGTTCAGTCACGTTCTGACATTTCCCGATGGCAGCATGTGTTACGACCGTAAGCCAGCTGTAGTACATGCTCCGCTAGGGGAAAGGGAGGTGGTGTTGAGCCCTGCACCTCGGGTGCAGGGATTAACAAGGAGGCATCATAGGTGCCCCCTTGGCCCCCAACTGGCGGCCTCGCACAGAAGGGGGCCCTTCTAGGCCCCCATGCATGCACTCTGACAGGCTTTCCATGTTGGAAAGCCTGCCGAAGACCGAATATCACAATCCCAAGGGTGGAAAGACCACCCTTTGGGATTACAGGCTGGCCCCCAACTGCCTTACGCCATCCTTGAGCCTGTCGGAAGGCAGCCGGAATGACCGGCCGGTTTCAACTTCTCCGGGTGATTCAAACTCAGCCGGTCAGAATTGAAATTGACCATGGCGGCTGGTAAGCCTTTGAACAAGGCTTTGTGACACCCCTTTAGTGTCCAGCACCTTCCCATAATTGGTTTAGAATAGAGTGGGAATAGTAAATATCAACCTTTTAGTGTCTGACACTATAAACAAATGGTTTATGTTGGACTGTAATTATGTCATTGTATAATTTTTCCCTGAAATCCTTTATTTTAATTGTATTTATATGCAGTTGTGTTGTTTTATTAGTATTGTTAGTGTTCAGATATACATTAAAAAATAGTTATTTGTATGTTTATTGGCAATAAAATAATTACTTGCATTTCTAATTCAATAAAGACGTGTAACACATTTTTCTCATTTTATTTTTGTCTTCAAAGTTTATTTATTACATAATTTTACATATTTAAACATATATATTTACACTTCAAAATAAACTTATAGATAAACTGAAGTAAATAAAAAATCATATTTTTTTATTAAAGTAAATCATATTTAATTACCATTGTATGTTGTACATTTTCCACCATATTATTCAATTTTTAACAGTTTTTTAATGTTCCCTACATTGTTATATAGACCTTTTTGACATGTTTTTCAGTATATATTAAATAATTGTTTATATTCTATGCCTATTATTTAATTCATACTTTAGCATTTTGTAACATTTTTTAACATTTCTTTTACATATCTGACATATCATACAATATTTCGTTATAAGTCTATGGGGAGTTATATTTTTTTGTGTTTAAACAACTTTATTTACTCCATCCTTTACTGCATTACATAAATACAAAATAATCTAATAATACTGAGTCACAAATGAATATCTCCGCAGCACCATCCCCCAGTTCATTCCCCCCGAAGTTAACAGTTCCTCTCTATATCTGAGGTTCCGATTCCGATGCATAGCTTATAGGCATACATACACCAAAGGCCTAGTGAGGGACACCACAAGGATATATGGAGGTGCCACACTGAGTCCCTGGATACACCGGACAATACTAACCCAATAGCCTGTACACTCCATAACGCTACATCAGAGGGTGGGCTTGGAATCTTTCCACAACGGGTAAATAGTGCAAATGTTCCAAGGGATCATGCGTAGGAGGACAATTCCTTCTGTCAAAATTGTATCCTACCAATGTCTGTTGAATGGACACTCACCACGGATTGCTATACCTTTATGTTAAAATGGTTTGCGCGCACTAGGACACTTGATGTAATGTAGAAAGAAATCTCAATAAAAACATTAAATAAAAAAAAAAAACAAGGGGAAATACATTAAAGTTTTTGTAATTTTATAAGGAAGGGAAGGAAAGGCCAGGGGGGTGGAGGTGGAATACAATAAAGGATAAACAAAACATTGTACAGTGTATCATGAATAATGTGGCAAAGAATAACGTAATTTCACCTGATAAGTTAACCTCTCACAAGTAATAGTAATTCTATAAACAGAGCAAAAAATTCATGGAGGACGAACATTTTCAGAAGATATAGATACAGTACTTGATATATCACTTTCAAACCTGGTTAAGAAATGTACTAGGAGGTAACCATAACAATTGCGTATTGTGAAAAGATAAACATTGTATAGTATACATAGTGTCCAACTTATGATGAGAACTCACTGAATCCCACTATACCTTATATGATAACTTAGCTGACATTTTCCAATTCAAACTGATCTGCTGAAAAGCAGTCGCTATCAGAATATGTTATGTTATGTTATATAGATTTATATAGCGCACGGCTGCCCCAGCCAAGGGGCGTCCCGGCGCTTGCTGATTGTAACTAAGAGAGGCTGCTGCTGATGGAAACTGCAGGTAATATAACATAACTAGCCAAAGAGGTGGGGTTTTATGGCCTTTCTGATGGACAGAAGATCGTTAAGTGCGCGTATCTGAGCTGGGAGTTCAATCCAGAGTCTTGCTGCTAGGTATCTGAATGAGCGACCGCCCATCCGGGCAAGTTTAATGCGGGGGACAGTGTTCAAGTTCTGTCCCTCCGACCGCAGGGTGCGTCGGGGAACATACGATGAAAGGAGTGGGCAGAGCATGGGGGGGGGCAGATTTCAGAATTTTAAAAGCGAGGCACATGGTCTTGAAGTAGATCCTCTTTTCAACCGGGAGCCAGTGAAGTTTTATGAGGGTATTGGTTACTGACTTGTGTCGGGGGAGGCCAGTCAGAGCTCTCGCAGCGGCATTTTGGACTCGTTGTAGTCTAGATTTCTCTAAAACGTTTGTCCCTAACAGTAGGGAACTAGCATAGTCCAGCCGTGAGAGGATGGCTGACTGTACCACTAGTTGACGCGTTTGGTGGTCAAAGTATTTTAGGATTGGTCTTAAGTTTCGTAAAATCCCAAAGCAGGTGGCCACCACTTTTTTCGTGTGATGGGTGAAATTTAAAGCAGAATCCACCCATACTCCTAAGTTTTTTACCACGTTTTTGGGCTCAGGTGGTTGTCCCAGTGTCTCGGGCCACCAGTTGTTCCCCCAGGCCGATATATATTTGCCTACCAGCAAGACCTCCGTCTTGTCGGCGTTGAGCTGGAGGTAGTTTGACGTGATCCAACAAGTGATGTTGACGAGAGTCTGTTTAAAATTCTGCGCACTTCGCCCGCTCTCGTCTTTCAGAGCCACCACCAGCTGGGTGTCATCGGCGTAGGACACCAATGGCATCCCGTGTTTCCTGGCTACCTCTGCCAGAGGTTGAACGTATACATTAAACAAGGTGGGGCTGAGGGCAGACCCCTGGGGCACTCCTTGTTCAATTGGGCTGTCTTTAGAGAGGAACGGTGGGGTGGAAACCCTAAAAGATCTGCCTGACAAAAAGGCCTTGAGCCAGCTAAGGGACAGACCTGATACCCCTGCTTCCTCCAGCCTGAACATCAGCACCTCGTGTGAGACCGTGTCGAAGGCAGCACTGAGATCTAAAAGAATCAGTGCTGCCGTTCCTCCTGAGTCTAATATGGTCCGAAGATGTTCTGTCACACTTAGGAGGGCTGTTTCGGTGCTGTGCCCGGCCCGGAAGCCATGCTGGGACCTGTCTAGAATGGAATTAGACACCAAAAAGTTGGTCAAGATGGAATTGACATGGGCTTCCGCCACTTTGGCGGAAGCTACTAATTTATCTACTAATTTATCTTTAGGTAAAGATAAAATAAGAGAATTGGCCTTTCTTCGGACCATAATCCTATAATGCTGTCATTTTCTAGCCCATTTACTCGACCTTGCCTCAGGTTATTTTCCTTTCCTAGATATTTAATATCACATCCCGACTTCATAGCTAAACTCAAAACCCATCTCATAGATTTTATTGAACTTAATCAGAACTCTACCACATGTAACATGGTTTGGGATGCTTGCAAAGCAAGTATTCGGGTTTTTACGCAAGGATATGTGTTTGGACAAAACGCAGAGCGCCGCAAACTGAATGAATTGTTAATCTCTCAAATTGCTGCACAAGAAACACTGCTTGCTACAGCTTTATGGCAAAACTTACCGACAGTAGCTGATATAAGTCTAAAATTAGGGCAAATGAAAGTAGATACGAAGGCTAAACTTTTTCAAAAAAATAGTGCCAACTTACATAAATTTAGAATAGCGCAATATGAGGGAGGGGATACAATTGGCAAAATCCCTGCCTACAAGGTAGCGGAGGACAGGGCAAGAACTCTGATTGCTAATACCTGAGGGTCTGATAATATACTATATGACCAGCCGAAGGATATATTAAAACAATTTGTGGACTTTTATAGTTCTCTGTATACTCCGGAGTCTTCTCCAAGTACCGACTCAATAAGCGATTACTTGGATGAGAATGAGATAAATATTTGTAATCAATCTGAAATGGATCAACTTTCGGAAGGTATTACTGGATTAGAGCTTAGCCAAGCCATTGCTTCTCTACCTGCTGGTGAGGCCGCTGGGGAAGACACTATCCCTGTCGAGATCTATAAAACTTGTTTAGAGGAATTATCACCTTTATTATTACAAGTTATGCAATCAATTGGGGCAACTGGAAAAGCTCCCAACTCATGGAATAGGGCTAAAATATTTTTTTCCCTTAAAAAGGGAAAACCAAGAGAGGAAAGGGGGTCATATCGACCCATCTCTTTGATCAACACCGACGCAAAAATATTTGCAAAAATCTTAGCAACCAGATTGGCCCCCCTTATGCCTAAAATAGTTAACCCGCAACAGCACGGGTTCGTGATTGGGAGGGACACTACCACTCACGTTAATATGGCCATAACGGCGTTAGACCGAATCCACCCCACTCGATATGATTTTGCTTGATGCCGAGAAGGCTTTTGACCGAGTGGGGTGGGACTATCTCTGGTGCGTCATGACAAAGATGGGGCTTTGGGGCCAATTTGTAAAGGGGATACGCGCGCTTTACGATAACCCTTCAGCTTGTATTGGCTATGGGGGGTTGACCTCCTCAGACTTTAACATCTCACGTGGTACCCGTCAAGGTTGCCCCTTATCGCCTTTATTATTTGCCCTTTCTTTGGAACCATTTTTACAGGCTCTTCAGGCACAACTCCGAATCGCACCTTTTATATCTGGCTCATATGCACTAAAAATTACGGCGTATGCCGATGATATTGCCATTTATTCCCCCGGTGTTATAGAAGCACTACAAGGGACTACTCAGGAGGATTGTAAATTCGGAAACATTTCTGGCTACAAGCTCAATACAAATAAAACGCAAATTGTAGCTAATTATGTACCTACAACGGCGGTTCCAGAGATTTGCAAAACTGTCACTTATCTTGGGGTAAAAATTACCTCTAAAATACGAGAAATTAATCATATCAACTATAACGAGTTAATCAAATCCACTTCCTTGTTACTAAAAAAATGGCATAGACTCCCCTTGAACTTAATCGGCAGTATTAATTTAATTAAAATGAAGGTAATGCCTCAAATTTCTCCATCTTTTTCGCTCAATTCCTTTAGCACTGAATAATTCGTTTTTCAAGCAATTAGATGGAATTTTTAGCAGTTTTATATGGGGATTCCGGAAAGCTCGTAGATCTCTGGCACTGTTAAAAAATAACTTGGACAAGGGCGGCCTTAACTTCCCAGACGTTAAATTATATTTCTGGGCATCGTTTATTAAGCGACTCCAGTCTCTACTTAATATCGATGACCCATTTTTTTCCATTTATTTATGTTAAAATCTGAATCGAATATGTTTTTTTTACGAGCTAGTGACCCCAATTATTTCAAGCGGGTCAAATTTAAGACTGCCAGAGACATAATCAAAATAGGCTCCAATATACTAGCATTTTGCAAGACCACTTTTTACCACCCGAAATTACAACTTTGGGGAAATCCGGTCCTACCTGGGATCTTTAATGACGGCATGGCCTCTAGATGGTCCGCTCAGGGCATCAATGTGCTGGGGGATCTTTACGGTGCATTAGGGTTCTTGGATTTCCACACATTAAAAGTACTGTATGATTTGCCAGAAACAATGAGATTCAAATATCTACAATTATACGATTTTCTGATACGGAAAAATAAAATTCTTAAAATTTCTGACTGTGATATTTGGAACTGTTTATATGCATCTGACAGCAAGTCCACTATAAGCGGAGCTTATAGATGTCTTTGCACTTTCAAAACGGACGACTGTTCAAAACTAGCGGAGAAATGGAGTAACAAATTGGGTTTAAATATAACATCTAGTCAGATAGCTAATTCTTTCACTAAAATTAATAATGTTGTGCGATCTTCAAGTTTAAGGTTGCAACAGTTTAGAACTACCTGTATGCTGTACTATACACCGGAAAGAATTTCCAAATGGTCCCTTAACAACATTTCTGGTGAACGTACTAAATGCCCTAAGTGCCAAGCTGTTGCAGCAGCTTTGGCTCACATGTTGTTTTCTTGCCCAGTTTTAACGCAATTTTGGGTGGAATTACAGAAAGTTTTTGAAATTAAGGCGATTTCCTTACCACCTATTACTGCTTTAACAGTACTACTGGACATACATCTTGTTTCTGTGTCCCGGGCAGCACTAGTTACGATTCTTTTTTCCAGTGCAAAATTAACTTCAGCTAGAGCCTGGATTTCTCCCAAACCTCCTAACATTGGAGACTGGTGGTCCTTAGTAAATGAAATTCATTCAATGGAGTTTGCTCTGGCTAAACTCAGAGGGGTTCGGTCAATAAGAAAATTTAGAAACATTTGGGGTAACTTTATTTAATGAATTTTCTCTCTGTAATGGATCATCAATTAATAACAATACTCGCAACATTTCCGTTGGTCTGTTTTGCTTCAAATTTGCTTCAAATCTGAATAATCTTTTTCTTTACCTGTGTACCAAGTGGAATATGGAAAAAAATGTGTTATGGAAATCATTGACTTTTATTTTGTAATATTTTGGCTTTTTGTACTGTATGGTATGTTCTCCTCATCAATTTGTTAATAAAAATTCTTTCAAAAAAAAAATTTAAAAAAAGGAATAAGAGAATTGGCCAGTGTTCCTAAAAAAGAATATTAAAAGAGTTATCTAAATTAAAAATCTTTTTGACTTGAGACCAAATCTTGTGCCAGAATGAAAAGGTATTAGGACAATTAAATAATATATGCATATAGTCTACTTCAGGAAAACAGCAAGATGAACATTTAGCAAGAGTATCGAAGAGGACTTGGAGCCCTGAAAAGGAGTAAAATACAACCAGTGATAAATAAAGAAAAGAGAATGTGTAATACTAGCATATCGTGAAATTTTATACATGGACGCCGTTACCTTATTCCAAAAAGGAATAGTCCAATAAACTCCCAGATCCCTTTCCCATAAAAGCTTGACTTGGATTTGGTTCGGGAGGGGTGTTCTGCTCGATTTTCCCGGCCCTCTTTTGAGGAAAGGTGATTGATGGTGACTTCAGTCTCTTATCATTCCAGTGCAAGGGTTAGAGTAGTGGATAGAGCCTATTTACGAGGCACTTTGATATAATTCTGCATTCTCCTCCCTAGATTAGAGCTTATACCTATAGGCTAGGGGATAGACTTGTTAGTATCAGGGATAATCCATCCTTTAGTTAGGGTATTATTATACTTTCCATGGAGTTATGCTGAATTCGGGCCTGGTAGGCCTCAAACGGGAGAGACTCCATCTTTCTTTCTGCCCCGGCAGCTTGGGATGCTTCTAGGTCAAGTGTAATGTTTTAGTTACGAGGTGTTGTTCGCTTGGAGAGAACCGGTTTAGGCCGGCCCTTGTCGAAGGATTGTATTTTTCTTCATGCCGAAGACACAACATCAGGCCGGCCGGCTGGGAACGTGTCCTTGGTACGGGGAGGTACAAGAATTTGGTGGGCGGCAGGTTACTGGCTGGAATTTTCCATGAAGAAACACGCTTCTATATTAGTGAAAGCCCGAGATAGTTGTGCAGTCAGTTCGTAGGCGGCATCTAGCCGTTAGTAGCAAACCTATTATTTATTCCAGGGAAGACAGACACCATTCTAAAAGCGGAGAAGAATCGAGAGACAGATACTCTCCTAGCAGAACAGCCAGGGAAGGAGAGTAGCCGATGAGAGGAAGGTCCCAGGGGCTTGGAGAAGGGTAAAGGGAACAGCGCATAGCGGTGCAGCCGTGTACCCGTGATTGCAGAGGTGTGACTTCAAGACGAGCCAAGGCCCAGACGAGAGGGGAACCTAGATGACTGCTGAGTGTGGACTGCATATTAATAAGGTGATGTCGACCCTTTCTTATTAGAGCGTACAACCTAATCTTTTACTTTTCTTTGCAGGCTATGTGTTGTAGTATGGTGTTATATGTTTGTTTTGTATAATGGGAAATAAAGTACCCCAGTTCTTAGTGAACCGACATGTGCCGTGTGTTCTTGTATGAGAGGGTAACCTATTCTTCTAGTCAGATGCTGCTATGTGAACAGATGCTAACCCTGATCAGGTAAGTGGTAACTGAATAAGGGAGAGAGGAGCCCCTTGAATTAACGACCCCGCTGCACATTATCTAAATTGGCAACCGTTGTGTGATCCGGGACATTGTAGTTCTATAACCCTGATGAATAGTGAGATCGATCCCTCTATATAATGGTAATCATAGGATAAGCTGCCGTCTGGGTAGGTTGTCTGGGTCTGTATGAGACCGCGAGATCGCCGATTCTGATACTGCCGTCTGGGTAGAGAGATCTGGGTTCGTGTGGGACCGCGAGATCGCCGATTCTGATACTGCCGTCTGGGTAGAGAGATCTGGGTTCGTATGGGACCGCGAGATCGCCGATTCTGATACTGCCGTCTGGGTATAGAGATCTGGGTTCGTGTGGGACCGCGAGATCGCCGATTCTGATACTGCCGTCTGGGTAGAGAGATCTGGGTTCGTGTGGGACCGCGAGATCACCGATTCTGATACTGCCGTCTGGGTAGAGAGATCTGGGTTCGTGTGGGACCGCGAGATCGACGATTCTGATACTGCCGTCTGGGTAGAGAGGTCTGGGTTCGAATGGGACCGCGAGGCCGCCGATTCTGATACTGCCGTCTGGGTAGAGAGATCTGGGTTCGTGTGGGACCGCGAGATCGCCGATTCTGATACTGCCGTCTGGGTAGAGAGATCTGGGTTCGTATGGGACCGCGAGATCGCCGATTCTGATACTGCCGTCTGGGTAGAGAGGTCTGGGTTCGAATGGGACCGCGAGGCCGCCGATTCTGATACTGCCATCTGGGTAGAGAGATCTGGGTTCGTGTGGGACCGCGAGATCGCCGATTCTGATACTGCCGTCTGGGTAGAGAGGTCTGGGTTCGAATGGGACCGCGAGGCCACTGATTGCTAATATTATAGGAGGTACATGTTATGCATCTTAGGAATTCCCTGTCCTTAGGGGGTAGATACCTGTTGTGAATAGGTCCTAGGGAGGGGCAGAGGGTAACGTTCTGGCTGGGTTAGTAATGCTCTGATGAGCTGGTTCTATCTAATCTGAGAACCCAAGCAGAACATTTGGCGTCACGAACCGTTTACGAAACCTGTGTGCATCGTTGTTGTCTTTCTATTTGTCCTCGGCGTGTACGTGCTTTCGTTTGTGTATTCTTTTTCTATTTTGTGTGTGTAGTTTTGTTTTGTCGAAATGTTTTTGAGAAAGTCGAAATCTGTTTTTAAGTTGCCTGTTGATATTCCCGGCTGGGATTCAACGCCATATGAGGCCTTGGCCCGCGAGTGGGCTGATTCTACTGGTTTGAGTGAAAATTGGAATTCTTGTCTGGGGCTGGCGGAGCCGGATGATGTGATTTCCTGTTTGCAGAAGGCGCCAGTTGCGAAGGGTGATGAGCTTCCTATTTTGGGACGCAGGGGTTGGATTGTCTTGTCTGCGTACAGACTTGTACATGAGAGGTTGTTGAAATTGCAGAAGGAGCATGTAGACATGGAACGGACGTTTGTTGAAATTCAGAATGATCGTACTTTGTTGCGGTGTCAAAATAAATTGCTTGCCGACAAGCTTGAGACGTATCAGACTATCGCCGAAAGGGCGGCTGTGCGGATTGCACGTTATAAATACAAGACTCGTCGGGGTCACGTTTCTAAACGGAAAGTGCGATTGGTCGTGGCGAAAGCCGGACTGGATTGGAATCCTGATGAATGGGATGGTAATATCTGGAATTCAAGTGATTCTCGTTCCTCGGATGAGGAGTCTAACAATCGCGAGTCTTCTCGCTCCGGACAGGCTTTTAAATCTGCTTCTTGTGCTACAGATGTTGAGTCCCGCGACTGCGATCGCTCTTTGCATTCTGTTGATACTTCTCATACGGATTGTTCTCCTGGGTTTACTGCTCAGGCTCCTTCTGGTGCTCTTCCTGCGGTCTCTGCACATCCTGTTTTTCGTAGAAAGTTGCAGCAGGCTCCCGGTAATCCGAACGGTATTCCTTTGGATTCTTTGGAGGATTTTACTCAACAGGAAATTAGTGATATTTTGCAGCGATTTCGACAGCGCGCTGGTGAGACCTTGCTTACGTGGATGGTGCGCCTTTATGAACTGGGCGCTGCTGGCATTATGTTGGATGCTGGCGATTCTTTGAAATTCTGTTCCTTGAGTTCGGATTCTACTGTACAAGATCATTTTCGTAACTATAATGGTGGTGGTCAAATCAGTTTGCTTCAGTTGGCGACTGAGGGGTGTAATCAAAAGTACCCTACTGAATCTGACTGGCCTGTGAATGACAAGCCATGGTATACATTGCGCGATGCTGCACAACGTCTCAAAGAGGAGGTGATGAAAACTGCGATTTTTCTGAGTACTGCTGACAGATTGCTTGATGGTTTGTTGACGTCTTCTGTGCGGAATTGTATTATTCGTTCTTCCCCGGTTGCTTATAAGCAGGTCATGATGACCTTATTGATCAATCAGACTGGTAATGCGTTGTGTATGGTACTGGAATCTGTGCGCCAGCTCGGTGAGTTGGGTGATTGGTTTAAACCTGACCGTCAGTCTCGGCCTGACACTCGTACTCCTGGAGACAATAAGCTTACTAGACGTGACATGTTTATGGCACTTTTGGCTGATGGTGTGAGGAAGGAGGATATTGATGGTGAAACTACTTCTCGTTTGTGGGACTTGTTTCGCAAACGCGGTTTAGACCGAAAGGAGGGTGCCCGGCGTGTGCGGACGAATGAGTGTGATCGTGAGTATTCTGATGACAGCGGTGATGACAACCGACGTGTGCGTTCTGATCGTCGTGATGATCGACGATATGTACGTGATGCGTCCCCTCGTCATGGAAGAGAGAGAGAGGGGGAGAGAGAAAGGGGGAGAGATGATTATGGTAACAGCCGACGTAGAGATGAAAGGGATCAGTCCCCTGAGTTAAGGAGGAGGGAGGATCGACACAGATTTTCCGATCGAAATTCACAGTATAATGCGGAGGACAGGAATCCATTTCGTAAGGGAGATGGATATGAACATGATATATTGATACCTGAGAAACGTGAGAACCTTTATCCTGATTTGTCCTGGATGATAGAACGCAGTAAAAATTACTAGGAAGTAGGTCAAGCTCCCGTACACAGATGGGCTCACCGAGATAATAGACCCTATGTAGATATTGAAATTTTTTGGAGACATCGTAATATTCAAAGGGCCCGAGCATTGGTAGATACAGGAGCGGAGGCCACTCTTATTCATGGAAAATCAAAGAAATTTAAAGGCCAATTTTTTACAATTACTGGTTTAGGTGGAAAGGAAACTCCTGCAGTACAAACTACAATTGAAATGAGAATAGGCAGAATTCCTAGAAAAGAATATTCTGTATTAGTCGTGCCCCTCGTAGAGTATATCATTGGAATTGACATTTTGAAAGGAATGACTTTACATTTGGATGATGGATGTTATCAATTTGGAACTAAACATTATATATCGTCCAGACCCGTACGGGTTGGTCGTTTAAGAATGCCCCCCATAAAGATTCCCCAGGCGACAAAAGTGGTTTGCCAGAAGCAGTATCGTATTCCAGGTGGTCATGAAGAAATTAGTACCACTATTCAGGATTTGGTGGATGCAGGAGTTATAACTCCGGTTACTTCTGCCTGGAATAATCCTGTTTGGCCCGTGCGTAAGAGTGATAACTCTTGGCGCATGACTGTTGATTATCGAGAATTGAATAAGTATACGCCCCCTTTGACTGTCGCAGTACCGGATATCATTACTTTAATTGAAAGAATTCAAAAGCATCCAGGTACATGGTATGCGTCCATTGATATTGCTAATGCTTTCTTTTCAATCCCGATTGCCCCTGAATGCCAGGAACAATTCAGTTTTACATGGAACGGACGTCAAATGACGTTTAGAAGTCTTCCCCAGGGCTATGTGCATAGTCCTACGATATGTCACCGGCTGGTGGCAGAGCATTTGGCTGAGGTACCTGTACATTCGAAAATTCAGATATGTCATTATATTGATGATGTTCTGATTCAAGGTGAAACACAAGATGAAGTTCAGACCCAATTAGATAAAATCCTTGAGTGTTTGCGTGAGAAAGGTTGGGAAATCAACCCGGATAAATTACAAGGTCCATCAAAGACTGTAAAACTTTTGGGTATTAATTGGCATGAAGGTCACAGAGAAGTGATTCCACAAGTAAAACAGAAGATTCTTGATTTTGCAGTTCCGAGGAATAGGAAAGAAGCCCAAAGCTTCATCTGCTTATTTGGTTTTTGGCGCCAGCATATTCCTCATTTGAGTCAAATATTGGCCTCCTTGTATCGAGTCACTCGTAAAAAGAATGCGTTTGAATGGGGTAAACCACAGCAAGATGCGTTTAGTTTGGCAAAAGAAGCGATTCAGTATGCCTTGGATTTATGGCCTGTGTGCGATGGTGATGTGGATTTGAATGTGTCTGTACAAGGCCTTTATGCAAATTGGAGTTTGTGGCAGAAACAAGGTAGAAGTAAAGTACCGTTAGGTTTTTGGACTAAGAAGTTACCCGATGCTGGTGAGCGTTATACACCTTTTGAGAAACAGTTGCTTGCATGTTATTGGGCTCTGGTAGATACCGAGCAATTAACTTTGGGACATGACGTGGTCTTGCGACCTGAAATTCCTATCATGCAGTGGGTTTTGAGTTCGCCGAAAACTCACAGAATTGGACACGCTCAGGAGGCGAGTGTGATTAAATGGAAATGGTACATACAGGACAGGGCACGTGTGGGACCGAAGGGAGTTGCATCCTTGCATGAGCAGGTGGCGCGGGCACCATCGGTTGAGACAGAGAGTGAATGCTCCGTACCTTTAGTACAGGAATCCCCTGTCAAGTGGGGTAAGCCATTTGATGATTTGTCCCCGGAGGATAGAAACCACGTTTGGTTTACTGATGGTTCGGCAAGGTTCATAGGGACAAAACGACATTGGAAGGCAGTGTCCTATAATCCGATCACACAAAAGTTGCTGAGTACAACTGGTGAGGGAAAGAGCAGCCAATTTGCTGAGCTTTATGCTATTTATCAAGTTCTGAAGCAAGAGTTACCTGGCACATGTCATATTTTTACTGATTCCTGGTCTATTGCCAATGGATTGGCAGTTTGGTTACCGACTTGGCATTCCCATAATTGGGAATTGCATTCAAAAGAACTGTGGGGGAAAGAATTATGGCAAGAGATTTGGGAAATGCTCCCGCAAAGTACTGTTACAATCTTTCACGTGGATGCTCATACCCCAATAGACTCCCTTGACAAATTTTTTCATAATATTGCAGATGAACAATCTAAAATTGCTGAGGCAATGGTGGACATGCAGGATTCTGATATGAAAGGATTGGCGAAATGGGCCCACCAGAAAGCAGGACATTATGGAGAGAAAGCCACTAGCAGGTGGGCTGCTGATCGAGGAATTTATATTCCTTTAGATTTAATCAAAGACATTATTTTGCATTGTCCCATTTGTCAGCATGCTAGACAGCGGAAAGTGCCTCAAATTGTTAAAGGTCATTTACATCGCGGGAAACTGCCCGCTCAAATTTGGCAAATTGATTATATTGGTCCACTTCCTATGAGTAAAAATTGTCAATACATTTGCATCATTGTGGATACATACAGTGGCCTGTTAGTGGCCCTCCCCTGTAAACAAGCTACCCAAGTGAATACAATTAAGACATTGGAATTGATTATGCTTTATTATGGTGTCCCATTCCAAATTCAATCTGATAATGCATCCCATTTTCGTGGAAGATTGGTACAGGAATTTTGTGTGGAGAATAATATTGAATGGGTGTTTCATATACCATATTATCCTCAGGCCTCGGGCCTCATCGAGCGGATGAACGGTTTGCTGAAACATCAACTGTGGAAGTTAACCGGCGACCGTTATAGGAATTGGAGAGACTGTTTATTTCAGGCCTTGTTAATTTTGAATAATCGTCCCTTTCTAAATGCTGAATCTCCATTGATGCGTTTGTTTCCTCCAAATGTCGATGCAAAGCCCAATCACATCGGTGATACTGTGATATACTGGGAAATTACCCCCGGAGCATTGGCTCCATGCAGAGCGACCCCGGGGTCGGCAGGTCTAGACCTGCATGCCATGAATAATACTATTTTGAAGAGTAAAGATCGAGTCATCATTGAAACCGGTGTTGGTGTCTGTATACCCACTGGAAATTTTGGATTAATCGCTCCTAGATCGGGGCTGGCTGTGAAAGGTATTCAAGTACTCGGAGGAGTCATTGACAGTGACTATCAGGGAGAGATTAAGGTGCTCCTGCTGAATAGCAGTGAGGTTGATTTACTGATTCATAAAACTGACCGAATTGCTCAATTGTTGATGATGCCTGTTTTCAGTGGTGAGATCACAAAAGGCACTGCCCCAACGTTGCTAACTGTACGAGGACAAAAAGGATTCGGCTCCACGGATAATCCTGGAGCTAGAGTTTGGGTGCAATCGCCTAAGAATCCCCCTGAACAAGCTGAGATTATTGCAACCGGTCATGATAATACTGTTCTAGTCATGAGACCAGGGATAGATAGCTGGGAAGCTGTCCCAGCTGACAAATGTTACCTACGAGAATGAATAATGCCTGTCTTTGATTTTCTTTCAGATCATTCTCTGGACTGTTGCTGCAGGATGTGTCGGCGTTGGACTCCTTTTGGACTGCTACGACGGGAGAGGAGGGAACCCATCAACCCGGGCTGATTTGAGAACCCGGATGCCGCGTTCCTTTGCTGCGTGGGATTCATCATCGAACTTTTGGACTACTTTGGCCAAGCGAGTGACTAATGCCCCTCATTTCTGTTTAACACCGATGCGTTCGGTGACTGACATTCTAGCGACTTGTTTAGTTGCTGTCCCTGCTTCATTAGAGACTTTGGCCCATATTTTCAATGTATTGAATGCCCGTCCTAATGTCCTTTTGGGAGACGTTGCTACACATGAACACTGCCCTTTATGTACTGAGTTGTCCGATTCGACACCCTTGATCCAGTCCCAGATAATAACTTATAATATCACGCAGGGTGATTTATGCTTCTTCCTTACTTGTGATCCCAATGCTATTTCTGAGTGTGTGCGTTTAAAATTGAAAGGTGCTACATCATTCACAGCTCATGAAAGGACTTTGTGCTTCCGAAGATCACCGAAATTATGTACCTCTGTTCAAAATAATATGACTTGTAAGAGTTTAGTGGTGACCCCCAGTCATTACCGTACAATGCTGCTACCCTCTGGTTGGCTCTTCTCTTGTGGTAATACATCCTGGCCATATATTCCCGCGAACATTTCCGGAGGCCCTTGTGCCATTACCAGACTAAGTTTGTTGATGTTCTCCTCACATCCTCATGCTAATTCCTGTGTGATCCGATTCGTCTATGCATTTATATTCCAAATCTGAATACCTTAGCTTAGCTTTCTCAATTGTTGGTGTTCCTGCCTTGGCGGTCTATAATGCCAAGTCTATTGGGAAAATGGCCTGCTGGATGGTAAAATCCATTAATCATACTTCTACGATTTTGTCTGACATACTATTAGACGCCCAGGGTGAACGTAGAGCTATCTTGCAGAACCGGGCGGCTATTGATTATCTTTTGCTTAAACATGGACATGATTGTTCTGATTTTGAGGGTCTTTGTTGTTTTAACCTGTCTGACCATACAAAATCCATTCAGGCTCATATTGACAAACTTCATGACTTGACGGAAGAGGTTAGAAAACACATTGACCAGGGCTGGTTTGACTGGCTCTTTAATTGGCTACCTGATTTACATATGTTGCGTCAAATATTAGGGGGGATTTTGATTACTATTAGCATTCTGATTGCTATCTGTTGCTTTATTCAGTGTATTCCTTCTCTACTTCAATACTGCAAACCTGGTACTAGACATAGATCAGTTAGTTTTGTTTCCTATTATTCTTCCACAGATGTTAGTTCTGTTTGATGAATGTATAATAGACTGAAGTCAAGGGTGAAATGTTCTGCTCGATTTTCCCGGCCCTCTTTTGAGGAAAGGTGATTGATGGTGACTTCAGTCTCTTATCATTCCAGTGCAAGGGTTAGAGTAGTGGATAGAGCCTATTTACGAGGCACTTTGATATAATTCTGCATTCTCCTCCCTAGATTTGAGCTTATACCTATAGGCTAGGGGATAGATTTGTTAGTATCAGGGATAATCCGTCCTTTAGTTAGGGTATTATTATACTTTCCATGGAGTTATGCTGAATTCGGGCCTGGTAGGCCTCAAACGGGAGAGACTCCATCTTTCTTTCTGCCCCGGCAGCTTGGGATGCTTCTAGGTCAAGTGTAATGTTTTAGTTACGAGGTGTTGTTCGCTTGGAGAGAACCGGTTTAGGCCGGCCCTTGTCGAAGGATTGTATTTTTCTTCATGCCGAAGACACAACATCAGGCCGGCCGGCTGGGAACGTGTCCTTGGTACGGGGAGGTACAAGAATTTGGTGGGCGGCAGGTTACTGGCTGGAATTTTCCATGAAGAAACACGCTTCTATATTAGTGAAAGCCCGAGATAGTTGTGCAGTCAGTTCGTAGGCGGCATCTAGCCGTTAGTAGCAAACCTATTACTTATTCCAGGGAAGACAGACACCATTCTAAAAGCGGAGAAGAATCGAGAGACAGATACTCTCCTAGCAGAACAGCCAGGGAAGGAGAGTAGCCGATGAGAGGAAGGTCCCAGGGGCTTGGAGAAGGGTGAAGGGAACAGCGCATAGCGGTGCAGCCGTGTACCCGTGATCGCGGAGGTGTGACTTCAAGACGAGCCAAGGCCCAGACGAGAGGGGAACCTAGATGACTGCTGAGTGTGGACTGCATATTAATAAGGTGATGTCGACCCTTTCTTATTAGAGCGTACAACCTAATCTTTTACTTTTCTTTGCAGGCTATGTGTTGTAGTATGGTGTTATATGTTTGTTTTGTATAATGGGAAATAAAGTACCCCAGTTCTTAGTGAACCGACATGTGCCGTGTGTTCTTGTATGAGAGGGTAACCTATTCTTCTAGTCAGATGCTGCTATGTGAACAGATGCTAACCCTGATCAGGTAAGTGGTAACTGAATAAGGGAGAGAGGAGCCCCTTGAATTAACGACCCCGCTGCACATTATCTAAATTGGCAACCGTTGTGTGATCCGGGACATTGTAGTTCTATAACCCTGATGAATAGTGAGATCGATCCCTCTATATAATGGTAATCATAGGATAAGCTGCCGTCTGGGTAGGTTGTCTGGGTCTGTATGAGACCGCGAGATCGCCGATTCTGATACTGCCGTCTGGGTAGAGAGATCTGGGTTCGTGTGGGACCGCGAGATCGCCGATTCTGATACTGCCGTCTGGGTAGAGAGATCTGGGTTCGTATGGGACCACGAGATCGCCGATTCTGATACTGCCGTCTGGGTAGAGAGATCTGGGTTCGCGTGGGACCGCGAGATCGCCGATTCTGATACTGCCGTCTGGGTAGAGAGATCTGGGTTCGTGTGGGACCGCGAGATCGCCGATTCTGATACTGCCGTCTGGGTAGAGAGATCTGGGTTCGTGTGGGACCGCGAGATCGCCGATTCTGATACTGCTGTCTGGGTAGAGAGATCTGGGTTCGTGTGGGACCGCGAGATCGCCGATTCTGATACTGCCGTCTGGGTAGAGAGGTCTGGGTTCGAATGGGACCGCGAGGCCGCCGATTCTGATACTGCCGTCTGGGTAGAGAGATCTGGGTTCGTGTGGGACCGCGAGATCGCCGATTCTGATACTGCCGTCTGGGTAGAGAGATCTGGGTTCGTATGGGACCGCGAGATCGCCGATTCTGATACTACCGTCTGGGTAGAGAGGTCTGGGTTCGAATGGGACCGCGAGGCCGCCGATTCTGATACTGCCGTCTGGGTAGAGAGATCTGGGTTCGTGTGGGACCGCGAGATCGCCGATTCTGATACTGCCGTCTGGGTAGAGAGGTCTGGGTTCGAATGGGACCGCGAGGCCACTGATTGCTAATATTATAGGAGGTACATGGTATGCATCTTAGGAATTCCCTGTCCTTAGGGGGTAGATACCTGTTGTGAATAGGTCCTAGGGAGGGGCAGAGGGTAACGTTCTGGCTGGGTTAGTAATGCTCTGATGAGCTGGTTCTATCTAATCTGAGAACCCAAGCAGAACAAGGGGTCCGGAAGGGAAAAATACTTATAAATTGCTGATGCTCTAGGGCCTGTTTTGAGAAATTCAGTAATAACAGAAGTAAAGGGAACCAAATTTGAAGAGTTCTGTATGGAAAAGGAAACATCAGGAACCACATTCATCATTGATAAAAGCCAAATATTAAAAGATTTAGGGCAGTGAAACATAAGGCAAAATGGAGGAAAAGCGATAGTAGAAGAATTATGAAAAAGTTGAGATACCCATATTAGACCTTTATCCTTCCAAGTTTGATTGATATTAAGTAAGAATTGTACCATATTAGCATTTTCAAAAACAAGCCGTAGTCAGAGTGAGTGGAAGGAAAGTAGATTTGATCAGCGAGACCGTGTTCCATAAAAGAGGAGAGTGAAGAAAGGACATGGTGTCAGAGAGAGATAAAACTTCTTTAAAGGTAAAAGGAAGAAGAGAATCTTGCTCAATATCCAGCCATAATTGAGAGAAGGACGAGGACAAATCAAGTGTCCAAAGAGCCGCGAGACATAAAGCAAAAGCTCTATGATAACAAAACATATGCAAAAAATTGATCCCTACCGCTAATTTTGGTTTTTGTAAAGTAACTAAACCTACTCTCTGCTTTATATTTTTCTAAAGAAATGTAAGAAGTAGTGTTAGGTTTGAAATTCCCATTCCTACAATGCACTCGTTTTATGCATAGTAGGTTAGCATTGCGTGAGTAAATGGATGCCATTTGTATTCACGTTATGCAACCCACTGAGTTACCCTCGTAATGTGCAGGCTTCAGTTAGCGAGTGTGACTCCATTTTGCATTTCGTAATGCCTAACAGGCTGCTTAGACTGTGCCTGAACTAGGCCCCATTACCCGTATTGCTTGCCTCAGCAGAACACTGTATTTCATTATTATTTTCTCTTCTCTCCAAAGCTGTTTCTCGCCTTACTAATGAACAGGCCATTCTGCCCTTGCATACCTATCCGAGTGTGTAGTTTCTGCTCCCACGTTAGGAGATGCTGTGACCCAACACCATGGCCTTGGATCCCTGATAACATGTACCCATCTGGCAGGTGTTAGCTCACCTTACTGTGCCTCTTTGTTAATGTTTGGCCCAGGCCGGTAGTTTTCCATTGTGGGTGTGGTTGGAGGCTTCTCAGGAGGAATGATTACTCACTGTAGCCTGGTGGGCGGCCAATTCCTCGGCAGACATCTTAGGGTGCGGAATATTGCTAATAAAGATGTAAGTTTGTATTCGCTACTGTCTGACCAACTCTTCATTCTTGGGAAGGCATAGCAGGGGTTGTTAGTAACCCGGGTGGCTCCTAAGACCTAAGGGCCACTTCCTTCAGTTGGCGCCTGAACAGGGACCTCGGAAGGTGATTTGTAGTGCCGGGGTGCGTCTGGTCTGTCGGGGGATCGGTGTACCCCACACGATCGAGCTTGGTTGTCGCTGATGTCCCTCCCCCCTGATCGGGTGACTCCTTGTCTGGTGGTCACCGACTGGGTTCCTGAAAAGGCAAAACCTTGGAGTTGACCGTTTGGTCGGAAGAGTTGGCAGTGGAGAATAATTTGACTCAACCTGAGTGCACCAGTTGAGTGATTTGATTCTTGGAAAAAATGACACAATTTTTGAACAGCACGAGCCTACGGACTGTGTCCTGATACAGTCTCCTACTGCCTCGGTGCAGTTTCTCGACTACCTTGCTTGAACTGCACAAGCCGACGGCCTGTGTCTTGGTACGGTCTTTTAGGCTGTTTTGGTTTGAACTTGGTGGGTTTGCGGGCCCTTTTTGAAAGATACAGAGTGTTTGCGAACAATCTCCCAGACCAACTGGTAATTTGTTTTTTTTCCTCGCAAAAGGTCTGGCGCTAGAGCCTCTCTTCTTGAACTTGGTAAAGTCTCTGGACTGCAGTGGGCGGTTTGAGGACCGTTTTGTTTTGGTTCTTGAACAATTGTTCTCTTGTTTATTTTCTTTTATTATTTTCGTTGGTGTTATATTTGTCCATTGGGGACAGCGTATATGTCTTATATTAAGATGCCTTGTATAAGTAAGTTAGGATGCTTTGGATGTCGATGTTTTTCTACTGATGCTCGATTGAAAGAGAGCCAGCCTGCACCTCCGAAGGGTTCTCCAAATTTTGACATATATGTCAAACACGATATCGGCCCTATTATGTTTAGCATTTTGTGGCATAAATATACGAGGGACATTGCTGAGTTACACTGGCAACTTACAGGCTCGTTTGATGAACATAAATTGAATTTCTTGCAGGACAAATTGTTTACTAAAAAGAGCAGGCAGTCGATTTTAATTCTCTAAGAGTGTAGCAGAAAGCAGGAAAGCAGTGCCGTATGAGAGCAGAGAAAGAGGCCCGGAAGAGACAGACGCAAACTATAACACAGAAAGCAGTGGTCTATCAGAGGGAAAGGGTAGAGAAAGGCATAGAATATGCAGATAGAAAGTTCTGATTACAAACTGATAAATGTTATGTGCTTCCCCTCTACCCACAACAGTCACAGGGGCTGGAGCCGTTACCTCTCCTGTCCTGTCTATTAATTCCATTTCAACTGCTATGCCCCGTTTCACCCCTACTACACTGACTCCCTACATGATGGTACCCGTCTCTGCATCTGTTCTTTCCCCCTTGGGTGTGACCCCCTCAAACACTGTCAAATGTTGAAATACCTGTGCGTGGTATGCATGAAGAGAATTGGGCAGCATGAGAACACATGGAGAATGTGTTGGTGCGTTCTGCTGTGGGTGATGAAGAACAGCAAATGGTGGCGAATCAAGCAGCTCAGTGGGCTCGGAACTCGATCTATAGTGTGGAAGATGTGTGGAGTGTGATGAAAGATTATGAGTCCTTCATACAGTAGCATGCTCCCAAGCACATGTCGGCCATGCTAATAGGATGGTGGAAGCAGTGTTTTCAGGGTGTTGCACAGCAGATCATCTATGACATACGAGACAGGGTATATGCTACGGGTATGGCTCCCAATGAGGATTTTAGCAATGTAACGACACTGGTGGCTGACCGTTTCAGACTGCTCCAAAAGCTTCAGACAGTAGGTATACATCACCCTATGAGGGAGGTCCATCCCATTTACCATCCTGAAATACCAGAACTGCGTGACTCCACGGACACTGTAATTAGGTCGCGGGTTGTTGCACGGTTCCAGGAACAGTGGATCTATACTCCTTGGAAGTGGAGTGAGGTCCTATCCCAAAAAATCCAGCTGCCGGACCCCTGGAAAAACCCCACATGCATGTTATAAAGAATTGACAGAGGAGGCCTCCTCCACAGTGATTACATCAGCTGATATTGAATTGTTCTTTGGTCTGCTGGTAAAGGTAGATATATTGAGGCAGGTACATACACAGGATCATGCACTGGAGTTGGGTGGCACATGGGATGAGATCAAGGCATCGGATAAGCAGAGTAAGCCCGGGCCCAAGCCGAAAGCATAGATCCTGGCTTTACCTGGGTGTATTATCACTTACACGCACTCCCTTATCCCACCAAACAGAGTGGATTGGGATACGTTGACTGCATGTCATCAGAAGAAGTATGAAATTGTGTTGGATTTCTTTACTAGATTTGAAGGGGTGTTCCTAGATTTTAGTGGTCAGGACCTGTCACAGGAGGGTGGTGTCCATTGGTTTGTTAACAGATTTGTCACTAATTTGCCTCCCGGGATTGCAACAAGGTTGCAGGCTTCGGAACCTACTTGGACGACATCATCCCTGTCAGTGATTTTGAGTATGGCATAGTACTACGGGCATAGAGAGAATGAGGTCAAAGAGAAGATGGAGAAAATGTCAAAGGATCTAAAGATGAGGGTGTTGATGCAGCAGGTTGCTAGGGGGAGAGGAAGAGGTTCGGCCCAGCGGTTAACCAGGTCTAATAGGCATGGTGCCTCAAGTGCACCCATTGGGCTTAACCAATGTGCATATTGTAAGTAGGAGGGACATTGGCGTAATGAGTGCCCGTAGCTGTTGCAGAAAGGTGAGGCCTGAGAGGTCAGGGGTTTAGAGCACGTGAAAGAGGAGGAGGAGGAGGCCGAGGGGAAATGCAGTTGACAGAGTGGGAACTGTTTTGATGACCCCCAAGGCCGATAGTACTATCACAATGACTATGACATGGATGTGGTGATGTGATTGTCCCATAGCTAGGGCAGCCAGGGACAGTGTGAGGGACCAGTTCTGGTGCCTGTAGATCAGCGCGGACCCTATGTTACGGCGGATTTGCACGGTACGACTAAAAAAATCCTAGTTGTTGCAGGGGCTATGAATAGCTCTGTTTCCTGTTCACCGGTCCCGGGGGCAGCTCTGTCTGTCCAAAATAATGTGTTAATACAGCAATGCCCTCGCACACAACAATCAAGGTATAAAAGGCAGTAGTTATGTAATAGACAACATTCTATGCATAGAGCCACTCATTAAGACAATTGCAATTCAGTTTCGTTTCTTGGAAGATGGATATAGTTTATTAGTTCCACAACCAGCCGACACGTGTTTTGTCGCGTGGGAAACAAATCACTGCGACTCCTCAGGGCTGGGAAAAGACATAAAGGTATAGATATGGAACAATTGGTCGAGATACAGTGCATATAAATACATTTACGATCTTTGCATGCACTGCATGGAACGAGATGAGTATGAGTAGTGATCATAGTACATGATTACAGAAGAAAGTACAAAGGCTCCCACGAACCGTAATTGGGAGAATTCCAGCAACCTTGACTGTACTAGCGATATGGAGAACAGTCATATTGGTGGTGACCAAAGGCTTATGTACATAATTGTTATCTCCATAAAAGACACATTGGTCAATCATAATACAGTAGGAAATGGTATGGAGAACAGTCGTGTTGGTGGTGAACACACGTTTATGTCCAAAATTGTATTCTCCATAATATAACACATTGGTCAACCAAGATAATGTGGGATATTAAAAAAAAGTCACCTATTATAACCGGTGAAGTACTTATTGCAACAATGAGAAAGGAACACCACAAACAGGCCAAATGCGGTGCTGTGACATGCACCTTAAAAAACTTAATCACGTCTATTTCGTGGAGTCAATGCATGCAAGCCCCATGTGAATAGCGCATGTAAAAGAGTTTGTGAGCTTATAAAATTCGCATACCTCAAGACTGAACCTACACTCGTGTAGGTGTGGGTGATGTTATTATCGAGATAAATCGCTGTATTGGGAAAGAGAATTAGAAAGGGGGGCGGGTATTAATTAAAAGGGAGGCAAAACAGAGAGAAGAGAAAATAAAAGGGGGAAAAACACAAAATTATGTTCATCCCCAATCATTATGTGTCTGTTGAGTCACAGATAATGATCGAATGGACATTACATGTCTGACATAGTATTATGTCGACATGTATATGAAATGAACTCTCATAAGTATACTGATCCAACCCGTCTTAGCCGGGTACGTGTGTCTTAAGGAACGGAGAAGAATAAATGCTCGAAGCGTCTTGGGAGGTTCCAGGAGTGGTGGCACCTTCCTATATAGGATGAGAATGTGAGCATGTGTATAAAAAGGAGAACTAATCGTGTATAGTTCACCTTCTTGACTAACTGGCATTGTCATGCCTCAAAGTCGCCACTCACCGTCTATCGGAGTGGTAACTGAAGCAGGGTTATCTCAATCTTCAAGTGGTAGATTTCTCACGGAATATGAGTTCATGAGCACACGGAATCAGAGTGCTGCAAACATCGGACGTGCTAAGAGGAAAAGATTTCAAAAATGTTGTTTTTTTTTTTTATCCGCTGTCGTGTGTCATGATATTAAAAGTATAGTGAGAATCAACACAAAGTGAAAAAGTGTCACCATCTCAAGTAATTCTTCAAAAATTGAAGTCGGGTACCTTAATGAGTGTGCACATTAAACTTCTACCGGGAGGGGATCCACGTGCAGGTTCCGGTTCGGGTGGGTGCACCTTGAATCCGGAAGTATCTGCATTGATAAAGCCGAGTAAAGCGGCATCAATAACTATTCTTTAAATGTTAACATGTGGTCATATCATATACAGATTTCTTTGTCTAACTATGTGAAGAAACTCACCACAGACGTAGTTTCCCGGTCGCCGTTTTCCAACTACGGACACGTGACCGGAAGGAGGCTGGCGATAAGTACGTTTCCTTGCTGGAAGACTAGACCGTAAAATTCATTGATACAGTCCGCCATAACAAAAATACCGCGGCACCTCGTATCGAATCCCAAAGCTGCCCGCAGTAATGTCATCGGTGAGAGTTGGTAAAACTAAAATCCCAGACTAGTTCCACTTATAAGTATTGTAATTGTAAGGGAATTGTACATTAAATCAGCGGTGACCTAATTATTGGGGCTAGTGGTCCGACAATTTCTGACTCAGAAGCGCAGACATGCCGTTAAGCCACACCATTTGTGTAATCGAGAATACGAAGAGCACCCACCTCCAAGTGACTTTGTGAATTCAATAAACTGGTATAAACAACAATTTCTGTATACGTTCGAGGAAATGTTCCATGTTACAAGATCAGTTTCTTTCCTTGAAAAGTACAGTAAACAGTAATAAATGCAATGAAAGACGAAGTTGATACATTAAAGTTCAAAACAGTATGATTCAGAAATAATCTCATAATTAGTACTAAGACTTCTTTGGAGAACAGGTTTCTTAAAATTGTGGTACATTGTGAACCATAAGGTCCAAGGTGATGCCTATCAGTTATTCAAAGCCATCAACACAAGACACCATGGACCCCCCTGATACCAAAATAACTGATTCTTTTAGTCGCCAAGAAAAAATTGTAATTCCAGATCAAAATTTAGCCCGTGTTCAATGCAACGTAAGCGCATTATCCACATTGCTTCTTTTCGCCTCAGTGTAAGTTCACGATTTCCACCTCTAATATTCAGTGGAATAACATCAATGCCATAGAAGCGAACCTTAACATCGTCTTCTAGAGGCTGGCATTCTGCAACATGTAATGCCACTGGGTATTTCGGGTCCCTTTTCTGTATGGCTCTTATATGTTCTGCCATTCTGTCTTTAAGAGCCCTAATGGTGCTGCCCACATAATATTTACCGCAATGGCATTCTATAATGTAAACAACAAATTTAGTCATACAGGTGATGTTTTGTTTGATGTTATACGTTTCTTTGTTAAAACCTGTAAACGTTCTAGTCCCATGTTTGCCCCATCTACACATTGAGCAAAAGCCACATCTAAAAAAAACTGTGCTGTGTTTTGTCATCCAATTGTTGACAGCAGTGTTGCGGGGGACAGTAGGACTAAGTCTGCTCCTCAATGTTTGTCCTTTCTTGTATGTTATTGCTGGTGTGTCTGAAATCCATTCTTTTAATGTTGGATCTGTTTTTAAAAGATTCTAGTGTTTATTAAAACTTTTTCTCACCGTGTGGTGTAATGCGCTGTATTCCGTAATGAGTCTCACTGTGTTATTGGCGGACTTGGGCTCTGTGCGTTTCTTGAGACTGTCTGGTCTCTTAATTTTTCTTATTTCCTTTTCAGCTCTATTTAAGGTTACCTCAGAGTATCCTCTTTTTGAAAATCTATTGCTCATATTCACGATGCAATTATTGAATTCAGCTTGTTCACTACAATTACGTCTAGCTCTAAGGAATTCACCATAGGGGATAGAACGTATTTGGTGTAGTGGATGCGAGCTAGTTGCGTTTAGAATGGCATTACAAGAAGTAGGTTTCCTGTAGAGTCTGCTGTGTAGTGCATTTCCGATCACATACAATTCTAAATCCAGGAATTCTATGTTAGTCTTGCTGTGTTGCATCGTGAACCTAATCTCCCACGTGTTGCTGTTAAGGTAGTTGAAAAAGTGTTGTAATGATTCATCCGACCCAGACCATAGTAGTATACAATCATCAATGATTCGACCCCAAAAGATGATGGAGTCCATATATTGTGATCCTTTTGTTCCCCAGATGAGGTCAGACTCCAAAGCTCCCATAAAGAGGTTGGCGAAAGAGGGGGAAAATTTGGAGCCCATGGCCACCCCTCTTTTCTGTTGGTACCATTTGCGGTCAAACAAGAAAAAATTGTTGGTGAGGATAAGGTCCATCATGGATAACAACATATTAGTATGTGCCCAAAGTGATGCTGGTCTGTTGGAAAGTATTTTGTTCATAGCTTCCATACCCAACTTGGGGTTGATACTTGTGTATAGGGACACCATGACCATTGTTACCAGTGTGGTGCCCTGTTGCCACTCCATGTCGGTCATTATACTCAGTATATGTTTTGAGTCTTGTATGTATGAGGGCAAATTCTTCACAAGTGGTCCCAAAAAGAGGTCCACATATTCTGCTAACCTTTCAGTGGGTCCCCCTATTCCTGAGACAATGGGTCTACCAGGGGGGAAGGGGAGATCTTTATGTATCTTGGGTAGTGTGTATAACCAAGGAAAGGATGGTCAGGGTACTTTGAGGTAAAGGTACTTATCATTGTTTAAAAAGCCAGATTGCTTCCAATTCAGAAGTTTCTCATTAATTAGCAAAGTCAAAGGACCCATGGGGTTCTGTGCCAATTGTTTGTAACAAGAATCATCGCTCAACTGGTTTAGAATCTCATTATTATAGTCCATGAGATCCATCATCACAATGTTGCCCCCTTTATCTGCTTCTCTGATGATAATGTTGGAATTGTTACTCTAAATTGAAAGTGCTATACGTTCCCCCTTGGTGAGGTTTTCTTTAAATTTAAAAGTTAAATCTAGATTTCTAGTGTTGACCTTATTGAGATCCTCTAGGATGTGTCTGTGAAAGTTATCAATACCGTTGCCCCCAGGTAACGTGGGGGACCATTTGGATTTACATTTAAGCCCACTGGCCACCCCATAGTCAGTCTCAACATCAAGCTCCTCAAGAAGCCTCTCCATGTCATAAGGACTATCCTCACGGTCAGCCAAGGAAAGAAGCAAGTGTGTTGATTGCACATCTTTTATTGTCAAAAGCTCTTCATCAAAAACAGTAGGAATATTCTTAGAATGTCTACTCGTTTCTTTTAGTCCTTCAAAATGTTTTTTTATTTTCAGGTTACGAACAAATTTGTATACATCAATTTTAGTTTGGCAAATGTCTCCTGTAGAATAGGGATTATAACTCAGGCCCTTGCTAAGCAGTGAGATCATATCCGCAGTTAGTGGGAAAGAGGAGAGGTTGATAACCTGTACTTCTTGGTTGGCAGTAATCAATTTCTCATGGTCCCTGACCTCAATTTCTTGCGGTAATCTTCGTTGTTTACTCCGCTTACCCCTGTGGGTTTTGGGTCTTGTACGTTTCTTAGTGGTGGTATCCTGTTGCCTTTCCTGATGCGCTGCATTTCTACAAAAAAAAGCCGAGCTAGTGGCGCCAGTACTATCTACTAGTTCATTCTCTGGCTCACTGAGTCCCGCTGTACTTAAGGATGTGGTACTTGACTCGGTTGAGCTATTAGTGGTAGATCTTCCTGCTTGCATCCCCTGTTTATTACTGGGGATCATAGAGTCATATTTACGTGCGTAGGGGAAAACTCTACCATCTCTATAGTCTGCCTCATCCCTTTTTAGTTGACGTACCTTTCAATTTTTGATCTCAGCTTGATGTTTCAAAAGGATCTCATCTAGTAAAGTGTAATTTTTGACTGTTGCCTCAGGTAGATTGAGGTCTTTGATTTCTTGTTCTAAAATGGATATTTCAGTCTGTAATTTAGTTGTCTTACGTTCTGCACTTTCAATTAAAATGTCCATTAATACCATGGAGTTATTGTTTAGAGAGTCTTCCCATTTGATCATGAGGTCTGTATCTAAGTCGTCGTAGGTAGGGAAGACTTGGGAGCGTAGTCCCCTAGGTATTTGTTTGTCATATATACTGTTTTAAGGTGGTTCCATCTCACCAACGGGAATTCTCTTGTTTTTTAAGTTTCTCTAGCTTGATAAACTTATCTTTAAGGCCTTCTTTACGTGGTGGACCCGTACTCGCTGATGCTTTATGAGTGGGCATACCCTTGGCCAAGTTCTCAAAAAGTTCTGCAGCTGCCTTAGCTCTATCCATCGGTAACACACAAAGAGGTGTCAGTGTAATAATTACAAAATGTAAAAATAGAACAAACGTGGAGGCGCCCTATCAGAATCCAAAAGTGCAATACAACAGACAGGGTTTTTAGTGTTTCTGATAAGTGTGGGCGCACTACCTAGTGTGGACGTTAATGCGTACAGAATAGCTATGATATGGCGTGGTGCGGAAGGGCGAGCGGATAAGACCCCTTAACCGTTCAAAAGTAGATCTGTCATCAAACCTACGAGACAAAATAATACAGCAATGCCCTCGCACACAACAATCAAGGTATAAAAGACAGTAGTTATGTAATAGACAACATTCTATGCATAGAGCCACTCGTTAAGACAATTGCAATTCAGTTCCGTTTCTTGGAAGATGGATATAGTTTATTAGTTCCACAACCAGCCGACACGTGTTTCGTCGCGTGGGAAACAAATCACTGCGACTCCTCAGGGCTGGGAAAAGACATAAAGGTATAGATATGGAACAATTGGTCGAGATACAGTGCATATAAATACATTTACGATCTTTGCATGCACTGCATGGAACGAGGTGAGTATGAGTAGTGATCATAGTATAAGATTACAGAAGAAAGTACAAAGGCTCCCACGAACCGTAATTGGGAGAATTCCAGCAACCGTGACTGTAGTAGCGATATGGAGAACAGTCATATTGGTGGTGAACAAAGGCTTATGTACATAATTGTTATCTCCATAAAAGACACATTGGTCAATCATAATACAGTAGGAAATGGTATGGAGAACAGTCGTATTGGTGGTGAACACACGTTTATGTCCAAAATTGTATTCTCCATAATATAACACATTGGTCAACCAAGATAATGTGGGATATTAAAAAAAAAAGTCACCTATTATAACCGGTGAAGTACTTATTGCAACAATGAGAAAGGAACACCACAAACAGGCCAAATGCGGTGGCGTGACATGCACCTTAAAAAACTTAATCACGTCTATTTCGTGGAGTCAATGCATGCAAGCCCCATGTGAATAGCACATGGAAAAGAGTTTGTGAGCTAATAAAATTCGCATTCCTCAAGACTGAACCTACACTCGTGTAGGTGTGGGTGATGTTATTATCGAGATAAATCGCTGTATTGGGAAAGAGAATTAGATAGGGGGGCGGGAATTAATTAAAAGGGAGGCAAAACAGGGAGAAGAGAAAATAAAAGGGGGAAAAACACAAAATGATGTTCATCCCCAATCATTATGTGTCTGTTGAGTCACAGATAATGATTGAATGGACATTACATGTCTGACATGTTTTATTGCAAAATAATGTGTTGGTAGGCTTTTCAGGCATGTTAACTCCATTTCCAAACCTCTTGCTTTGACTATTGGCCCCTTCACGGTTGACTCACCATTTTTATTGACTCCCAATTGTGGGGAGAATTTGTTGGGATTGGATTTGTTAAAAAGGTTACATGCGACAATATTTTGTGCTCCTGAGGGTGTATATATGACTATTGCTTTTAAAGAAACATAAAGGCGTCCCCACTGGGAATGGACAGATATTCGATGTCCAATTACAAGAGTAATCACTCGAGTGGAAACTATTTATCTGCAACACAGCATGCCATCAATTGGGCGGGAAAGGAAAAGGTACAATGCTATATCCTAAGTTTCTTGTGGGGGGTTCAGAATTATGCTAGATACCCTTGAACAAATTCACATTTCTTGTAATGGTATGATACAAAATTCAAAATTCAAATTCAAATTTTTAGGAAACTAAAGAAAAAATTTTTTGTCAAAAAACATGCATAAATTCAAGAAAGAGAGATGTATTTTCCACACTATATGTCTTGTAAAAATCTGTTACACTTTATTCTATCATAATAATTTCACATTATTACAATAATATTAAAACCATATGATCAAACATTAAAATTTTTTTAAAAACACAAAGAATCAAAACAGTCGACGCGGCGTTTCGGTATTTTTGATGGTGGACCTTCCTCAGGACTGATTCTTATTCATTGAAGATGTTATTCCTTCAATAAATGGTCATATTTTCTTCCCATGTGCAAATTATGGGTTTCGGGATCATGGACCGCTCAAGACCTGTTAAGGTTATGATGGTTATGATGTCCGTATGTTACACAGTCGGTTTATCCCGAACTGAAAAGACTTTTCAGTTCGGGATAAACCGACTGTGTAACATACGGACTGACTGCCAGGAGAAAAAGGAGCGGGGAGGCCGATTCAAAGATTCAGGAACATGAAAACGGACCGAATTTAAAACGGACCATTTCTTTGATACCATACTCAACACCCAAATTATAAAGGGGAAAGAGACGGCAACCAGGAATCACAAAACGGTGGCTCCTCCTGGTGGTCCAATATACGGCAAACCTTGCAATATAACCAGAAAGACACTTGATGGGTAGAAGAATGGAGCTTAGACCCAACAACCAAATGAAACATTGAGTATATCTCTTCAACTATCAAGGGACATCATAACCTTAACAGGTCTTGAGCGGTCCATGATCCCGAAACCCATAATTTGCACATGGGAAGAAAATATGACCATTTATTGAAGGAATAACATCTTCAATGAATAAGAATCAGTCCTGAGGAAGGTCCACCATCAAAAATACCGAAACGCCGCGTCGACTGTTTTGATTCTTTGTGTTTTTTAAAAAAATTTTAATGTTTGATCATATGGTTTTAATATTATTGTAATAATGTGAAATTATTGTGATAGAATAAAGTGTAACAGATTTTTACAAGACATATAGTGTGGAAAATACATCTCTCTTTCTTGAATTTATGCATGTTTTTTGACAAAATTTTTTTTCTTTAGTTTCCTAAAAATTTGAATTTGAATTTTGAATTTTGTATCATACCATTACAAGAAATGTGAATTTGTTCAAGGGTATCTAGCATAATTCTGAACCCCCCACAAGAAACTTAGGATATAGCATTGTACCTTTTCCTTTCCCGCCCAATTGATGGCATGCTGTGTTGCAGATAAATAGTTTCCACTCGAGTGATTACTCTTGTAATTGGACATCGAATATCTGTCCATTCCCAGTGGGGACGCCTTTATGTTTCTTTAAAAGAACTCTCTTCCCCCCAGTCCCCTATAAGCCTGAGCGGGGTCCTCCTTTATTTTATCATATATGACTATTGCACCACAGGTGGCCCATGCAAAGCAATGCTTCGCAAAAGATGCTACTCTCCCCACCGAGCTCAAGAATGTGCCATGTACATTATGGGCCACAGGGGACACAGATGTGGGGTTGCTCCAGATCCCACCAGTCTCCATTCAAATAAAGGACAATGCCAAATTGCCAGGCATTCCCTAGTTCAAGATATTGCAGGCAGGAGAAAAGGCTTTATTACAAATAATACAGGATTTGATTAAGTCTGTTGTGGTTGAAGAGACAGTGGCAAATGTGTGTAATAGCCCTTTTCTTCCTATTCTTAAAAAGACACCCTTGAATTCTTCTGATGCCCACCCTGAAGTTTACCGCTTTGTGATCGACCTTAGAGAGGTAAATAAGATAGTGGTTCCCCAGTACCCTATAGTCCCAGACATTACCACGATCCTGACAATGATTCCCACATCTGCAAAATTCTTTTAAGTCATTGACCTAAAGAATGCTTTCTTCAGCATATCAATCCATACACATAGTAGATATCTGTTTGGATATGGAATAGCTGGTCAGAGCTTTAGATTCCGCTATGCTCCACAAATGTATACAGAAAGTCCTAGTGTTTATAGCCAAGCTCAATTGGATTCCTTGGAGCTTCCCCCTCGTAATGTGCAGTTGCAGTATGTTGACGACCTCCTTGTGTCTTCGGATACTGAGGATGGTTGCAAAGAAGCCACAGTTAAATTATTGTTGCATTTGGCACATCAAGGAAACTAGGTGTCACTTTCAAAATTTCAATATTGTTGACAGGAGGTCACCTACTTAGGTCACCTACTGTCAAAGGAGGGTCACAGACTAACACCTGAACGTCTAGCTATTACTAATATGCCTGTTCCTAAGACCCAACACGAGGTACGTGCATTCATTAGGATAACATCGTATTGCCGGCACTGGATCCCTATCTATTCCCTACTAACCCCTGCTTTACCTGACCACCAAAGATGTGCATGAACCCATGCCTTGGACACCAGCATTCCAGCAAGCTTTTGAGCAACTAAAGGTTGCGCTTTGCTCCGCTCCTGTGCTTGGAACTCCCGATTACCAGAAGCCTTTTGTGCTCTACGTGCATGAGGCAGACGGTTGCCCGCTTTCTGTTCTAACACAGGGTTTCAGTGGTAAGCAGAGACCCTGCGCCTATTTCTCTGCCATGCTCGATAACGTCCCCAGAGCTCTCCCGAGCTGTCTGAGAGCTGCCACCGTGGTGGCCGTTTCTAACAGACAATCGGCAGGCTCGTCCTTGATACTGATCTCACAGTAATGGTAGCTCATGCTGTGGATACGTTTTCGAATAAAACAAAGACACAGCACCTTACTAGTGCACGTCTGACTGGATATCAGCTGATCTTGTTTGCTCCGCACATTACCATCAAAAGATGTGCCCCTCTGAACCCAGCCTCCTTAATACGATGTCCATGATTGTTTATTTTGGACTGAGGAAGAAACAAAAGGTCGGGTAGATCTGACTGATGTTCCCTTATCAGACCCCCAAGGGGAACTATATGTCGATGGTTCTTGTTTCAAATTACCAGATGGCACCACCACTGCAGCCTATGCAATCACAATCTTACACACTGTAGTTGATACATCCCGCATCCCACATCAATCAGCCAAAGCTGCAGAGTTGGTTGCCCTCCTCAGGGTGTGTGAGTTGAGTGAGGGACTGGCTGTTAATATCTACACTGACAGCCAGTACGCCTTTGGGGTGGCCCATCATTTTGGATGCCTCGGGGCGGAGAGTGAGCTCTTAACTTCGCCCGGGCTGTGAATACAGAACGGCCCATTGATACATAGATTGCTGTCCGCATTGACACTTCCTGATAAGTTAGCAATAGTAAAATGTAGCGCTCATAAAGCCATCAAAGATGAAAAAGTTGTTTGTGGCAGGTCCCGCTAGTTGGATCCCAGACAATGGAATGTTCAGGGACACATTGGAAATTGTCAGGGAATATCAGGGTGAGGCGACTCTAGATGAATTGGCAATGTGGGAGGAGAGAACAGGTCATTTGGACGAGGATTGGTGTTGGACAAACTTGTCAGGGAAACAGCGATGGCTGCTGCCAAATTCATATGTGCTCCCTGTCGTTACCATGGCCCATGGCCCAGTGCATAGTAGTGCCAAAGGAATATGCAAGCTACTAGACCCAATACGGCAGAATGATAATATCGCTAAGGTAGCCACACACCTAGTGAAGCATTGCATCATTTGTTTGAAGCATATCCCTGGGAAAGGTATTCCCACACCTGCTGGTAGCTTTGCACCGCCTTCCTTCCCTTTCGAGGTTCTCCAGATGGACTTCATCGAAATGGAACGTGTCAATAATTTAAAGTATGTGCTAGTAGTGATTTGTGCATTCTGTAAATGGATTGGATAAGTACTACGCCAACCCCTCCGGAATATATTTTTCGTACCTTAGCACCTCACAAAGAACAACACTGGAAGTCATGTAAGGACAATGTTTTTATTCAGACATTGCGCCAAACGCATGCTGTTTATAATACAACAAAGTGTTCGGTGTGTGGGTTGTTACCTTCCGTCATGCATCATAGTGAGAACTTGCTGCCTATGCCCTTATCCTATGTTGATAGTTGTGAAAGATGGTTCACTTTACTTAGTTTGATCTGCTCATTCTCTCAAGTTGACTCCTTGGAAAAAGAGGCACCAGTTCCCGTTCTTTGACAATGAATGTGTATTCCCAATATAGGTCCCCACCTTGTGTCTCCCTGGAGATGGGGGGTTTGATCGAGTGTTCTTGAATACTTGCCTCAGGGCAGCAGATCGAGGTAGAAAGACAAACAGAACAGAGATGGACAGAGATAGGTTCTTGCTGTTCAATGTATCAGAATATTACCAATCCTTCCAAGCACGCAATGTCACTAAAGATAAGCCCATACCCCTGGTGGTGGTAGATGTACTGGCTCCTTTTTTTGTTCAAGGGGCGGGAGATATAAAGGTGGGGGACAGTAGATATAACACCACTTCCATATTGAGGATGCCCAGAAGTCCGCCCTTGATCCCACCACCTAATGTTTATTTTGTTTGTGGTGCTCGTGGTTATGTCTTGCTCCCTGAGGGTTGGTCCGGGAGGTGCTACCTTTCTTACCTCCTTCCCCTTGTCTATATATCCCCTCCCAACTACCATAAAACTCATCGCCTAAAGCAAAGGGTTGTCCTAGGCCCCGGATTTAAGAGAGTAGTCAATACAGACGATATCGATCAGACAGATACCTCCTTACAGCAATTCGCTGACATAATGAAGGGCATTCTGCCATTTTGGGGTTCCATGTCAATAGCCATAATATATGTCGCCCTGCTAGAGTAGTTGAGGGTGTTATTAATACTACTGCAGGTATACTGACCAATATCACAGTCGAGCTTCAGGCTCCGAGGCCCGTTGCTCTTCAAAATCAGATGGTTTTACATGTCATTCTGGCTGATAGGGGTGCAGCCTGCTGTGTCATTGGCAGCAGTTGCTGCGTGCACATTCCTGATCATGCCCCCAATGTATATTCTGCCATACAGAAGCTCCACAAGCTTGCATCTGACATCCACCAAGATAACGTGTCATGGTCCTTGACAGGGTGGTCTGGGGCCCGTTAACTTTGTGGGTTTGGAAGATACAAGTTTATGTTTATGTTTATGTTTTTGGCAATTTTTATAGCGCACAACTACCCGGGGGTGTCTCGGCGCTCAGTGAACAGAACGATGGCTGTGGCAGAGTTTAATGTGGGAAAAGCCAGGTTTTTAATTTCTTCCTGAAGCTAATGAGCGTTGGGGCCGTTTTAATGGAGAGGGGGAGTTCGTTCCAAAGTCTGGCTGTGGAAATCACGAAGCATCTGTCACCCCAGTTGGCCTTTTTAGTTTGTTGGACTTTAAGCAGATGAGCTGAGGAGGAACGAAGCGTTCTTAGATTTTCTAGCGGGCAGAGGGCGTCCTTGAGAAACTGTGGGCCTAAGTTGTTGATAGCTTTATAGGCAATACACAATGCCTTGAATTTTGTACGGCTCCTAACGGGGAGCCAGTGAAGCTGTTGGATATACGGGGAGCTGGAGGTGAGCTTGGGAATGCCCAGTAGGATTCTGGCTGAGGCATTCTGTACTAGCTGAAGCCTATTGAGAACTTTTTCCTGGGCATTAAGAAGGAGGGCGTTACAGTAGTCTGTTTTGGCGAAAACCAGAGTGCTGATTAGGGTTTTACCAGCTGAAATGGGAAGGTAGGGAAGAAGTTTTTTGATTTTCTTCAGGGTGAAGAAGGAAGTGGAGACTACGGATTTGACATGATGGTGAAAGGTCAGTCTATTGTCGAAAATAACTCCAAGGTTACGAACCTTGGTGACAGGTTCTGAGGGGGGTCCCATCACAGTTGGCCACCATCGAGGAGACCAGGTAGGTTCCAGTTTCCCGAATGTCATCACCTCTGTCTTGTCAGAGTTTAATTTAGGACAGTTTGATGACATCCAGGAACTGATTGCAAGCATTCCTTTTTGAAAGTTTGCAGCGACTGTCGCTCCGTCGTTGTGTACAGATAGGACCAATTGGGTATCGTCGGCATAGGTCGTGAGGGCAATGCCGTAGGACTTAATCACCTTCGCTAAGTCCGAAACATATGTTAAACAGGGTCGGACTTAGCGAGGAGCCCTGTGGTACTCCGCAAGGAAGGGAGAAGGTATGGGAGGTGAGAGGGCCCATTTTTACTACCTGTGAGCGGTTGGCCAAGAAGGAGGCGAGAAGTTCTTTGGCCTTGTTCTGAATGCCTATTGCTGAGACACGGTCGATCAGGGTGGCATGATCGACCGTGTCGAAAGCTGCAGAAAGATCTAGCAGTATTAATACTGCCGCTCCTCCTTTGTCCAATGTCATTCTTATTTCATCTGCCGCTTTTATTAAAGCAGTTTCGGTTCCGTGTCCCTGCCTAAACCCAAATTGGGTTTCGTCCAATAGATTGTTTTCATCTATGAATTTAGAAAGTTGTATATTCATAGCTTTTTCAAATACTTTTGCTGGGAAGGGGAGACATGCGATGGGTCTGTAACTAGATGGGAGGAAGGGATCAAGGGTGGGTTTTTTCAGGAGTGGCTTAATGATAGCCTCTTTCCAAACTGAGGGATATGAGCCGGTAGTGAACATAGCGTTGCAAATGTTCATCAAAGCGGGGGAAATGTCTTCTGGGATAAGGTTGAGAATAGCCAGAGGGCAAGGATCTAGGGGGGATCCTGATTTAGTGCTGGAAATTAAATGGAGGACTTGTTCCTCAGTCACTGCTTTAAAGACAGAGAAGGAAGGAGCGTTAGTGGGTGATGGTTGATTGGTTATGGTAGTGGAAGGAGATTTATGGATGAAGGCTGAGAAGATAGAGGTGACTTTGTCCTTAAAGAAATTTGCAAGAGAGTTACAGAGGGATGGAGATAGGTCAGAACAGGGGGGCAGGGGGGTTTGAGAGTTGATTGACCACTTGAAACAGTTTTCTTGCAGAATTTTTTGCCTTAATAATTTGGGAGGTGTAATACATAGTTTTTTCAGACGTGATGAGGTCTTTATATTTGGAGAGGGCGCTTTTGTATGAGATTTTGTCAGTGGGGTTGTAGTAACGGCGCCAGTGTCTTTCCAAATTTCTACAGTGTTGTCTCTGAAGACGTAGGGATTCCGAGAACCATGGGGCAGAAGGAGACTTTCTATTACGTTGGGAAGTTTTTAAGGGTGCTCGTTTAGAACAAGCCATGTCTAAGCTATTGAGATAGTTACTGGAGGCTAGTTCCGGATTTGGTTCAGTGGTGATGATGCTCTCGGTCAGCATAGAGGCAAGATGAGAAGTATTGATGTTTTTCCAATCTCTAGAGGAGATATGAGGAGATAATCCGATTAGAGATAGTGGGGATTTGATTTTTATGGAGAAGCAGACTGCTGAGTGGTCAGTCCAGATAAGAGGGATCACATCTGAAATTAGAATGTAAGGGTTATTGGTGAATATCCCATCTAGGGTATGGCCTGCCTCGTGTGTGGGCTGAGCGACAGTTTGCTGAAATCCGACTGCTGATAGATCGTTAATTAGAGCGATGGTATCAGTGTCACATGGGGATTCAAGGTGGAAATTAAAGTCTCCTAATATGGTGTATTGTGGAGCTCCAGCTGTTACCTCGATTAAGTTGTTAAGATTGTTGAGGAATTTAGATCTGGACCCAGGCGGGCGGTAGAGTAGCATGCCTACGAATGACTGGTTGCCAGAGAGGCTGATGGAAAAGGAAAAGGCTTCACAATCATTGTATTTAAGATCGGTGATTTTGACTTTGAAGCGATTCCTATAAATGATGGCTAGACCGCCACCCTTTCTTTTGATTCTGTCTAGTCTGTGCACGCAATAGTCTTCGGGGATGGCTGACTTGAAATCCGGGCCGGAAGAGTCGTCACCCCAAGTCTCGGTGATAAACAAGAGATCGAGATTATGTGACACAATGAATTCTAAGATTTCAGTTTTATGTTTAGGGAGGGAGCGTACATTAATGAGTGCTGCTAAGACCTGTGGGGGGGTATTAGCGGGGGGGGGTATGGGTGATGCATGTAGGGCATTTGTGGGGACCTACCATGGGGTCCGTTTGTAACAGATGTGGTACAGAATGTGAAAGGTTCGCCGGAGGATTAAGATTTCGGAGTTGAGAGGAAGTGTATTTGATCAAGGTAGGGGCTAAAAGAATCCGTGGTGAAACAGGCCCGGTCTTGCCGCGGATGAGCGCAGACGAGTTTGCCTTAAGCGCGCCTTCGGCGCGCAAACGTCGCGCCCGCTGCGCTCGTCCGCTGCGCTTCCGGTAGGTGCACATGCTTTATGGGACAGGGGAGGGTGTAGGATGGGGGCGTGGCCAGCCCAAGTGGGCGTGGCCAGTGGGTCCAGGAAATGGTGGCAAGAAGAAAAAACACTCACCCGCGGCAGCGATAATTCGGCTGTGCGGGGATGCCTGTGACTGAAGAGTTAAGTGCCCAGGGGATCGGTGAGTTAAAAACACAATATTTCACAGTACAATTAAAAATGACAGAGCTATCGATACTACCGGCTTCCGCCTCAGGAGGTTGCTGTTAGAGTGCAGCGCTTGGACTCAGCGCGCGTTATGTAGCCTTGGTGAAGGGGGCGTGGCCAGCCCAAGTGGGCGTGTCCTGTGGGTCCAGGAAATGGTGACAAGAAGAAAAAACACTCACCCGCGGCAGCGATAAATCGGCTGTGCGGGGATACCTGTGACTGAAGAGTTAAGTGCCCAGGGGATCGGTGAGTGAAAAACACATTATTTCACAGTACAATTAAAAATGACAGAGCTATCGATACTCCCGGCTTCCGCCTCAGGAGGTTGCTGTTAGAGTGCAGCGCTTGGTCTCAGCGCGCGTTATGTAGCCTTGGTGAAGGGGGCGTGGCCAGCCCAAGTGGGCGTGTCCTGTGGGTCCAGGAAATGGCGGCAAGAAGAAAAAACACTCACCCGCGGCAGCGATAAATCGGCTGTGCGGGGATGCCTGTGACTGAAGAGTTAAGTGCCCAGGGGATTGGTGAGTTAAAAACACAATATTTCACAGTACAATTAAAAATGACAGAGCTATCGATACTCCCGGATTCCGCCTCAGGAGGTTGCTGTTAGAGTGCAGCGCTTGGACTCAGCGCGCGTTATGTAGCCTTGGTGAAGGGGGCGTGGCCAGCCCAAGTGGGCGTGTCCTGTGGGTCCAGGAAATGGCGGCAACAAGTGGTCTTCATTTGATAGCTATTACAGGGGCTATCTTCACATGTTGCCTATGTATCAATTTCCTCCTAGCCTGTTGCTCCTATTGTGCGAGCAAGCTCACCCCTTCTCCTCAGTTCACAGGACGTGATAATAAAGTCTGCACTCTGATGATGCAGGATATTATGCTCATCAACGAGGGCATTTTTGAGTATTAGTTGGATTTTCATATTAAGTGTGTTGCTTTATATTCCATTGTTACATGATTGTCACATGAGTATCTATACATTTGCCCCCCCTTACAATTGTAAAGACCCTACTGGATGGCCAAATAAAGCATTTAGCCACTTCTGCTAAAAGGAGGCTCTGTTAGGTTTGAAATTCCCATTCCTGCAATGCACTTGTTTCATGCTATATTAGGTTAGCAGTGCATGGCTAAATGGATGCCATTTGTATTCACGTTATGTAACCCACTGAGTTGTCCCCATAATGTGCAGGCTTCAGTTAGAAAGTGTGACCCCATTTTTCATTTCATAATCCCTAACAGGCTGCTTAGACTGTGCCTGAACCAGGCCCAATTACTCATATTGCTTGCCTCAGCAGAACACTGTGTTTCATATTATTTTCTCCTCTGTCCAAGGCTGTTTCTTGACTTAAAATAAATAGGCCATTCTGCCCTCGCATACCTATCCGAGTGTGTAGTTTCTGCTCCCACGTTAGGAGAAGCTGTGACTCAACACCATGGCCTTGGATCCCTGATAACATGTACCCATATGGCATGTGTTAGCCCATCCTACTGTGCCTCTTTGTTCATGTTCGGCCAGGCCGTTCTCCATTGTGAACGTGGTTGGAGGCTTCTCGGGAGGAATGATTACTCACTGTAGACTGTTGTAGGGCCAGTCCCTCAGTAGACATCTTAGGGGGCAGGTCATGATGGACTCTTCTGCAGAGTATTGCTAATAAAGATGTAATTTGTATTCTCTACTGTCTGACCGACACTTCATTCTTGGGAAGGCATAGATGGTGGTTGTAAGTTACCCTGGTGGCCCCTAAGGGCCACTTCCTTCAGTAGTGAGTTAATTTTTGTACAAAAATAAGTTTGGAATATGAACTTACAACATAGAAAGAAGATATAACAATAAAGGAGAAATCATAATTTTAATAGAATCTAAACTGCCCCACCAGGATAAAAATAAAGAATTCCAAGAGGAGAGAATATTATCGAATTTGAAACTAAGGGGCCCATTAGGATGGCGGGCGGCCAACGTAAAACGAGACCGCCCGCCATAAGGGTGGCGGTCCCGCAGGGGCCATTAGGATGCGCCCGCCACACTGGGCCCCCCTACGCCCCCTGAATCCCTGGGGGCCCACAATCGGGCCCCACAGGATATTCCCGCATGCCCCCGCCATGGAAAAGCATGTCCCCATCTTCACCCTTTCCGCCCGATCAACTCCTTGACCGGGCGGAAAAGCGGCAGAGTGTCTGTCCATCCGCCGCAGTCCCCCCGCCATAGTAATATGGCGGGGGGAAATGGGTGGCGCGTGGGGAAGGATGTCGGGCAGATCGCCACCGCCCGCATGGCGGTGGCGATGCGCCCGACATCCCAATGGGGCCCTAAGTTCTGTAAAATTTATTTTAACTGCATCAGTAATAAAATTTGTAAACCAAACACCCAAATATTTATTTTTTTCTGAACTACAACATTGATAAAACGTAAGAGAATAAAAATGACTCAAAGTATTCTTAGTAAGGAGAAGAATTTCAGTTTTGCCCTTATTAATTTTATATCCAGAGACATTTGAAAATAAAGAGACTTCATATAAGAGACGAGATAAAGAGCTGTCGGGAGAAGAAATAAATATCATCTGCATAAGCAGAACATTTTAGATGATGGCCCCCATAAGGAAATCCAGAAGTAGAAGAGTAATGATCAATCTGAGAGAGAAAGGGCTGGAGAACGAAGACAAATAAAAAAAGGAGAAAGTGGGCAACCCTGTCTGATCCCTCCCCTATAAAGAGGAAAATATGAAGATATACCATACAATTTGCCAATACAGATACACGATAAGCATGATATAAAAGGGAGATAAGAGCTATAATTTTAAAACCAAATCCATGCCCTCTTAGTGAATGAAACAGAAAATCCCAATGTATTCTATTGAAAGCTTTCTCTGCATCTATTGTTATAGCTGCATGAGAAGATTTAAATGAAGGAGCTATACTAAGAACATTAAAAAATAATCTAGCATTATCTGATATAAGTCTCCCCTTGCTAAACCCTGATTATTTTTTTCCTACAAGATGAGGAAGAAAGTATTCCAAACATTCAACAAAGAGATAGGTCTATAATTTTTACATTCATGACGGTCTTTACCAACCTTGAGAATAAGACAAATTATAGCTTCTTGAAATGTACCAGAAGTGGAAGAAGATACAAGGAAATGGTTAAACAAAAGATACAAATAATGAAGGAGAATATTAGAAAAGTGAAGTGAAGTCTACTGTGAAATCATCCAGTCCTAGTGGTTTTCTCAACTTAAGCACTCTTAAGACTATAGCAATTTCTTCAGAAGCAAGGTTATTCTGTAAAGATTTAAAGTCCAAATCATAAGGGATAGAATGAGGGGTACAATGTTAATAGTCTACAATTGTGGAGAGATGAGAAGCTGATTCAGGAGTATAAAGAGATTTAGGTTAAAGAACAGAGTCTTCCTCCATAGAATTAAACTCTAATGGGTAACTACTCCACACATAATAGTAAGTTGTCCCGCAGATTATGAAACATTACAACACGATGTCAATTCCCATTTTATTAGTATCAAAAAGTTAAAGGTAAACACTTAAAAATACATTACAAATAATTTGCCTTTTCATGTGACAGTGTAAACTGTACAAAATCAGCGACCCATTAAAGAAACCCAAAACAACATACACAGCATTACATCTCTGACATAGGAATAGCCCCAGTGACGTTAAAATTGAGCCAATATTGTGTCTCTCCATTCTTCACTTAAGGTAATTTGCCAATAACCTACAAGCTTCTTTTCTCTCACCATAATAAAGGGCATTTTTCTGAAGAAGTATAGAGGCAACTTCCTCAGTAGAACTAGAATTAAATTACAATTTGGCATTAAGCAAAGATTTAAGGTCAGAAAGCAATTTAGAGGAGAAATATTTAGTTTCCAAAGATTTAATTGTTGAGAGTAATGTAGACTGTTCTTTTAAACGCCTCTTCTTTTTCTTAGATACAAGATTTAAAATTAGATCTCTTGCCAAAGCTTTGAATATATCCCAGAGTAAGGAAGGAGAGACGTCAACATCATGATTGAACAAAAAAAGGTCAGGGGCAAAATAAACAAACAAACTAGAAAACTGAGCATTTTTGCCTTTTTGATCATGCAAGTCCTTTACCTGCTCCTTCACCAAGGAGACAATATGTTTCATTAATATGCATTATTTATAGTATATATTGGATACGCTTATTAGTCTCCACAATAAAGGGACGCATTGCCCTAATCTCCTCCAATAATAATTCTAAAGAGATTGAAGACGGAGATTTCTCAGGCAATGGAGGGTCTTGTTTTAACCTTTTAGTAGCTGAAGAGGGAGACTGAGACTTGGAAGAGCAGGATTGCTGAGAGGAAGTGCGTGGAGCAGCAGAAGTAACCATCTCTCCAGAGAAATTCAACTGCATCAAAAAAGTAGTATCTATGGTAGAAGTACTTTCACAAGTGGTACACAGCTGTTTTTAGGTATTAATACAAACTGCTGCTTTTTTTTAATATGCCCTTAAAGGAAGCATCCAGGACTTGATATGCCCCAGATAATTCACACATGTGCAGACAAAGGGCTAACAAAAAAAAAAAAAGAATTGTCGTTAAAAAAATTGGTAAGCCCTTTAAGTAGTGGACAATTACAAAATGTTCACTATGAGGCATTCATCACAACAAGAAAGAAGAAAAATGAACCCAGCGCATACCGCATTAATTTCTGCTGAAAATGTCAATCGTTGACATCCCAAGATGGTGGCTGTTTCTGAGGAAACGGCTGTGACAGTAAATACGTGCATGATACTGCTTGTAACTAAAAGCAAAGCTGCAGCTAAGCATCCCTCCATCATCCGCCAGCCTCCTCCTCTTGAGGCTTTCATCAGAGATGCCGAAAAGGTGTTCGTAGGTCCTAAACGCAGCGGAGCTCTGACCTTAGGGTGCCATCTTGCATGACGCCGAAGCAACACCCCCGGAGATAGTCTTTTTTTTGCTTCATTTAGCGGCCATTTTTGTTGCTGTTTCCTTCTATTTTGTAACTTACTTGTGTTATTTTTAGTCTTTTTTTTGGAACCATGTCTCAGTAATGTGCTGCTATTTGTCAGAACAGGTAATGCCCTAATTATGAGTTTGGCGGTGTGAGACCAGGACTGCCCAGCACCTCAAAATCATTGTTTGAACTTCCCGCCAGATTAGGAATTCTTTTCCAGTCTGGCGGGCTTTTCTTTGGCATTCCCATGGTGGTGCCTATGAAATAAGCCCGGCAATGGGAATGTCAAGATAAGTACCTGCATGGCAAGGACTGCTGCAGTCCATGTCATGCAGGTACTGGGGTGCATGCACACAGGGGCACAACATCTGCCCCCCTGCAAGCATGGTGCAGAGACACAAGAGGTCCCTGTAGGCCCCCTTTGTTTCCTCAATGCCACACCAAGGAAACTGGGACTTTGGATGCATGCAGGGAGGCCGCAATTTTTCAAAAAGGCCTACTCAAGAAGACTTCATAAAGAGTCGAAAGGAAGAGTAATATTGATCAAGTGTGACGAGAGAAAGATATTAACTAGATAATCAGGTTGAGATTATTCCAATCCTTTGTGGCGTTGCGATGTTTGGAGGCATCTAATCGCGACTGTAAAGTAGACCCCATCCGGCTACCTGCAAGCACAGCGCTTTTTAGAAAACTGTCCTGAAGAAGGTGAACTATCGATCATATATCACCGAAACGCTGCGTCAACTTCTGTTTTCTGTAAAGAATTGTATTTTAATTGCTCATGATTTTTATGTTTTTTAATAATGAATTGTTTTTAATTATGTATGTACAAATAAGTGATCTGTAAATTTTGTTACATCAAATTTTGGAATATGTGTGTATTATTCTAGTGTTGGCTGACACAATGCAAGTAGAATCTTTGTAGTTGTTATTTTTATATTGTGGTTGCATATATATGTCTGTTGCTAATACTGTATTCACATAACTGTGTGTGAAATCTTGGGACAACCTTATTTTTGCTTAGCTCTGACCCAGTCCCTATCACGAGCAGTAGGGTACCTCCCTTTCTTTGTAAAATTCTAGGATGCACCATAAAGTTGTAATCCTGTTCATCAACTCACTGGTGTTTTATTTGTCCAAATGTTTCTACCCTGCACATGATGATGGATTCTTCTGACCACAGCTGCAATTATTTTACTCATTATATGTTATGGTATTTCTCACAACCTTGAGAAAGCCCCAGGTCCAATGGGCCATCAGGGGGCAAAGTACGAGCTGGCTGCTTTTGTATTTGTTACCTTGTGCATACTGCAATGACAGATTGATGGAAACACTAAGGGGGTCATTATGATGGCGGATTTTCCACATACTCCGGGCCGGCGGAAGCCACCGCCGGCCCGGAGTATGCAGGAAATCCGCCGAGGAGGCCTGAAAGACCCACCGCCAAATTAGGATGGCTGGTGGGTCTCACAATCTGTCCGCCGCTTTTCCGCCGCGGTCGGAAGGCGACCACGGCGGAAAAGCACTAACATGGCTGGCGGTGTCTATCAGACACCGCCAGCCATATTAGGATGTAGGGAAAGTAATGCTTTTCCGCGGCGGCTTTGCCGCCGTGGAAAAGCATACGGACATTCACTTTGGGGGCCCGTTGCGGGCCCCCAGGGTGAAGGTTGCGTGGGGGGTGCACATGGGGGGTACCTATGGTACCCCGCTGCCTTTGCGTGCACAAAGCGGCAGGCATCGCGCGGTGCCTGCCGCTTTGTGCATGCAAATGCACTGCTTTCGTTTTTTACATTGCGGCGGGTGCTGCTTCAAGCAGCACCCGCCGCAATGTAAAACATACAGGATGTGACCGCCAGTGTGGCGGTCACATCCTAATTGCCATGGAGGGACCGCTGCTGCCCATGCGGACGGTCCCTCCTACTCAGGGGTGGCGGACGGACGCAAGTCCGTCCGCCATCCTAATCGGCCCCTTACTGTGCAAAAAATTCACAACTGCAAGAACACACAAAAAGCTGCTCCTGTATTTATTACTTTGTGGTATACTTAAAAAGTAATGGCTTAATTAAAAGTCTTATGTGGATGGGAGAACACACTCATCCTTTTTGCATTTATAAAATGGATATTTGCATTTTTATATTCACCATGCATGGTGTATATCCAAGTGAATGGTTTGGGACACATTTAGAAGGTCCCATCCATTATCCGCGTTTGACAGTGGCTATGTTTTAGTACGTTTTTTACTGTTGAGAATATTAGCATTTGTTTTCATTATTTAGGTTGTCATGTAAAAGTAAAGGTTCTTTATTATGCGTCATAGTTAATTTTTCAGGTATTTGTAGCTCTTGATATCTTCTAGGGGCAGCAGGAATGTCACTAGTGGCTTTTTTCTTGCAAGTAAACAGTTTAATGTGGGGATAGGTGATAGTTGGCCTGTGACGTGTTCTGGAACTTTAGGTAGTATATCTTTAAGGGTCTTGGTTGTGGGATCCTACGATCTAGTGTGTGTCTCTCTTATATCCTGAAATATCTCCCTTCCTTCTACTTCTGTCACATTTGGGGGATGGTCGTGCTTGCTCACATGAATTACATAATCATTTGTAGGTGTACTCCCATAGTATGTGTTAATATAACCTTTGGTACATTTCCAATGTATATTTTCTGTTGATGCTCTTTCTTGCCCGTAGGTGTAGTCGATGTGATTTAGTAACGGCTTTCTTTTCTGTGAAGTTATGTACTTTGCTGCCTTGGTAATTGTATCTGAAAGTAGTGTAATAATATAAATACATACAATATTTTAAAGTTTGTATGTTTGTTATTTGCATGTCAAATTATGCAACTACTTCTATTTTGAACACTTGCACGTAAGCTCTGTTTATATGTTTCACACAGCTTGGCAGCTTTTCTATTGGGGGTGTTCTAATGTTGAGTAGGTGCTTTCGTTTCTGTTGGATAAACAAATGCACCTTTCATTTTAAATGTTCATTTGGTGATAGCTTGTAGAGGTTGAGGTCATGAGGTTAATTTCTACACAATATTTTGTTGAATTTATATTTTTCTAATACTTTATGTATCTTACTTACTATTATCTTTTTGCTGGCTTGTGGTAGTCATTTTTTCTGGTAGTTTATCGCTTTTTCCAGTTGTAGCTTCCTCTTTTAGGAAGTCTATGTAATGACAGGAGAAGTATGTTTTACTTTAAATATAATTTAATATAAGTTTTACTCAACTGGTTAGGCTGTGGTTGAGATGTACACATTTCTTCTTTAATGGATAGGTGAGAAAATCCGGCAGAAAGTTTAGGAAGCATTTAGTTGTTTGAATTAGTGTTTTATACTGTTGATTTAATTGGCTCATTTTATAGATTAAAGTTCTTTATACTTTTATATTATGGGTTGGTTTAGTTTTAGTTTGAAATTGTTTTATCAGTTATGTCCTTCAAATGTAAACTCAAATGTTGTTTTTATTTTTAATGTGTCCTATATAGTTTGATGGTTTTGAATATACATTTATTTTTATATATACTCATTATTTAGGTTTAAATATTTAATAATGATTATTTTATTATTGTGGCGGTAATATTGTAGTGAATAATGTGTGAATCGATATTTTGATATATTATATATTTATTTAAAGTTAACAATATATTTGATTTCCATATTTCTGCTTTCGATATAGGTAAAAATTGTGTTTTCAATATTTGTGATTTCACTAGTTAGGTATAGGGAGTAGATATTTTTGTTGTTGGTATTTCATTTCCGATTTATTTGTGTTTCGATAAAGTATGCATTGATACTTTTTCAGTGATACGGAGAGCTATACAAAAGCCTTGACTTGCTTAAATAGTTTTAGGGGGGTCTAATAATGGTGTCACACTTAATCCCCTATCACCTACTTGAGTACATTGTGTGAACCTTGGAAAGGTAAGTGTCTCCTTGAATATTAGATTTCATAACTCCAATAAAGATGAGAGAGCATAGAAACAGGTAAATTATGTTTATAAAGGGCTCTATTATAGGCTGTCCTCTAGATCCAGGAGTAGGGCAGCCGAAGGTAAAGACGAAGCTTAAATGGTTGACTTCTTCTGCTTGCCCATCAGATCCAGGCCTCCAGTGCCAGTCTGCGAAGGAGATCAGTGAGAGAGATGGAATTGAGGAAAGATTGACCGAATTAGGGTGGGTGCTTTCACTGTTTTTTGCTAGGGCAAAGCTGCATGCATTTTATTTACACATGCCCTAAATTCAGAAGTATGATTATGGCTAAGCTGTGATCTTTCTGAATGCAGCACCCATGTGCAAGGCGTTTGTTGACTAAGCAAACAGCCTGTGTTCAGACTGCCATCTTTACTAATGTCTCCCTTGAGTGACTGCTGTGATGTGGAGGAGTTCTGCTAAATACACCCTTATGGACCAGGCCCCACTGAACTCAGTAAGTATTCACTCATTGCTTAGGTATACTTACAAACGTGCATTGGCAAAGCCAATAGGAGTGGTCTTCACTAGTGCTATGGTTTATTATTTTTTTAATCCAAGCATATGGCACAAAATAAAAATAAATCATCTTGCAGCCACCTATTTTTTAAATAACAAGCCTTTTGAGTTGTGCCATGCATTTTATTCATGTGATTTGTGAAAGGGGCAAGAATATATCACCACAAAATTAATCATTCAAATTAAAGATAGGGATAATGTTAGCTGTATCATGTATACCGTCAGCATTAAAAAGAAAGGGGGAAATAAATCACTTTAAAACTGGGCATCTACAGTACTGGCAAAAAAATACCTTTTTAAAGTCACTATAACAGAAAATATAAAAAGCACACTTTGAACTGGTTTTGTCACTGAGGAGACATTAACTATTTTTAGGTGGATGTGAACAATGTGTGTAGGCTTTGTGTAGTAACTTAAAGAGAGGGGAGCCGATGGATAAAATAAGCAAACCCAATCCCATATTAATTATCCTGCAACTGGGCGGCAGCAAAATACGAATGACAATTTAACAGATAAATGAATGAAGCCCTCTGTTTAAAAGCCTGTTTCTGTATGTAAATTATGTATGATTTTATTTAAATACTGTAGTCCGGAGAAAAAGCCAAACCTGAAAAAGCCTAATTTATAATTGAAATAATCGCTAGGCCTATCAGTCAAAATTGACTTTTAATTGAGCATTGGTTTAACAAAATGCTGAGCTCTGAATACTCAGCTATTCTGACAAATTCCGATAGGTGTAAAAGAAATGTATGGCATTGCAGGGCAGAAAATGGAAACATGATACAGCTACCTCAATATTTGCATCCAAAGTTTTCAGCAAGTTAAAGCTAGCACCAGTTTTGGCAGCAAAATCAGCATTTTTTTTCATTGCAAAATCATGGCCCAAAGGCATTATAGTGCCTTACAACGGCACCAGACTACTTTATAATTTTTTTTTCTTTTAGGCACAAGGAGAGTGTCTCATTTTCCTAAAATTCCAAGATATAGAGTCAGGGTGGCTACTTGAACCTAGTTTCCATATTTGGAAGTGCTGCACTTTGTCTTGAACTAGGCCGCACTACTTTCCTTGAATGTGCATACCTCAGAACTGGAGGAAAAAACACATTATGGCCCTGTTTCCGAGTGTAGGTGGAATGTATCGCACATGAAAAATAATGATACCATGGGGTTTATTTTTTATTGGTGTGATAAATGTCACCAGTTATGACTTGTTGGGGAATTACAGGTGGATTTTGGCATTTTAAATGTACCAAACCCCACATGATACGGTAAATCCCACATAGTATTCCCCTGTTAAATTTCGTCAGGTTTGACCTGCCAAAATTTAAGTTAGGTTGAGTTATTTAACAAGTCTTGACAATTATAAAATGTGTTAAATACCTAACAACTCCTCTTGAGTAGACACTGGTTAACACATGGCACGGACATTAACATGCAACTTGTAATCAGGCCCTAAGAGTGCATTATGGTCCATTCCGAGGTCCAAAAATATTGAGTTTGGAAAAGTTTCAACAACATTCAAATGGTCACCGGATGGCATCTCACTAGCCCAAGGTAACGTTAAAAATGACAATTATGGGCCTGATGATGAGTTTGGTGGTCCCACAGCTGATGGTGCAATGCCCCGTCGGCTGTGTGACTGCCAAATCCGTGGTTTGACTGCCTGCCAGATTAAGAAGAAAATGCTGGTCTGGTGGGTGGTCCTGCGGCTGTCTGACAGCGGCGGTCTGTCAGTTTCATTGACGAGCTTGACAACCACACCGCTGCTCTCAAAATGCCGATTGCACATTCCTGCGTGGTGTGACATACATACAACACTGTGTAGGAACTGGGAGTGCACATACAGGGGGACTACATGTGCCCCCCCCCACATGCACCCCTGGGCCCTGTGGTGTCGGAGGGCCCAATTATGGTCCCCTTAGTTGCCTCACTGCCACCCATTTCATGACGGGCTCACCCCCATGGAAATCAATCAATCATAAAAATTTGTATAGCGCGCTACTCACCCGTAAGGGTCTCAAGGCGCTGAGGGGGGGGGGGTCGCTACTGCTCGAACAGCCAGGTCTTGAGTAATTTCCTGAAGGAGAGGTGATCCTGGGTCAGCCGTAGGTGAGTGGGGAGGGAGATCCATGACTTGGCTGCCAGGAAGGAGAAGGATCTTCCTCCGACGGTGGATTTCCGAATTCTTGGGACGGAGGCGAGGGCGAGGCTGGCGGATCGGAGCTGGCGGGCGTGTAGAAAGTGAGGCGGCTGTTGAGGTACTTCGGGCCCAAGTCGTGGAGAGCCTTGTGTGCATGGGTGAGGAGTCTGAACGTGATCCTCTTGTTGACGGGGAGCCAGTGCAGGTCTTTCAGGTGGGCGGAGATGTGGCTGCGGCGCGGGATGTCCAGGATGAGTTGTGCTGAGGCGTTCTGGATGCGCTGGAGTCTTTTCTGGAGTTTGGCTGTGGTTCCAGCGTAGAGGGTGTTTCCATAGTCCAGACGGCTGATGACGAGGGCCTGGGTGGCCGTCTTCCTGGTTTCGGTGGGGATCCATCGGAAGATCTTTCGGAGCATGCGCAGGGTGTTGAAGCAGGATGATGAGACTGCGTGCGTGGTCCGTTGATTTGGGTGTGCTGCCCAGGGCAGGCGGCCACCAGGAGTCGTCCCAGGCGGAGGCAATTCCTAATATGCTCAGCAGTGCCACAGCTCCACCTCCTGCATACTGCTGCCTCAATCTGCACTGCCTCTTCTGGGCGGGATCCTTTAACATTGTTTTTCTTTTAGGCACAAGGAGAGTGTCTCATTTTCCCAAAATTCCAAGATATAGAGTCAGGGTGGCTACTTGAACCTAGTTTCCATATTTGGAAGTGCTGCACTTTGTCTTGAACTAGGCCGCATTACTTTCCTTGATTGTGCATACCTCAGAACTGGAGAAAAAAACACATTATGGCCCTGTTTCCGAGTGTAGGTGGAATGTATCGCACATGAAAAATAATGATACCATGGGGTTTATTTTTTATTGGTGTGATAAATGTCACCAGTTATGACTTGTTGGGGAATTACAGGTGGATTTTGGCATTTTAAATGTGCAGGGTGTTGAAGCAGGATGATGAGACTGCGTTCACTTGCTTGGTCATCGTGAGGGAGGAGTCCAGGATGACGCCCAGGTTGCGTGCGTGGTCCGTTGGTTTGGGTGCGCTGCCCAGGGCAGGCGGCCACCAGGAGTCGTCCCAGGTGGAGGCAATTCCTAATATGCTCAGCAGTGCCACAGCTCCACCTCCTGCATACTGCTGCCTCAATCTGCACTGCCTCTTCTGGACGGGATCCTTTAACCCGTCTGTGCTGGCTGTCTTGTGGCAGTGTTACCACAGTGCTGCTGTGGTCAGACCGCCACCACAGGATCAGCGCTCCTATGGACCACAGAACTTGTAATCCGGCCCTATGTCTGTTGAACTTTATGCTGAAGGGAGCATTGAATGACAACGAAAACAAGCATTGGCATAGCCAATAGGTCTCACCTTTGGGACCTTATAAGTGTGTAGCCATGCAAAAGTTGATGTTGTTGCAAAAAGGATATTGTGCTGCATAACTAAATACTTATAAGGCCCCAAAGGCGAGACCTTTAGGCTATGCCAATGCTTGTTTTACAAAATAAACACTGGTATAAGGCTGCGCCTTGCAGCCTTGGTGTAGAAGTTACTACATGTAAAAGTATGGCTCTGTGGCGGAATAGTGTGAATGATGGCTGGGTGTGTGGAGAATAGATGCATGGATGGAACGATGAGAGACGGTTGGCTGCATGGATGTATATGCATGGTTGGAAGGATGAGTGCATGGGTGGGTGAATGCATACATGGATGGAGTAACTGACAGGTAATTGTAGATGGATGGATGGGTGGCCGATTGAGTTGGGCGAATGAACAGCTTATTGTAAGATAGTTTCAATGAATTAACAGATGGGTGGGTGGATGGACGGGTGGACCAACAGGTGGGTGGACATAGGAGGGAGGGAGGAAGGAAGAATGGACAGACTGCTCGATAGTTTTGCAAGGACGGCTGATTAGATGGATGAATGTATGCAGGCAATGACAGACAGGTGATTTGAGTGACATGAAAGGTGAGTTTATGAATGAGTGCATTGGTCAGCCTGCAATGGCCTTGCCTCGGTGCAGTTTGCGCACTCTGTGTTCTCTCGGCCCGAGCCCGAGTTGGCAGAGAATCCAACGTGAATGACCTGAAGACTCGAGCGAGAAGAGATGCCTGCACACATCAAAAATGAATACATTGTTGTTAAAAATTAGCATTTGTATAGCGCGCAGTCTTCCATTGGAGAGGCGTTGCAGCGCCTTTCAGTTGGATGAACAGCGTTGCGTTCTAATGGGGATCCATGCAAATACACAGCCAGAGACAAGGTTCACTGACACGAGCCCGAGTTGGCAGAAAATCTAACGTGAATTACCTGAAGACTCGAGCGAGAAGAGATGCCTGCACGCCTCAAAAATGAATACATTGTTGTTAAAAATTAGCATTTGTATAGCGCGCAGTCTTCTATTGGAGAAGTCTCGCAGCGCCTTTCAGTTGGATCAACAGCACTGCGTTCTAATGGGGATCCATGCAAATACACAGCCGGAGACGAGGCTCGCTGACAAGCGCTGCTTTGTCCCGGAAGTTATGAAAGAGGTTAATATTTGTACTAAACAATCAATGCGCGTGGCAAGGCCCACCATGGGTTCGAAGCCTCAGAACAGTGGGCCACTTTTCCTTCTAGCTGCACTTCCTGGCATCTCAGTGGCAAGCAAAAAAACACCCGTGTGTGGATTGTGGAAGTGATAGAGGGTGACCAAAAGGAACCATGACTGAGGTCGCCCTGGGAGAGAACGAATCACACAAAGGAGGGGTGGGCAAAATTGAAGGCGATCCCAAAAGTGGGAAAAAAGCCGACCAACACATATGAAAATAAACTGAAGAGCACAAATACATGTAATCGAGCCAGTCGCAGCAACGGAGCAGGCTGTTGCAAATGTCACAGTGAAAGCCCCTTCTTTTTATGCTCAACTTGAGTTGAGGAGTAGGTGGGAGTGATGCTGGTCAAACAAGTCCGTCCGTGAAGCAGGGGAGGGGAGCGAGCCTGCTTAGAGGAAAAAACAGATGGCCTGAGAAGAGTCCGAGAAGAGAGAGCAAGAGGAGAAATAATCAATGGAACAGAGAGTCAATGAAAGAGAAATGAAAGAGAGAAAGAGAAATAAGGTGATAGAGAGAGTAAATAAAGGGTAAAAAAAAACAGAGGGAGAGAGAAAATGAAGGGGGAGCAAAAAGAGAGCGAGAAGATGCAATAAACAAGATTGGCCGGGAAACTGAAAGTACGGCCGGCCAGCCATGAATAATTAGGGGAGGAGAAGCCGCAGAGCGCACGCTGGGAGAAGCCCTTTGATGTGGTGGCGGCCGTGAAAAAATGCAATTAGGAGGGAGGGAGGCCGATGCGCGTGCTTGTTTGGTCACGTGATTCACGTGAATTCGAAGAAAACCGCACGAAAAAACCCTTGGTTTCACGAGTATTTTGAGCACTTGAATTCTCGCTCCGCTCAATGCGCATGCGCATTGATAGGTCGCGAGACCTAAAAATCATGCTCATTGCAGTTTCTGCTACAAATATTTTTTACTCAGTTTATCCTGTAAGTTCCTAGGTGTACACTCTCAAAGCAATAATCTGCAAACGAGTGCCTCATGTTTGCACACGTTTTTTGTTACAGCTAAACTTGAAATTGGATGTAATATTTTGTAACTGTACAGTATATCACAATTTATTACTCATTTTCTTTGGACGCGAATTAAAGGCGAATTAAAGTCCTGCTTAGATAGTCTGTTATTTTTAAAGTACCCTATTTAATGTAAACTGGCTTCAAAAACAGGATGAGGGGTAAAAAATATACTTAAAAATTATAAACATGATCAAAAAACGTTAACTAGTGCCAGTCTTGCTAAAATGTTTAAGAAAGACAGAATTTGGCAGGCAAAAGCCTGATCATTCTTATCCTGATTTGATCAGAGTTGAAAGTGGAAATACCTCATCGGCCAGATTTCCCTCCTTTTAGTCTGTTCTTCCCCAACATTAAAATTCCGCAGAAACCCATAAATCTAAGGGGTGCGGAGGTTTCCCTGAGAAATAAGGAATTACAAAGGGAAAACTGTAATTCTGAGACAGATTCACCCATTTTCTTTTCATTTTTATACTCAGCAGTAAACAAACTCTGGGCAAATTAACTACTTATAACATTATTCTGATGGTGCCAATAACTGTCTCACGTTTTCATAATGGAACTCAAATAACGCAACTATCCCCTACTTCCCATGGTCGCCCCTTCAACTATCACAGTACTGTTTTCTGTTTAAACTGCAATCTCTACGTTACCTGTACAAGCGTATTTTTCTTTTAAATTGTGAATTCTGGTATTAGTCCAATTTCCTACATATGCTGCTTCAGTCTACAAATATATCTAAATATGTAAGCAGTTAATCATCAATACCGTTTTTTCTATTTTTTGAGAAGTATAAAACTAGGGCCAGATGCATCAAAGGGTTTTGCCCATTCTGTACCTATGGGAACATGTGTTTATGCAAATGGCCCTAAGAAATGTTTATATTTGTACTAGCATTAAGTTGAATGTATATGATGATTAAATTGAGATGTATTTATCACTGCTTCTTTTTTTTCTTGCTTCTTTGCTACCTTCTCAAAAAAATGAAAATAGAAAAAAAAAAATAACAACGAAATAAATGTAAGACCAGTCATCAATACCAAGTCGTATTTTCTCCTCTTCTTAATCTGGCTTCAAGAACTGCAGCCCACATTATTTGCTTATGTATCAGGCTCTCAGGAAAAGGGATTTTGGAAATAATTTCCTTCAAAGATAAAGTTAGCACAATGCTTTATGTTCAGTTCAAAGACAAGCTTTATGAAATTGCGGTTGCTTTAGGGACCACGAACATATGTAATGCAATATTTGTATCAGTTTCATACAATAGATCCATAAATGATCATGATTTATGAATTAAACACCATACTGACTTTACAGATTCACGCTGTGCTGTGGTCGGGCTGTGTCACGTTACTTTCTTTAAGTTTTTGACTAGTTGCACTGGGAAAGCCACAGTATTCAGAAGTTGCAAGCAACATGTTGTTGCCAATAGGGGTGAGTGTCACTGGGTTATTCTGTGTAACCCTACCCAAAGATTCAGTGAGATTATTCAGAATTATTTGAGAAGGATAATTCAGCGATTAGCACAATTTTCGAAACATAAAAATGCCATCTCGTGTCCAGAATATGTTCAGTTTGCAGTAAGAAATTAGCACTAAATGCTACAGAACATAAAGAACAGTGCAAGCAGTCGCTCGCATTTGCTAAACACACTCTTGCGTAGGATTTTTTCCCAACACACTTACTTTTAATTATGTGAGCGGGCGTACCGGTAATTCCACAACAACGAGTAAAACGGAATTACCAAATTTACTCTAATTACTCTGGCGTAATTAAAATTTCAACCAGGCTTAGTTGCCAAGTAATGGACTGCTACTTGTGGAAAACTAATCTTGATCGGTTGTCTCTTTGGTCATGGAATTATTCCAGGTCATTAATGAAAACTTGTGTTAACTTTTAACATCATTTTCTTTAACTGCTTTTATTTGCTTGAATCGCATATATTTATAACTGAAAAATAAATAATATATTGGCACCTACATGTATCATCACATGACGGATGACAGAGATATTTGGAGTGGTGTTAATTTGCAGTGATGTGCTAAGTATGCAACTATTATTATAATGAGTGTAGCGAGATGTGTTCTACCCATTTTAGACCATCCATATTTCTCTATTTTGATCTCCCGATTTTTGGTTCTTTGCTGAGGGTGAGCCTCCTTATCTGAGTCTCACTCAATGAAATTTAATCATAGCTGGAATAAACATATTTATCCCAATGCACAGCTTTTTTAAGATGAAGCCACTGCAGATCAGATAGGGTGAGGGGAACTGGGCAGGTTGTATGTAAACACGGTTGCATACGTATCCGGCTGCGAATGTCAGACTATCATCATGTGTAGCCCAGTAATTGCACACCGGTAGCCGGGCACAGAAGAGAATCTACAAGGATAAGTGTTGACATGGGGTAGGTATTATAATATTAGAGGGCATTCACAAATATGTCAGTATAGTTTACTAGAAAAAATCTGTAGTGCTTCACTGTATTATACACATCAGTGAAATCTACCTCTCCCAGTTTCGCTCCCATTAGGCACAGTCAGTCCAGTGAGGTGTCAAAATTGGGTGAAACATGCATGCTGAGTTGGAATACGAAGGTCCCAATGATATTCCTGTACATCTTAAGGGTCGTCTAGAAATGTCATATTACTCTGGCTCAGCTCATAATAAGATTTCCGTCCCTTTATCCCCCTGCTGGTCCTAGTTACTTACTCTGCTCCCCAGCAGTGGGAACAGAGACCTCACCACACATAATTATCAGTGATTGACTCAGTTCCTGAAACAGGAAGGAGTGAGGAGGAAAATCTGCATCTGATAATTAGCTTGTCACACTGTAACTGGGTTGGGAGAACCCACGCCCATTGAAAAGAGGGGGGGCCCAGGCATTTAGTCCAAGCAGAAGAGTGGCTCCCCTCTGAAGTTTTGATGACAAGGTATTTGGCAATGCCCTTGGCTAGGGGGAGCTGAGACCCTTGCAGGGTTTTTTTTACAGAGAACACTAGGTGGTGTCATGTTGGATTGCCAAGGATGCTGTGCAGGAGGGCTGAGAAAGGAGTGCAAGAATGATGTGGCACCCTAAGATTGTCCAGGCAACTCTAGAAGTTTCCACCCCCCCTTATAACTTCCTACACAACTGGGAACTAGTAAGCAAGATGCTGGATGCCTAGAATGTGGCCACTGTACAAAATCAAAGAACTAAGGACTTCCCTGCACCTGTCCCCAGGTCTAGATGGGTCTCTCCAGGGTCAGTGATGCAGGCTCCACTAGGAACCAGTTGGGGGAAGATCTAGACTCCATTTCCACCCCAAGTGCCTTGCAAAACAAGACAGCCAGGAGGCCCAGGGAATTGTCAGTGTGGCTAGGAGGTTGTTCTGCTAGTTGATAGCAGATGGTCTGCGCAAGATGCCCCCACCAGTTGGAAAGGAGCACCAGGAATCAGGAGAGGAGAAGACTGCTGCAGGGATCCAGTAAAATCAGCTACCTGCTATATGTGCCTTGTAGAGTTCAGGAACATTCTCCTGGTGGTAGAGCTAGGCACCAGAGAGAAATTGGTAACTGTGTCTTTGTCTCGATATGGGTTTATTTCTTTTGACCAACCTGCCCTTTCATGTGGGAGAGCCATCCATCAGGGGGCCTGGCAAAATAGATTAACTTTACTCTTGTTCATCTAGAACGATTGACCTAGGTTCCCCTGATGTTCTGTGTGTTAACTTGAAGTTCTCCATGGGGTTCTCCTTGTGGTTATAAAATGTCTACTGTAGAAATCAAAACCACAAGGCTCATCTAGCAGTCATTGACCTAATCAGGTGCCTTCTGGCATCTCTCTCACCCGATGCACTTAAAATAGAGGTGGGGGATTTTAATTGTTCCTTTGAACCAATTGATGCTGGGTTTGGTCCAACTAGTGAAGAAGGGGATGAACTATGGGTGATACCTGCCACCAATTAGGAAGGGTTAAGCTGTTGTCTTGCAGCTGAATACTTTTTTCTTGGCAAAGGTTTGAGAGCATGCGATGGGTGACTCTTATAAGATAAGGAGGGAAGGGAAATCTTCAATCGGCAGGGAAGCTTGAGCCAAATAGATTATATGTTGCTGGATATTAGGCTATGACCCCTAGTTGTTGATCTTGAAGTGGTACAGTGGCAAGATAATGATCACAATGCCTTGGATCTCACTCTTCATCCTTTAAGGCCTAATACCTCCTCTAGTGCTAAAGGAACCATTCGACAGGAGGCTCGTCCCCTCAAGTGCCATGACTTGGATATACGTTAACACTAAACTGGTCAGCCAGATACAGCGGGAGCCATGAACGATGCTATGTTTCCTTTTCCCCTTATGTGTAACCACCTGCGAGTACTAGAAAACTCAGCAGACTATACCACAACAGGGGAAGGGGAAAAAAGGGACAAACGAAACAATAAAGATGCAGCAGCTTGGATACTCAAAGAAGCGCTGGCGTGGAGTTGTGTAGACCTCACTCCTATGGTAGCCCCGTGTGTCCTGTATAAAAGACACAACATGTCATACATAAATTCCCACATTGATTCTGGTTATCTATCAATGTAAATTATGTGAAGCTTTACACTTACATTTTAAGCTGCCGCACACATTCCACTCAAAAAGGCACATAATCTAAAAATAAAGAAAAGAAAACAAGCAATGTTTTTATCACTTATCCTCAGTGATAAGGTATCCTCTGTAGCACAGAGAATGTTAGATTCATAGCAATCAGATAATACCAAGTACTTATCTGCAACCAGGTAGTCCACTGGTTAATGGTGACTGCGTCTTTCAATACCCAAAAGAAGAATTCTTCGTATTCCGGATGACAGCTTGCAGAATAAAACCACAAATAATATTGCAACACCAAAGAACTCCGAGCCTCTCAATGGCTCTGATTCCACCACTCCGGTGTTAATTTTCCGTAAATCGCATACACGCGCTTACTGCTGCACAGGGCGCGCTCCAAACGCGAAGGATTGAGATATCGAATAGTGCTACCATGCGCTTTCACCAAATATGAGGCTCGTTCTGTAAAGCCATTTAGAAGCACTCCGGTGCGCTTACTGTTGCTGATGTCGCTCTCAAAGCACAAAGGGTATTTTTGAAAGTGAAAGCACTTCCACGCTCGCTTACTCGATTTCAAAGTTGCGTCTTAGTGCAAGGGATTTTGACGGTTCCAGCGCGGCAATGCGCTATCCGGAATGGCGTCTCTAGTCTTTACTAGAATACCGCTGAGTCAGAAGGTGATCCCTCCTCAAGGGCGGGAGACAAGCATCTAGGCGTGTCAACAAGCAACAGGAATTGTTGCCTAGCAGTTCATGGATCCGGGAACATGAACTCCAACATCAGGTGACAAGCACCTGAGAGCAATTCAGGAGGAGCTTATGTAGAGCAGGAAAGGGAGAGAGAGAGAGAGAGGATAACTGCTTCCTTCGGCATTCTGGGAGATGGAGTCCAGAACATTCACTCCCCATTCATGCTTTCATGTGCCTACTATGCCCAGGGTGAAATGTGACAGAACCCCCTCTCCACGACCGATGTCTCTGCGGTCCAACAGGTTTCCCAGGAAACCGTGTGTGGAAACGCCGCAGAAGGCCAGGGCAATGTAGATTGTTACGCGGCTCCCAAGAGCAATCCTCAGGACCATACCCTTTCCAATCAATGAGGTAGTGCACCCTCCCCCTGATACATTTGTAATCTAGTAGGTTTTGTACCTTGTACTCCTCCTCCCCTTCGATCTCCACAGGTAAAGGTTTTACAGACAACCTGGCACCAGGAAGACAAGGTTTCAGAAGCGAAACCTGAAACACAGGGTGGATGTGTCAAGTGGAAGGGAGCCTAAGCTTCATGGCTACAGGATTGATTACACTGTGGATGGAATAAGGACCTACAAACTTGGGTTGCAGACGGCTGTTTCCCTTAAACTTCAGATGTTTTGTGTTAAGCCATACCTTATCCCCCACCTTATAGGACGGCCCTGGTGTTCTTTTCCTATCTGCGTTATGCTTATCTCAGACTCTGGATGTTTCTAAATGTGCTCTGGCATTTTGTAACACTGCATTGAGATGTGCATGATGCTCCTGTATGGTAGGATGTGTGGAAGTAACTGGCTGTTCGAATGGCATCATATTAGGGTGATATCCATTGGACAGAAGAAGAGAGAACATCCTAACGAGAAATGGTCTGCATTATTATATGCGAACTCTGCCATCCACAGAGTGTTCTCCACTCCTCTCCTTGTTGTAAAGTGAAGCATCTGAGGTATTGCTCTAGGGTCTGGTTCAGCCTCTCAGTTTGGCTGTCGGTCTGAGGATGATAACTCGTAGATAGTCTGGTATCGATTTTCATGACATTACATAGAGCCTTCCATAACCTTGAAGTGAATTGGGTGCCTCTATTGGTAATGAGGACTGAAGGAAGACCATGTAACCGTACAACATGTTGTAGGAATGTAGTTGCCAATTCTCCGGATGTGGGCAATTTAGTTAGAGCTATAAAATGCCCCATCTTAGTTAAATGGTCTATGACTACAAGGATGGTGTTATAACCCAAGTTATGGGGCATCTCCACAATGAAGTCCATAGAGACAGTATGCCAGGGTGCCGGAGGTAGGAGTATCGGTCTGAGTAATCCACTGGGTTGTTGGTGCTGAGCCTTAACTTGCGCACATATGGAACAATCTGTGACATATTTTTCAGTGTCTTTCCTCAAGGGTTCCCACCAGGAATACCTAGTCAGATTCTGCAGGGTTTTTTGTTTCCCCGGGTGACCACTCAGGGGAGAATCATGAGTCCATTGCAGCACTTGCCGTTGTAGTGGTCCTTCCGGAACACGGAACATATAACCTTTTGTCATAAAACTGTAAGTTGTTTACAATGGATCGATGTTGTGGTTCCTTGATCACCCACTCTTGTTCATCTAGGTTTTCAATTTGTTTCTTTACATCTTCCAGGAATGCCGTAGACGTTGTCACAGCCATGGTTTCTGTTTGAAAAGAAGCTTTCTAAAGAATGATGGGAGGCTCATCTGCTGTAGCAAGGCTGGTGTCTGGAATCGGCATCGGTCTTGATAGTGCATCTGCCTTACCATTTTGTGGTCCTGGTCGGTACTTGATGATGAAGTCAAAGTCCGCAAAGAACAATGACCAGCGGAGTTGCCAAGGAGTCAGGGCTTTGGCACTCTTTAAGAAGAGTAAATTCCAATGGCCGGTGTATATTTCCACCCTATGTCTAGCCCCCATCAAATGGTGTCTCCATTCTTCACAGGCTCTCTTTACAGCCAACAGCTCTTTGTCGGTGATGATGTAATTTGTCTCGCAGGTAGACCATTTCTTGGAGAAGAAGGCAACTGGATGTAGCTGTCCAGTCTCTGGATGCCTTTGAGAAAGAATTCCTCCAATAGCGTAGTAGGAAGCGTCCGTTTTCACCACAAAGGGTTACCTAGGGTCAGGATGTCGCAAGACCGGGGCACTAGTAAAGCATGTTTTTAGCGTTTGGAAGGCCTGTTCCGCCGCATCAGTCCACTAAAAAGAGGATCCCTTTCGTAGAAGGGGTGTCATGGGTTGTATGATTTTAGAGAACTCTTTAAGGAACCTCTGATAGAAATTGGCAAAGCCAAGGAAGCTTTGAAGGGTCTTTACGCTAGAGGGTGATTCCCAGCGAAGTATGGCATCGGTCTTTTTCCATACAGAGACCACCGGGTCCGATGATGTACCCCAAGAATTCGACTTCTGCAGTGTGGAAAAGACATTTTTCTAACTTGGCGTAAAGAGCGTACCGTTGTAGGCGTTCCAGTACTGCTGCCACATGATGCACATGATCCTCTAGGGACACTGAGTAAATTAAAATGTCATCAATATACACGATGCAGGAGACATCCAGCAATCCCCTCAACACTTCATCCATGAAGTAGTGGAATGCGGCGGGGGCATTACAAAGGCCAGAAGGCATTACCTGGTATTCATACAGCCCAAATTTGGTCCGAAAGGCCATTTTTCATTCGTCCCCTCGCCGCACTCGTACCAGATGGTATGTTCCCCTGAGGTTCAGCCTGGTGAATATTGTGGATCCTTTCAGCTGATCCAGTGACACAGGGATCGAGAGCAGAGGATATCTATTTTACCTGTTCACTCTGTTGATTGCCCTATAATCGATGCTCACCCTTAAACCTCCTTCGCGTTTGGTATAAAGAACAGTGGTGAGGAAGAAGGGGATGAAGAAGGATGGATGAAACCAGAGGACAACAGCTTCTTCAAGTATAGTTGTAGATCGGTGGTTTCCGCCTCTGTGAGGGCATATATACGGCTGCATGGTATGCAGGCACCAGGCTCCAGGTGTATCACGCAATCGTATTCCCTATGGGGAGGCAGTTTGCTAGCTTCTTGTTCATTGAACACATCCTTATACTCCGAGTATTCCTCTGGTAACGTCGAGATAAGACACACACTCTGTGTCCTGCAACCGCTTGCAAGTAGAGCTGCTGGGTTTTCTGTTTGAGAAGGAATTGGGTTTCTGTCTCGTGTACAATGTTCCACACAAAATGAGGAATTCAAGGTAATTGTGCGGGCTGCCCATTGCACTAGAGGGTCATGTAGTGTAAGCCACGGCATTCCTAGAATAAGTTTAAAGTTCGGGTCATCAATGAGATCAAAATGTATGGTCTCGCAATGGGTCAAGCCGTTTTGCATCGGTATCCGGTGAGTGTGATAACGCACCGGTCCTGACGTCAGGGCAGTTCGTCCACTGCCTTTACTGGTTCCGCCATCTTTTTTCTGATACAGCGTATTCCTAGTTCTTGCGCATATCTCTGATCAATGAAATTGCCTGTAGCCCCAGAATCCAATAGAGCATGTACAAGTATGGGTTCTTCTCCCAAAACCTCCAACGTAACACACACATTCATATGGGCCACAGAAGTTTGTATCGTATTTGCCACAGCAGGGAATACCTCTACAGCTTCTTGCCTCAAACAAGGGGTCTCTGTCTTGTTGGAGCATATTAGTTTTCCAAATTCTCCGACAGATAGTCTACCACAGCCACGTTCCTGGATCCTTTGTTGTCTTTATACGTCGTCTTGGATTTGCAGTCTTTGATGTAATGTCCAGGCTTCCCGCAATACATACACAACTTCTGGCTACGTCTTCTGTTCCTCTCTTCTGTACTCAGCGGACCACGTATGCCACTTATTTGCATAGGTTCCATCCCATCAGAGAACTGGGAACGCTCTTCTGTTGGAGCTTTTGGTCGGGAAAGCAGGAACCTGGTGTCAAGACGCTGTTTATCACCCTTTCTTTCCTGAAGACGATGGTCTAGCTGTACTGTCAGGTCAATCAATTTGTCACAAGTAGCTGGCATATGGACTACTTGGGCTAAAATATCCTTTGGTTCACCTCGTAGTCCTTGGTAAAATAGAGAAGTTCTTTTTTCTGTAGGCCACTCTGTTTCTATGACTAGTCTGTTGAACGTGGTTATGTATGTTAAGAGGTCTTGCGAGCCCTGCTTCAGTGTAATGAGTTCCCTGTCTAAAGAAAGCTGGTGTGCCTTTCTATGAAAGAGCTTGCACATTTCATCACAGAAAGTAGGGAAGTCAAGTAACATGGGGTCATTCCTCTCAATTAAGGGGAAGGACCAACTAACTGCATTCCCTCCGAAAGCTGATTTCGACTGATCGTCCGGAAACACAGCAGGTTTGCACATAAAGTGCAACTTGCACTGACCCAAAAAATTGCCACACTTTTTTGGATCCCAAAGAACCTCTCGGGTGAGGCAAGTGGCAGCTGGAGGGGTTGAATCACTTGGAATGTGGAAGAGCCTGCTCCTCCTCCCTGGGCCTGAGACATGTCATGGGATGCAAGAGGTGGTAGAGTCCAATTCCTTATGTACGAGGGCCCCCTCGTGCCTGTCGGACTACTGCGAGACAGACCTGCTACCTCCCTTCTCATAGTGCCCATCTCGTTCCTCAAGTCTAAACTTTCCCCCGAAAGGCATCCACTTCCATTCGCAATGCTGTCAATGTCTCCAACACTGAAGTAAGAACAATGTTGGTATCCATCGCTCAGGCTGTATTTAACAGTGGGCTTGTCACTCTGTCATGACTTGGATATAGGTTAACACTAACCTGGTCAGCTGGATACAGCGGGAACTATGAACGATGCTATGTTTCCTTTTCCCCTTATATGGAACCACCTGCGAGTACTAGAACACTCAGCCGACTATACCACAACACGGGAAGGGGAGAAAAGGGACAAACGAAACAATAAAGATGCCGCAACTTGGATACTCATAGAAGCGCTGGCCTGGAGTTGTGTAGACCTCACTTCTATCGTAGCCCCGTGTTTCCTGTATAAGAGACACAACATGTCACACATAAATTCTCACACTGATTCTGGTTATCTGTCAATGTAAATTATGTGAAGCTTTGCACTTACATTTTAAGCTGCTGCACGCATTCCACTCAAAAAGGCACAAAATGTAAAAATAAAGAAAAGAAAACAAGCAATGTTTTTATCACTTATCCTCAGTGATAAAGTATACTCTGTAGCACAGAGAATGTTAGATTCATAGCAATCAGATAATACCAAGTACTTTTCTCCACCCAGGTAGTCCACTGGTTAATGATGACTGTGTCTTTAAATACCCAAAAGAAGAAATCTTCGTGTTCCAGATGACAGCTTGCAGAAGAAAAACACAAATAGTATTGCAACACCAAAGAACTCCGAGCCTCTCAATGGCTCTGATTCCACCAGAGAAACCACTCCCCTGTTAATTCTCGTAAAGCGCATATACGCGCTTACTGTTGCACAGGTCGCACTCCAAGCACGAAGGATTGAGATTTCAAACAGCGCTACCATGTGCTTTCACCAAATATGAGGCTCATTCTGTAAAGCCACTTAGAAGCGCTCCGGTGCGCTTACTGTGGCTGATGTCGCTCTCCAAGCGCGAAGGGTATTTTTGAATGTGTAAGCGATTTCAAAGTTGCGTCTTAGCGCGAGGGAATTTGCCGGTTCCAATGCGGCAATGCGCTATCGGGAATGGTGTCTCTAGTCTTTACTAGGACACCACTGAGGCAGAAGGTGATCCCTCCTCGAGGGCGGGAGACAAGCGTCTAGGCGTGTTATCAAGCAACAGGAATTGTTGCCTAACAGTTCAGGGATCCGGAAACAGGAACTCCAACATCAGGTGACAAGCACCTGAGAGCAATTCAGGAGGAGCTTATGTAGAGCAGGAAAGTGAGAGAGAGAAAGGACAACTGCTTCCCTCGGCATTCTGGGAGATGTAGTCCAGAACATTCACTCCCCATTCATGCTTTCATGTGCCTACCATGCCCAGGGTGAAATGTGACATCAAGCCATCATTGAAGTTTGAGGTGGAGTGTTATCGCCTCAACTGGGACCATTCAGAAGCAGATTTATTAGGCTCTTGCCACTGCCTTGGAAGCAGTCTTATTGATGGTGGTGGGGGAGTACCTTTACAGTTGCCTCATTGGGTGGTCTTGATACTATACACAACATCATGTTTTCCACTTATAAACATCTATTTATGGTAGAATCTAGGTTCCCCCCCATGAAGGGCAAAGTGGCTCTATGGTTCTCCAAAGCTTGTAGGGTTGCCCGGATATTCCTCCCAGATGCTATCAAGAGTGGCCAGAGGGATTCAATCAAGGAAGCAAGGGCCTCTTACAAAGCTACACTAGCTAGAGCTGAGCATGACTATGAGATGGAGAAATATAAAGTCCGGTTGAATGCAGCAAAATTGAAAGACCATCAGTTGTTTAGGCATACTTTGACAGATAGGGCTACGGATTTAGACACCCTGTTCAATTCTGACATCTCGTCAGCAGCATGTATTAACCATTTTTTGGTATTGTACATTGGGGTGGGGGCATTGAGGAGGCAAGGATTCACTCTGGTAGTACTGAGGGCCGCACTGTAATGAAAGTAGAGACTGCCTGCATAGAATGATTTACACAGGGAGGCCCTGTTTGAACTGACTGTATGTGAATTCAGCCCATCACCATACAGGAGGTTATTAAAGCCCTAGACTGCATCACTCCAGGAAAAACCCTGGGGTTAGATAAGGTGCCTGGGGACCTGTTCAACCCAGATAAGGAAATTTGGGGGCCTTATTTTATGTATTTTAATTGCATTTTGGAAGGGTTGCCCACTCTCCCCACTTAGGCAGGGGCTGAGATTGTACCAATTTACGAGAAAAGTTCTCTGTCCCTGCCATCCAATTATTATGCAATAAGCTTTATGGACAGCTCTCAAAAGCTCTTCATTTGTATACTGTTGGATAGGCAGTGCGCGGGCCTTATAACCCCCCTTTAAGGAGGGTTCAGATCAGGGACCAGTACCCTCGACCAAGTTTTTTTACTAAAAATCACATACTGGAAGTATGTCACTCTGGACAGTGGTCGGCTCTACATAGTTTTTGTTGACCTCTGCACTGCCTTTGATCTTGTGCCAAGGGAGGCCTTGAGGAATGCTCTGATAGATCAGGGTGCCCTGGAATATCTTGTTGATGTCATCAGGAGGTTGCATCAGATGAACTATGTGCAGGTTAGGTATATCAAACACAGGGGAGCTGACAACATCGAAACTGGTTGCAAGGGGGTAAGACAGGGCTGTGCTCCTTCCCCAACCATGTTTCTACTATATATCAGTGATTTGGCAGCTCAGTTAGAGAAGTGCAATCATTGAGCCCGAGCTAAGTGGGTAGAAGGTACTGGCCCTCCTGTTTACAGACAACATCCTACTGGTATCCAAATCCCTTATGGGCATCCAAAATCTCCTGGACCAGTTTGGCGTCTTCAGTGAGCAGAGAGGGCTTGGATCCACCTCCAAAAGATCAACTGATAGATGCATCAACGTTCTATTTTGCGAGTCCTTAATTGCGAAGTTTAAGGATTCGCATTTAGGGACACGCAAAATCAGATGCATGTAGGATTTGCTAAAATATTAGCAATTCCTAAATATTCCTTATCTGCGACTCGCAGAGTGCGATTCACAAATAAGGAATGACATCTCATTGATTCCTATGGGCCAAGAGGCCCATAGGAATGAATGGTGAGGAATTCTCAATTTGCGATTAGCAATTAGCTAATCGCAATTTGAGAATGCCATTTCAAGGGTGACGGGTGCCCAAAGGACACCCTGTTGCACCCCTTAAATTGACCTGGACACTGGTATTGCGCACACACATGTCCCAAGGACATGTGTGTGTGTAACATACAACTTTGAAAGATGCACTTTAGTGCATTTTTCACAGTTTTCGCTATTTACCATGAAGTTTGATTTCACAGTAAATAGCGACCCCTATCAGCGAAATCGCTAGCTATTTTACATTCATGCATTTCATTTAAGGAATCTCAATTTGAGATTCCTTAAATGCAATCGTAAATAGCGATTTATGCATTTGGGATGATGCATCCCAAATGCATAAATACCGGTCGCAGAGGGGCAGATTCTGAGAATCTGCCCCTTTGCAAACGGTATTTCGCTTGATGCATCTAGGTGTAAGTGTATGGTATTTAATCCTAGCCACAAACCTTGCCCAAACCTGTCTTTGAATGCTGCTTCCCTTGAGTGTGTTCGCAACTTTGAGTATCTGTGTCTCACCCAGATGGAGTATTTGTTTGGTCTGCACAAATCCACAAGAGCAAGTTGAAGCTCGAACATTATGCAGGGGGCATCTTGAGGGGTTTCACGGGTTCTAGCTTTTGACCAGTATCTCCGGACATTCAAATTTTCAATCTACAAGCACTAGGTGGATCTTTATGTGGAGGAGAATTGTGGGGACATGAGAAGGTCACTGTAAAAAGGTTTAAAAACGTATCTTTTCCCTAGGACAGTGTAATTGCCACGACAGCATAACATCACAGTGTTCTAAGTGTCAAGCGCCAGGATACCCTTTGGGTGACAGCACGCGCAGTACAAATAGGCGATACATACATTGGAGGTGGGTGAGATTCAATTCTTATGATCTTTGATGAATCTCCCAACCAGTACCCCACTCCTGTCACTACAGTTGGATATATACCACAGGTTCATTGCCCATAAAGCAGCCCTTAGACCTTTGATGTATTGGAGACAGCTATGGGCGTCTGTGGAATTTGTTCCATATCAACAGGGATTGAAGGAGCTACTTTGGTAGCCTGGAGTTTCCAGCATCTCCTGGTTTGTGCACATCAAGACATACCTAATAAAGCTCGGATGTGAACACCTGTGTACTAATCCAGGAGCTATGATCGGTGTGTCAAAGGCTGTACTTAAGGGGATTTACTGGAGGTATCTAGATGGAGATTTGAGTAGGAACTTGAGTATGGGTGCTTTCAAGGAATTTAAAAATACCTTACTCATGGAATAAAACATGGACTGCATTGAAACCCAATTTGCAAAAACTCTGTACATCAAATTTTGTTTCAGGGCCTTCCCATTGCGTACGTTTACTACTGAATGGGCACAATATGATACTGACCAAGACATGAGCTGCCCTTTCTGTCCCCGGCAAAGGAATGTATTATTAATTCATATTATATTTTTCTGCCAAAGATATTATAACCACAAGAAGAAGTGGATATAACCACTCTGTTGGATTATGGGAATTAGGGACTTTAGGATTCTTTCTACAGTCCTCGGCTCTAATACAGCACCCTTGATCATATTTTCTGTGTCCCTTTTTTTATTGGGAGTGTGGAGAACCAAACAAGGCTGTGTAGGGCCATGAATACTGCATTGGGCTGACCCTTGTTGTTGATAATGTGACACACTGGAAATATTTTAGCTCCACCATCTAACTTAATAGCTTTCTCTAACAAGTTGCTAGTTTTCTATTGGAATACTGAAGTATACGCTATTTGGCTGTAGCCCATTTTGTGAAATTTCATGACTAGCAATGTTTACAGATTATGCTCATACTTACATACTGCTCAATAATGGCTTTTTGTGATGGCCTTCAAGGATTTTTTTGGTTTTATCCTTATTAAAGTTTTTATATAAATTATATTGATGTGAACTTTTAATGCAGAACTTGCTGAATAAAGATTATATTGTATGAAATTAGCCCAGATATTCAACATCGGCCCAATGAAGTTTGAGTTGTGCTCTTTCGGGACTTGTCCATTTAAACCTGACTAAACTGAAAATGGAGTTAATGACGCTCTGCTCAGATCTTCTTTTCATACCCCTTGCATTGGCCAAGCCCCTGGAGTTGAGGCAAATGCATTTTCTTTTACCTAGAAGGGGAGCGGGCATGCATGAGTCTCCCTCACTAGATTTTATGTCAGACCTGGAGACCCCATCTCCCAGGGCAGAATGTGAGCATGGAGTCCCAGTTAATCCAATCCCCTGAGACAGAAGAGACAATTGGGTATGTGTGGTCAGGAGACTGCCCACCATACCCTCCTGGCCAAGAGATATTCTGGTCAGGTCAGAGTAGACAGCTTGTGCTTTTTACGCTCATAGTAGTATATTGCACACAGGGGAGAGAGCGGAAAGGAAGCTGCTAGCTGCTGTGCTGAGAACCAGAGAGTACGGGCAGCCAGCTGGGTTGTGTGGGCCCTGGGGCTCCCCCGCACCCTCCACCATTAGTGTCCTGGGTGGGACCAGGTCATACTTACAATTACAAAAAAGCAACAAAAGAAGGAAAAAGCCAAAACCTAATGCAGTTTAGTTACTTATTAAGTATTTGTTCTTTTGCGTCTGGTGCTCCTCATAATGCTCAAGCGGGACCTACCTGAAACATTTCTCTCCATTGCAGTGCCCCAAGGAGGGGCAGGGGCACCACCAACATATTTTGTAGGTGTTGTGGATGGGCTGCAGGGAGTACAACAGCTCCCAGGAATGATTTAATGAGTTCACTCTTTGTCTACCAGGTCATAGAATGCATGACTTCAGGAGACTTATCAACATTGTTTAACACCTTCGACGCTGATGACGGAACCGCTCTGTCATCAGCCGCGGTGGCGCTGTGCTGATGACGGAGCGGTTCCGACATGGCCGCCCGACGTGCCTGTGCGGCGCTGATTTCGCGCCTGCGCGGCGCGTTCTATTGAGCGGGCGGGGCCATGACCGAACCGCTCCGTAATCAGCACAGCTCACCCGAGGCTGGTGACGGAGCGGTTCCGTCACCAGCGTGTGAGCGCCGCGTGGCCCCCCCCTGCCCCCTTAGCGCTGCGGCAGAATAGCCGCCGCAGCGAAGGTGTTAAGCCTTCCCGTGGCAGAGGTCCACTGCTATTCAGCTTTGGAGTGTGGGGACCGCTAGTGGTTGGTCCTATGACTGCATTAAGTGGCCTGATGTGTTCAAAGAAAGACTTTAACATGTGTTTAATTTTGGTTTGAATATAAATGCTTTATTGGTACTGAAGATTGTTGGATATATCAATTGCCATATTCACGATCACTGCATTTTGAAATTGTTATTGGTTTCATTGTTCTAAAGGGCGTATCTTAATCTGTGCTTATTGCTTAAATGGTGCAGCAACCCCTTGACACACCAAATGGGCTTGCCTTAAATTTTAAAGTAGTGCCCCCTTGACAAAGTAAAAAAACTTGTCTTAAATATTGATGTGGTTACTCCTTGATAAAGTCACTGGGCTTTCCTTAGATATTAATGTGTGGGCCCCTTGACAATGCTGAATAGGCATACGTCATTTAAAATGACACCCCCCCTTATATTGTGACTAGCAGCCCGTCCCGACGTTGTCCAGGTATGAAATAGAATATGTGTAATGTGTGTATTTGGCAAGGGCAATTTATTTTAAAATCTCGCGGTAGACAACATTTTTTGTTTCATTAAAATAGGGATGGAGAAGGCCCAGCTGTAGCTCTGGTTGATGTTAGCAGGCGCATGTTATTGGTGTAGTGATCCGCCGCCTGAGCCCGGCTATAGCCCTGGTTGATGTGTAATGTCGTTGAATGAGAGAGTTATCAGCCGCGGGAAAATCCGTTTAATGAGAGAGTTGAGTGACAGCGAGTAGGAGAAGCTGCAGTAATTGTCCCCGCAGACACGCTCATTTGCGTGTTCCCGCGCTTGAGGCCCAGATGAAGGCCTGTTTGATGTTAGCAGGCACGTGTTCCCCCGCTTGAGGCCCAGCTGCAGCCCTGGTTGATGTTATCAGGCGCGTGTAATTAGTGTACTGATCTGCCGCCTGAGCCCGGCTAGAGCCCTGGTTGATGGTAGCAGGCGCGTGTATTTTTGTTGAATGAGAGAGTTCAGTAACAGCGCGCAGGAGAGGCTGCAGTAACGTTACTTACCAGGCCTCCAGGTGAACGCGTTTGTCATGCCCCCAGCACATGGCCACAGCAGACGATCTTCTGATTAATGTACGACCCACAAGGCATGAAGGGCGGAACGTAGCACACGCCCCCAGGGTTTCTCACACCCCCAGCGTGCCCCTTGATGCGGCGCAATTGCGTTCACATGGCATGAAGGCCGGACACACGCCCCCAGCGTTTGTCACGCCCCCAGCGTTTGTCACGCCCCCAGCGTTTGTCACGCCCCCAGCACACACCCACAGCCCACGATGTGATGGCTGTACCACACGCCCCCAGCGTTAGTCACGCCACAAGCCCACGCCCACAGCACAACGCAGACACGCCCACAAGGGACTACTTTGCTGGCACGGTTCTTTTACCTTTTAAATGTATAGAGGAGTTGGCCTAACGGCTAAGGCGCTCGATTTCGGACCTGGGGATCTGGGTTCGAGTCTTGGTAACGACCCCAAACATCCTGTGATTCTGGGCAAATCACTTAATCTCCTCGTGCCTAACAAAAATGAATGTGTGTCCTCATGTAACGTAACTGGTGCTATGTAAAGCGCTCTGATACCTGATTCAGTTCGGGTCAAGTTCGCGCTATATAAAACTCCACAAAAAAAAATAAAAAATATGGGGACCGTCTGCATAGCCTATGTCCTTCTGCTGCAACTGCCCTTTCCAACACAGTATTGGGTGTTGTGATTGGTGCTGTGGTTACTAAGATTACCCACCTCAAAGGTTTCGGCTCTCTCTTTATAATATTAGTATGGATGTGGTGTAGGTGGGGGATTCTGTGATTGAAGGGTTCATGACCCCCTAAGTATTTCCATCTACCTTATATATATATTTGTAATTAATAGATAGTATTTTGTAGTATGCATAAAAAACATTTGCTTTTCCTTTTCCAATGAAAAAGCAGTGACTGGACAATACTATTTCATGCATTGTGTTGTGTGCCAGGGAATTGGGATCACTAGCCCACACTACCTCCCCTCAGTAGACCTTGAACTGCCCTGCTTAGCTACCCTGAGGTTGTCAAGTGCTACAATGAGGTACATAGTTCCCAGTAAGGAGACAATCCTTGACCTATTACTTGTGCTGGCCTCACATACTGCAATATAATAACCACATATCTTACACTGACAAAAGATTCGGTACAGTGTTGTTTTACAGGAGACAGGTTTGTGCAGAAAATAAATGTGCTGATGGAACAGGAAATGTGTTGCAGGAAACATTCTATTTTCAAATTAGTTCCCATGCTGATATCCTTATATGAATTTTCAATGACCTTGCATTCGAATTTTTGTCAACATATTTCAAAATTGATAATTTCACACGATTTTCATTAAATTCATTTTGTTTTTGTGGTCCATTTTGTAAAGCTGAACTATTTTGTGTCTCATTAAGCCAATTCATGTGATAGAAGTTCCCTATCGTGCTCCACCTGATTTGTTATGCTTGAAGGGCCTACTCGGCCTTCCCACGGTCTGTTGGACTCACAATTCGCACCTGCACATTTCTGGGTAGCCATACAAAACAGCACAGAGCTCCACAGAAGAAATGGTCCAGTATAGCGCTGAGTGTGAACAGAACATTTTACAAGGGTGTTCTTTCATCGGTCCATGTTCTTTTCTGCAGAAGTGTTGTTTGGCAGTTTAGTATCAATATTCATATTTTGTTTCTGTAGGGGTAATTGAACATCCTTGAGATGTGGAATACGGAGCTAGAAAGCACCTTGTTGCAAATTATCGCTCAAGTGCTGTCTAGGAAATCCAACTCAAACCATTTTCCCTGTCAGATGATGTGCTCTGTGGTCTTTTCCGGTAAACTGGCAGTCCAACATTACTTGGCCTGAATAAAGAACTTTTTCAGCTATAATCAGAATAAGGGAAAGATTTAGAATAAGTGGTGCATCCCTGCATATAACCATGGATGCGCCTCTTAGTGTGCGCTGGGGCTCCGCCACCATTGGTGCGCCGCATTTACAATGCAGCGCACCATGGGGCAAAAACGGCACAGATGCGTGACGCATCTGTGCCATAAAGGCGGTGCATTGCTGGAGTTGCGTCTCAAGCGCCATGCAGCTCCAGCAATGCTCTGGGGGGTCCTATCTGTCCAATGCTGAGTCAATCCTTACGCCTGCTTCAAGCAGGCGCAGGGTTTTGACACAGCATGGGCACAAAAGTGACTGAGTGAAATCTTGTAGATTTCACTCTGCCACTTTTAGGAGGCGTTCCTGCGCCGGAACGCTCCCCCCTGCGCAGGAACGCCTCCTTCTGGCGCAGGGCTTTACAACGTGACGTATCTCCTAGATGCGTCACGTTGTAAATACCCCGCACCATTGTGCATCTCTTGCGCCGCAGCTGCGTCACAAAAGATACGCAACGGCAGCGTAAAAGAGGCGCAAGGGGCATGTAAATCTGCCCCTTAGTTTTTATCTCTGCTTGTCAACACCAGCCGGAATAAGCTATCTAGGGGCTATCTTCGCCACCCTTCTGTTGAGTATACGCTATACATTTCTTCACTCTCTACATCTCGTCGATTGCACTACCCACCCAGCTACACAAATTAATTATTTTGAATGGGTTTTTAACCATTGAGGAAAGTGTGTAAGTCAGTAAAGCAGTATTCGTGCTTACCTTCAATATGCCTAAATATTTTGCAATGCAGGTTTAATGCTGTTCTATATTATATACTAAAGTCTCTTTACAAGCAACCTTTTTCTGCCCTCAATCTGCTATTGTTGGCCATTTTTTTCCTGTCAATAGGCCAGATTGTCATTCGTGAAGAAAAGAGAACTGCTTAGTAGGAAAGGATCGTCTTTGGCCCGTAATCAGAGCCTAACAAGGACTCATTGTCACAACAGCTTACCTCCAGTGACAGGATGGCCCTAGGGACAGCCTAAAGCATTGTTCCAGGACTTCATAATAGATGACAGTTCTTAGGAGGGCTGCACAAGGTCGTCAAATGCTCAATCAATTATGTTGTATTCCTTCGGCAAGGTCTCACACGGATGGAGCATTATTAAATGTTCACAATTTACAGGAGAATCCTCAGGGACTTCCGGTTCCTTTCTTTGAGAACTATTTATAGAACAGAATGTGGGTCTTTTCACCTAGGCCGCCTGAGCTGACAGTCACGTTTACTGTACAATGTATGTTAAATGATGAAAACAAATTTAGAAACACAGAAGCACAATATCCATAAATGTCATATCTCTCCTGCTGAAGTTTTTATCGCCATTATGTGGCACTTTGTTAAAAGTCAAAATGAGAAAGTTCCACACATTTTCTCAGTGACCTTTGACGTAAAATATGCAGACTCATAATTAATTAATTAATTAATTTTGAAGTATTGGGGTATGGAAAACAGTGAAATGCTGCGGTAGGTAAAGCGTTAGATCACAAACCCAGTGGTTCCTAATGGCACTGAACTATTTGGCAACGAATACAATTAGATAACGCGTTGGGTTCAGTATACTATTTCATGTAGCTCCATCATTGCAGTGGCTACTTTCTTTTGGAAACATATTTTAATACTTAAAATGGCTGAATTGTATTCTTGTAAAGTTCAGCACCTTTTCCGGTGGCCTTGTTCCTCTCTGTGCTGTTAACTGAAGTCACAGGTCACCAATTACAATATGTGTGACGAGATGTGAGGTTACAAATAAAAAACAAAAATTATACATATGGTACCCCAATCAGCATGTTACCAGTATTTTGCAAGCCACTGAAGAGTTCTGTGACTGTATAGATGCTTGAAGTCACGGGTCAAGTGTCTTTATAAGATCACAGAACTCAGCTGTCACTGGCCCGCCTCACTATGTTGCCGCTTGGTGCTCCTTTCCATGCATAGCACCCATTTTCAATGACGTGATGTGGTTACTAGTGATGCCAAAATAATGTTCCAGTCAAGGCAGCATTCCCATTCGAGTAACACACCTATGTCATTCCCAGCTATGACATTGTGGTTGCTAAGTATACACAATGTACACCCCTCTAATTGCATGGACATCAATTTAGGGTCAACCGTTGCGACCCCTGCCACCTTGTGTGTGACATCAGGCTGTTTGTCAGCCTTGGTAAGGGCTCTGGTGGCACAAAATCTGCCGCAGAGTGAGCAGTGCTTGATTGCACTGCTTTGCTGAAGCTCTGCCTGCAGACATATCATGGTGGACTGCAAGCTGGGCCTGGGAGGGGGACAAACCTTGTTGCTATGGTGAGCCCGGGTCAGGTCGGCTAGCGCAGCCCTTGATTTGATGCACTGCATTTATCTACTGCGGGTCTGGGGCAGGAAGCTGAGCGAATGAGCACAAAGCGAATGCAGCATGGCCGGGTAAGATTGGACAGTGAGTAACTGCATGTGCTACAGCTAGAAGCATATGTGTGTAAGTGTGAGCGTGAACCTACTGCACCCTACTCTAGCTGAGGACGTGGCACCTAGTGCGGAATATGCACCAGCATGTTTGGGACAGCCGGACAGTTACCAGGGCAGTCAATCTGGTATGGCAAAAGTGCTACCAATGATAAGTCCTCTGGCAAAAATGATTGTCCAGTCCCCGCATGGCTGAAAAACCCATGCTGACACGTTGTGGCCTCGGAGTTGAGTTGGACTTGTGCCTGTTGCGTGGGTGTTGGGTGTCAAGTCTCTAGAGGGACTGACTAGAAGCAACTCAAGTTTGGGACCAGGCCGTGAGTGACATGCATCTCTTAATTTTCACTCTCTGACTGAGTTGGATGGTAGGACCTTGGGCAGGCAGCTGAGGTTGTGTGAGAGTTAGACTGATTGAGTTGTCACATTAACTTGACTAGAGTCTCAACGTTCCGGCTCCCCTTGTGGTGGTGCCGGTCATATCGACTCTTGTGAGCTGCGGGCCCTTGGCAAACCTCTAATGAAAGCAACAAGTAAAGTAAAGTAAGATGAGATTATCTGTTTTTGGAGTTAACAAAGGTTTTTAAATGCCCTGAAAAACTTCGAAAATGATAGTTAAAGAACACAAATTTCAGGTTCAACCCTTCTAGTGATCTAGCCATCATTTAGATAATGTGAATAACACATTAATTGTCATTGTTTTATATTGAACACTGCATTGCATCCTTGTGGGCACAGCATGTACATGGCAGTCAGTGCTAGTGGTCTGGCCAACAAGACATTGGCTGTTTTGAACACCACCCAGGCTGGAATGCCCATACAGGGCATTGGGCGACAGGCAGGCATTTACCTGGAAAGATGGTGGGCAGGTTTTGTTAGTGGAAGATGACTTTGCAGCAGTGCAGCAGTTTTAAAAGTACTAGAAAGTTTCTTGTATATTCAGAAATTTTCAGGCAACAATAAAATTGTCAAGTTAATTCTGATGTTTTATTAGTGTACCTGCTGCAGAGAGATATGAGTATTGTCTAGTGGCAGTTTTCACTTATCCAAGGTAGCACCGAGGGTTAGTATGCCTGCTGCAATGAACTGTAACATGCATTTCGAAGAACAATATTTTATGTGGATAGCTCAGTGGGTAACTGCCTTTGCTACAGAAATTCTGTGGTTACTGTGTACTTGATAAGTTACATTCATAATCTAGCACAGTGAACTATGAACTGCCATCTAAATCAATAAATCAATTAATAAAAATGTATAGAGCACAGCAACTCACCTATGAGGGTCTCGAGGCACTGGAGATGTTGGCTGCTGTGTGGTGGTTTGGTCATTCTTTAGTTCTTCCTGAATTGCTGGAGCGACTGTGTGGTACTGAGTTCCAGGGGAAGGTTGTTCAGTTTTGGCTGCCAGGTGCGAGAAGGAGCATCCTCCGCTGTTGGTTTGGCTGATCTGTGGGGTATGTACGAGGAAAAGGGAAGTGGATTGAAGATCTCTGGTAGTTGATAGGTATCTGTGGGGTATCTGTGAGTAAAAGGGAGACGGATCGAAGATGTCTGGTAGTTGATAGACGGTCAGGCATTTGTTGATGTATGCTGGTCCTTCATTGTGGCAAGGCCTTGTAAGCATGGGTAACATCCTAAATTGGCACCTCTTGTGAATCGGGAGTCAGTGTAGTTTCTTGAGATGGACTGTGATGTGGGTGCTTCTAAGGAGGAAAGAATGTTCAAGATAGATAGATTTTTTTTGTTGAAAAGTGTATTATCCAATGATATTCCTTTATTTCACAGTGACATGATTTTCTGTTTTGTTTTTGATTTTTTTGTGGTTTTGTACGTGGCCATTCTTGAAAACTTTGGATCCATATTTGTTGTAGTCGTCTGCAGATCTCAAAGACTTTCTGGGTGGAAATTGTTGCTGGTGCCACTGACGTAGATGGTCCTCCAGCTTTCTTCTATTTGATTGCCAGTTAGAGAGGTTTTCTATGTTAGCTTTTAAGATGCTAGACCATGGACGTCATCCCACATGAATATTTCTTCTTTGTCCCTCTAGAGTGGATCTTTTCACAGAGTGTGCATTGTACTAGATTTGGAGCAGTTTGTGATTGCTTTTGAGTTTGGGTAAAAATGGGTAGAATTATTGGTGTTTTATAGTTCTGTTTTATTCATGAGATCAGAAGTTATTTTTTGAAATTGTTGTTTTTGTTAAACATGTTGTTAAAATAAAGTTAAGCAATTATGTTACTGAACTGCTAGACTCAAACTTTGTGTAAAATATGTTTAAATATCTATTTTACATGTTGTCATTTGTATTTGTGACTGCTGATGTCATTGCAACCTTTGGTGTTGCTGTGAAGAATGAAAATGCATTTTTGATTTAGTTATCTCGAAAAATGTATACGAAGGGGAAAGTTACATTAGATTCTTACTAAATAACTACACTGAAACTTTATGTAACATATGTCTATATATGTGCTTTACACTTTGTCAAAAACACTTGGTATTGGCAGTATGTCCTTGACAATTGAACTCATAGAATCACACAGGAACTACCTGTGCAATCATGAAGGACGTCCTTTCTCCACCACTCTGCGAACGCACTTCTTGGCACAGTACTAGTTGGGGGGATGAAGTCCCTGTGGCTATTGAGGGTTGTTGGGGGCTGAGTACCCCTCCTGCTAAGAGGTCTTTGGAGGCCATGCCTCCTTTCTGTTCTACTCTGCAAACTCATCTTGTGGCACACTACTGGTTGAGGAATGAAGTTCTCTTGAATGCTAAGGAAACTTGGTGTCCAAGAAGCCCTCCTTGTACTTTCTGTAAGTTCTACATAACGGGATACCTGCAAACTGGTCAGAGGGCCCCTCGCTTTCCCAACCACTCTGGAAAACACCATTGCTTCCTAAAAAAACATAGAAATTCACTTTAAAAAAATAAAGGCCGCCCAATTTCATGAATCAATTCTTATACAATTTTTTTTCTAAAATATTGGCAAACCATGTGGCCCCTCTCATTCATAGTTTAGTCTCTGATCAACAAAACTGGTTTGTTGCAGGGAGGGACACCTCGGCTCACGGTAACACTGCTATCACAGTTTTTGATGTATCCGGCAAATTAAAAGAACATATTGATATGATAATGCTGGATGCCATGAAAGCTTTCAATAAAGTGGCATGGGATGCACTCTGGTCTACTATGACTATGTTCGGACTTGGAAGCTGGTTTATTTCTCTGGCTCAGAAATTATATACGTACCGGGTAGCCAAAGTTAAGTTAAATGGCTTATTATCAACATATTTCCCAGTTCGGAGAGGCACATGGCAGGACTGCCTACTCAACCCACCGTTATTCTCCCTATACTTAAAACCTTATGTAATAGATCTTTTGCGGAATCCTGGGATCCTCCCAGTCTGCTTGAATGGAATGGAACTTAAGCTTACTGCGTGATTTTGCTGACTTTTCTGTTGATCCAGCAGACGCTATAGCTCATATTTCAGAAGAGGCTTAACTTCTTTGCTTCTTCTCTGGATACAAACTCAATTTAGTTAAAACGCAGACTATCCTGAACTATCAACTGTATGCCCCGTCAACATCTTTAGGGGTCTCAGATACCGCTACACATTTAGGTATTTGCCACAGTAGCCAAATGGAGGACATAATCGCACTAGATTATGAGTTAGTTTTTAAGTCAGTTACAGTTAAACTACGATCTTGGTACAGGCTTCCTCTTAGCATCCTCGGCAGGTGTAACATTATCAAAATGTATATTTTCCCTACGTTTTTATATTTATTTTGCTCCATCCCTCTACGGGTCCCAGGATCATTTCATAAACGTCTTGAAAGTGTTATTGGTAGCTTTATCTGGGAGTATAGGTGGGCCAGAAGGGCTCTAAGATTTATCAAACTGACTTACAAACGGGGGGCTTTAAGCTCCCAGATTTTAAGCTATATTACTGGGCTGCTTTTGCCAGGCTGATGCAGAGTCTTTTAAACGTGCGGGAAGCCGGTTTATCTTCACTTGCTTCCCAACTAGCTTGTGGACCAAAGATTAGGTTTATTCTCTACAAGATCACAGTTCCTAACTTCTACAAAAGGGTCAGGTTTCAGGTAGATAGGGACACAACTAGGACATGGCAGAAAATCTGTGGGGTACACTCTTTGCCTCTGCTACACTATTTCACTATCTTCTGGGGCAAACCAATATTTCCAGAAATATTTCAGGAAACGTTGGGAAAGTCTGGCATTATATGGGGGTCAGCAACCTAGTCAGTTGTATGATGGCCGGGAGTTTTGCTAATTTCTTTCACTGAAAGAGGAGTTTGGGCTCCCTCAGAATTGTTTTCTTTTTAAATACTTGCGAATATGGGATTCTTTCATATACGGTCGGAAATTGCAAGATATGCCATTTCCTTCCTAAATATTGTCTGGTATTTATGGAAACCTTTAATAAACAAAGAGATTCTATCAAAAAAGTGATAACGTGGTAAAATTTTAATTAGTTTCAATTTTTCTAACAAACGTGCTAGGCTCTCTCTTAAAGGTGAAAAGACCAGAGCGCAATGTGCTTTTTAAAAATACCCCTCACACACTAAAAAAATCCAATAGTGTCATGCTTCATCATAGGGGTCTTCCCGCCCCTATAACGGGACGGGGCGTGCTACGACCAAGCGAATACGCGGGAGCACTTATATTGTGACAGTGACTATTTGTGAGTGCACAGGTGTCAGTGAAGGTGTAGGGACCTCAAAAAAGTGAATTAATAAAAAATATAAAAATTCCCTGGCATAGTAGAAAAAATACTTTATTCACTTCTCTAGCTGGGAACATTAAGAAGGGGTTGTGAGGTAGAGCAGTAGCTAGCTACCTAGTCGACATGTTTCGTAAGCAGTCCCCTACTGCTTACTCATCAGGACCAAAAAGCGATCCCTACTAGAATATACTCAGTTCTACAGAATATGCCTACTGTCCTACAAACAGCACAGCAAAAATAAGCTGACTGTTTTGTGCTCCGGGGCATGAGTTGGCCCAGTGAAGCAAAAATAATGATACAAATAGTACCAAAAAGGGACCTATTATGGTCTCTGTGGAGAAAAGGAAAAAGAGAAAAAAACAACACGTATGCGTAAATTTACATCATGATCCAATGGTAGGTACAGATATTTAATTATGTACCAGTATGCCTTATTTATCAAAAGCAGTCATATCCCTTGGTACATTGGGAAAGGATATTGCATTAGTTATAAACAGCGTCCTATAGCTGGTTATAGAAACAGGGACCTCAAACTGCTCGGTTCCCCTGTCATCTCGTCACACACATACACAATCACGACTCAATGCATTACCACTAAACAAGCAATTCAAAGGAAGGGACCTCCTTTACCTTTGGTTTCTATCAGAGAAAATATGAAAACGCTAGCCGTTATTAGCGATATTGTGAACACTACAATACGTACACTTTTTAGTTAATTTCAATGCCCCATGAGTTTGCAGGCGAGGGGTGTTCTTCCGCGGTACTGTAAAAACAAAACCGCACCTTGGTTTTAATTGTTGCACAAAGACCAAAACTATTGTTTGTGCCCGTGACCCGTTTTTTAAAGACTCGAGGTCAGAGTCTATTACTCACATGTCCGGCGAGGAGAAGAAGCATTGTTCCCACCCCTGTGCTACTCCGAGGAATACCGGGCTTGAATGTCTCGTGTTTCTTAAGAAGTATTATTTCCGCATTGTCACCCGGCAGTCCTGTGTATGACTAGTGCGTCAACCTCCCAAAATGGCCGCCACCTGATGGAACAATGTGAGGAGAAGGACGGGAGTCTTTCTACTCTTTCTTTTCTCGGGGTGAAGGGGCGCAATAATTTGGGAGACACGCGCATGATTAATAATATTCTTTTTGGTTCATGAGGAAATTCTTAATAAAATGGTATGGTCGTGTTTTGACATTTGTCGGTTATCAGTACAGACATAGTGCTCATACCATATCCCGTTACATTTATTATGTCTATGTTTGGGAAGCAAAAAAACCAAGGGTTCACAGGGCCGGTGTTATCGCTCTATCTAGTAATTGTAGTGACACAGTCAGAGGAATGCATGCCCTTATTAATTGTAGTTACACAGTCAGAGGAATGCATGCCCTTATTTACGTTGTCAAACATGGCATTCTCATTAAAGAAAATCGGAAAAGTTTTCTGGGGTAGTGAGTGGATCTACTCCAAGGGGGATACATTAAAGTTGAGCCCAAGGGATATCATCGTTCAACCCAATCTTATGTGACTGAACACGAAACACCCATCTTTGTTCCTTCTCTAAGAGGGTTCTCTCGTTGCTGACAGTTTCAATCACGGTCCATTGAATTTCTTCTGGTTTATGACCCATTTCAAGGAAGTGATTGGTGAGTTTTGTACTGGATTTCCTGCATTTTATTGTACTCTTGTGTTCGCCTATCCTGATCTTTACTGCCCTGCTCGTCATCCCTACATATTCAAGTTTGCATGGACAGGTGATCAGGTATACGACGTTCACACTGTTGCAGTTACTGAAACCCCTTTGTTCCCAGTTTGTTCCATTGTTGAATGTTATCTTCTTGCTCTTCTGAGTAAGGCAACAAACCTTACACCCTCCACATGGATAGTGGCCTTGGACAAAGTTCGGATTTCTTTGTACGTTGTTAGTGTCCGATTTCGGTCTTGTATGAACCAAAACGTCTCTTAAACTCTGGGCTTTTTTGTGGGCAAACATGGGTTTGGGTATCTGTAGGCCTCCACTGTTCAGGATACTCCAGTTTTTGTTAATGATTTTCGTAACCAAATTGGAGCTGGTGTTATATGTGGTTACGCAAATAGGTCTTTTTTCTTCAACCTTTGGTATCTTAGGCTCCAGTAGGCTTTCACAGCAGTTGTTCTTTGCTCTCGTGTATGCCTGGTTGATGATGCGATCTGGATACATCCGTGCTTTCAATTTCTTTTTCAAATCCTCTGATTGTTTCTTGAAATTGTCAATCTCTGTGCAGTTCCTGCGTAGGCGCAGGAACTGACCATATGGGAGATTATCCCGCAGGTGTCGGGGATGGAAGCTGTTATACATAAGAAGGCAGAAGTGAATAAAGTATTTTTTCTACTATGCCAGGGAATTTTTATATTTTTTATTAATTCACTTTTTTAAGGTCCCTACACCTTCACTGACACCTGTGCACTCACACATAGTCACTGTCACAATATAAGTGCTCCCGCGTATTCGCTTGGTCGTAGCACGCCCCGTCCCGTTATAGGGGCGGGAAGACCCCTATGATGGAGCATGACACTATTGGATTTTTTTAGTGTGTGAGGGGTATTTTTAAAAAGCACATTGCGCTCTGGTCTTTTCACCTTTAAGAGAGAGCCTAGCACGTTTGTTAGAAAAATTGAAACTAATTAAAATTTTACCACGTTATCACTTTTTTGATAGAATCTCTTTGTTTATTAAAGTTCTGTTAGGAGGGTGATTCTATCAGTACCTCTACGCTCCCCCTTTGTTTTGGATTTATGGAAACCTGTCAAAACTTCACTTAGTTCATTGTATCAAATACCTATTTCATCAGCACAGTATTATGAAATGCAGATATCTGCTAAACTCGGCCCGCTTCTTGCATCTGATGTCACTGCAATCGTTATATAGGAGGCCTTGGACACCATAGATCAATCAGTAGCCTCTGATAGTTTGAAATTGCAGCAGCAGAGGACAATCTTTCTGTTGTATTATACGCCAGAGCTTATATCCAAATGGGCAATTCTTAGAGTTTCTGATAAAGTGTATTGCCCTAAATGGAAGCTTGATGCTGCAGATCTTAAGCATATGTTAGCTGATTGTCCTATGGTAAAAGCATTCTGGAATGACATCTCCTCTCTGCTAATAGGATGCATAGGTCGGGAGTTTTGGCTTACTGACAAGGAAATCCTCCTTGGGTTTAAATATCAGGCTACCCATCATGAGAAGTCGCTTGCCTCTATCATGATTGTATGTGCTCGTCTATGTATCGCTAGGGTTTGGATAAACCATACTACCTAAATTGTTAATGTGTTCCGGTGCTTGGACAGGTGTTTGAGCCCAAATTGGCCCTGGCCGAGGTCAAAGGACTCCATTCTTTCTTAAGATTAAAAAGGGTCTGGGCTTCTTTGCAATAGGAATAGCCCTGTTGGACCGTAATATTATAATTTCTGAACAAAACAAAAACATTTTCTTTTCTATTCCTGTTTGCAGCTTTTCCTTGATTTTGTTTTATGTCTCCTGTTCTGGGTTTTACTCAATTATGCTCTAATTATGTGCACTATCCTTTGTATCTATCTTAATTGTTGCTAATTGTTATTTTGTTTTGGGTGGCATTCATTTGTTGACCCTGACTTGAAATAATACAAATTTAATAAAAAAAACAAAAAACAAAGGTTACTGGGATGTTATAGTTAAGAATTAGCATTTAAACCTTAGAAATTCACTAAAAAATACCAAAGGTTACAGGGTTGTTGTAGTTAGGAAATAGAAATAGGTGTCTGAAAGCTTATATTGGGGTGTGAGTGTGTGTGTGATTCTGTGATTTCAGTGATGTCATCAGTAATGACATTTGGGATGTCATCAGTGAGTCATCAGTGATTTCACTGACCATGTCATGAATGATGTAATATTTGAGGTAATTAGCAGTGCATTGCGTGGGGCGAGTTATAGTTAGCTCAGCTGACTGTAACTGCTACATTTCTGTGGTTTTGTTTGTGTGAAATCTGAGCCCAACTATAACATCCCTGTAACCTTTGGTTTTTCAGTGAATTTCTAAGGTTTAATTAATTCTATTTCCTAACTATAACGGTCCTGTAACCTTTGGTATTTTTCAGTGAATATATATATATAGATATCGCCAGTAGGTAGTTATAGTTTGGACCTAGTTTCCATAGGAAAACCATTTTTTGACCTACCTATCTCTTTGGTGCTGTTTCACGAGCTTCATGATATTTTCCACAAAAGTGTCAAAGTAAGTTGTGTTGTGCATGAGAAGGTTCGGGGTGATACGTTCACTGGGGCCTCAGAAAAAGGGGTTTAGCAAAGTGCATTTACCCATTGTAATTCCCATATGAACCTACAGCTTGCAGCGCTGACGGAATCACACTAAATTTGGCAGAATTCTAGTTGTTGTTAAGAAGAATGCACTTTTTGTTATTTGGTGCAAATCCATTCAGTAGTTTTTGAGAAATTTGAGTCTAAAATTATAGTGATATCTCTGGCCATGGATATTTTGTGATGATTTTGCGATCAGTCGCGAATGCACTTGCCAACCGAAATGCTGAGATGGCTGGACGCAACATGAGCATAAAACTGCTGCAGCCACCATCAAGAATGGTCCCGGGCCTGAACATTTGTGTGAAAGGTAATAAAAGGGGTCAGGGTGTAGATACTCTGACCCCATGTTTGAAGAAAGGGGGTGTTGGAGAAACAATTTATGTGCCCCAAAATGTTTTTTAATCACACACAATATTTGCTAGCCATCACTGAGTCATAGCAAACATTGCGGTGACACCGCAAAATTGGTGAAAAATATTTAAAAGGTATGTTTGTACAGACTTGCTGGTAAGAGTCACAGATAAGCCTGGGCTACATGGAGCTCCGGAAGCAGCAGAGTGCATTAAATAAATGCACTCCGCTGCTTCCGATGATTGCACAGTACTTGTCAGCACTGTGCAATCACCGTGAACCACACCATGCACAGGGTAAGTGGACACTGCTTCCCTTTTTCCATTCGAGTAGATTTTTACTCGAGCAGCAGCTTTCTCAAAATGAACCGACGGTTTCTCAACTTGAGTAGTCGCGAGTATATGCGACCACTCACAATGAGAAATCTGACCACCCGCGATAAGAAATCTCACCGGGAGGTTGATTTTCCATGCTTGTGCTCCCCAACTTGATGTTGACAATCACGAACGAGGAAAAATCTCACTGGGAGGTGGATTTTCCTCGCTTGGCTCGCCTACTTGATGTTGACGAACACAAGCGGGGAAAAAAAACTCTGCTTCGTGGAGCGGAGTTTTTCAGACCTCCTGTAGCTCCAGGTAACGCAAAGTATGGAACACTCTTTAAACTCCATGAGCAGAGCGGAGTTCACTGCCCAGACTTAGTCACAGATGCATGTACGCACTCACAGACTCACTCAGACATTTATACAGCCATTGACATACCACCTCAGGCACTTATACATCCAGTCACATATCCACTGAGCTACTGATGTATACACTCAAATACCCATTCAGATACCTATGCACCCACTTACAGACTCACTGGGAGAGTCATGCACCCATGTACAGACCAACTCACGTATGTAGTTACAGACCCACTGAGACACTCAAACACCCATTGACAGACCCAATGAGACACTCATACACCCACTACACAGATTAACTCAGACACTCATACACCCACTCACACACCCATACAGTCACTCACACACTCAGTCACAGACTCTCTCAGAGACCTATGTGCTCACTGACTCATTCACTCAGAGACTCACACACCCACTCATAGACTCACTCAGATAAACATGCACCCACTCACTCACCCACTCAAAGTCTCATGCATCCACTCACAGACCCACCCAGACACTTGCCGTCTCAGTCACAGACCCACTCAGAAACTCATGCATGATACATTCGCTCACCCACTAAGAGACTTATTCTTTCTTTCACAGTTCCACTGACACTCTCATACACCCACTCACAGATCCACTCAGATACTCATTAAACCACTCACAGACCAAGTCAGACACTCACACACCCATAAAGTCACTCACTCACACACCCATAAAGTCACTCACACACCCACTCACAGACCCACTCAGATACTTTTGCAACCAGTCACTTATACACTCAAAGTGTTGAGCACCCAGTCACAGACCCACTCAGGAACACATGCACCCACTCACAGTCCCAATGAAAGACCCTCACACTCCCCATCACAGACCCACTGAGAGACTCATCTACTCACTCACAGAGCCATGCAGACACTCATGCACCCACTCACTCACCCAACTCAGACACCCACTTAGACACTCATGTATCCTCTCACAGATCGAGTCAAATAGTCATACACTTACTTGCAATGCACCAAGGCACTCATGCACCTTCTCACTCATCAACTGAGAGACTCGCTCAACCAATCACAGACCCATTGCACCCACTCATAGATGTACGAAGAAATACTAATATAGTGAATGAGAGAATTACTGACACAGTGAGGCATGTAGTCACAGATTGCACTGAAAGAGTTGCACACTGTTGTATAGAGATATTAAGGGAATTATACATGCTTTTACCGAGCCATTTAGATAATAATGTGTTAACTGTGTTGGTTATAATCCATTTTGCAGTTATAAGTTTTGAATGTGGTAGTGGCTATTGAATGTTTGCATTCGTTTTGGCATTTCGTAACGTATTTGTAGTGATCTCTAATACCGACGTCATCACAACACCTTGAGTCAACACGAAAACAAAAAATTGGTTTGAAAGATGAATATTATACAAACTACCTAGAAAATAGGATTTCAAACCATGCATTATTAGATCCCTAATATCTAAAACACTGTGAAATGTGTGCATAGATTTGTTTTACATCTCTTAAAAAACTGCGCAATCGTCACGCCTCTAAGCATCATCACCAGACGTAAAGTAGAGTTCAAACACATTTTTCAAAAAAATGTACAAGAAAAATATGCGTGTAACATGTTTTTTAAGCAGTGATGATGTCATCCTTTCACTCAAACACTACCTATGCACTTAACCAATCACTCTGGCACTACCCATACACTCATCTAATCACTCAGGCACTGCCCATGCACTCATACAATCACCCAGGTACGAGTCATGCACTCATACACTCACCCAGGCACTACCTTTGTACTCATCCAATCACCCAGGCACTACCCAGGCACTCATCCAATCACCCAGGCACTACTTATAGTGCAGCTATTAGTTAAATAGGCTTGAGCAGCAATCAAAATAGCACAATTTGACACACAAATGCATTGAACACATTTTGTTAGTGTTTTTTACAGCATTGTACTGAAGGACATACTTCATACAAAAAATGAGCCAAGCACCACTTTCTAATTAGTCATGAGGAATTACACCACTTGGAGAGAGGTGTTGGGCAAAACAGTTGGTTTGTCTTCAATAAATATAGAGGCAGTATTCATTCAGATAAAATACTAATTTTAAATAAAATAAATTTTGACAGATTACACTTAGAATTTTCTTTATGAAATGGAAAAATTGTGCTAAAAACAAGCACAATTAGGCAGTTATATGTTATAGTGAGGAAATATACTTGTAAAAATCTTTAAAACTGGCTGAAAAACCAAAGAGTGCATTGACATTATAGCTAGGAAATACAATTTAAAAAAGCCTGAGAAATCCACTGAAAAAACAAAGGTGATAGAGACAGTATACTTAGGAAATAGAATTTTTTTTAAAACCTTGGAAGTTCACTGAAAAACCAAAGTTTATAGCAACATTATAGACAGTAAATGGAATTTAAAAAAACCTTAGAAATTCACTAAAAAAACAAAGGTTACAGGGATGTCATAGTTAGGCTGACATTTCACTCATACAAAACCATAACAATTCATCTGCTTGAGAAACATTTGTCCTTCATGTAGTAAACACCCACACAGAAGTGTATGATTTATTAAATACAGACGTGCCTTTGTATTTTGGGGAGTTAATTCAGAGCATCTTTAATGTGTCCTTGACTACGGTGTCCTAACTTTTTTAAAGTTAGAAGCAGTGGTCTTGTGAGTTGTTTTCAAACTATAATTGGTGTCTTTTTCGGCATTTTTTCATTCGATGTTTTCCAGCATCTTTGGCGGATTCCCCTTAATAGTCGTATTAGTTGCCGGGGTGCTTCTATTAATTTTTTTACTTAAATATGGTTGCAAATCCTCCAGCACCCGACAATATGTCCCGGCTGTTGCTGCTGCGCAGCCGAATGCTTAGTTATTACGGAGCGCTGCTTCTGGCTACATTGAGAGCAGCTTATGGATTATCGTTTCGATTCTCCGTTTTTACATGCGTTCAGCCCGTCTTCCATTGCCTGAGCTGCGATTTCGACAGGGCCCTGGATTTGTGTGTCCCAACGCGGATTATGAACAGCTGATGAGCCCCTTAGTGGTTCATGACTTGCTCTGTTCTGGTGGCGGGATTAGGGCCTTAGCAGCAATACATGGAATAATGGGACGTTGGAATGTTTTTGCAGCGGCGCATGACTTCTTGGCACGCAGTTACATTGAAGATGACCCGAGTTTTCCTCCGATGGTGATAGAGGCTCCGGTCATTGAGGAACATGTATGTTCATTCTCACTATTGAATTGGATGGCTGAAATGTTTTCAGATGAGAACAATGACTTCCTCTTGGAGGCTGTTGCTACATACTGTGCTTATACGCTGTTGGATTGAGACTCTTTGATTTTTCTACCTATTCTTTATTATTTAGTTACTGTTTTCTATCAAACAGCGAATAATTTTTTATGCAAATTTGAACTTGACTCTGCTTTTTAGGCTTGGACTATGCATTCCTAGTTCGCCCACATTTATATCGCGTGGTTCTATCGAGGGAGGGTGTCGTGGGCTGAGCCTTGCACTCACACCATGTTAAGTTAGCATGGGTTCATTAGAAGCTTAAATGCCATTTTTGCTTTACTGCTCTGCTTTGCACACGACACGCAATTTTGACATTGTTTAGAGAAGGCTGAGTATTTTGTTTCACATGAGAATAATTTGTCATGCTACATTTCTAGACTACCTCACTAGTTTAGTGTGTATAGTGAGAGCATGGAACATCAAGGTTATCTTGGATACTGTGTCTGTTATTTGGAATGATCTTCGCACGTTCAACCTATAACACATATGCAGGTGTGGCCACGTCTGATACTGGCGCGTTTAATAATGCATTGTGGAGGCATAATTAGACACAGTTGGAGAACATTGGTATCCTGACAGTTTGTGCAGAACTCAATGTGATCCACCACTGCTGAGTACCAGAGGTATGGGACCGTCCATGTAATCCTATGAGACCTTCTGTAGTTATAAACTAACCTGGTAGGTAGGAAGGGTAAATGTAGGTATATTTTAAACCTGTTTCCCGTTAGCAATATAAGATGCTTTCTCACTTTGTATTTTATGGAATAGTAACAATGTTGACAAACTTGTTTCTGATAATATGTTTGGTTGTATTATCTAAGGTACTGTGCATGAGATTAAGGCGTTAGAAATAAACATTTCAAACTTGCACGTGTCTTTATTTACTCCTTGTTTTGGACTGGTGTAAGATTATAACGAAAGAGTGGTCTTTTTATCTACCTTACTTGAGGTAATCTAAGTCGCATGTTCTGGGTTGACTAGTCATTGGTGTTTTTGCTATAGGACGAAGAACCAATGAGTCACTGATTGCTAGTCTGGTAGGGGGTTTGGGTACTAAGCTGGGTTTTGGTACACCGTAATTCACTGAGGTCCTAAGTCTTTATGCACAGTTCTGTGTAGGAGCAGAATTCCTGCAACAGTAGTTACAACAAAAAGGCTCGATAAAAGGGCCTTGAGTTTGAATCAGAATATGAAATTGAAGAATAATTGATAATCCCAGCCAAGAATGGGAGCAAGTGTGCAAATTTACAATGTCTTCGGCTGGGGTACTTGTTACAATAAAAATGTTCGATAAAGGCCTGCACTTTGAATAGGTATATGAAATAGAAGAATAGTTGATAATCACAGCTAGGGGTCGATTCCAATCTGGTAAAAAGCACTCCGAATAGCCGTTTTTCCCGTACGAATCGTACCCTGCAACGTCCCCCGTACGATTCGTACCAGGAGCTGGACTCCGTACGAATCATACAGAGACCGTACGAATCAAATCGCCGTACGAATCTCCCTCGGAACCCGCTGTACGCGACATCTGTGCAGTTCGCTGCTGCTTTTTCCGACCCGGCAAGTTCGATTCGTGTTGGGTACGCACCCTACGACCCTTTTTCTACGGGAGCTGAAAACAGCCGTAAAAGCAGAGTTCGCGCCGAAACAAGTACGGAACGGCCCCCCCTGGGTATGGTGTGTACCCCCCATGATCGCAGGGGTATGCACCGTACCCCTGCGATCATGGGGGGTACGCACCGTACACCCAGCGTACATGGGGTATGCACCGTACCCATGTACACTGGGTGTACGGTGCGTACCCCCCATGATCGCAGGGGTACGGTGCATACCCCTGCGATCATGGGGGGTACGCACCGTACGGTGTGTATGTGAATGTGCACTTTTCCGTACGAATCGCCCTTACCTGACGTGGACTGTACGAATCGCGTCCTGATACCCCGGTCGGGATCGTACTCGTCGGGTCGTACGGTGTGTGTACGAGTCGTACGGAGCTGGCTCCGGATGCGAATCGTACGGATGGTAATTTTACCGGATCAGCAGCGACCCCCTAATGTATGCAGCAAGTAGTTGTGTGCATGTGTGGATGATGTGTTGATTGAGGGGAAAATGAATAAGGTGAAAAATAAGAGAGGCTGCAGAGATGCAAACTTTCCATTTCTTTGTAAGAGAAGTAGGTGTTTAGTTTTCCAGTGTATATATATATGTGTATATATATATATATATTCACAAATCCGGCTCAGTTTCCCAGTCCAATGGCGCTCCTTGTACCGGTGCACGACTCCCAAGCAGAGCCCCGCTTGTATTTATTGCACAAATCTTCTTTTAAGGGAAGAACGAGTCGGCACTCACAAAGTGAACAAGCGACAGTTCGTTGCGAAACACGTTGGTTTGTTTTTTGCTGTGCTGGAGTGATCACAAGAGAATAAAGAGGATTGGGATAAACTTTGTGAGTGCCGACTCGTTCTTCCCTTAAAAGAAGATTTGTGCAATATATATATATATATATATATATATATATATATATATATATATATATATATATATATATATATATATATATATATATATATATATATATATACACTGATAAAACCATAGGTTTTAGCCTCGTTATAGTTAGGAATTAGCATTTAAAAAACCTTAGAAATTCACTGAAAAAAACATACGTTTCACACTTGTTATAGTTAGGAATTAGCATTTAAAAAACCTTTGAAATTCACTGAAAAAAACCATAGGTTTCAGGCACGTTATAGTTAGGAATTAGCATTAAAAATCCTTAGAAATTCACTGAAAAAACCATAGGTTTCACACATGTTATAGTTAGCTGGGCATTTCACTCATACAAAACCTTTGAAATCCCCCTGTTATAGTTAGTTCAGCTAACTATAACTCGCGCACCCGCAATGCACTGCTGATGACGTCACATATTACATCACTCATGACATGGTCAGTGACATCACTCATGACATCACTGATGACATCTCAAATGACATCATCCTTGTGAAAGAGTGGCAGACCTCCTCTCACCCTAATACAACCTTTGATACACACATTCAAAAATAGAAACTATAATTTTTTTAGAAATGGAGATACCAATACCAGTTACAACAACCTATTGGGTAATTCCAACATCTACATACACATCCACTCATTCACCAACAGTTCTATATAGTCACTCATACATGTACTCACTCATCATATGTACTCATACACCTATATATCCTGTTACACACCGATACTCATCCATAGAGTTACTCACACACATACTCACACATGCAAATAAAACATCCATTTATTTGCATATACAGCTATACACACACCACTACACTTACCTTTACAGAAACGTACACATACATCTCTTAAACAATCAGTTATAGAAACACATACTTATTTATACAGGAACTTTTCCAATCTGTCACTCACTAACACACCCATACACACATTCATCTACCCGTACAGTCCTGCACACATGCTGTCTTTAAATCCTGAACCTCGGCCTCAATTGCCAACGTTTTCCCAGGTACAGACCACAAATACGCAGGTAGTTATATATTATGGTGGTTTATTTCTCCATCGTCTCCAGCATGACGCCTTTTGGCTGCGTCACCGCAGCCTTATTCACATGACAGTTAGAACCAATGGGTGGGCTTAAATACTGTGAATGATCAATTAGGCAGATCACCAGGCGCATAGACTTTGAAGACATACTTTTGGTAAAGGAACGACAGTTGTGGCATCCATATATCAGTGTAAATAAGCATAGTATATACATTACTGATTAAAATAGAAACAGTAATAACAAATCATCCTTAAAACAAAATTGGATAAAATGTAGCAGCCATAAATGACAACAACTTGTCAATTCTGTCGACCACATTATCAAGTATTTAAACTGATGTTCCAAAATTAATACCCAAAGTCCTCTTATGTTCCTACTGCGCCATTTGTAAATTCTGCGTATAAGAATAAAGTGCTAGTGCAAATTTTGATTTGTGTGCAAAACAGTGCAAAGTGCAAATTACAGAAGATCTTGGATAAAAAGATATTAAAATTAACATATCAAATCTCCAAGTTAAAAAATACATAAAAATAATTATTCTCAGTTGAAGCATAAACGGGTAACACGTTAAAATTAATTTTTGTGGTGTTGTGTCTAATTATAATTTTTTATATTTCAGTCATCTTGTACTTTTTATATTGTTTTCTTGTTTGGTTCCCTGGCACTGAGATATTGTGATAGACTACTGATCACATAAATAAAGTGCAAGTGCATACTTCAAAATGTACAAAACTACTGGAGTGTGTGTTGCTATAGAACATAAACACTATCTTAGTATGGAGGTATTTGTAAAAATAACGGTGTCTGGAGTACCTGTGGTCCAGCAAGTTATTGGATCCACGGATCTATGTATTGGGATTCAGACACACACACTATTTAAGTAATAGTGTATTCGGGGATAAAAATTTAAATTTCTCTCAGGTTACAAAATAGAATGAACCTTCCTATTGTAAATTTATTTACAGAAAACTATGTAAATCTTCCCCTGTGTTCATCCTATTCGGGATCCTAGTGTCCAATAATAAAATATTCTTGCTTTCCAACTGCCTAAGTTGCCTCTCTCTGTTGCCTCCCCTTATGTTCTTAGGTACCGCATCAATTATAAAGTATCTCATTTCATTTAGGTTTTTATTGTGAACCAATTCGAAGTGGCGGGCCACTGGGTAATTCTCATCTGAGTTCACAATTGCCCTCAAATGCTGGAGGATACGATTGAAAGCATATATATATATATATATATATATATATATATACATATATATATATATATATATATAAAGAAAAATCGTCCTCCAGACACAGTCAAGTTCCGTAAGTAGACGAGGCGAACCCAGATGGATGGTGCAAAATAGTTTTATTAAATGCCCGACACCACCCCCATGACGGAACCCATTAAATACTATATAACACACATAATAAATATTCAATATTTAAATACATGCATAGATAAATATAAATAAATAAATATGATTAAATAATTTCATACCTAATATCATGCTGTTATTTTGAAAGGAAGTACAAATAGCTCATGTTGATTTCAATCCAATTCCAATCTATTACTTGCAAAGTTAAAAGGCAATATATGAAAGGAATTATAGTTAATAAAATCTTAAAAAACCTTTATATCTCCTATATGAGCAGCCTTTAACTAACTTTCTTGATCAGCCAGCATTGTTGTTAGTATATCCATGTTGTAATACCACAAAGCATATAGCCCATGTGGGCCTGTGAATTTATGATAACTCTGGTTCCTATGGCCTTGTGCAAATAGCTAAATTGGAGTACGTCTAAAAAATTATAAATACAGTGCAAACTCTGTCTAAAAAGCTGTGTAAAAATGTTAGAAATGACGTCCCAAAAAAAAATATTTTATATATATATATATATATATATATATATATATATATATATATATATACATAATGTACTGTTTGCAATAAATTATATTGTTATATTTTAATGCTGCATTTGTTTTCAAACAGATAAGTTATGTTTGTGAGCATGTTAAATTATAGATGCAACCTAAATAGCAGTCAAAATCTTCTTTCTTATGCGTATATATTAATTCTTACTTCCTCACTTGTCCCCTAGTAAAAGTTTGACATATTTTGCCATGTGACCAAGGTAATAACTCTATAAGTGACCATGTGCACAGAAATGTACCCTGGAGAAGTTTGTATGACAATGGTGCCTAACCACTTAATTAATCCAGCAATATTCTGTCTTCTTCTGAAGGCGTGTGATCTGTGGTAACCTCTTGATGCAGACCTTGAGACAGTTGAAACAGTATACTTAAACCTTTGTCTTCTCAGTGTGCTAATGAAACAAATGGCAGACTGAATGCAAAGAATGAACCGAAGAAGTATCTTCCCAAGTACACTCTCTGGGAGGATTCATTTGTGCGTAGACCAGAATTTGAACACAACCTCTAAACGTCTGACATTCACACTTTTGTTTTACCTCAGATTCTGGTTGCCCTGGTGCCATACCTGGTAGAGGTTCAAATGCATACTGAAGATGAAGATCAGGAACATAATGCATCAAGATGGGACTGATGTTTGGCAGAATAAATCTTCAGAGTGTGAAGCAAATTCAACAGAAACCCACAGGATTAGTCTGATGAGTTATACCAACAGGTTAAAAATCCACTGGCAGTGTCTGAACAGAAGAAAATAAGAAACAGTTAGGCTTTCACTCCTGGAGGAAAACAAGAAGAATTAAATCTTAATGTCTCAGCCTATTCCGTCGCTTTGACCTTAAAATGTGCTTGGGCTTCTTTAACTGATTCAAATAAATGAAACCAAAGGGTCAATGGATGAACTCCTGATAATTTCCATGCACAAAAATTAAAGGTGGCATTTTGATGGCACTCTGGGTTGCATTACTCTAAGGAAATTGCGCAATTGGTAAAAATGCAGCCCAATTATCTTGAGTTCCATTACACTTGCACTGTATATAATATTCCAATCTGTGCTTACTTTTTGCTGGCCATTTGACAGGAGACATTACCAGAGAAACAGCTTGTTTTATTCCCAATGTATTACACAAAGCTCTCTGTAAACCTGAAAGATATTGGGGGATAGTCTCAAGAACGTGCGATAATCATCTCCAAAATAGGTTAACGCAATGTTTCATATCGTCGTCTATCGCGGAAAAATAACTCAATGTTAACGTCCTATTCACAACACGGGTGTAACATGCGATAGTTTCCAAATAACGCATCAAATGTCAGCGATAAAAACACCGGGACAGCGATAAAAAATGAAACGCAAACGTGAGCAAAGCTGCGATGGGCCCAATAGCAATGAAATATTCAGCAATAAGCATCGCCGCGCCTGCAAGTCCCACAAGTCAGGTGAGAAAAATCAATATAAAAGCGGCAGCAAAAAACACAAACAAAACACATACAACTGCGAAGCACCATGGAGGTAGCAGGAGCAAGTACAAAGGACAACCAGAACCGAACAAGCCCCACTGAGGACCAGCCTGGGACCATCACTGGGGAGACGGTGGCATGAGTTGGGGGACCAGACACTGCACTACAGGACCTGAGCCAACAGCAAAGGGGTGAATAACTACCAGGGATGGGAGGACGGGCGGAGATTGGCACAATGGCACACATGCACAATTAAGTATAGCACATCTGCGGATAAACCATGCCCAAGAGTCACAACTCGGACCAAGAGCCCAATTTACCCAAGTCTGCAACATCTCAGCACTGTATAAGCACAGAAGACAAAGGCACACCGCCTGAAAGGGATAAGGGCTGCAAAATCAGAGCTGAATGGGCAACTCACCCACAATGCAACACACACACACATAAGAATCCGAGCACCCCAACATTGTCAACAATGTTGTACAAACTGCAACACTTTCATAACAGAACAGAGGACACAACCGCTGCCACTTGTGTGCAGAAAATGGCCATTCGCATTTGGCATAGCAGGAAACTGTGAGATGACAATGTACAAGTACAACCTCACACCCGTGATGGTGTAGAAATGTCAACTGTTCTGCATCAAATAGGCATCTCCCCACAAACAGTCACAATGTACATTGTCATGCAGTCTGTTTGTGAACTTGTACAATGCATGTGAGCACAATGTATATCTCCATCTCCCCTTTACATTGCAGAGGGAGAATCAACACCTCCTGCAGAGCAGACCCAACAACACAGCACTGATGATGAAGAGGACCTCTTCAACATCCACATCGACTCCTTCCAACAGCTCATGGACAACTCCGGCACCCCACCTCCAGGAGCAGGGCAGTCCAGCTGCTTTGAGGAGACCCCACCCCCTGCACAGACCACACAGCAGGTAGCACCCAACACAGCAGGTAGCACCCAACACCATGGCTGTGTCCCAGGACCCCCACAACCAACACATGTCATTCAAACACCGTGTGTTAGGGTACTAGGAGAAGATGACTGACCAGCTATGGGTGGGGTTGGACCTCATGGCAGCCAAACTAGATGCCATACGTGGGTGTCTAAGTCCCATCAGGGACCATTTACAGTCCCTAACGGACACCCACAGTCCACTCCATGCTCTCCAATAATCCATGGCTGACATTGCTGGAGTCATGACTCTGAGCCAAGAACAAATGTCTATTCAGAGTGGCTCCAGTGATGTCACCCAACTTGGGACTCATAAGGAGAATAATGGAGAGCTTGGAGCTGATGTAGGTGGAAAGAATGTTTGCCATGGCTGGACACTAGCAAGATGTAGCTGGGATCTTCCATGCCCTGAAGATCCCCTTCATGGCATTGCCACCCAAGGCCTGGATGAATGCTGCTGCTACCACTCCATCCACATCTCCGCTCCCTGAAGTGTCAGTGCCACACAGTGCGGCAGGCATTCCACCTCCGGCTCCTGATGTGTCACTGCCACACAGTGATGCAGACAGAAAACCAGCACCAACATGTGAGGCACCTGACACATCAGAGGACGAAGATGATGATAAATCCAGCTTTGTGGTCACAATGAAGTTGTAGCGTTCATCTCCACCATATGGGCAGTTTCAGCTTGGTTCTGCCCTCTGCATCATGCCCTGGAATAACACCTTCCACTGTCCCCCGATACACTCAGCGACACCTCGACATGGACTGACATAGTTTTTTATGGTCATCAATGACACAGAAATTACACTGTGGACTGAAGTCTTCCACTTCCAATGAACTTGTCAATCCCTAAAGGACTCTGGCTGGCCCTCTACCGGGCAACAATCTAAAGTAGTGGTCTGCATGGCCATGTACTGCTCCAGCTTCAACACACCACTGAATGTGAATAAAACATTCTAATTCACATGTGTCATGGCTATGATCAAACAGGTATGTAAGTATGAATGAATGTAGGGACAGTGATGCAACAAAAAGGTATTTCCTGGGTAATGGTATCAATGCACATGTATGGCCATGACCCCAATAGGCAGTGATACACACATTTTCATTCAAATCAACACTCATCATAGTTGAATACAAGTGAAGGTGCATAGACTTAATTAGCATATGCGTGTCAGTGTGGGCAAGATAAGTGCCACAACATGCAGACCAATGCAGCAGTGTTTCAGAATGAGGAACGTTGCCAAGTGCCGCTGTCCACTCCGGGGGAGTGCCAACCTTTCACAGATGTGGGTTAACCCGCGTTGTTGTCCGCTCATGTAGTCGGAGTCCAGGCGAATGAAGCCATGTCCTATGTTGTCGTGGGATATGTGACCAGATCTCCAAGAAGCAACAAGGTGTTGGGACATGTGCAATGGGTTCCAACCAGTTGTGGCTGCAGGCAAGTAGTTACTCATCCATGAAAGCGATTGCAGGTTCGTAGGCCATCATTTCAAACATGAGGTCGTTGTCGACGTCATCAAACAGGACTGCAAGTCCATCCATTGGCAGGTCTGGACAGATGTGCTGGATCCACCCCCTTTCACCAATTAGCACTACGGTCCAATAGGGGAGCGGTTCAATGAGGTAATTGCACCCGAGGATTGTGCAATCTCCCAGTTCCAGCTGCTAGTATGTATGCCAAATAGCAAGGCATCCCATAAACGAGTATCATGGTGACACTCCTGGTCATGTGCCACCAGGGGGTGCACACACATGTCAAAGTCCAGTTCATTTACTGTCCTGTTGGATAGGCAGACATCCATGCACAACTCGAATATGCACGGTCGACAGGCTGAACGCAGGTGACGTTGGCAAGGCGGAAGCTTAGCCGGTAACTGATCCACAGCAGTGCCCCCAGTAAATGCAGCATACGTGCACATTACAGTTCCACGTGACAGGGGTTGTGCATGTGTGCAGGATGTTCTGCCATTGTGTCAGTGGCTCTGATTGTAGCGGCACTGTTCTGACCTGCACCAGTTCTGTGGATAAATTGTCACAGCTCGGATAAATTTGTTGTTTTAGTGTGCAACAGTTGTTCGTCTGGGATGGTGTGGAAATAAGTGTGGAGGCTATTCCATGCAAGATAACTTCGAGCAAGGACTTCTGTCTGTGGGGTCTGTATAACTTGGTCTATCGTCGGGCTGTGCGTAGTGTGGGAGTGGCAATCAGCTGCTATAGTATCTGTCAGAGTGTGCCGGGCACATGCAATTCCGAGGTCGGAGGTGCAGATGTGCTCCCGCCTGATGGTTCAGACAAAGGAGCTTTATCCCTAATTTTAGTTCATCATCTGCTTGCATTTAGGAATTGTGAAGTGGCTTGTTGGGGGTGGGGTGGGATATGTGCGACTTTGGCGTTCATGTTTGACATGTCTAGCATGTGGCAAATGTGCGGCATCACTGTGTGTTACATTGCCTCACACCTGCTCCTCCCTCCTCCCGAGCCTATTTACTTGTGTGCGATGCGTGGTTGCATCACTTGCACTCCTACTGTACACCATTGTCATGCCTGTCTGTGCATGTCCACAAGCCTGACAATGACACAGTGATGTTGGCCGTTGAATGTGGGCAGCCACGTGAGTGTAGGCCTATGGTAGGGATAGTATATATTGGGGTGGTCCCAGTATTTTACCATCAATAGTGTCAAATGAGGAGAGAATTCAAATAAAATTCAAATGTAGAAATCAAAGCACTGCAAACTTTATGTTTCAGTGTTATTTAATCACACTGAAACAAATCATAATTTCTTCAGACAAGCAGTGAAAGTCATACATTTAATTGAAGTTATCAACATTGCAGTGCCCAGGGAACGGAGTTGGAGACGGAAAAGGCTGTGATTAAAGTGAGGTAGTGAAGTAGACAAAGTTCAAATAATGATGAAGAAATCACAAACAATTCAAGCATATATTCTTCATATGCCTGGAAAACACGAGTCAATCAAATACTTATCACGGTACATAGTATCTGTACACAGTTGCCATGTAGCATATGGTTCCACAGTAAAACAAGTACTGTTGAAAGGACTGGCATTAATAAAAATGTTGATGTTTCGACTGCAGTGTAGGCCGGAAGCAGCAGTCAGCAAGGGCCCACAGCCATGCAGCGTTGACTTGTGCTGCACAGACTTAGTGGCACTTGAAGAGCTAAGTGGGTGCACAGCCAGCGATGATGCGTCGTCCGGGCGGGCCGCACTGGAATTAATGTCTGTTGCCTACTGGACTTTGCCATAAATAAATCAAGACTCGATTTGAATTGGGGGATCTGCTGACCACGGTGTAGGCGGAAGGCAGTAGTCAGCACACACATGACTCCGTGGTGCTGTGCTGCCGGGTGCGCTGCGGGTCTGTGTAGCGGAAGCCAGCAATCGTCTGAGGAGGCTGGCAGTCACAGTGGTGGACTAGTGGCAGGGTGAGGGGTGCCGCCCTAGCAGATTCGTTGGCCATCCCAGAAGTGAACCACAACCATATCCTGGACCTATTTATTCACACTTCTAAGCACGACTGGTGTACGCCCGACTAGCCCACTCTGCTACGCTTACAGGGGGATGACAAAGCTACATGACCGAGGTCTTCCCCACTACCTGAGGTAACATGGTTGCATCCACAGTCCTCAACACTACGACCACTAGCAGTATATGTCCGCATGGACATGTCTGTGCTCTACATACTGAAGTCTGTCCAGCACATCACCGCCACACTTGGTATTGTGTACATTCTTATTCATGGGTGACTTCACTCGTTCACACATACTTGGTTCCCACCTCTCCCCTCATTCTGCAATTGTGTGGCTGGAGGTCAGCTGTCTAGTTCTGCACTGCCTCGGTGGTAGACCGGGGTGGCCGGGGGGGAGTTCTGGGGGTGGTGACGGTGGGTGCTGTGGCCCTCTTGGGTCTTCGAGCTGCATATTCAGTTGCTCCAGGACATGTGTTGGTCTTCAGATGTGGTTCTGGGTTGGGCTCCCTTTCATACTGCTGGTTGTCATCCTGCTCAACACCAGTAAAATGCAGGTGTTAAATCCCTGCTGCTAACGGGCCTTATCGCCTGTTTTTAGATCGCATCGCAGATCTGGCTGGTCGTTGAGAATGTCGAGAAGTTGTGTTTTCTCATGTTTTTGCACGGGAACGCCTACTCTGCATGTCATTAGCGTTAGTTGTCGCTCTCATCCGTGGTGATATTTTTTGTGGCAGCTATAGCTGGAAAACTGGCGATGTCAGCAGTTTGCACCAGCTTGTGAATAGGGCAATAAATCTATCGCCACTTTTGCGATAAGTTCTTGCGAATATGCCTAATTGAATACTTCTATCCAATATGACAGAATGAGGCAATAGTAGAAAACGATAAACATCAGTCAAACCTGAGTTCACAATTGCCCTCAAATGCTGGAGGATACGATTGAAAGGATATATATATATATATATATATATATATATATATATATATATATATATATATATATATATATATATATATATATATATATATATATATATATATATAAAGAAAAATCGTCCTCCAGACACAGTCAAATTCCGTAAGTAGACGAGGCGAACCCAGATGGATGGTGCAAAATAGTTTTATTAAATGCGCGACACCACCCCCATGACGGAACCCATTAAATACTATATAACACATATAATAAATATTCAATATTTAAATACATGCATAGATAAATATAAATAAATAAATATGATTAAATAATTTCATACCTAATATCATGCTGTTATTTTGAAAGGAAGTACAAATAGCTCATGTTGATTTCAATCCAATTCCAATCTATTACTTGCAAAGTTAAAAGGCAATATATGAAAGGAATTATAGTTAATAAAATCTTAAAAAACCTTTATATCTCCTATATGAGCAGCCTTTAACTAACTTTCTTGATCAGCCAGCATTGTTGTTAGTGTATCCATGTTGTAATACCACAAAGCATATAGCCCATGTGGGTCTGTGAATTTATGATAACTCTGGTTCCTATGGCCTTGTGCAAATAGCTAAATTGGAGTACGTCTAAAAAATTATAAATACAGTGCAAACCCTGTCTAAAAAGCTGTGTAAAAATGTTAGAAATGACGTCCCCAAAAAAAATATTTTATATATATATATATATATATATATATATATATATATATATATATATATATATATATATATATATGATTCACCAAATTGCCAAAGCTTTTGAAAGGCACACGACAGTCCTCTGCCCTCCGGGCTTCCCAAGTTTTGGCACGTCTTTCCACTCACATATTCATAATTGCGCCCGACGCGTTTCGGGGTGAGAACCCCTTCCTCATGGGCTGGCAAACATCACACTCGTAAACAGCTTTGCTTTGCATATCCGGTTTTTAATCAATCACAAGCCCCGTGGTGGGCGTGTGCTCAGTGCATGCTTTCACCAACATTTTCTGGGACTTGTAGTCCGTGTATGCACAAATATTGTTCTCCTTTAAGTAAGGTCGAGTTGTTTTGTTCATTTTCTGCTCAGTCTATATTTAACCTTCAGTAGGCTGCACAGCGGTCGGACGCGCCCCAAAAAACACAAGAGTTCTGTGCGTAAGGTACACCCAAAGGTTTGGGTGTACACGCCTCAACTTGCTGTCATTCCATCCTCATACAGCAAGTGATGGTGCGCTTTCCACGGCAAGGCTGCCGTGCATAAATGATTCACCAAATTGCCAAAGCTTTTGAAAGGCACACGACAGTCCTCTGCCCTCCGGGCTTCCCAAGTTTTGGCACGTCTTTCCACTCACATATTCATAATTGCGCCCGACGCGTTTCGGGGTGAGAACCCCTTCCTCATGGGCTGGCAAACATCACACTCGTAAACAGCTTTGGTTTGCATATCCGGTTTTTAATCAATCACAAGCCCCGTGGTGGGCGTGTGCTCAGTGCATGCTTTCACCAACATTTTCTGGGACTTGTAGTCCGTGTATGCACAAATATTGTTCTCCTTTAAGTAAGGTCGAGTTGTTTTGTTCATTTTCTGCTCAGTCTATATTTAACCTTCAGTAGGCTGCACAGCGGTCGGACGCGCCCCAAAAAACACAAGAGTTCTGTGCGTAAGGTACTCCCAAAGGTTTGGGTGTACACGCCTCAACTTGCTGTCATTCCATCCTCATACAGCAAGTGATGGTGCGCTTTCCACGGCAAGGCTGCCGTGCATAAATGATTCACCAAATTGCCAAAGCTTTTGAAAGGCACACGACAGTCCTCTGCCCTCCGGGCTTCCCAAGTTTTGGCACGTCTTTCCACTCACATATTCATAATTGCGCACAACGCGTTTCGGGGTGAGAACCCCTTCCTCATGGGCTGGCAAACATCACACTCGTAAACAGCTTTGCTTTGCATATCCGGTTTTTAATCAATCACAAGCCCCGTGGTGGGCGTGTGCTCAGTGCATGCTTTCACCAACATTTTCTGGGACTTGTAGTCCGTGTATGCACAAATATTGTTCTCCTTTAAGTAAGGTCGAGTTGTTTTGTTCATTTTCTGCTCAGTCTATATTTAACCTTCAGTAGGCTGCACAGCGGTCGGACGCGCCCCAAAAAACACAAGAGTTCTGTGCGTAAGGTACTCCCAAAGGTTTGGGTGTACACGCCTCAACTTTCTGTCATTCCATCCTCATACAGCAAGTGATGGTGCGCTTTCCACGGCAAGGCTGCCGTCCATAAATGATTCACCAAATTGCCAAAGCTTTTGAAAGGCACACGACAGTCCTCTGCCCTCCGGGCTTCCCAAGTTTTGGCACGTCTTTCCACTCACATATTCATAATTGCGCCCGACGCGTTTCGGGGTGAGAACCCCTTCCTCATGGGCTGGCAAACATCACACTCGTAAACAGCTTTGCTTTGCATATCCGGTTTTTAATCAATCACAAGCCCCGTGGTGGGCGTGTGCTCAGTGCATGCTTTCACCAACATTTTCTGGGACTTGTAGTCCGTGTATGCACAAATATTGTTCTCCTTTAAGTAAGGTCGAGTTGTTTTGTTCATTTTCTGCTCAGTCTATATTTAACCTTCAGTAGGCTGCACAGCGGTCGGACGCGCCCCAAAAAACACAAGAGTTCTGTGCGTAAGGTACTCCCAAAGGTTTGGGTGTACACGCCTCAACTTGCTGTCATTCCATCCTCATACAGCAAGTGATGGTGCGCTTTCCACGGCAAGGCTGCCGTGCATAAATGATTCACCAAATTGCCAAAGCTTTTGAAAGGCACACGACAGTCCTCTGCCCTCCGGGCTTCCCAAGTTTTGGCACGTCTTTCCACTCACATATTCATAATTGCGCCCGACGCGTTTCGGGGTGAGAACCCCTTCCTCATGGGCTGGCAAACATCACACTCGTAAACAGCTTTGCTTTGCATATCCGGTTTTTAATCAATCACAAGCCCCGTGGTGGGCGTGTGCTCAGTGCATGCTTTCACCAACATTTTCTGGGACTTGTAGTCCGTGTATGCACAAATATTGTTCTCCTTTAAGTAAGGTCGAGTTGTTTTGTTTATTTTCTGCTCAGTCTATATTTAACCTTCAGTAGGCTGCACAGCGGTCGGGCTTGTGATTGATTAAAAACCGGATATGCAAAGCAAAGATGTTTACGAGTGTGATGTTTGCCAGCCCATGAGGAAGGGGTTCTCACCCCGAAACTCGTCGGGCGCAATTATGAATATGTGAGTGGAAAGACGTGCCAAAACTTGGGAAGCCCGGAGGGCAGAGGACTGTCGTGTGCCTTTCAAAAGCTTTGGCAATTTGGTGAATCATTTATGCACGGCAGCCTTGCCGTGGAAAGCGCACCATCACTTGCTGTATGAGGATGGAATGACAGCAAGTTGAGGCGTGTACACCCAAACCTTTGGGAGTACCTTACGCACGGAACTCTTGTGTTTTTTGGGGCGCGTCCGACCGCTGTGCAGCCTACTGAAGGTTAAATATAGACTGAGCAGAAAATGAACAAAACAACTCGACCTTACTTAAAGGAGAACAATATTTGTGCATACACGGACTACAAGTCCCAGAAAATGTTGGTGAAAGCATGCACTGAGCACACGCCCACCATGGGGCTTGTGATTGATTAAAAACCGGATATGCAAAGCAAAGCTGTTTACGAGTGTGATGTTTGCCAGCCCATGAGGAAGGGGTTCTCACCCCGAAACGCGTCGGGCGCAATTATGAATATGTGAGTGGAAAGACGTGCCAAAACTTGGGAAGCCCGGAGGGCAGAGGACTGTCGTGTGCCTTTCAAAAGCTTTGGCAATTTGGTGAATCATTTATGCACGGCAGCCTTGCCGTGGAAAGTGCACCATCACTTGCTGTATGAGGATGGAATGACAGCAAGTTGAGGCGTGTACACCCAAACCTATGGGAGTACCTTACGCACAGAACTCTTGTGTTTTTTGGGGCGCGTCCGACCGCTGTGCAGCCTACTGAAGGTTAAATATAGACTGAGCAGAAAATGAACAAAACAACTCGACCTTACTTAAAGGAGAACAATATTTGTGCATACACAGACTACAAGTCCCAGAAAATGTTGGTGAAAGCATGCACTGAGCACACGCCCACCATGGGGCTTGTGATTGATTAAAAACCGGATATGCAAAGCAAAGCTGTTTACGAGTGTGATGTTTGCCAGCCCATGAGGAAGGGGTTCTCACCCCGAAACGCGTCGGGCGCAATTATGAATATGTGAGTGGAAAGACGTGCCAAAACTTGGGAAGCCCGGAGGGCAGAGGACTGTCGTGTGCCTTTCAAAAGCTTTGGCAATTTGGTGAATCATTTATGCACGGCAGCCTTGCCGTGGAAAGCGCACCATCACTTGCTGTATGAGGATGGAATGACAGCAAGTTGAGGCGTGTACACCCAAACCTTTGGGAGTACCTTACGCACAGAACTCTTGTGTTTTTTGGGGCGCGTCCGACCGCTGTGCAGCCTACTGAAGGTTAAATATAGACTGAGCAGAAAATGAACAAAACAACTCGACCTTACTCAAAGGAGAACAATATTTGTGCATACACGGACTACAAGTCCCAGAAAATGTTGGTGAAAGCATGCACTGAGCACACGCCCACCATGGGGCTTGTGATTGATTAAAAACCGGATATGCAAAGCAAAGCTGTTTACGAGTGTGATGTTTGCCAGCCCATGAGGAAGGGGTTCTCACCCCGAAACGCGTCGGGCGCAATTATGAATATGTGAGTGGAAAGACGTGCCAAAACTTGGGAAGCCCGGAGGGCAGAGGACTGTCGTGTGCCTTTCAAAAGCTTTGGCAATTTGGTGAATCATATATATATATATATATATATATATATATATATATATATATATATACATAATGTACTGTTTGCAATAAATTATATTGTTATATTTTAATGCTGCATTTGTTTTCAAACAGATAAGTTATGTTTGTGAGCATGTTAAATTATAGATGCAACCTAAATAGCAGTCAAAATCTTCTTTCTTATGCGTATATATTAATTCTTACTTCCTCACTTGTCCCCTAGTAAAAGTTTGACATATTTTGCCATGTGACCAAGGTAATAACTCTATAAGTGGCCATGTGCACAGAAATGTACCCTGGAGAAGTTTGTATGACAATGGTGCCTAACCACTTAATTAATCCAGCAATATTCTGTCTTCTTCTGAAGGCGTGTGATCTGTGGTAACCTCTTGATGCAGACCTTGAGACAGTTGAAACAGTATACTTAAACCTTTGTCTTCTCAGTGTGCTAATGAAACAAATGGCAGACTGAATGCAAAGAATGAACCGAAGAAGTATCTTCCCAAGTACACTCTCTGGGAGGATTCATTTGTGCGTAGACCAGAATTTGAACACAACCTCTAAACGTCTGACATTCACACTTTTGTTTTACCTCAGATTCTGGTTGCCCTGGTGCCATACCTGGAAGAGGTTCAAATGCATACTGAAGATGAAGATCAGGAACATAATGCATCAAGATGGGACTGATGTTTGGCAGAATAAATCTTCAGAGTGTGAAGCAAATTCAACAGAAACCCACAGGATTAGTCTGATGAGTTATACCAACAGGTTAAAAATCCACTGGCAGTGTCTGAACAGAAGAAAATAAGAAACAGTTAGGCTTTCACTCCTGGAGGAAAACAAGAAGAATTAAATCTTAATGTCTCAGCCTATTCCGTCGCTTTGACCTTAAAATGTGCTTGGGCTTCTTTAACTGATTCAAATAAATGAAACCAAAGGGTCAATGGATGAACTCCTGATAATTTCCATGCACAAAAATTAAAGGTGGCATTTTGATGGCACTCTGGGTTGCATTACTCTAAGGAAATTGCGCAATTGGTAAAAATGCAGCCCAATTATCTTGAGTTCCATTACACTTGCACTGTATATAATATTCCAATCTGTGCTTACTTTTTGCTGGCCATTTGACAGGAGACATTACCAGAGAAACAGCTTGTTTTATTCCCAATGTATTACACAAAGCTCTCTGTAAACCTGAAAGATATTGGGGGATAGTCTCAAGAACGTGCGATAATCATCTCCAAAATAGGTTAACGCAATGTTTCATATCGTCGTCTATCGCGGACAAATAACTCAATGTTAACGTCCTATTCACAACACGGGTGTAACATGCGATAGTTTCCAAATAACGCATCAAATGTCAGCGATAAAAACACCGGGACAGCGATAAAAAATGAAACGCAAACGTGAGCAAAGCTGCGATGGGCCCAATAGCAATGAAATATTCAGCAATAAGCATCGCCGCGCCTGCAAGTCCCACAAGTCAGGTGAGAAAAATCAATATAAAAGCGGCAGCAAAAAACACAAACAAAACACATACAACTGCGAAGCACCATGGAGGTAGCAGGAGCAAGTACAAAGGACAACCAGAACCGAACAAGCCCCACTGAGGACCAGCCTGGGACCATCACTGGGGAGACGGTGGCATGAGTTGGGGAACCAGACACTGCACTACAGGACCTGAGCCAACAGCAAAGGGGTGAATAACTACCAGGGATGGGAGGACGGGCGGAGATTGGCACAATGGCACACATGCACAATTAAGTATAGCACATCTGCGGATAAACCATGCCCAAGAGTCACAACTCGGACCAAGAGCCCAATTTACCCAAGTCTGCAACATCTCAGCACTGTATAAGCACAGAAGACAAAGGCACACCGCCTGAAAGGGATAAGGGCTGCAAAATCAGAGCTGAATGGGCAACTCACCCACAATGCAACACACACACACATAAGAATCCGAGCACCCCAACATTGTCAACAATGTTGTACAAACTGCAACACTTTCATAACAGAACAGAGGACACAACCGCTGCCACTTGTGTGCAGAAAATGGCCATTCGCATTTGGCATAGCAGGAAACTGTGAGATGACAATGTACAAGTACAACCTCACACCCGTGATGGTGTAGAAATGTCAACTGTTCTGCATCAAATAGGCATCTCCTCACAAACAGTCACAATGTACATTGTCATGCAGTCTGTTTGTGAACTTGTACAATGCATGTGAGCACAATGTATATCTCCATCTCCCCTTTACATTGCAGAGGGAGAATCAACACCTCCTGCAGAGCAGACCCAACAACACAGCACTGATGATGAAGAGGACCTCTTCAACATCCACATCGACTCCTTCCAACAGCTCATGGACAACTCCGGCACCCCACCTCCAGGAGCAGGGCAGTCCAGCTGCTTTGAGGAGACCCCACCCCCTGCACAGACCACACAGCAGGTAGCACCCAACACAGCAGGTAGCACCCAACACCATGGCTGTGTCCCAGGACCCCCACAACCAACACATGTCATTCAAACACCGTGTGTTAGGGTACTAGGAGAAGATGACTGACCAGCTGTGGGTGGGGTTGGACCTCATGGCAGCCAAACTAGATGCCATACGTGGGTGTCTAAGTCCCATCAGGGACCATTTACAGTCCCTAACGGACACCCACAGTCCACTCCATGCTCTCCAATAATCCATGGCTGACATTGCTGGAGTCATGACTCTGAGCCAAGAACAAATGTCTATTCAGAGTGGCTCCAGTGATGTCACCCGGGAGTTGGGACTCATAAGGAGAATAATGGAGAGCTTGGAGCTGATGTAGGTGGAAAGAATGTTTGCCATGGCTGGACACTAGCAAGATGTAGCTGGGATCTTCCATGCCCTGAAGATCCCCTTCATGGCATTGCCACCCAAGGCCTGGATGAATGCTGCTGCTACCACTCCATCCACATCTCCGCTCCCTGAAGTGTCAGTGCCACACAGTGCGGCAGGCATTCCACCTCCGGCTCCTGATGTGTCACTGCCACACAGTGATGCAGACAGAAAACCAGCACCAACATGTGAGGCACCTGACACAGCAGAGGACGAAGATGATGATAAATCCAGCTTTGTGGTCACAATGAAGTTGTAGCGTTCATCTCCACCATATGGGCAGTTTCAGCTTGGTTCTGCCCTCTGCATCATGCCCTGGAATAACACCTTCCACTGTCCCCCGATACACTCAGCGACACCTCGACATGGACTGACATAGTTTTTTATGGTCATCAATGACACAGAAATTACACTGTGGACTGAAGTCTTCCACTTCCAATGAACTTGTCAATCCCTAAAGGACTCTGGCTGGCCCTCTACCGGGCAACAATCTAAAGTAGTGGTCTGCATGGCCATGTACTGCTCCAGCTTCAACACACCACTGAATGTGAATAAAACATTCTAATTCACATGTGTCATGGCTATGATCAAACAGGTATGTAAGTATGAATGAATGTAGGGACAGTGATGCAACAAAAAGGTATTTCCTGGGTAATGGTATCAATGCACATGTATGGCCATGACCCCAATAGGCAGTGATACACACATTTTCATTCAAATCAACACTCATCATAGTTGAATACAAGTGAAGGTGCATAGACTTAATTAGCATATGCGTGTCAGTGTGGGCAAGATAAGTGCCACAACATGCAGACCAATGCAGCAGTGTTTCAGAATGAGGAACGTTGCCAAGTGCCGCTGTCCACTCCGGGGGAGTGCCAACCTTTCACAGATGTGGGTTAACCCGCGTTGTTGTCCGCTCATGTAGTCGGAGTCCAGGCGAATGAAGCCATGTCCTATGTTGTCGTGGGATATGTGACCAGATGTCCAAGAAGCAACAAGGTGTTGGGACATGTGCAATGGGTTCCAACCAGTTGTGGCTGCAGGCAAGTAGTTACTCATCCATGAAAGCGATTGCAGGTTCGTAGGCCATCATTTCAAACATGAGGTCATTGTCGACGTCATCAAACAGGACTGCAAGTCCATCCATTGGCAGGTCTGGACAGATGTGCTGGATCCACCCCCTTTCACCAATTAGCACTGCGGTCCAATAGGGGAGCGGTTCAATGAGGTAATTGCACCCGAGGATTGTGCAATCTCCCAGTTCCAGCTGCTAGTATGTATGCCAAGTAGCAAGGCATCCCATAAACGAGTATCATGGTGACACTCCTGGTCATGTGCCACCAGGGGGTGCACACACATGTCAAAGTCCAGTTCATTTACTGTCCTGTTGGATAGGCAGACATCCATGCACAACTCGAATATGCACGGTCGACAGGCTGAACGCAGGTGACGTTGGCAAGGCGGAAGCTTAGCCGGTAACTGATCCACAGCAGTGCCCCCAGTAAATGCAGCATACGTGCACATTACAGTTCCACGTGACAGGGGTTGTGCATGTGTGCAGGATGTTCTGCCATTGTGTCAGTGGCTCTGATTGTAGCGGCACTGTTCTGACCTGCACCAGTTCTGTGGATAAATTGTCACAGCTCGGATAAATTTGTTGTTTTAGTGTGCAACAGTTGTTCGTCTGGGATGGTGTGGAAATAAGTGTGGAGGCTATTCCATGTAAGATAACTTCGAGCAAGGACTTCTGTCTGTGGGGTCTGTATAACTTGGTCTATCGTCGGGCTGTGCGTAGTGTGGGAGTGGCAATCAGCTGCTATAGTATCTGTCAGAGTGTGCCGGGCACATGCAATTCCGAGGTCGGAGGTGCAGATGTGCTCCCGCCTGATGGTTCAGACAAAGGAGCTTTATCCCTAATTTTAGTTCATCATCTGCTTGCATTTAGGAATTGTGAAGTGGCTTGTTGGGGGTGGGGTGGGATATGTGCGACTTTGGCGTTCATGTTTGACATGTCTAGCATGTGGCAAATGTGCGGCATCACTGTGTGTTACATTGCCTCACACCTGCTCCTCCCCCCTCCCGAGCCTATTTACTTGTGTGCGATGCGTGGTTGCATCACTTGCACTCCTACTGTACACCATTGTCATGCCTGTCTGCGCATGTCCACAAGCCTGACAATGACACAGTGATGTTGGCCGTTGAATGTGGGCAGCCACGTGAGTGTAGGCCTATGGTAGGGATAGTATATATTGGGGTGGTCCCAGTATTTTACCATCAATAGTGTCAAATGAGGAGAGAATTCAAATAAAATTCAAATGTAGAAATCAAAGCACAGCAAACTTTATGTTTCAGTGTTATTTAATCACACTGAAACAAATCATAATTTCTTCAGACAAGCAGTGAAAGTCATACATTTATTTGAAGTTATCAACATTGCAGTGCCCAGGGAACGGAGTTGGAGACGGAAAAGGCTGTGATTAAAGTGAGGTAGTGAAGTAGACAAAGTTCAAATAATGATGAAGAAATCACAAACAATTCAAGCATATATTCTTCATATGCCTGGAAAACACGAGTCAATCAAATACTTATCACGGTACATAGTATCTGTACACAGTTGCCATGTAGCATATGGTTCCACAGTAAAACAAGTACTGTTGAAAGGACTGGCATTAATAAAATGTTGATGTTTCGACTGCAGTGTAGGCCGGAAGCAGCAGTCAGCAAGGGCCCACAGCCATGCAGCGTTGACTTGTGCTGCACAGACTTAGTGGCACTTGAAGAGCTAAGTGGGTGCACAGCCAGCGATGATGCGTCGTCCGGGCGGGCCGCACTGGAATTAATGTCTGTTGCCTACTGGACTTTGCCATAAATAAATCAAGACTCGATTTGAATTGGGGGATCTGCTGACCACAGTGTAGGCGGAAGGCAGTAGTCAGCACACACATGACTCCGTGGTGCTGTGCTGCCGGGTGCGCTGCGGGTCTGTGTAGCGGAAGCCAGCAATCGTCTGAGGAGGCTGGCAGTCACAGTGGTGGACTAGTGGCAGGGTGAGGGGCGCCGCCCTAGCAGATTCGTTGGCCATCCCAGAAGTGAACCACGACCATATCCTGGACCTATTTATTCACACTTCTAAGCACGACTGGTGTACGCCCGACTAGCCCACTCTGCTACGCTTACAGGGGGATGACAAAGCTACATGACCGAGGTCTTCCCCACTACCTGAGGTAACATGGTTGCATCCACAGTCCTCAACACTACGACCACTAGCAGTATATGTCCGCATGGACATGTCTGTGCTCTACATACTGAAGTCTGTCCAGCACATCACCGCCACACTTGGTATTGTGTACATTCTTATTCATGGGTGACTTCACTCGTTCACACATACTTGGTTCCCACCTCTCCCCTCATTCTGCAATTGTGTGGCTGGAGGTCAGCTGTCTAGTTCTGCACTGCCTCGGTGGTAGACCGGGGTGGCGGGGGGGGGGGTTCTGGGGGTGGTGACGGTGGGTGCTGTGGCCCTCTTGGGTCTTCGAGCTGCATATTCAGTTGCTCCATGACATGTGTTGGTCTTCAGATGTGGTTCTGGGTTGGGCTCCCTTTCATACTGCTGGTTGTCATCCTGCTCAACACCAGTAAAATGCAGGTGTTAAATCCCTGCTGCTAACGGGCCTTATCGCCTGTTTTTAGATCGCATCGCAGATCTGGCTGGTCATTGAGAATGTCGAGAAGTTGTGTTTTCTCATGTTTTTGCACGGGAACGCCTACTCTGCATGTCATTAGCGTTAGTTGTCGCTCTCATCCGTGGTGATATTTTTTGTGGCAGCTATAGCTGGAAAACTGGCGATGTCAGCAGTTTGCACCAGCTTGTGAATAGGGCAATAAATCTATCGCCACTTTTGCGATAAGTTCTTGCGAATATGCCTAATTGAATACTTCTATCCAATATGACAGAATGAGGCAATAGTAGAAAATGATAAACATCAGTCAAACCATAGGATCATTTTTCAGCTGTTGGTAACTTAGACATAGAGAGGAAATGGGCCAACTTTAAAAAAGTGTCTACTGAAACCACAATCATATAATATCCTTCTGAATTGGGAAAATATGTTTTAAATCTGTGTAAACCGCATGACAAGGTTCAGGAGCCACAGGTAACAAACCTAAATATCCAAGCAGTTTAGAATATATGCAATTATGTAGGAACACACAAACAGGCAGGAACATGCTCGTACTTTAGAATAGAAAGTTGGTCACTAAAGATAGTTTAAAACTAAATTCAATGTAGTCTTAACTCCTATGTGACAAAAAATGAGTCGTTACACATTTTATTACTTGTAACTGTAACTTCTTAGTTGACATAAGAATAATGTGTTGGCTGAAATATAATCATGTTTGTCCAACTAAAAGGTGACTTTAGATGGTCATTTGTTCTTTTGTATCCGTTTTTGAGCCATCGTGACTTAGGCTAAGAATGACTGAACTATTCCAATCACACACTGAGAGGTAATTACAGGCTGATTTATAAATATGTGATGGCTCAGGATAATGACGGCGGAGAGCATCAACCATCATATTTTTATGAACCAGGAATATGAGTGACAGCGAAATTATAGTGTGCTGTGAAAACTGGCCATCTACAAGTCCTCTGTCTAAGATTTCACATACATGGCAAATTCCAACAATCGGTTCAAATTTGAAATGTTTCTTTAAGGTTCATCAAAAAGAGTCTCCCTTCAGTACATGCCATTTATATTTATATTATATTTCAAGAAGTACTTCTATCTAGACTCTGACAAAATATCACATTATTAAAAGACAGGGTGTTCTTGTTCATCATCGTATTTCTCATTTAACAAAACCCCATCTGCCCATTCAAAATTGTCTGTTTCATTAATAAACAATGTTTCGGTATCAGGATTAGGCCCAGGTGATATTTCATTTGATGTGGGTGTTATCTGACATACTTTTTGGCATTTCATATTGAGATTATACCATTACCCCGCATCAAGTATAAATCCTATTGTGGGACCACAGAAATAATGTAGACAAAGTGAATGTAAGTGGATGTTATTTGCATCATTACATTAGCAAAACATCTATTCTTCACACCAAATACAGCCATAATTGTACGCTTCATGCAAAAGAATAGTGCAAAATGCTGAAGGTGACATTATGTACATAATGCATTTTGTTAATTACCACAAAGGATATCATGTGAGTTTTGCCCAAGTTTAATCCGGGTGACATGGGATTTGGGCTGAAGTAAACATCTGTTTGAGTATATTGGAAGTTATTTAACCTTGATCGCCTCAGCAAAATTCTCTCTTGCTATTTTCCTTCTTTAAAAGACAAAGCCTGTCCCTCTTCATCTAATGGAAAATTTTTGATAAATACATTTTATAAGTTTGTAAAACAGAACTCGCCTGTCACCACGCCGTGAGGGCAACGGCCTTCATTCTGCCACACAGGACCGCCGTGAGGGGAACGGCACAAGTCGCGCTGTAGACACGCCGGTAGCAGCGGGAGGACCACAGTTCCCAGCTGCCCTGGGGACCCTGTGACGCCGCACACGCGCCCGGAGGCGCTTCAAATTAGCGGAGCGCCGAAGCGCTCAGGGGGAAAACAGAACTCGCCTGTCACCACGCCGTGAGGGTAACGGCCTTCATTCTGCCACACAGGACCGCCGTGAGGGGAACGGCACAAGTCGCGCTGTGGACACGCCGGTAGCAGCGGGAGGACCACAGTTCCCAGCTGCCCCGGGGACCCTGTGACGCCGCACACGCGCCCGGAGGCGCTTCAAATCAGCGGAACGCCTCTCGCCCCGCGAGTCGCGCGCGGGAGCAGCCGGGAGAAGCCCGGGACAAGGGCGGGGCCATCTGCGGGGCCATCTGCGGGGCCATCTGCGGCCATCAAAGGCCAGAGGAGGCCGGGTCAGGTCACCCCCCTTAGTTTTCATGCCAATATTCCAGGAACACTGATCAAAGGTACTGTTTCCCATTGACTATTTCCGTTTCCTCTAAGAGGCCCCTTGCAAGGTTCGCGATATAGCACAAAACTTCCTTATTGGTGATAGCTTCAACGCTATGTCTTGCAAAGTGGACCTTATAAATCTCTCCTCCCAGGGTGATCTGCATAGGGGAACACTGGGTTCGTACTTTAAGCGCGTTATACTGCCCATTGCAAGTGATGTAGATAGAACAGAACGATCCCCAGTTCTAGACAGCTCTTTCCCTCTGGGTTCTCCGCCTCAGACTGCTAATATAGCCCCGGCAATATCAGTACTGGATGAACTCAATCTATTGTGCAAATGCTCTTACGCCCCTTTGGTTCCAGAAAAAGCTCCAATTTCCTCATTATCTACGCCTAAACATGGGTCTAGCTGCTCTTTCCAATTAACTTACACCCCACAGGTAACGCCTTACATAATGAAACCAACAGCAAACTTTCTACCGGTAATCCCCAACCAGGTGCTCTCTGCAAAAAGGAAGAAAGATGAAGCTATACACACAGGCATTCAGGCCAAATTACAAAAATTACATCGTAATCCACCCTCATGTAATACTCTTAGCACTGCGACTCCGAAAACACCAACACAGGCCTCCCTATTGCTGGAGCTTGAAACCATGATGAAGTCAATCATAACTCCGTTGATTGAAAAAATAACTAGCCTAGAGGACAGGCTTAGGGGAGTCGAGGAAGCTATAAAAGTCAAGTCAGTAGTCATTAAATCCACGGGAGGACCTGTATTATCACAGCATCCCGCCCCTAGAGATACGCCAATTTCCACCACACAAAGCAACCTCCCCAGTATACAACCACTTGCCCCACACATGAAAGCAGTAAATACCCCAAAAGTCGCTAAAGCCGCTAGGCCATTACGATTTTCTTACCTTAGGGCTGGGCAGAATAAAGACAAGTCATCTTATAAAAGAATAGTGTCTAGTTATGATACTTTTCCTCACAAAACTAATCACTTACATTTACCACCTGAGGCAGCTCCTATTGTGTGTGTCCTATCAGGAATACCTGAACTCCCAAAGGGAAAACTCGAGAGACAGCAGGACCTAAGGAACAAGGTAGTGTACTGGCTCACCAAAAATAGACCTCTGCCCTCCAATTTAGACGGGACCATATTAAGTGTTCGAAGGGTGGGCTGGCTAGGACCTCTCATAAAAAACACTGTGGGCGACCTGGTACTGGTAAAGTTTAGAAATAAACACGTCGTACCATACCTGCAATCCTGGCAGCCACAAACAGGGGATGGTCCCATATCAGTTTGGTCTCTAAGTGACTTTTACCCCAGAACACTATATGTGCCGTCATAATGCCAGATAACATAGAGTAATTTCTGTATTTTGTATACTGATTAGTCGATTCATCCTATTGATTTAATTTATTTTTAAATTCATCCAATTCTTTTATGAAATGAAATGTATTAATGTCTCGATGTATTTTTTTTTTTGTACTGTTGTTTCTTTTATGATTTTTTTCTAGATTTTATTTATAAAATTGTTTAATGTAATGTATGCTTTTATGATATCCTTGCGATAATCGAATAAAGCTTATTTGATTTGATTTGAAGTTTGTAAATCCAGGGACATTCTAAATCTCTTCATTTATTAGCAGTTGAACGGCAATCAAAAACAGCTGAAAACATTTGTGGATCGATGGAAATTCCAGAGACTTTGAATATAAATCCAAGATACTCAACTACTTCTGGTACTCACACTTGTCGTGTCTGCAAGACAAATGATGTTGCTGAAATCATGATAGCAGATTAGATCCAAGTAAACTAATATAAACGGATTCAATACATTAAAGAATACTAAATCCATGAAATGCTGAAAAATAGCAGGAGGGCTGCACACACATGGCATTTCACAGGATGCAAAATGCCAGAATTGATTGTCAAAAGGCCTTCTTTCTATTATGTAACAGAAGATAAACACCTTGTGAGCCAAGTTGAGTAAAGACTTGTGCTTCATTGACTATCACCAAGATGTCCTTTATAAAAGACATTGGGTCCGCCTGCCATCGCCCCGGGAAATGGGACCGCCCGCTAAAGGTGCGGATGTCTCGCATGAGCAATTAGGATGCACCCACCACACTGGGGGCGCATCCCGCATTTTTTGCATTGCGGCGGGCAGTGCTGTCAGCAGCACCCACTGCAATACAAAAATAAAAAAGGCATGTGCGCATTTGCATGCACAATGTGGCAGGCACCGCGCGGTGCCTGCCATGTCATCCATGCAAATGCAGGGGGGTACCATAGGTACCCCCATGTGCTCCCCCACCCCCCCAACATCCCGGGGGCCCGCAATTGGCCCCCAACTGAGAAAACCACATGCCTTTCCGTGGCAGCAATGCCGCCAGTAAAGGCTGCTTCCCGCTGCCATCATAATATGGATGGCGGTGTCTAGCAGACACCGCCACCACTTCAGGCCCCTTTTCCATCCGGTCACCTATGTGACCGGCGGAAAAACGGCAGACGGTCTTTCCGTCTACTCGGGTCCCCCTGCCATACTAATATGGCGGGGGGAAATGGGAGGCGGGCGGTGTATAATGGTGGGCGGATCACCACCGCCATACGGGCAGTGGCGATCCACCCGCCATTATAATAGACACCAAAGTATCCTTGATCGTGACGTGATTTAAGCCTCTATACTAATTTAAGGTCAAACATCCGCTTCTTTTTTGGCACAAAAAACAGCTAAAACGGCATAATAGATTATGATTTTTTTTTAAATCATCTATAAATAAGTCATGTGTATCTCCTTCTCTTTCTCAGTTAAGGAATCAATATGCCCAAAAGGAACAAAAGTGCTAGGCTTGATTGGTATCGTGCAATCATATTATTACCTATAAGGAGTAAGTAAACACACTAGAGACTTAGGAAAAACTGAAGAAAAAGCATGGTTGTGTAGTTGTACTGAAGGAAAGTTAACTGCTATCATAAGAATGAAAACCTATGTTGGCCAAGATATTATTCTGGTTGACCAAGTCAAATGGATTATGCGTCATTACCCAAGGACTTTCAAAAATTACAGCGTAATTGAGAGAAACAATAATTTCAAAGGTTAACACTTCTTCATGAACCCTAAATGATGCTTACTTGCAGTGCAGAAGAAGCCTCTCATTCAAGACCTTAAATTAATGGTAAACTATGAACATTTCAAATCCCTTCATGAGTTTTCGTAACTTTCTAAGGAATATTAATTTTAGAGACACAGTGCAGACCAATAAACATTCTGCAGGTGCCTTTATCCAACACTGCAGATGTGATAACCTTTTCATCTTCTGCTCTCAGAGGGATATATGTATGAACAAGCCCTTTAGCGATTCCTTAATAGCGATTTTTAGCGAATTGCTATTAAGGAATTGCAAAATGCTATGTATGTAGGAATCGCAATAATAATGGCGATTCCTTAATATTCCTTAATTGCGAATCGCAAATCGCGATTCGCAATTAAGGAATACCTTCCCATTCATTCCTATGGGCTAGGAGGCCAAAGGAATGAATGGGAAGACATTCTCAATTTGTGATTCGCACTTAGAGAATCGCAAATTGAGAATGCAATTTGAAGGGTGCCAGGGTCTCAAAAGGACACCCTGTTGCACCCCTGAAATATGTATGTGTACACATGTGGCACGCATACATGCCCTAAGGTCATGAATGTGCGCCACTTGGCACTTTGAAATATGCAAAAAAGTGCATTTTTCAAAGAAATCGCAAATTACCACCAACTTGAAGTTGGTGGTAATCTGCGATTTCGTAAGGCCAAATTGCACTTTTTCTGTGCTTCATACATTGCATTTAAGGAATCGCAGTTTGCGATTCCTTAAATGCAATCGCAAAATAGAGAATCGCAAATTTTGCGATTCTCTAATTTGCAATGGTCTTTTGGGTTGACACATCCCAAAAGGCCTTTTCCTGTTCGCAAACGGGCCAATTCTGAGAATCGGCCCGTTTGCGAACGGGAAAAGGGCTTGATACATATGCCCCAGAATCACTAATAAGCAATCTTTAGGTGCAAATTAATATTAGTATTATTGACAGAAGATCCAATATAAAGATGCTGAGCACTGCTGTTTTCTTCTCAGGAATAGTTTCTTCCAGAATAACTTTGAGGGTAAGTAGCACAATTCTTCAAACATATGATTAGCATCACCACAATATACGCACAGCCCTGGCCAAGCCTCCCTTTCTTTTTCAACTACAGGACCCTTTTCTGCGCCTGTTTTCACATGCTCTTCTTCAGACAGAGGACCCAGTTGAACCTTTAACAGACCAATGAAGATATTCTTGAACATGTAGAATAACTTCCTCTGAAATTCACTCTTTCCTTTTGTTTCACTGTGTTCAATCAACAGCACTGAATCATTACATTCAGAATCTACAGTAGTTGTTTGCAAATGAATCAACTAGTCTTTCAATATTTATTTCAAACCATGTTGGAGAAGAATCCTCTAAATTCTTTCAAACCAGAGATTGTTTCCTGCTGAAAATGAACACAGAAGCCAATACATCCATTCATCAGTTTCAAGTCAGATCATTCAAACATCTTCCTAAATGCTAGTTGATATCATATTTCAACAATCATTAGACTTCATTACTAAAAGACTTGCCCAGGCTAATGTCAATCCAGTAAGGCAATCAATCAGGTAACCCACTTTGGCTCAATAATGACTAAACTGTGGAGGATGAAAGGCAGATGTATAGTAATGGAATCCAAAAATTCTCTTTACTTCACTGGATCCTCATAAAAATGTGGGGCACTTAAAGAGACTACTAGGATTTCTGGAGGTTGTAATACAAAGGCCTGCGTTAATGCCAAATTCACAAAGGATAATTGCTGTAACTGCAGTGCTAAGCCTTGGGAAGGATCAGTTCCATAACCAAACCTAAGAAATCATTGGATTTGCCATCTATGAAGGACGGTGTGCATTGAAGTTATACTGAGTACCTGTTAGAAATGGGGTTTCTGGTTGTCAGAGTATGTACCCTTTACAAGCAAGAACCACCACTCTAGTCAGCGTAAGCTGAAAGTTAACCTGTGCTCACCCTTTGTTTGCTTGGCACAGAGCTGTCAGGCTTATCTAAAGAGGCAATGTGTAAAGTATTTGTGCAACACACAGTAGCACAGTGAAAAGACCTCAAAAATAAAATACTCCATACAGGGCTAGAAACCAAGATCATAATTTTATGGATAAAACAACCAAAATGACAAAAATCCAATAAGTACAACCAGAGTTTGAATTTTTCAAGATTAAATCAAATTATAGTGCTTAGAGTCATAAAGCTCCAAATGGGGACATCTTGTTGCGTAGATCTGGATAAACCCAAAGTTCAGGCTGACTGCGATGGAGGGAAGGCTTGCAACAGAACTCTTGCAGGTCCTGCTGAAAAAGTACCTTGGATGGAGGAAGTGCCTAAGACTCGATGCGAGGAGCAATGAGGCAAGGCGGTGTCGCCGTCGATCCTGTGGATTCAGGCGACGTGTCGGTTCCGATCCATGCAGTCAATGTAGGCCTATTGTCGAACTCCTTTACGATGCAGGCGATGCATTGCCATCAAGCCGAGCAGTCCGCTGTCATTGAGCCTCTCAGTCCGTCAAAGAAATGATATCGGGCGGCAGCCGCATCGGCGGGCGATGGGTCGGTTCAGATTGGCGCAAAGTCATCAATGGGTCGCTTTTGATAGATCAGCAGAGCAGAAATCACCTTTCAAGGGCCAGGACTGGGTGAGGTCCCTCGCTCTTTTAAACAGGCAGAGGTAGTGGCCATCTTAAAGAAACCCTCGGCAGACCCCTCCATTATGAGCAACTTTCGTCCCATATCCCTCCTCCCTTTCCTCAGCAAGGTTTTGGAGTCACATGTTACTCACATCCTTGGCTCTTTTATCGAGGAATCTTGTTTTTTGGACTCACAGCAAGCCGGGTTCAGACCTGCGCACTCCACAGAGGCAGTTATACTCTCTGTCATGGAGGAACTACGCAGAGGGGCCGACGCTAACATCTGTCAGGCCCTGGTGCTTCTGGATCTGTCGGCCACCTTTGACACGGTCGACCACGATATCCTGGTCGACCGTGTCGGAGAGGCCGGCATCCAGGGCACCGCTCTGGACTGGATCCGCTCTTTCCTGTCTGACCGCCAACAAGCGGTCAGACTGTCTCAGTTCTCAGCAGACCAGGTCGGGCTGACTTGCGGTGTCCCGCAGGGCTCCTCTTTGTCCCCACTCCTTTTTAATTTATATCTGGCCCCCTTGATTCGCTCTCTCCGTAGGTTGAATGTCACCGCGTTCAATTACGCGGATGAAATTCAACTGGTCTTCACCATCGACACATCGGAGGAATCTATTTTCACATTTCAGACCACCCTTTGTTTCATTAGTGACTGGATGAGCTCTAACCATCTTAAGCTCAACCCCGACAAGACCGGGTTGGTTCTTGTCGGGGGTCCCTCCAACCCTTTGCAACCCTCTTTCTGGCCGGCTAATCTGGGCAGCCCCCCTTGCCCAGCGAATTCAGCTAAAAGTCTGGGGGTTGTCATTAGTAGTGATCTCTCAATGAAACTTCAGATCAGCGCGGTAGTGTCCTCTAGTCACTTCCAGCTCAGGAAGATACGAAAGATCTCCCGCCTCCTCACTACAGAGGCCCTCACTTTGGTGTTGCTAGCGCTAGTCATTTCAAGGCTCGACTATGCAAATGCGCTTTACGTAGGCATCCCTGACTACCTAGCCAAGAGACTCCAGCAGATTAAAAATCAGGCCGCCCTTCTCATTTTCCGCCAACCCAGATACCAACACGTTCGCCCTCTTTTAAAAAGTCTTCATTGGCTCCCGGTCACCGCACGCTGCAAGTTTAAACTGGGCTGCATAATTTTCAAATCCCTTGCAGGTGGAGGCCCCTTTTTTATTTCCTCCCTCCTTCACCCATATGTCCCTTCACGCAACCTTCGCTCGTCTCAATTGGCTTTACTATCAGTCCCTAGATTTAAGAGGAAAAAACACGGTGGTCTTAGGTTCTCCTTTTTAGCTCCTTCCTTCTGGAATGCCCTCCTCCTCTCTCTAAGGATGTCCCTCCCTTACACTAGGTTTAGATCCCTCCTCAAAACTTTTCTGTTCACTGAGGCCTACAATTAGTCTTGACCCTCACTTTTTCTCTTTTCTTTTGTTTCCTCAGCACAAGCGCCAAGAAACCTTCAGGTGGTAGCCGCGCTATAAAAAACTCTTTAACATAACATAACAGGACTGGATTACGATTCCTTGGCCATGCAGGACACACAGATGGCAGAGTCCATGTGCTGTTGCAGAGTTGAAGGAAGTCTTTGATGGCCCTGAAACCTCAGAACAGGAGCCAAGCCAGCAAACCCTTAGAGTCACTCTATGTTCAAGTGAGATTGGTCCAGTCCTTGTCCTCAGCAGGGCAGACATCAGCAGGTTTCAGGGCAGCACAACAAAACAGAAAAGCAGTTCTTCCAGAGCAACAGTCAAGCAGAGTGGCAATCCTTGTAGCATAGCAGTCTTTACTCTTGGCAGAGTTCCTCACATGTCCTGTAGTGTACTGTTTGGTAGGATCAGAACTCTAATAATTATACCCAGTTATGCCTTTGAGGTGAGGGTGACTTCAAAGAAGGGTCTTTTAAGTGCTCAAAGGCTCTTTCTTCCCAGTCCTGACTTCAGACTATAAGTGGGGGCCAATTTAATGTTAAACAGATTAAAAGTAATTAAAAAGGACTTTCCTGACATGCGGCGTCCCACGGCTCCCTCTTCCTGCTGTATCGCTGACTTCTTCCAGACAAATGCGCATGCGCATACGAATGCGCATTTGTCTGGAAGAAGTCGGCGCGACAGCAGGAAGAGGAAGACCCGGGTCGCCGCATGTCAGGTAAGTCCTTTTTAATTACTTTTAATCTGTTTAACATTAAATTGGCCATGTAGAAGTGGGCGGGAGGGAGGCGGGTGGCGGGCAACTTTGCTCCGCCATGGAGTGTGCGTATGTGTTGCCTACAACGCCTACTATGTGAATCGCGAAGTAGGCAACACTATGCACACTCTGTGGACGGAGCGGAGCACTGCGCTGAGGGTTAGTTAGCATCTGTCTTAGTGACCGAGTTTAGTCATCTAGTAACCACACAGAACCTGAGGTCAGGTGTGGTGTCTGGTGGGGCATATTTTGGTACCAGAATCACTGGACTGAATCAGGGGATACTGGAGGGTTTTATCATCCTCAGTTTCAGCATTTCAGTGACTATATTATATAAACGGTGGGCCAAAAATCCATTCCGCTCGCGGAATTTGTGAATTTTCGGCAATTTTGCGATCCGTGAATCTCGCGAAATTGCTGAAAAAAACGCAAATCCGCTCGCGGGCAGATTTCTTTTGGGCCCACAGGAAGCACTTACAGTTAAGGCAGGTGCTCGAGTTGAAGCTAACTTTGTAACCATTTTAGACTACAGCTGCGGGCCAGAAGAGTTGTCTCCAGTGACCATGTGTGTCTGAAACTTTGCCACCACGCCGAAAATCACCGGGGTCCCTTGAGTGAGCTTCCCATCATAGTGGGTAAAGGGCGGGAAGACGTTGCTTACCGCTAGTGGGTGTGGGAAGGGGCCAAACGGGCGGGCTTCCATGCGAGTTAACATGCCTCTTGTTTATCAAAGGTCAGAGAGTGACTAGAACAGCAGATGAGGAGAAAGAACCTCCTGGTCACAAGAACTACACAGGGACTGCGCTTAAAAGAACCTCCAGGTCAAAGGAACTACAAGGGGATTGCCCTCGAGAAACTTATGGATGCAAAGACCTCCATGAAGGATCACAGCTAATTTTTGACGGTAGATGTAGGGAGAAAGCACACCTGCCCAGCCTCGACCAAACTCATGAAATTTTTGGGCTGATTAATGCATTACTGAATTTGAGATGCAACTTGGGCACCTGCTTTATTTATATCTGTAAGTGCTTCCTGTTGAGTTTTAATTTTTGTGACAGGAGCATCATGCCAGAATGAATCCTGCCCTGCATATTTATCCAAGAAGACGTCACCATTTTGTGCAATACGTCTACTCAACTGGAGTACTTTCTACTGGCTAGTCAGTAAGTGCTACCTCGTTGGGCGAATGTATAGTGCCTTTCCTACACTACAGCTGCGGGCCAGAAGAGTTGTCTCCAGTGACCATGTGTGTTTGTAACTTTGTCACCGCGCAGAAAGGCGCCGGTGTCCCTTGAGTGTGCTGTCCATCATAGTGGGTAAAGGGCGGGAAGACTTTGCACAACACCAGTGTATGTGGGGCGGCGCCAAACAGGCAGGGCTTCTACGCGAGTTCAGATGAGGAGAAAGAACCTCCTGTTCACAGGAACTACACAGGGATTGCGCACGAGAAACTCATGGATGCAAAGACCTCCATCAAGGATTGCAGCTAATTTTTGAACAGTAGATGTAGGGAGAAAGCACACCTGCCCAGCCTCGACCGTGCTTAGATACTTTTTGGGCTGATTAATGCGTTACTGAATTTGAGCTACAACTCGGGCACCTACTTTATTAATATCGGTAAGTGCTTCCTGTTGAGGTTTAACTTTTGTGACAGGAGCATCGTGCCAGAAAGAATCCTGCTCTGCATATTTATCCAAGAAGATGCCACTGTTTTGTGCAAAACCTCTACTCATGAATTCCGCTATGCTGCGGATTGCGGAATTTTTTGCAATTCCGCGTTCAACGCAGAACGTGGAATTGCAAAAATTCCACAAATTCTGCAAGTGGAATTTGCCGCCCACCCCTACTCACTCCATCACTACATCCTGGGGAGTCTCCCTGGGAGCTTTGTCCCACACCTCCTTCCGATGTCCTCTTACGGGGTGCTCATACAGAGCTCAAAGAAGCTGAAGCCCACTCTTTTCCTTGGTACTTTCCTGTAGGCAAACAACAGGCATGGCAAGAGGATGTGCCACTTATTTCTCAATGCTTCATGTAGACCTCTAGCCATGTCATTCTGGGTCTTATTGAATCTCTCAAAAAGCCCATTTGTTTGTAGGTGGTAAGGAGTGGAGAAATTGTAGGTTACCCCACATTCCTTCCACATTGACTACACATAAGTAGACATGAAATTGAAGCCCCTGTCAGACAGCACTTCCTTGGGAAAATTCACTCAGGTAAAAATTTCCATCAAGGCCTTTGCCATTGCAGGTGCAGTCATGGCCCTTCGAGTGATTGCCCCTGGTTACCTTGTGGCATGATCCACCAGAACCCGGATAAACCTGTTGCGTGTAGTAGTAGAGGGATCAATAGGACTAACAATGTCAATGCCCACCCACTCAAAGTGTGTTCCAAGGACGGGCAAGGGATTGGGGGGCTTTACGCCTCTGGCCTGTCCTCCCACTGGCCTAGCAGGCCACACAACCCTCTACAGAACACATCTGAGGAAGTCTGATCCTAGACCAATGAAAATGTGGGGCAAGCCTTGCATAGGTCCTATCTTGGCTCAGATGTCCTGCCAGGGGGATTTTGTGTGGCAGCTCCAGTAAGAAGGCCCTGTAGAATTAAGGGAACATGAGAGCCCTTGCTGTCCCATGCACAGGAGCCTTACTCTCACAGTAAAGGAGGCTGTCCTCCTGGAGGCATCACCTGCTGCCTATTGCATTAGTTACAAGGGTAGGGACCTTCCACTGTGCCTCACAGAATTCCTCCTTGGTGGGTCCTCCTTCCACATGCCATCCAGCAAGCAGCTCAGGCAGGTCACCGAGGGGAGCAATGCCCTCCTGAGTGGGCTCCGGGCGGCCACTTGCGGTGTCCCATCCACCTCTCTGGGTAGAAAATACAGTGGCTAGCTTCAAACACCCTCTGCCTTTGCCCTTCTGAGCAGCTGTCTGGGCCATTATTACAAGCTCCAGCCCTTTTTGACTCCCATCCAAGGCAGCCATGGACCTTGTTGAAGCTAAGCCTGGGCGGGCAACTTCGCTACGCCCACGTAGTGGGCGTAGTGTCGCCTACTTCGCCCTTTGCAAAGTAGGCGAAGTAAGCAACAGTACACCCACTCCTTGGGCGTAGCGAAGTTGCCCGCCACCCGCCTCCCTCCCGCCCTCCCGAACATAGCTAAATTTAATTAAATGGGCCCATATAATAAATGAAATACACTTACCTTGTCCGCGGCGTCCCGGGGCTGCCTCTGCTCGTTCACGGTGCCAACTTCTAACCAATGCGCATGCACGGGCAGCCGCGCACGCGCATTTCTCGCGAGAAATGCGCGGCCGCCCGCGCATGCGCATTGGTTAGAATATGGCGCCGTGAATGAGCAGAGGGAGCCCCGGGACGCCGCGGACAAGGTAAGTGTATTTTATTTATTATATGGGCCCATTTAATTAAATTTAGCTATGTAAGGGAGGGGGGCATGCAGCGCGTAGTGGGGCTACACGAAGTGCGCAGATGGGCGTAGTTTCTCGCCCACTTTGCGTAGCTTTGCGTAGCCCCACTACGCACACTACGCCCAGCCCTAGTTGAAGCACAGATCCAGTCAAGTCACCTCAACTTCTCCATATGAGCCCTGCACTCCAATCACTCATTTGGAACAAGGGCCAATGGGTAGCGACCCTCTCTGTTGTTAGCTACAAGAACATGCCGGAATGCATTGGAAATCACCTGCTCTGGTGACACCAGCTGACTCCTTACCATCGTCATGCTGGCACCTGCATACCTCAGAGACTCAACACCATGACCATTGATGGTGACCTGTTGCCTATAATGTGTAGTATTTGAGAGCACATTGATCTCTGGAAGCATCTCACTATTACCCAGGGACGCTGGGGTAATCCAACTAAGCTTCCCCCCATTAACTAGGGCAAACTCGTCCCCCAGCACTACACTAGCCACCCCTAGAATCTTTCTTCCAGAGGAAGGTGGTGCTCTTTTTGGACACTTGGGATCCCCCTTATAGTGTTCAGACTCATAGCACTTGATGGACGTGGGCTGCTGACATTTGCCAGGGTAGTTTATCTTCTGGTGGCTACATTGGTAATGAGAACAAGACCCTTTCACCTGTGAGTTGTTTTGGGGGTCTTTAGAGAACCCTGTCTTTTAATCTCCCCTCTCCTTCTTCTGGTGGGAACCCTGACCACGCCAGATACCTTCTTGAACACTCTGGTGTTGACCCAGATGTCCCCATCCTCAGCAAGCTTCCATGGGCCAGTAAGCGTGCTATCAACCAGGTGTTGGCGCAGCTCTGGAAAACAAGTATCAAGCATGTGCTCCTTTAAAAATATGTTGCCTTGAATAATCATTAACCTTCCTGACCCTCACCCATCCTTTCAGTGACTTACTAGCTTAATCCAATAAATGTACCCATGTCTGTGTGGAGAGTCTGTGGATGCTCCCTAATCTGACTATATACCTCTCAGGGGTCAGTCCAAACTTACTTACTAAGTTTCCCTTCATAGCAGTGTAGCATGTCTGGTCTTTTACCTCTAGTGTAAGGAGTGTGTATCATCCCACTGTGGGCATATAACTCCATATACCGGCCCAAAACTCCTCAGGGACCTTGTGCACTCTCAGAACCACTTCATAGGCAGCCTACCACTCATCCCCAACACCATAACTGGGCTCCAACTCCTAGGGTATCTTCACACTCGGTGTTGCGTGTCTTAGCTTGTAGGGCTCCAATGCCCATTTCTACGAGATTGAGCTCATGGGTTTTCCTCTCCTGCATTAATAGCCTCCTCTCCTCTCTGGTCTGATCCAATTTAACAAGCTCCATTTTAAAATTCCTTTCCTCCCTCCTCTCTGCTAGCTCCTCTGGGGACAGATTATTTGAGGACACACTGCTCCCTGCTCTGGAAACCACCACAGCCTCTAGCAAGTTTTTGGACTCCCTACAGAGGCAGTTCCAGAGCCACATCAGACCCCAAAATCAGGTCATCCCCCTCCTCAGGAATTTCCTGCTCCTCCTCTGGATTTTCATACCCTGCAACCTGGGTCTCTACCCAGGCCCTCAAAGCTTTCTGCAGCTCTGCCTTCCCGGTGAAGCCTCTTATAGAAACTTGAAAATCCTAGCAAAAATCTCTTACTTGGGGCACAGTGTAAGTCTCCAACTAGGCCAAGTCAAATTCAATTACTGCAGGTGCTACTTCTCCAGAGAGAGAAATGGTTTTAACAGAAAAAAAGGCCAATCAGAGAGAATTGCATAAGGTTCGAAATGATCTTAGTATAGATGTGTAGTTAACAATGAGGTTCAATATGGTATTGCACACAAGTCCTATACTCACCACTGATCATCAGTGTTAGAAATGGGCTTTCCGCCATATGCAGGGTTTACATGACAACAGTCTTGCCTCTTAGTTCTCTAACGGTTCGTGTTTAAAAACATTCACTTTTAATAACGTGCAGTGCTATAATGTGGCATATTAATGCCTAAGCTTCAACATACATATATTTGTTATATGATTTATATTTTAAAAAATAGGAGTTTTAATATAATGTTAAATTATTCTAAGAAAATGAAGAAACACCATGTTTGCATTGGGAGAGGGAACTTTTGTTACTGCTAGTCTGCAAATAGATGTGTGTGTTTTTTACTGATATTCCAGTGCTTTGACCTTGAGTCCCTTTGGCTTTGACTTTGGCTTAGAAAACTGAAGGGTTATGATTTTCTTGGGGCCAAATGACTCTGTAAACCGCTACTCCGTTATATTATAACCAATTTAAAAAGCAAGCAGATTCTGGTTGGATTTTTTCACGTTTGCTAGATGATTTGTAGGTATACATACTATATTGCAAAAACATGTCTGGCTGGTGCCATTTTAAAAAAGTTGTAAATCTGTAAAGCTGATTCAGTTTGTTTCTTCACATGCAAGTGGTGTAGTGCAGCCCTGGTAATATTCTGAAAATGCACAAGTCAAGACAGTATGTTCCAAAGAGCTCACTTGAGTGTGTCAGTTGTTGATAACTAGCCCAGTGTTGTTTTTGCGGGCTAAATTTCCTAAAAGATAAGGTAATAAAAAAGTGTCTTAATTTATCAAAAACATCAGGGCTAGCAGAACTATTTAGATTTGAAATGGGCAAGGTGTGGTGAAGTGAGTTGATAACAATTATTGTATAGGGCTTCTGCTGCAGTTGCCATGCTGATCATAAAACAGACTATGCAATGCACACTAAAATTGGAATGCGTTTGGTACCATCAACAAACTCAGGGTACTTTTTTTCACTCCCTGCGAAAGACAAAAGGCTGAGTGAACCTTCCACTTTAAGACCTTGGACTTCATGTTTACATGAATATCTCTTCAGGAGCTGTGTTAACCAGTGGAGCTATCTTCTGGGCTAACAGCAGTAAACATATCTCACCCTGGAAGTGCAGGGGCTGTAGACTCATTTCACCTATCAGGCCATGTTCTAAGATTCATCCTTCCTGTTCCATGGTCAATGTTTCCCAATGACTTCTATTTACAGGCAATTGAATTCATACACCTATGTGAGGATATCTTCTCAAGGAGAGTTTATAAAAGTGCAAAGTACACAATGCCAACAACCTTGCTCGAATTGTGCTAATGTTCAACGAGTGTAAGTATATTCCCCAAATTGGGACCCAAGGGTTCAGGAGAGGCAGTGGCAGGCTACTGACCAGGAGTAACTTAAGGAAGTTCTTTGCTGGAGGGTTGGTAACACAGAACGTTTTTGCCTTCCCACTCACAGTACACAGGCACCATACATTATTTCGCTCCTAGGAGTAGAAATAAATTCCTGCACACTAAACCACATGCCTTGTCCCCTATATGCATTGTTCATGTTCCTACCTGAACCCTGTGCTATAGTGAGACATATCTTTCTCAGGCTACCCTCAAGAATAGTTTCTCCAAAACAACATTTTCCACAGCAGTAAGCACTATGTCTCTAAGCTGGAGCATCCACAACATGGGCACTAAGGAGTGTGAGACCTCAGGAGCTGGCTGGCATCATCCTTCCTGAAGCATCGATCAGGGACACACAAACGACACACCTTACCTAGGAACTTCTATCCCCATGAAAAAAAACTGCAGCTAAATCGCTTCTACCTGACATCCACCAAATGGAAGTGGTCAAGTAGACTAATCTGCATATCCTTGTTAAATGAATTATGTCAGGTGTCATTTAATGTCCATCCTGTGCCATGCTTAACCAGGGGCCTACAAATGCTTGCCTTCCGTACTTAGGCAAAGCATGTCTAAGACAAATTTTAAGGGTAAACATCAGACTCCAGCATTTTCAAAATCGCCCACACTTATTTGCATTTTTTTCCCTGTACATTTTCTCACATTGCATTGATCATCAGGGTACTAAAGTGCCTAAAGTGCTCAATAATTTGCTATATATACTTCTAGCCATTATTTTATGCTTCCAACCTCTCAGATGATTAGCTGTCCAGGCTGAAACAGTGTTCTAACAATAGCCTAGAAGTGGACTGACTGTTACCTGCTTCTAGGATACGACCTCAACATCATCTCCTACACCAATGACACCCAGCTGATCCTCTCCCTCACCAAAGACCCCCACGCCACCAAAACCAACCTCCACAAAGGAATGCAGGCCATCGCCGACTGGATGAGAAACAGCCGACTGAAGCTGAACTCGGGCAAGACGGTGGTCCTCCTCCTCGGCTCCACCCCTATGGCCTGGGACGACTCCTGGTGGCCGACTGCACTAGGAGCACCCCCTACCCCCACCCACCACACACTAACCTGGGGGTCATCCTTGACTCCACCCTCTCCATGACAAAGCAGGTCAACGCCGTCTCCTTCTCCTGCTTCAACACCCTCTGTATGCTTCACAGGATCTTCAAGTGGATCCCCACCGAAACGAGAAAGACAGTCACCCAGGCCCTCGTCAGCAGTAGATTGGACTATGGCAATGCGCTCTATGCAGGAGCCTCGGCCAAACTCCTGAAACGGCTCCAACGCATCCAGAACAACTCCGCCCACCTGATGCTTGACATCCCTCGCCACAGCCACATCACACCCCACCTGAGAGACCTGCACTGACTCCCCATCAACAAGAGGATAACGTTCAAGCTCCTCACCCACGCGCACATGGCACTCCACAACACCGGACCCGCATACCTCAACAGCCGTCTCAGCCTCTACACCCCCACCCGCCAGCTTGGCTCTGCAGACCGCACCCTCACCACCGTCCCCCGCATCCGAAGAGTGACCGCCGGTGGCAGATCATTCTCCCATCTCGCCGCCAAGACATGGAACACCCTCTCAATCCACCTGCGACAGACTGAAGACCTCCTAACCTTCAGGAGACTTCTCAAGACCTGGCTCTTCGAACAGTAGCGGGGTCCCTCCCCCCTCCAGCGCCTTGAGACCCTCACGGGTATGTATTGCGCTTTATAAATACAATGATTGATTGATAAAGTACTTCAACACCTGTTTTGGTGCTAGTAGGTGCTATATAAATATAATTGGAATAAAATACTAAAGAATCTGTTAACTTTCTGTAGTGTCCTCTCCTGGTCCTTCCGTGTCCTATTGACTCTTCAATATATGGCTGCTAAAGGGCTAACGATCAGACATGTGATCAGCCCTGTAGTTTCATCTTGGGTTAAAGGGTGAGTGATTTCACTTCTGGCAAATACCACTCATTCTGGTAGCTCATGTGCTTGCTTAGTGAGTTTTCACATGTCTTTGACGCACATGGCCTTGGCTGCAGTGCACTGAGACCATTCACTATTGCACACAGGGAAACAAATTTGAGGGATCATTGCTCCTGGCCCCTCCCTATATAAAAGGAAAAGAGGTTTCCAGGGGCAAGGCTACCCACTTTTGTATCAGTTCCAGTTTGCCTGCCAGCAAACAATCCCGCACTGCACTTTTCTACCCATAACCAACATAGCAGAACCCTTCTTACTTTATACAGAGCTCCATGTGCCCACCCAGTGGAGTGGCAATGGAAAGGGGAAATCCTCACATCACTCTACACCAGTTCTGTGACAGATTCCCTTACCACTAAGTTTGGAGCCCGCCTGTCGAGGAAGACAAAAGGAATGCAGGCCCAGGTGTGACCTGTGTGTGCCAGTGATGGGAGAGACATCCCTGGGAAGTCAGCCTCCAGGTCATCCTGCTCAAGGACAAAAGACGTATCTCCTTTATCCACTCTCTAGGAGCAATCTACACCTCACTCCAACTGAGCCATCAGACGGCAGGTGACAACTGCACACTGTCAGGAAAGTCTTTTGCTTTTGGACAGAAACAAATAACTTCATGAAAGTGTCAGTTCCTTCATAGAAATATAAAATCCGACTTCACCATTAGGAAGGATTTTGAATTACTATTTAAATGAGCCATTGCACCATTTTTACAGCAAATCTCGAACTCAATTTAGCATTTATTATATGGAATAGAGCACGCCAGTGTTTGACTGAAAAATGACTTTTGAGGTTTTTCACTGACAGGGTATGTAAAGCATTAAACATACATGCCCTGCTTTTAAACACCATGCAAGTTGCCCAGTGGGAGTTTAAGGCCTACCTTACGGGTGACTTGTTAGTATTAAAAAACTGAGATTTAGGCCAACGAAATGTTTATTTTGATAGGTGTTAATGGCAGTTTTAATACTGCATTACTAGGCTGCAGTGGGAGGCTTGGAGACACGTTTTACTTTGTCACTCTAGTGGTGACACAATACGTGAAGCAGTCCATTAGTGACATTTAACTTACAATCCCTGGGTACATAGGGAACCATATACCAGGGACTTATAGGTAAGATTAATGTTCCTATTAGGAGAATAGGCAATTTTGTGTAAGTTTACAGTTTTTTTTGCTGTTCACAAACCTTGAGTTAATAGTATGTTTGCGACTGCGGAGTCTTAGCAGGGGAGGAGGGGAACTCCGCATATAAAAAGATAGACTTGTCCTAGTTTACCTTTGTGAATCAGGCCTTATGACTCTGTATCGCGGAGTCTTTTTTCTTTGTTCGTTGTTTCCTAGAATGTGTTGAGCTTACTGCTCTCTACCGAAAGGTCTTCTTCCATGTGACCACAGAAATATGTGTTATTGATCATGTTCACGTCTTTATTTCTGCAATGTTTTAATGCAAATAACATTGAATATATTTGTATTTTGCAAATTTTAATTATTACATAATTAGGAATGTGTTGCATAGTCCCAGGTCTAGCTAATCATTGAAAATGTCAATTCAGATATGGCTATGGGGGCAGTTTCTTACTTGCCTATTTAAGTAATTATTGAAGGAACGCAGAAACGTGGAGGTAAATTGCTCGGGAATATTTCCAAAGTGAGGATGGCTGACAGAAATGAAGGAGGTGTTTCTGGCAGTCATTTCTTCTTGATTTGTCAAGCAATTTGTTCAAAGCCTAATTATTTAGGTTTTTATTCTCACATATTACATAAATGCACCTTTTAGGCCCGTTTTATACTGTGGATGTTTAATATTGTGGCATTGCTTATAATTAATTGATTGTACTGTTTTTATCTTTTTAACTTTTTACATAACACTTGCACTGTTTCATGAAGTGGTTATTGTTTTAATAGAGCATTGGCATGCATTTTTATGTGTTGGCTTTTATAGGTTCGTTTTAAACTGAATAAAGCTTGTTTGACCTGCCCCACTGAATATATGTATATTTTTCAAATCCTAATTATTTCACAACATTTATTAAGAATGTGTTGTTTAGTCCTAGGTCTATCTGCTCATTGAGATATTCATTGCAGCTGTGGATATAGGGGCAGGTTCTTACTTGGCTATTTAAGTAATTGTTGGAGAAACACCTGGCGGCATGTTTATTAAAGAGTTGTATCACCCTTGCACCATGCAATGGGGCGTAGGAGCGATCAACTTTTGAGTTAGATTTATCAGGCCTTGGAAGGCCACTATGCGTGACCATGTGTGGCTTGATAAATATAGAGTAATGTAAGGAAGCACAAATCGCTGTGTTGCGTTATTCTGCCCCAGGGGTGGCGCATGGGTGTTCCCATGCATCTACCCATAGATTTTGGCATATTCCCAGATTTACCATATCTGGTAGACCTGTTAATGCATCAACATGCTACGCCTCTCCAAGGGAGGTGTAACAAGTAAAAATATCTTTATTTCTCCTTGATGCTTCCTCTGCGGAATGCAGCACACATAGAAAGAGGAAAATGCCTCTCAGGATTGTTGTGTGCAGAACATGTTCCTTCCTGTGCAAAAACAATCCTGCTTACAACACAGGCAACCATTGATGCTAGGCAGCACATTGTGCGCCAGCATGGAGAAAAGACAGGAATGCCCCGTATCATGTTAGATACAGCGCATTCATGCCCTCTCCTATCGTGCAGCAAGTCTGTTGAGTGATTTTGATTAAATATGCCCCTTCTGGCATTGCTGAGAGAAGATGCGCATATGTAGTACACATAAGTCTTCATATTTTCCACTGAATAATGTATAATCTTTTAAAATATGAGAACTTAAATAGAAATAGGGATGAGATATACATAGAACTGCAAAAGGCACTTGCCCATCTTTGCTTTTTCTGGATTATGAGTGACTGCTTATCAACATGGCCCATGCCTTCAATTAATGCTTATTTCGTCTAAGTTCAAAACTGTGTGCTCATTGATTTTAAAGTAATGCATTAGGGTGGTAACAGTCAAGTAACCTGGAAGTACATTCCACCACAATCCTTCCTGTCAAGATAACTAGGCCAGAGGGTGAAGGATGTTTCTATGCAAGTAAAAAATAGCAGTGATTACTGTAATAAAAAAGATTACCGACTGTCATGTTGCTGTTTAAGTCAATTTTTGGGGCCCCAAGTACATGTTTGACTATGTAACCAGACACAAAAATTTGAAAAACGCAGAGCCCATTGTATTTTCTATTGTATTTATTTTACATCACACTCACCTTGAAACTCAAATGATTTCTCAGTAAGTGTACATGTTTTGAGAATTGAATCAAACTAAAAATATTTCCTTAGACAATCATCCTCTCTCCAAAATGTTTATTCCAGAGACATAAAGTTCACGTGATAGTAAAAGATTAAATTGATTGTAACACTTCACTGCTCATCCATATTTACATACTTGCCTTCAAATAAAAAAATTGGTGACAATCATCGTCCCCATCTGTTCTCACTGACACATGTACTAGCCTATTTTAAACACATTATTTCTCAACGCAATTCATAAAATTAAGTGCACATAGAACGTCAGAGACATTCAGCATTCCTAAGGTTTTCCCCTCAAAAATAAACAGGAAACACATACGTTGATAGGATTCTTTCAAAGAGCCATCCTTTTCGTCCGAGAATGTAGCTGAAGAAAAATAACATCGTAATATAAGACAGGATAAAGTTGGCAAACTAACCTCAAACAGAATTTTGGTGACAATATTTACTCCAAAGTGCTTTTTCTATACCCATGTATTTCAAGTAACAATGCTGGATTAAATGACGAGTAGCAATTAACGACTGATCTATACTTGCATATCTGCCAAAATAATATTGGTGATACTTATCATCACAATCTATTCCCCGAAACATGTATTCCTATTATTATCATACTATTTAAACACATGATTCCCAACAAAATGTCGGACACGAAATCTATGTAGAAGTTAGGAGACATTGATCATTCCGACATTTGTTCCCTCAATCAGGTGCACCATTCCACCCTGTAGTCCAGAACTGGCAGCATAGAGTATCACATGGATGCTCTTCATTCCATGGATAATCATTCGCTCTGTGAAATGCAGGTCGAGTAGAAGTAAGGCAATTTCAGAATTGGCAGCTGAACTGCATAAGGCATACTGCTGATGCTCTTTCATCCATAGTCTGCCATTCCCCCTTAAGACTACCAGATGAAGTAGAAGTAAGAGACGATTGCAGACTTCGCAACTGAATTGCATCTTACACCCTGGTAGCAGTTGTCAACTTAAAGTATGTGTCCATCCTGACATTTCCACCTTCAAAGCCATCTTAGTCTGCTTCCTGCATGTCCTTGTACTTTTCTCTACGATGTGGACATGCAGGGCATGCAAATGATCCACATCAACGTCCTCTTGTTGCCTATGGTTGCCTTAGTCTCAGTCCAGGATGTCAACCAAAGGGAGTGCAGTACGTACCTAACAACTAGTTGCCAAAGACTTTTCAGAATTTCTTTTCAGACAAAAAAATAGAAAAATAGTTAGTTACAAATATGACCAATCATGATGTCAAAACCAACAACAATCATCATTCTTACCACACTACATGCATGACCTTTTACTATCCTTCTCACAAAGTAGGGTAAAATTGTAACCAAGATAGCCAATAAATCAAATCAAATTAAAGCTCTAAATATAGGCCTTGACCCTGTGACTCATGGGAACAGTCCAGCCCAAACTGCCAAACCAGGTCTTCCCTAGATCGGAAATCAGCATCCTGGAACTGATTTGCAAATGGCTGGGTACAAACTGGAATGGCATGGGGAGCAAAAACACGATGGATTTAGGCCCAGATCTCTGTACTGGGGTTAATGTAAGACATTGTTCTGCTTCTGTCCATCAATTGTTGTTTGTGCATTTGTCACCCCGAGGGGGACGGGTATGCCCAGGTGTGGGTCCATGCTCCCCGTGCCACTGGAGTCAAGCTATCCTCGCTGATGAGGGGTCAAACCCTGAAACCGGTCCTAGGATGCTTGTTTCCAGCCCAGGGAGGACCTGTCTGGCAGTACGAGCAGGACTGTTCCCGTTGGGCACAGGGTCAAGACTGATTTGCATATGACTGGGTTCAAACTGGAAAGGCCTGGGGAGCAAAACAGTAATGGTTTTAGGCCCAGATATCTGTACTGGGGTAAATGTATGACATTGCTCTGCATCCTATGACATTGTTCTGCATTCTATGACATTGTTCTGCATTCTGTCCATCAATTGTTTGTGCAGCATACTACCTACTACAACCACTGTTTGGCGGAGAGGGGTTGGCCTAACGGCTAAGACGCTCGACCTCGGACCTGGGGATCTTGGTTCAAGTCTCGGTAACGACGCCAGAAACCTCCTGTGATTCTGGGCAAATCACTTAATCTCCCCGTGCCTAAAAAAATGAAAGTGTGTCCTCATGTAACGTAACTGGTGCTATGTAAAGCGCTCTGATACCTGATTCGGTTCGGGTCTAGTTCGCGCTATATAAAACTCTGCATTGAGCTGACTGACTGTGAGTTAATTACTATGATCCACCACCTTGCAGATCCAAGGCCCCTGTGAACCCAGGCGCATTCTAAGGAGATTAGAAATCCCTGATAAATGAGACGATGAGGTGTAATTTCTATAAGGTGTTACTAGCACATTATTTTTAATTAATACAGGGGAATCACCTGGTGACAACAATGGGAAAAGGGAAGACTTACATTCCTGCTGCCCAGAAGTTCTCCCCTTTGAAAAATGTGGACAGAAAAGTCTTGCATGAGCAGAGACAACCTCAGAAAATGCTGTACTTTTATTTTGGATAGGGATGCCATATTTTAAATTATCCAGAATTTGCACAGTGGTGGCATAGACATTTGACTGGTTCCATGATTATCAGTGGGAGGTGGAGGGATGATGTGGAACTACTAAATTGGCTGAGTCGCCACCACAGAATGCTCTACCTTTCTTCCTAAGCTATTGCAAAGGTAGGGAATACCATTGAGAGAATGCCATTGTTTAATTTGAGCCAGTCGTTGATGGTGAGGCCCATCAGCACTTATTTTTGGGGACTGGCAATCTATTTTCCCACATCACACACATATAATAGCAATAGGAGGAAAAATACAAAGTAAAAAGACAGAGGAAGAGAAAGATGGAAAAACTGGCACAAATGGCGAAAGTAGAAACCTGCAAGAGTGAGATAATGGGGGAGGGAGTGTCAGGTACTAGATTAAAGAAGCCTGAGGTGAACTCAACACTACACTGCATTGATATTTGGCGCACTGCCATTTAATTGCACTGGCTTGTGAGCTGAGCTTTAGGCACCAGCACCCATTTAGGATGTTCAGTCATGTTATAATCCCTATCAGGAGCATTTGAGGAACATCCACTCTTGATCTTTACTCCAGGTCTCTTTGGACGCTCTTCAGGTTTGCTGTCATCAGCTCACTGACTCACTCAGAGTCCTTGTGGCGACTTCTGAAAAGCTCTAAAGGACAGAAACCTCTGGATTTCTATCATACTTTCCCTCTTACAGTTAGTAAGTGCTGTGAACTTTTAAACTTTTATAGATCAAGGTCTGGGTAGTACAGTCAAGGAATGTTGTCTACCTTTGAGTACCTGTCAGTCACTGCTCAGAAACAGCCTCAATTCAGGAGATCACCAGGGCTGGTTTGGAGAACAAACCCAGATTCCCCAAAGAGAAGCTGGTATTTCTGAGGAGTAGGAAGCTTCAGTGCCGGAAGCTATTCCGGCCTGATAGAATCCTCAAGGGATAAAGGCTCAAGATGGACCCTAACTGCTGGAACAGTTGGCTGAGGAGCCTGGCACACAATGCACTAAACCCCTTCAAGTTAATTGATGGGACCTGAGATATCTAAGTTTGGTTCTGCTTCTTGGTTGCAGCACTTTGTGCAGACGGTGTCCTTGAGCTCTGGCAATCACCGGTAAATGTAATTCATAGCATTGTTGTGCATTGCCTCACAATCACCACTTGTTGCTCTGGCTAGACTTGAGGGGCCATCACACACTCCTGCAATTTTACATAGCACATATTCGTCCCTACGATATAGGAGCACTAAATAAGAACCCGATTACATTGTACAGAGGGAAATAATTTTTTTTAGGAATGGGGAGATTAAAGGGTGTATTTATTGAGAAAATAACGCAGTGCAGCATTAGCTGCATGATTGGGAAATGGTAGGAGAGTGCAGTATCAAACACAATACAGCACATCCCTGTGTTTTTCCTGCACTGGTGCACAATGTTCTGCCTAGAGCCAACACAGGTACCCTTACACCATGGTGCAAGGGTGCCTACATTGTAAGCAGGATTGCTTTTGTTCCTGCACAAAAACAATCCTTAAAGGCACTTTCCTCTTTCTATGTGAGCTGCAGGATGCAGCATACATATTAAGAGGAAGTAGCTTGGAGAAATAAAGATATTTCTCCTTGTTACGCCTCACCTGGAGAGGCGTAGCATTTTAACACAATCCCAGGTCTACCAGTAATGGTAAATCTGGGAATGCACCAAAATCCATGGGTGGATGCATGGGAATATCCATGCCCCACCCTTAGAAGGCCCCCCTGGGGCAGAGCAATGCAAAACAGTGATTTCCGCTTCAATGCATTACTCTAGATTTATCAAGACTCAGAAGGCCCTGCAAGGTGACCTTGTGTGGCTTGGTAAATCTAACTTAAGAGTAGTGTCACACTTGTGCCCCATTGCATGAAGCAAGGGCTATGCTAGTCTTTGATGAATTTGTCCCTAAGTGATCTGCCCAGAATCGCACAACATTGAGCTGGCACCATTTCTCACACCTAATTCCCCAGTTCAAAAATGACCATCTCTGGCTACTAGATGTGTTGGAACAAGCTCTTGTGTTTTATGACCAGCAGGGATAAAAACTGTTAGACCTTCACCCCACGGGAGCCCCCAGCTCATCAACATAGTCTGAGCTGGTGAAGATGCCCACTAGGAGCATTACCTGCTGACCTACCAACCTGTGTGCCCAAAGAAGAAAGCAGACATGTGGAGCAGTGGGAACAGCCAGCTGCACTGGCTTTGCACACGAGAAAGATTGTCACAGAATCCAGAATGACGTGGTTTTTGGGCCCCACTCCTTAATTCTACTTATGAAGTAGGTGGGCAGGATAGAGGTGTGTTTGTCTGTAGGTACTTAGACAAGGCAAGGGCACTTGTAAGAGAAGTTAAAAGTAACCTAGATGAATGGGGGCTGTACTTACTACAGAAGATCAGTTTGTGAAAAGCAATGGGTGGGTGTGGGTGGGTATTTTTCATTCATTAAACCCTTCCCGAACCCTCCCTTAGCCCCTCCATCCTTATCCCTCCCAAAAAGCCATCCATTATTGTAGTAAGTCTTCACCATTTTATAGGCACTCCTCCTTGTCATTCCCACATTTACTACAATAATGCATGTGTACGAGTGCAGGGAATTCCACTACCGGGGTGGAGAACTTTGCATACAAAATATAGGGGAGGTGGAGATTTCTGCAAGTATGTTTATGACTAGTATTTTGTAGTATGTGAGTGCACTATTTTAACATTACAACACATATTACAAAGAACAGTTTGTTAATAGGCACCTCTTTACGTTTCCATCCATGTGTATGCTTTATGTCAGCTTACATGTCAGTCAGACTTTACAGACAGATACATAATGTGTATATCCAAGCCAGTAGGCTTTTTAAAAACTCTGAAATGTGTTTTCAAACTAAAAAGGCTTTTATTTTGTTTTGTGAACAAAGGATAAAGCCAGGAGTGCCTAGATTTTTTTCTGTGAAATCCTCATTAATGACATTAGAATACACTTTTCCCCTTGGAGTGGCACCACCAGAGCTACCAATACAGCCTTAATTTTCAACTATAGTGTAATACCTGGATTTCATAATGGTGAAAATAAACCTTTTTCACGGGGTGCACCTGAGGTTTCAGAAATAAAAAAATACTTTTTCTCCCAAACAGGGTTGCAAACTCAATTGCTGAAGGAATTCTCACCACCTTCAGGATGTGATTAAGCATTCCCAACCACATTATGGAGGGCACCTGCAGGAGAGGGTCCAGCATCTGCAGTGGCCCTGATACTGCACAGGGATGAGAGTTAGGGAAGAAGTAAGAGAGGGAAGTGGGCAGAGAGGCATGAAATAGGGGATGAAAAGGAGCTGTACAAACCAAAGGCATGATACTCTGCACCTGTGGCTATCTTGCTGGAACTGTATGACCGTGACTCATACCTCAACCTTAGACTGGTACCCCCAGACAGAGGGAACCCTTTGAGAGCCAAAGGCAATTCCAGCTCCCCTGGACTAGGAGCACTATTTCCCTGCACACCGCAGGTAAAATAAAAATACCAGAAACAAAGAATCGCTGGCCAGTTGGCCAGTTGGCCTTCTGAGGAATTTCCCAAAAGTACATGGTCCAGTGTATTGTAGGAAATGTAGTCCCGACCTTTAGCAAGTTTCAAACAGCTACTGTTTTACCCTGAACTTCTGGATGTTTAAATAAGTTCTTGCTGACCTTACCGCTGTCAAGGCTTGTTGGTGTATAGTCTGGCCCCCAACACCTTTAGTCGATGCTGCTATTCAAGGGAATACTGCAACACCTTCATCCAATGCTAGAAATGGCCCTGTTGTCAAGTTTTGCATCGGTTTCCTCAATAGCATCCTGTAAGTGATAAAACCAGCTACCTGGTGGCTCCTGCTTCAGCACCACGGACACCAAGGTGAATTCTGCACCTGGGCTTCTCGAGCCAGGTGAAATCTTACTGACTGTCGTAGCTTGGTCCTGGGTACATAAAGAATGTACTACAGCAATCAGACATTCAGAATTGTATGCAATGTGTGATTGAACAAGTAACTCAGACTATCATCATAAGACAACATTTGTAGGGATTATAATGAAGTAACACAAACAGAAACTATCCAGTTTGTGAAAATGTGTAGTATTAATAATACGAGAGGAGACCACTTTGCATAAATTCTATATAGCTGAGCACCCAAATAAAAAGGAACAGACAACCATGTACAATGTCTGTATAGCTGATCACCTAAATGCAGAAACTTTGCACTTCTGGTATGTGTGTCCAGCAAGGTTGCTGCACTGTCATAACATCTCAATGGTGTCTCTCAACGTTTGTTGTAATGCATGCCACAACATCTAACTTTGACCATATTATTCAATCTTTATACAGCAAATATTGTCTCAACTAGGCTAAAAGAATATTTGCACCCAAATTAGGGTCTATACACATTCCTGCTGCTGAACTGTACACCGATTGGTCTTCAAAGAGTTCTGACTTGCCTTCAGTTTTGCAATGTATGCAAGGATGCCATGTTGAACTTAAAAAACAGGATAATACAATTTGGAATAAAACAACTGTAAATATGTCTAGAGAATTGGTGGAGAAAAGGTGGATCAGTGTAATGCATATCAATACCTGGGTGTGTGGCAGGATGAGGAACTAAACCACAAATTTCAATTAGCAGCCGTCTGAGACAGAGCGAAGCATTTACAACTCAATCTGAGGAAATGTGCACAGTCCGATTGGCTCCTTGATATTAGAGCTCGTTAGAGCAAAATTGATTTTGACACTCACTTATAGCTCACCATGATATTGGGCACAATTAAATTCTAGCCTCGATAAAATCCTTTCAGAAGCAATTTGTACTATATGTGATCTTCCTATTAATACCCCATCTCTCAACTCCACCTTGAATTTGGTTTGAGGAATCAGAGTACAACAGCAGATTTACAGTCCCAAAGTACTTTTACAGTCTGAAGCGCTCCAAGGCAGGTTCCTGAAAGTACTGACTTGGTCCTGGGAACTACATCACCTTAACCCACCTTGTGTTCCACGAAATTTGACCTGCAAGTGACCTATTGTCACTAGTGCTTTTTACCATTGACCGCAGTGCTAACATTTTGCAGTATTGATTTGCATTGATTTAAATTTGCTTCTAAAATCCATAACTCTGGTTGTACTTATCTAGTTGACTTCATTTTTGTGTAAAAAGTTACATAGAAATCTGCTTTCCAACTATATAGAGCTCCTTAGAATAATAAAACAACAAACCGACAACTACTTTCCACAAAAAATAGTCATCAACGTTGAATAGGCAATGATTCAGTCAATTTTAAAAATATACCCACACATTGCAATACAAGGTTGCTATTATCATTTCACCCAAAGTATCTGGAGGCACTTACAAAAATCTACTCTAAGCATAGAGTACGCCACCCATAGAAACTTTGCCTATCAAACAAAAAAACTAATAGCCCTGGCCTATGTAACAACAACTGAAGTAGCCAACCACTATAACATACTTCTTGAGAGCCCTTTCTACCAAGCAAACAAACAAAACTGATTCCCTTCCTAGACTACTTTGAAAACACTTGGGTGGGAAGGCTACATAGGTCAGGGCACCGTAGACAACCAAAGTTCCAAATTCCCTGTTGGAACGTGTACGATAGCACTCTAGCTCAAAAAGCTAAAACTAATAATGAGGTAGAAGGATGGCACAATGCCTTACAAGCCACACTAGGAAGAAGACAACCAGCATTACACAAACTAATAGAAGCGATAAAAAAGAACAGAGCTATCAAGAGCTATTGCTAGAGCAATCCATAACTAAAATCGGCCCTAATCTCAGTAAGCAAACAAAACAATGTTTGAATACCTACAACATAAAACTCGACTATTTCCAAACACCAAAGGGCTAGAATACCTAGAAACAATTGCTAAATCAATACTATAAACAAAAAACAATCCTAAAAATCATTAGCATTTTGAAATCACAAAACATATAAAGTACACAATTCTGCTCTTTTTCAAATTAATAATTATAATTGTCATGTAAAAATTAAAAACACACATATAAATGTTACATACTATAATTAATAAAATAAAATAAAAAAGTAACCTAACACATTTCCCAACCATAATAATAAAAAAATAACGTACAATTGTGTTGCAGTAGACGGTCCTCAAAAACAAACAAATCCATAGTAGATAAATTGAAAGGCATATCCATTTAAAAAGAAAGCCCCCCAAAAAATGCAAAAATGAATCTGTAGAAAAAAAGCTCCAACAACGCAATCCTCTCAATAATGACACCGTTGATAACCAGAAAATTTGATTTAAAAAATGCAACAATAGAACTGTAGAAAAAAGGCTCCAACTACGCTATCCTCTTAATAACAAAACCTGAAAATTAGCTTAAAAAAAGAAAACGCTCCAACAAACCCGAAAAATAAAAAGAATGTAAAAATAAATGTAAAAAATTAACTTGCTCCAAAGAAACAAAATACATTATCCTTTTAAAAAAAAAAATGCGTTGACAGCACCGTCTGTTCATGAAGCAGAAAACTTGTCAAGGAAAAAAATAACACCCTCCAACAATAACATGTGAAAGCCTACAAGTATTAATATCAACATTAAATACAATGTAACATAATTAAACAACACATAACTAACTTTACCTAACTCTCTGCTTCTATCCAACACTACGCCAAACACATAAAACACTAAACTACCAAAACAGCACCTAACTACACCAAAATGAACTATAATATCCTAACAAATTTAACAACACTACTACTAACTCACCCCTACCCTAAAACTACCTTAAAAGTAAAATAAATCAAAATTACCTTAACTGATGAAACACAGCTCCGAACCGCGAGGTTCTGTCATGCAAAATAACCTAAACATGAAACAGATGACAGAAAAGTGAGAAAAAGGAAATAATAATGGCTGTTAATAAAAATGAAAAAAAGAATGACTCCCATAGACAAGAATGGAGAAATAAGAAAAAATTCAAACAAAAATGCATATTTTTATTGTAAATTTGTTTTACAAATGCTAAAAAAATTGATTTACAAAAAAAATATATGTTAAATATATTATCACAAAACAATGTATTTTATATTTAATGTATATAAAAAAGTATGTTTGTTTCATATACTCAAAATATAAAATTACAATAAGGCTATTGTAAATGTGCAACTGATATAACAATGCTTTATAAAAAAAATTGCATACAAATATATTTGTAAAAAATAACTGTACATTAAAAAATAAAAATTTGAAAAATACATATATCATTTTACAGCAAAAATAAAATTCTATGAAATATATTTTAAAAAATGTAAAAAACAAATGTATTAACATTTTTGCTTTTTCTCACAAAAAATGATAAATATTAAAAATCAAAGAGTTTACAATTAAAGTACTAAAAATATATTCACTTTACTATTACATGTTGAAAAAATTGTGTATATAAAATATATTTTTAATTTTGCAAATGTATATGCAAAATATATGTTCAAAATATATTATATTTTAGAATAAATTCTGAATAATATCAACCATTCTGAATCATGTTTTTAATATTGTCAAAAATTGTATAACAAAACTAAAATGTTAACAATATAAAATAACTTATGTCTCCTTTTGTATTTGAATACACATATAAACTCTTGAAAAACCTATTTAATAATGAATACAAATTTACTATTACTAACTCCAAAACCAACTGAACTCAGGAAAAATGATGGATAATAAACCATAATAAATGACTTTTCCAACTCCAAAACCAACTAAACTCAGGGAAAGTGCTGGATAATAAACCCATGAACATAACTATTCCAACTCCAAAACTAACTAAACTCAGGGAACGTTCTGGATAATAAACCATAATAAATTAATATCCCAACTCCAAAAAAAACTAAACTTAGGGTACGTGCTGGATAATAAACCTGAATACATTGCTATTCCAACTCCCAAACCAACTATACTTAGGGAAAGTGTTGGATAATAAATCCCCAAAAATTAATAGTCAAATTCCAAAACCAACTAAACTCAAAGTAAGTGCTGGATAATAAACCATAATAAATTACTATTTCAACTCCCAAAACAAATAAACTCCAAGAAAGTGCTGGATAATAAACCTGAAAAAAAAATACTATTCCTAACTATGGAACAAAAAAACTAAAGGAAAATGCTACATATTTTAAAAATTACAAATATGTAAAAATATAGAATTTTTTAAACTATGAAAAAAACAAATATTTTACTAAATGTAAAATTTTATCAGAATTAAAAAATTTACACAATTTATTTACATCCATTCCCCAAAAATGTTAATTGTTTTAATAAAAATAAATGATGAACAAATAAAACCATGTAAAAAATTATTATTAAATATTTGAGATACCCATTCTCAGAAATATAAAAAAATATAAATATACAATTCTAAATCAGAATTACATGTAAAAAATGTACAATTCAAATAATTTAAAATAGTTATTGTTTTATTGGTTATATATTTATTTGATTTTTTTTAAATAAAAAAGAACATATTTTACACAATTCATAGCAAAATATTAGCACCCAAAACAAAATTAAGAATTTTTGACTATTTTTAATTTCTTTTTTTTCTTAATTATTTATATCTTTCAATATTGTTTTTATTAAAATGTACTTTTACCCAACATTCTTATCCTCCCCACCCTTATCTCCTCTGAACCCAACATCCAACTCCTACATTTTTACATACAATTAAAAAAAATAACAATTTTAAATAAATATTTTTTTCAATTACTCTCTACCCTTATCCTCAATAAACCCAAAATCCTGCTCCTAAAATTTTACAATAATTGAAAAATGATTTAAAATTTTAAAGAAACATTTTAAAATTACTCCCCACCCTTACCCCCTATAAACCCAACATCCCGCTCCTAAAAATGAATTAAAATTCAATAAAAACTACTACCAAATTAATTTAAAAATAAACATTAAACAAAATAAAAAAAATACAGTCAATATTATTTACAACATTACATTTGCCATCGATATTTACAAAATCAATATTTGTACATTACACAAAAATCAATATTTTAAACAACGAAAAATCTTACCACAATATTTTCCGACATTTATATTCTTGACTCGATGTTAATGCAATTCGATATTTCAACATCGATATTCTGTCCCTGCACCTGATGCTACAGCTATATATGACAGATCCCACAGGATTTTGCGATTTGCAAAAAAAGTCAGCACTTTTGTAAAAATGACTTCGATTTTACAAAAGGGCCTGTAAAATATGTTTATTTTATTATGTATATTTTACTGGTTCTGTGCTGTCACTGAGCCAGTAAAGGGAGGATGAGCAACAGGGAAGCAGAGGTTTCAATTCCTTTGTCGCCTGCCTTTGAAATTCACCTTGGCCCTCGCTAAACAATTTGCCTGCAGGCCTTCGTACACATTTATATGCACCTTGCGGATCCTTGAAAGGCTCTCCTGTACCCCACACTCCACTGCACTTCTGTTCCTTGGCTCCCCATTGTCTCTTGTTCACCCCTAACCTCCCCATGTCTTTTTTTTTTTTACATACCCTCAACCTTCTCTGCCACCACTCCACCACCCCTCCCCCCCACCCCTGCTGCCCTGCACAAGTAGACTCTCTGATTCCAAAAGCAAAGCAGGCTTCATATTGTAATCTGAGCTCTTTGGCATCAGACACCCTCTGATTCTACGTTACAGACTGTGACATAGCACACTCTCCAGCAGTGACAGAGTAGAAGCCTATGGTATTTTTGTGGTGGGGACATTTTTTGCCCACAGCCAAAATACAGCGAATTTTGCATTTTTTGGCTGTGAAATTTGCCACCAAAAGCCGCAAAATCTTGGGGGGTCTGATATGAACTATAGTAGTGCCAGTGGACGTGGCCAAGCCGCTGACGGTAATGGCTGTGCGGAGTTGAAGCTCTGTCAGACTTGCCTTCGCTCTTGAAGCCACTGGGTCAAGATAAGATGCCATCCGATCCGCTGCCATCTGACCCCTGGCAGTCCTGGCAACATTTGGGGGGCCAAGTTGAAGTAAGTTGGTCCTTGTGGGTGCGGAGGGCAAAGCACCTTAAATGAACCTTGCCCAGGCCCCGTCTTGGTATTGCTGTGCTTGTTTCTTACACCTCCCTGTGTGGAACTTCCTCTAAAAATCATTCGGTATGGCTGGAAGCCTTTGGTGCCATCTCGACTGGACCTCGCTCCTCCCCACTGCTTAAGCAGTGAGGCATTTTCCCGGATTTGCCTTACAAGGTCCCCATCACATCTATGCTGGAGCAAGAGGCCTAATCCAAGTAATGATGCACCCATCCCTGATTCCAGCTTCGCAGCAGGGCAGCTGTTGCTTGGGTTGACGAGCTAGGTGGGAATAGGTGATTGTTGGAGCCACATTGAGGAGCAGCGATCAGGGCACCCCTTCTCTTATAAGGTAAGGCCGGCCCACTTACTCTCCTGAGGCCCCACAGTGACAGGGGTGGCAGGAGAGCCTGGGGAGCCGGCTGCGATGGTCCGGTCCGCTGTCTCTAATGGTCTGCTCCTCCCACTTTAAACTCTATCCACCGCTGTGTTCTCGGCTGCAGCAATTGTCCCCTTCGTGACATGGGGCAGGACTAACTATAAATAGGCTTTAACCCAATTCCCTTACAACATCTGCTGCTGCTCCTCTTGTGTTGTACTTCCCCCTTCAGGATATGGTACAAGGGGACCCTAAGCAACAACACCCTAATTTCGATAAGCAGAAGTCACCAGAAACCACACCACCCCAACCCATGGCTGAGGGGGATGGCACAAATGACTTGGAGCCTACCTCATATTCTGGAACAGATACAATAATGTCGGAGCCTAAATCAGGCTTTTGGGCCATTGATGGTCGGTTTGATAACCTGGATAAGAGAGTAGACTTGACAGGCATGAGAAAAGAATTGAAACCATGGAGGGGAGAGTGTTGGATCTGGAAGATGGTGCTGCCCAAACTACAAAAGATTGGAATGGATGGAAAAACACCTGAAAACGGTGGCAATGAAGAATTAGGACTTGGAGGCCAGAAGCAGGCGCAATAACTTGTGGGTTAGGTGTGCCTGAATCCACCAACACTGGCCGACTGGACTTTTTTGTCAAGCGCCAATTAACAGACATGATTGGTACAGAACCTATCACTCCCACATTCGTAGATCAGGCTCATCGCTCACTAGGTCCCAGGCCCAACCCTGGCTGTCCACCTAGACCAATTATTTCAAATTTTCTGTAGTTCAGAAACCATGATACTGCCATATGTCTATCAAGGGAGCATGGCCCATTACAGTGACAAGGTGCCACCATTTCAATGTTTCCTGATTTCGCTGCCCTGGTCCAAGAAGCACGTCGTAAATATGCGGGGGCCAGACTCCGTATTCTGCATCTCCCTTATGATATGTTTTACCCAGCTTGTCTACAAGTGGAGGTGGATGGCAAGTCTTGCGTTTTTGGCACTCCAGCTGAATCACAGACCTTTTGCCAATAATATTCTTGTAAACGTTTGTCCCCTAGGCATTCTGCATTGAACAGATCACCACCGGATTTACACTTTAGTGCAAGTGCAGACCTTTTCCCAAGAGGTTGAAAGTCCTGCTCCCATATGATATTCTATCTAAGAACCGGAACTGGCAGTGGCCACTTAACTGATTTCCTACTGGATTATCTTACTGACTACATATTCCAGTTTTACAATCCTCCATTTCATCCGTCAGAGCAAGGATGTCTGTTGAGGCATGCCATCTCCCTGTGGCACACACATATAGGCTTATAGTATTGCTCTTACTTTTTCTTTTTCACCAGTGTAATTATGGGGTGGTACTGGGCACCTTTGTGGCAAGTATGGGTGGGTGAAGTTGTTAGATATGTTTATTTTATTGAATATTGTATTTTTCATTTTTTCTTGACAAACATTGGTCACTTTTTTGACATCTTTTCCAGCTACTTATAATTTGCCTCATGGTCTGGGTTTTTCGCTCCTGAGATAAATCGCTTACCTCTCACGCTGTTATCATGGAACATTACGTGACTTAATAGTAGATGCAAGGGTAAACAAATCCTACTATACATAACACAACATGGTGCCCACATAGCTTTCCTCTGAAAGACTCTTCTTCCCCCTGGGAAAGATTGATCCTATGCAAGCACTTGGGGCACAAACCGTTTCCTTGCTAACTATAGCTCATGTGTCAGACTCTTTACTCTCATTCATACGAATGACCCCTTCAGACACAACTCCACTGTTGTGGGTGACAGGGCCACTACATCCTGTGTGTAGGAATATTGGCAGGTCACTCAGTCCTGCTGGCTAGCATCTATGCACCCAACGTGGACTCTGCGGAGTTCTACTTGTCTCTCTCTGCCCACCTTGATCAGTTGGACTTTGACCATCTTATAATGGCTGGAGATTTCAATCTCCTCATGCACCCCATCAATGACACCACTGCACCCTCACTGGCCAATAAACCCAGTCCCTTCAGATATTGCATGACATCTGCAACACACACCTGTTGAGTGATGCCTGGCACTCACAACGCACCTCAGAACTCAGTTTTACGCCTTACTTGACCCTCATCATACGTGGTCGTGCATTGAATATTGGTTCCTATCTGCCACCTTGTGCCTTTGGTTAATCTCTACCCAACATTGATCTCGCACACTTTTGTACCACTCTCCAGTGCTGGTTGCATCTCATATGCCCTTTGGTGGGGCCAGGAGAGACAGTGGCTTTTTCCTACTTTGGCACTGTAGGACAAAGTGTTCTGCACCGACTTACGTACTGCAATCCTAGAATATTTTCAGCTCAATGAGAGTGCAGCTGACTCTAATTTCACCCTCTGGGAAGCCTACATTGGAGGCATATGCACATTAAAGCCCTCTGGGGTCCTATGGGACCTGCAGAGAAATATTGTGCCCTGGAGGGTGCCCTTACCAAAATGGATCTCTGGGTGCTGAACGGCACAGCCACATATGACCCATTAGGCATAAAAGATCTCCTGACCAAGTTCCGTGACCTGGCTGATAGAGAAGTGCTTTATCTGGGCAAACATGCTAAGGGACGTTTATATGTGAGGGCAAGAACCCTAGGCACACACTTGCCTGACTGCTTAGACCCCCTAGTGGGGACTCATACATCCCTGAGCTACATGCAGAAAGGGGCCAGAGAGTCTTTTCTAATACTGACATCTTGGACACCCTGCTCCTGTATTATAATCAATTATGCACCTCCTGTCTTGCAGGCAATGCAGAGACTCATACAGCATATCTTGAGGAGGTAGCCATGGTTTGGCATGCCAATCCACAGCCTCAGTTTCTTTTTTTTTTATTCAAAATATTTTATTAAGTTCTCATATTAGCAATAAATAGACAATACAGAAAAAAATATTATTGAGCGAAAATACCTAATCATAAAATAGAGATATAAGACCATCAAATGAATTACAATAGGTAATACAATTGCCAATATTTATTGAAAAAATAAAAAAAAGGTGAGGGAAGGAAACAGCTATGAATCTATTGCATTAACTATAATAAATAGAACTACTATAGCGTAGAAATTGGTTTAATATAATATCAATAAAAAGACAGACTAGATATAAATATATAATTAAGAAGATAAATATATATCAACAGGTTTCCAAAAAGAGTGATAAGAGTTGGACTTATGATTAATACCATTCAAGGACAACTGAGCTCATTTTCTTGTAAAAATAACCCATGACCACCAAGCATGAACTGATAGTAGCGAAATATCTTTCCAACAGAATGTAATGGATTTTAGAGCATCTGATATTAGAAAATTAAAAAGTTTACCTTCTAACAGCCAGATTCATGAAGGTGGCAATCTGCAATTAGCAAATTGCGAAAAATTGCAAATCGCAATATGAAAATCGCAGATTGGCATTCAGGTAGAAAAGCGATACAAAAATGCGAATCGCAATCAATCGCAATTTCCGATTGCGATCTTGCCACAATCGCTAATTAATCGCAGAATCGGCATTTTCCCATGTAGAAATTGCGACCTCGCAATTAGCGATATCGCTATTTGCAATCTCGCTAACTGCGAGATCGCTAAAACGGGAAGTCGCATTTCGAGCCCACTGATGACATCATAACCAGGAAGTAGGCTTACCCCACCCACAAACAGAACACCGTCCTGCTCTCAGCAGAAGCGGCCGCTCCACACGCTGCTCCCAGCCTCCTCAACCGGTATCATTACCTATTGAGAGCCTACCTCGCACTCTGCCTTAGCCTGCATAGTCAAAGACTCATCTAGCTAGTTCGTAGCGCTAGATTGCCCCGCCTGCTGCGCATTACTGTTTCAATCTGCCAAGGCCATTTAGATCGTTACGCTCGACTGCCAAGGTGCGCTTGTGCGACAGCAGTTCTTGTGCTGTGCTGCCTGAAATTGTATTTGTGCCTGTAATTGTAAATTGTATTTGCGCCTCCGCCTCCGCCACTCACATCGCGCTAGCTTACATTGTGCCCCAGTGTTGTTTGGATATTGCCTGCTTGCTGCCATTTTGTTTGTTGTTGTCCTGCCTCCTTCCCCTGATCTCCACCCCGCTTCCCAGCTGACCCTCCCTCCCACTGATACTGACCTCGCCGCTCCTCCGTGATCGCGCTGTGACCGTCCTGCTCTCAGCAGAAGCGGCCGCTCCACACGCTGCTCCCAGCCTCCTCAACCGGTATCGTTACCTATTGAGAGCCTATCTCGCACTCTGCCTTAGCCTGCATAGTCAAAGACTCATCTAGCTAGTTCGTAGCGCTAGACTGCCCCGCCTGCTGCGCATTACTGTTTCAATCTGCCGAGGCCATTTAGATCGTTATGCTTGACTGCCAAGGTGCGCTTGTGCGACAGCAGTTCTTGTGCTGTGCTGCCTGAAATTGTATTTGTGTCTGTAATTGTAAATTGTATTTGTGCCTCCGCCACTCACATCGCGCTAGCTTACATTGTGCCCCAGTGTTGTTTGGATATTGCCTGCTTGCTGCCATTTTGTTTGCTGTTGTCCTGCCCCCTTCCCCTGATCTCCACCCCGCCTCCCAGCTGACCCTCCCTCGCCCCTCCCCTTCCACTATCCGCATATGACAGATGCATTTTTGCGCAGCGTTCACGCGCAGCGGTCGCGCCCCAATGCGCGCCGAAGGTGCGCCAAAGGTAAGCCCGTCTACGCCCGTCCGCGCCTGGACCGCGCCCAGCGCCAGTCCCCTTGGCCCTCGCAAACCGCACTCCTCCCGCATAACGTTTGACGCCGCCACCCTCCTAGCCCTTAACCCCGGACGCACACCACAATGCTACGAAGCTGCCCCAGGACGTACCCACGGTCCCTTCGCCTGCCACTCCTGCAAGTTCGCCTGCATCAAGACCCACACCAAATCCACGACCTCCAAGCACAGCTCTGACTCTAACCACCTGAAATGCATCCTGCTAAACACCCGCTCGATCCACAAACACGCCACAGAACTCTGGGACCTACTCGATACTGCGTCACCAGACATCGCCTTCCTTACAGAAACCTGGATGAACGCATCTTCAGCACCAGACATCGCCATAGCCATCCCGGACGCTTACAAGATCATCCGAAAAGACCGCACCAACCAAACAGGAGGCGGCATCGCCATCGTCCATAAGAACACCATCAGAATCACCACCAGCTTCGACGACTACCTTGCATCCGCCGAACACCTCCACTTCCAGATCCACACCGACCCCAGGACCACACTTAGAGGCACCCTTATCTACAGACCGCCAGGAACCCGTAACCAATTCAGCGAAGACATCACTGACTTCATCAGCCCACATGCCCTCCCCTCTGAGAACTACATTCTACTGGGAAACTTCAACTTCCACCTAGAAAAGAAAAACGACTGCAACACCACCACCCTTCTGGACAACCTGGCCGATCTCGGACTCAAACAACTTGTCGACACCCCCACCCACTTAGCCGGACACACGCTCGACCCTATCTTCACCTCCAGCAAACACATCTCCTTCAATCATACCACAGCTCTCCATTGGACGGACCACAGCTGTGTCCACTTCAGCTACAAAACTACCACGATTCACAACCCCCCACAACCTGCTCCTCGAATAAACTGGAACAAAATCACCACCGACCAACTCCTCACATCGCTCAACCAAAACCCTCCAGCCCTCTTTTGGGTCTCATCGGACCCAAACGAAGCTGCCACCAAACTCAAACATTGGATCACTCACAGCGCTGACGAATTAGCCCCCCTAAAAAACCACCAGATCAAACAAGGTAGCAAAAAATCCCCCTGGTTCAAAGATGACCTTAAGAATTCCAATAAACTATTCTGCACTCTCGAAAAAACATGGAGAAAAAACCCAACCACTGACAACCTGACCACCTTAAAGGCAGCCACCCGCAAACACCACCAATTGATCAGATCCACCAAGAAATCAGCATTCAAGGATCGAATCGACAACAACGCCCACAACAGCAAGGAACTATTCAACATCGTCAAAGAATTTACCAACCCCACCGCAGCCTCAAACGACAGTACTCCCTCCCAAGACCTCTGCGACTCATTATCCTCTTTCTTCTACAACAAAATCGCCGACATACATAACAGCTTTGTGAACATTTCGAAAGAACAGCCCACCCCACCCACTCCCAAACCCGAACCGCTCTCTAACAACCTTAGCGCCTGGAACCCAATCTCCACTGAAGACACCATCCGCCTAATGAACTCCATCCATTCAGGTTCGCCAACCGACCCCTGACCCCACCACATCTTCAACAAAGCAGACTCCACCATCGCACCCCATCTCCGTGATGTCATCAACTGCTCCTTCAACTCCGCTACCTTCCCGGAAAGCTGGAAACACGCCGAACTCAGTGCCCTCCTGAAGAAACCCACAACTGACCTCTCTGAACTTAAGAACTACCCATCTCACTCCTCCCATTCCCTGCCAAAGTCATGGAGAAAGCCGTTAATAGCCAGCTCGCCGCCTTTCTTGAATCCAACAACTCCCTCGACCCCTCACAGTCCGGCTTTAGAGCCAAACACAGCACCGAAACCGCCCTCATTGCAGCAACAGATGACATCCGAACGCTTCTGGACAACGGAGAAACAGTTGCCCTCATCCTACTCGACCTCTCTGCCGCCTTCGACACAGTCTGTCATAGCACCCTCATACAATGCCTCAGCAACGTCGGAATACAAGGAAAAGCCTTGGACTGGATCATCTCGTTCCTCGCCGGGAGAACCCAGAGAGTCCGACTCCCCCCATTCAAATCAGAGGCCACCGAAGTCATCTGCTGAGTCCCACAAGGATCATCACTCAGTCCCACCCTCTTCAACGTTTACATGAGTCACCTCGCATCCATCGCGCGACAACACAACCTCAACATCATCTCCTACGCTGACGACACCCAGCTGATCCTTTCCCTCACCAAAGACCCTAACACCGCCAAAACCAATCTTCATGAAGGCATAAAAGAAGTAGCCGAATGGATAAAAAACAGTCGCCTAAAACTTAACTCATCCTAGGATCCTCACCCTCTGCCTGGGACGACTCTTGGTGGCCATCGGCCCTGGGCACAGCACCCATGCCTCTCGATGACCAGACAAGTTAACGCCGTCAAATCCTCTTGCTTCAACGTACTCCGTATGCTCAAAAAAATCTTCCGTTGGATCCCCACCGAAACAAGAAAGACAGTCACCCACGCACTGGTCACTAGCCGACTGGACTATGGAAACACCCTCTACGCCGGAACCACAACCAAATTAAAGAAAAAACTCCAACGCATCCAAAACGCATCTGCCAGACTCATATTGGACATCCCTCGCCAAGCTCACATTACCGGCCACCTGAAAGACCTCCACTGGCTTCCCGGCAACAAGAGAATAACGTTCCGTCTCCTCACCCACGCTCACAAGGCCCTCTACAAACTAGGACCCGAATGCCTCAACACACGACTGTCCTTCTACACACCCACCCGCCAACTAAGATCCTCCAACCAAGCGCTTGCCGCAGTTCCGCGCATCCACAGATCCACCATGGGAGGAAGATCGTTCTCCTACCTGGCGGCCAAGACCTGGAACTCTCTCCCCACTCACCTCCGCCTCACACAGAACCACATTTCCTTCAGAAAGGAACTTAAAACCTGGCTATTCGATAAATAATACACCCCCTCACACAAGCGCCTTGAGACCCTATGGGTGAGTAGTGCGCTATAGAAATTTCTGAACTTGAACTTGAACTTGAACACAGAGCCAGAGATTGGGAGCTGCAAACCTCACACTGTGCTGCACCCCAGCAGGAAAAAAATTCACCAACATGTCCCAGGATGCAGCAGGGAGCAGTGGGCAGGAGAGGAAGTGAAAACTAAAGTTTTCAGAAGCTGAACTGGAGCATCTGATTGAGGGGGGTCTCCAAGGACTATGCCCGGCTCTTTGGCAAAGACTCCAGGAGGGTGAAAGAGCAAGATAAGCGAAGGATCTGGCAGCGCATCCGCGCTAAAGTCAATTCGGTTGGAGTGACCCAGCGGTCAATTGATGAGCTCAAAAAGCGCTGGTACGACTTGAGAGGTCAGTCTAAGGAGCGAATTGCCGAGAGGCTTGGGGAGCGACTGGCCACCGGTGGATGGGAACCTGTAGCCACACCGAACACCCCATTGGAGGACCTGATAGAGGACACCATTGCACCAGCAGCCTGCGTGGGGGTCATGCAGCTGGACTCGTCTCGACCCAGCCAACAATCGGAAGGTAAGTGCCATGCGACTGGGACCCTGTCCCCCAACAATGCCCATGACTCCTGAGCTCGCAATATGACATCCCCAACAATGCAGCCCATGCACACCTGAAATGCCCCAATGCATTGTGGTAGACGTAGTGAAATCTTATACCCCCAGTCAGCTGAACACAGCCAGAGCTGTAAATGCAAAGTAAATCAAAAACCCAGTCAGGGACAGCAAGCCTGCATGCATGTATCAACATAGCTAGTGCAAGATAAACAACATTAATCATGCACCCTTTCACATTACAGGTGCAGTTGATCAGCCCAGCACGGATAGCGAGGCCCTGCACATTGCCGAGACACAGGACGACACTGAGGGTGAGGGCCAGTCCAACCACCGACCCGGCCCATCACAGCCACCAGCAGTCATTCCACCACCACCCCGTGCGGACAGGGCCACCCTTGCAGCCACAGCTCCTGGATTCTCCGTCTGTTCTGTGCTTCTCGCTGGAGCCTTTGCCGCATTGTGAGAATCCTCATGCTCCAGCTGCATGTCCTTAAATATGTTTTGTCAGCCCTGCACCTGTTGGTAGTTTGTTAACCATTTTTTGAAAAGAAAAAAAATCCTTACTGGTTACCACCTGATTTGTGTTCTTCTTATTTTGCGCGTTGCAAATAGCGATTTGCAGGTATTTCGCAATTAGCGATTGTTCATGAATGTCAATTGCGAATGTTTTGCGACTTCACACTTTAAATCGCAGAATGGATGGTTTCTCGCAATTTCAGGTTCGCTAATGCCCATCCTCTAGGATTCTGCGAATTTTTTTGCGAAGTCGCTATTTATTTTTTGCGAATTCGCTTTTTTGCACTTTTCTGTTACATGAATTCCTTTTCGTCAAATTGCGATGGCAATTGCAAATTTGCAGCAATTGCGGACGCAATTTGGCTTCATGCATCTAGCTGCAAGTCATTTAAGTTTAGCGAAAGAACAGCAGAATTACATATTAACAATTTAAATGAAATATCATCATGAATATTTAAAATCTGTTTTATAATATCCCAAACTTCAGTCCAGAATTAAAAAACTAAAGGACAATCAAAAAGCATATGTTGTAATGTACCAGGATGTAATTTACAGTGCCAACATGTTAAGGTTGAAGAAGTTTAGCTTGAAATAAACGTAATGGTGTCCGTAAACAGTTGAATAAAATAAAGGAGTTAGTTTGATAAAGCGAAACAGGGAACCAACCAGAAATACTGTTAAGCCAAACATGTTCCCATGCATCAATAGACAAGGAGATTGAAAGTTCATTATTCCAAATTGTTGACATCACATTAATTTTGTTTCCCATAGAATTTGATTTTTTTTTTATAAAATAGAGACACCATGAGATGACGTGGAAACAGTTTGAATATAAAGTGATAAATCAGCTTTAACATTAGAGGGAATAACATGAGGAAATGAATCTAAAATCGAATTACACAAATACTCATATTTGGTAAGGTCAGACTGAGGTAAACTAAATTTTACTTGTAAAGACTCAAATGATATGAAAGCATTGTTGGAGTAAACATATTTAAGATAAAAAATACCAGCATGAATCCAGGAATACCAGAAACTAATGTTCCTATTTAATTATGACAATACTATGCCATAATGATGTCTTCTGTATCAAACATGGGAGATTAAAACATTTAATATAAATCATTAAAAATCATTTTAGTAGTAGATTTAATAATAACTGATTTATGAAAAAATGAAGACATGGTTAGCAAAGTGGGTAGTGGAAATGGATTTACTATTGCTTTCTCGATAAGAAGCCAAGTAGATGGGGGCGTGGCTAAGCAAGCCACGATGGCGGCCGTGTTTTGCTGAGGCTCTGCGATCGGGCTAGCACTCTACCCAGACCCGAGGATCGCCGTGAGCCCCACAATGCAAAACTGCAGACCGGAACGCCCCTGCACACCGGAGCGTCTACCGCTGTGACTCTACCGACGCTGGAAGGGGCGAATTTCCTTCTTGAATGCTTCCACCGGAGCTGCACGCCAAGACCCAAGATGGCGGCCACGGCCCGGTGACACTGCTCTCCCCGGGACCCCCTAAACACAGCGGTGAGGTGACTGCCAGTGGATTGCCCAGATCAGGCGGCGAGACCAGCGGGAATTGAGCGCTGTTGTACCCCGCTGCTGCGACAGCCCTCCGGCTACAGGAGCCGTCCGACACTCTGAGGGCTGGCCCCTGCTGTGTCCTGGTTCCCGGTGGCCGCACCGAGCAGTCCGCGGAGCCTGCCGTCAACGCTGCACCCATCGCCGGAGGTAGGCACGGGGCAGGGACCCACTGCATGACTAGGGCGCCCTCCGCTGCCACCCGATGCCTGCTCCCCAGAGGTGCCTGACCTCAACATGGCGCCTGTGCTCATCTGAGAGGGACGGCGACTGAGGAGCCCCCGGCTGCACTTCTGGAGCCCCTGATCGCCGCACGCCACCCACACGCTCCTGCTACCTGCTCCCGGGAGGTTTGGACGGGCCTTTTTTCCCTGTCAAACGATCGCTACAGCCACCTGGCCCCGCCGAAGCGTCCAGAGGCCTGCCCCCCCCGTTGCGGGGACCACCAGGGCGGGACTGCCGACACTCACGACGAGGACAGCCAGTGGGGAGACCCCGCAGCCTACGCCCCTGCTTCGCCCTTCAAGTGTGAGCACATCACCGCTCGGGTGCCCAGGACCTAGTGGGCTAGCCCTTGGCCACCCTGCCACCCTGCATCTGTTGTGGCCACGCATTCTCCCCTAACTAGGGTCTGCTCGAGGGACCTCTATTCGAGGGGCCCGCCTCTCCCTGCCCTCACTGACTCACAGCGCCCCACTTGCTGTCGGCATGGGGAAACCTAAGGGCACACAGGTGACCGCCGTCCCTGAAACGGCCCCCGAGAACATGCAACACACCCGGGCCTGGTCGCAAACCAACGCGCCACAAACAGACCCCACCTTATCGGCAAAACTGGACCAGGTGCTGGCGGCCATAGCGATGTACCGACTATCAATGGAGGAACGCTTGGGCACCCTCTCGACGAACATCAGCTTGGTCCGCGACGACCACCGCAAACTGGCGGACAGAGTGAAGGAGGGGGAGAAGATTTTGACCGACCTGCAACCCGCCGTGAAGGCGCAAGGGACAGATCTGCAGGAGATCCTGCATCGCGTGGCGGCCCTTGAAGAGCGCACAGTCGATTTGGAGGGGCGGTCGAGACGCTGCAACATCCGCGTCCTGGACCTTCCGGAGGGAATTGTGAACTCAGACCCTCTGAACTATATGGAGTCATGGACCAGGTCTTTCACCCCCGAGGCGAAACGCTCGGCGTTCTTCTCCATTGAACGAGCTCACAGGGTCCCCGCCCGGAAACCAAGACCAGGCTTCCCTCCAAGACCCATGTTAGCCAAGTTCCTACATTTCCGTGACCGCGACGCGGTGTTCCGCACGGCCCGGGCCCCTTGCAGGTGGAGGACCAGCAGATCATGGTGTTCGACTATGCTCGAGAGGTTCAGCAGCAGAGGTCCGTATTTCTCGAGATCAAAAGGCGCCTCCTTGCAAACAATGTCCAGTACTCCTTGCTGTTCCCAGCCTGCCTCAAGGTCTTACACAAGGGTATGGCCATCTTCTTCATTGCCGCCGAGGAGGCGCGAGATTGGGCTGAGCTCCACTGCCCATTACTACCCAAGGCGGGAGTCCAACGAGACCAGAACAGTCACTCGCGGAGGTCCAGGAGACGCGGCCTGAAGCGCCCCCAGGTGGGTCCCTCCAAGAGTCAAGGATCCTCCCCCTCGAGATCGCCTGATTTAACGCAGATCATGCAAGAGCGACGGGATGCTCTGAGAGCGGTGGTTGTACTGCACTCGTCACCCCTAGCACCAGACCTGGAACGCCAACCACACCTCTTCACCCCGGAGAAAGACCGTGACAGTGATGGCACGATGTCGGGAATAGGTCTGGCCTCTTCCCCCCTGGTCATCACGCAAACGATGGACGCTATCCTGGATGGACGACCTAGCACCTCTGAGTATTATGTAACTGGATTGTATCCTCTTTATGAACACCTTACTGACCGAATGCGCTCTGACTCTACTTAAGCGCTCTTCCTATGTAGGCTCACATGCGACATACATCACTCCGGCAAAAGCCCGATCAGCGCCCAGCCTCGCATACACACGCGCTGCCACCCCGCAGTTTCTTGTATTCTTCCCCTAGCGGGACACTAGTTTGGATATGCCGCCCCCGGTGATGTATCCCCTGCATTGGGACTGTTTCCCACCCCCTGTGACAACAGTTTTCCCTCCTGTCAATTCCTGTCCCTTCCCCTCAGCAGCAAGGCGTGCACGGGCATGTACACGATATACAACCTCACATTCCACCGGGTCTACTGGGTGCTCTCAGTGGTTTGCACGGACTCTGATTGATGGCAGTTCCACGATCGGACGTTAATGTCCTCACACTCAATGTACGGGGCCTCCACACGCCTAGTAAGCGCTACTCTGTTTACTCATACATCAAGCGCATGACGGCTGGAATTGCTCTCCTACAGGAGATGCATATTAACGGCACCGAATTGGGCAGGCTGCAGGCTAAATGGCGCGGGACGTTCTGTGCCACGACATACTCGGCTTTTGTGCGCGCGCCTTAATCTGGGTTAGGCCAGGTACCCCTTTCCGGGAACTCAAGCGAGTGGTAGACAGGGAGGGCAGGTACGCTCTACTGGAGGGGCTCTTAGACGGCCAGGGGATCCTCTTAGGTAGCATATACGCCCCTAATACTGAGCAGGACAAGTTCTGGGATCACCTTACGGGAGTCTTGGCCCAATTCACTGCTATTCCCTGGGTCTTGGGAGGCGATTACAACTGCACGCTTGACCCTTCCCTGGACCGATCGCACCCTCCCCCTCCGCGCTCCCCAGCCCCCAACAATCAGAGTTGTTCCGAGCTTGGGCCACGCACTGGGCGCTCACAGATGCTTGGCGACACTTACATCCTCATGCCCACCTTTATTCGTTCCACTCTATCCCTCACAACCTCCGGGTCCGCCTTGACAGGTTCTATGCTCAGCACAGATCCTCCCTACGATCGTCTCTGCGGACTACCTGGGACGGGTTATCTCAGATCATGATGCTCACATACTGCGGCTCACCTGGCGTCCCTCACACCCACCTGTCCCTACCTGGCTACTACCTAGGGAATGTCTGACTGATCAGGTGTTCCGAGACTCGCACACACGCAGCATACAGGACTACTTCACGCACAACACGAACACAGCTTCTTCGGCATTGATAGAGTGGGACGCGTTCAAGGTGGTGGCACGGGGGGAGTGCATTAAACAGATCACAGGGGTCCGACGCACGCTGGAACAGGCACTTACTACCACGGAACAGCGCCTGGCTACACTCACTAAACAAGCTGATCCCTCAGAGGAGCACGCTGCGCTCACAGCTGAAGCAAAGTCTGCCTACCAGGCAGCCTGCGCTGATCTCCGCAAATATAATTTCAGGGCCTATGCCTCCAGAGTCCATAGAGACAGGGACAAAACGGGTGTGATGCTCGCATGGCTGGCGCGACAAGACACAGAAACCAGACCGATCACGGACATCGTCAACCCGGAGGGTGAGCTCGTGCGCTCCCAGGTGGAGATCCTTCTGGCGTTCCAACGCTATTACGCCATGGTGTACGACGCCCCGATCCCGCTTTCTCCATTGTCTGTCACCCATTTCCTCGATCCGCTGTCACTACCCACGATCTCGGATGCCGACAAACTCGCGCTCGACGGCAGAATAGCACCTTCAGAAATCACCCAGGCGCTACGGGCCCTGTCTCGCAATAAAGCCCCAGGTGTCCACGGCTTCCCGCTAGAATACTATTCGACGTTCTCCCGTCTAGTGGTCCCACGCCTGGCACAGGTGTTCGCGACAGCCCTCGATCGGGGAGTGTTACCCTGCGCACTACGGGAATCGGTAATCGTGACCTTTTTAAAACCACACCGGGGCCCACACCTTATGGGCTCGTATCGCCCCATCACACTACTGTCTGCAGACTGTAGACTCCTCGGGAAGGTATTGGCAGACAGATACGCCCAGATCATACGCCCGCTGGTCCACCCGGACCAGTGCGGCTTTGTCCCAGGGAGAAACACCTCACAGAACATCCGCCGCGTCTTCCATGTTCAGGACCAGGTACGGGACAGGTATCCTCGCTCCGCCTGTCTCATCCTGGACCTGGAGAAGGCGTTCAACACACTGACATGGCCATACCTCTACTCGGTCCTACGCCGCCTCAACATCGGCCCTGTACTCATGGCATACACGCGTCTCCCATATTCAGACCTGTCTACACGGGTCCGGATCTGGAGACACATCTCGGCGGCGTTCGAGGTCCGGCGAGGCACGAGGCAGGGGTGCCCTCTCTTGCCTCTCCTCTTCGCCCTTGCAGTCGAACCACTAGTGATCAGATTACGCCAGGGGGGTCTGAACTGGGGCATCCCACTCGCGGGAGTCACGCACTACGTCTCTATGTACGCGGATGACCTCCTCATCTATATCCGGGATATTACGGCCGACCTCATCCCTATATGGACGGCACTTCCCGAATTCGCGGATGCCTCGGGCCTCCGAGGGAATTGGGACAAATCCACGGTATACCACTTCCACCCGGACCTACCACCCCGCGATACCTGGCTGGGGACGCAAAGGATCTCATGGTCCACGGAAGCTCCCCGATACCTAGGGGTTCGACTTTACCATTCTCTCGCTGACATCTTCGGGGGCAATCACTGCAGGGCGCTTGCGAGCCTTCGACCGACGGTTGCTTTCTGGACCAGACTCCCACTGGCCCCGATAGAACGATTTGCCCTAGCTAAAATGATAATGCTTCCCCGGCTCCTATATCATTTTACCAACTTGCCGGTGGTCCCACCCAGGTACTTCTTCCAGGACCTCAAATCCCTCCTAGGTGCTCTAATTTGGGGATCGGGCCGGCACAGGGTAGCCATGAAAACCCTTCAGCTTCCCACCACCAGGGAGGCCTCGGAGCCCCATCCTTTGAGTCCTACTTTCTAGCGGCCCAGCTCCAATGGTTGTCGTACTGGACAGCAGACCCACATACACAAGAGGCCAGTACCTCAACGGGTAGGATTACGACGCCGGAGCTAACCCGTCTTCTTCTCCCGGGCACTAAACCGCGGCACACATATCCTCTACAGGTCACGGTGGGGCGTCAATGTATGCTCCGGGTCCACCGGATGTCTCCCGGGACAACCCCATATTCCCTGTTGCTCCCGTTGGTCGGCTGGCCCAGGTTAGATTCATACTTCCCAGCCCCCATGCTCGTTGAGTGGACACAGTGCGGTATTACGGACATGGAGTCGCTCTTTGAGGAAGGTCGGATTAAATCCTTCGATCGACTAATCGCCGAATTCGATTTCCCCCCCTGTCAATTCCTCCGGTATCGCCAGCTCCTCGAATGTTTCCGTCCTTACCACAACCTCCAGGCCGGCGAACCAGACACGCATCCAGTTATACACGCAATCCTGCGCATGGGTGTAGGACGCCATTTGGTCACTTGGTTATATAAGGCGATACGAGAACTCTCGTGTACTCCCCTAGTGTCCCTGCGCACCACATGGGAAGAGGACATCGGGCGCCCATTACACGACTCTGAATGGATCAAGGCGCTTGAAGCCCCAAAACCTACATCTAGGAACGCCCGTTTTAAAAACATCCAATATTACATATTACACAGGGCATATCTGACACCGGCGCGACTGCAGAAATTTTACCCCACTACACAATTCCTCAGCCCCAGATGCCGCTCCCCAGATGCAGATTTCCGTCACATGTTCTGGAGCTGCCCGGACCTCCACCTCCTGTGGCAGACGGTGCACAACAAACTGAAAGACCGCACGGGCCTCACAACCCTAGCCACCTGGGAATCCAGCGCGTTGGGCATTTTCCACATTCCGAAACAGCTCCCGGCACACAGGTGTTTTGTATCCCTAGTGTTACTGCTAGCGAAAAGATGTATAACTATGCACTGGCGATCATTAGAGGGCCCCCCTACAGCAGCATGGACAGGGGCAGTCTGTAAATGGGCAGCGGCGGAAGAAGACACCCTGCGGGAGGAGGCTAAAGGTGCCCGTAAACACCCCATCTCTATGGAATGGGCCATGCTGCTGCATCGTTTCCGACAGTTGACGTGCAATGATGACCCGGCCACACCTACACCTACAACTGCACCCACCCCGACCGATTCCCCCACCTCCGCCCCCGCGAGCCTGCAGCCCCTGACCAACGACTAGTGTCGTACTTTGGCAATTCACAGTCCCACACCGATACCTAGCTTCCGGGGCGACTGGCCGGATGCCCAATCGGACATGACACTCCTGCCCTTTGGCAGCTCTGCCTCACTGTAAACGCGAGTCATTGACCCCTCTAACGCCCGACTCCCATCACTTCTTGATATGCCCGTGCAAACGCCCAGATGCTCCCTCCCCGAGTTCTATTCCCCCAGTTACTTGACAACACCGCTGTACGGACTCTGCAGACCCAATCCAATGATCCCCATGATGGTGACTCACATGCTTGCGCTTGTTTTCCTTTCTCTTTGAAAAAAAATTCCTGCGTTTTCTAGCTTATGTGATTACTTACATGGTCTGTAATGTTCAGATAACAAAATGCCAATAAAAACAAGTTTAAAAAAAAAAAGAAGCCAAGTAGGTGGATTATTTAAAAAGGAATGGTTAAACCATATGTAACTTTGTTTTAGAATAAAAGCTTTATGATAAAGAAAAAAGTGAGGTAATCCAAAACCAGCATTACATTTGGGCATTTTTTATTTTCTATAACTAATAATAGGTGACTTGTTATTCCCAAAGAAATTTGGAGAGACGCTTATCAACATCCTCGTAAAACTTTAATAAAAATTAAATAGGAATCATGGCAAGGGTGTAGAAGATTTTAGGAGCAATAGTCATTTGATAGAGTCCATTCTTGGAGGTTTTATCTTTAATATAATTTTAAGACAAAGTCACAGTTCAATGTTGTTGTTGATTTTATGGAAGAAGAACATAAAATACTAAGATACTTCAATGTATCCTTTTTCCAAATAATTTCATTCATTGGTATCATATCAGGAGTACAATAAATATTTAAGGGCCAAAAATGTGTTTTGTTAGTATGTAATTTATATCCAGAAACTGTGGAATACTTTGAAATAATCTCTAATAGGGAAGGGAATGAGGATATAGGGTCACTAATAAATAAAAGTACATCATCAACATAAGCTAAAGTTTTAATAATAACGTCTTTAATATTGATTCCTTTAACATTATCACATTTTCTTAAATAAGTAAGTAAAGGTTCAATACCAATAAGAAACAAAAGCAGGGAAAGGGGACAACCTTGTCTTGTACCTCTAAAAAGGGAGGATTGTTTTGAAACTTAGCCATTGATAAATAAACATGCGGTAGGAGCAGAATACAAAGCAGAAATCATGCAGATAAACTTGTCACCAAAATTAAATGATAATAAGGTATAAAATAAGTATTGCCAGTGAATTTTATCAAATCTTTCTCAGCATCTAATTCGAGAATTCCTGATGGTAGAGTTAAAATGGAACCTTGTTTAATAACATATAGTGAAGTTCTTGTATTGTTTGCAGAATATCTTTTCTTCATAAAACCAGATTGATCTGGATGTATAGTAGAATCTAACACAGGGGATAATCTAGAAAATAGTATTTTGGCATATAATTTACAATCTTTATTAATTAAGGATATTGGGCGATAATTTGTCACAAGTGTGGGGTCTTTATCAGGTTTGGGAAGTACAATAATTATAGCCTCAGTAAAACAACCTGAGCAATTCCTGAAGAACCAAAAAGGTAAAAAGTTGAAATAAAAAAGAAAAACGTTGTCATTGAAATTCTTTATAAAACTCAGCAGGAATACCGTCAGGACCAGGGGACTTATTTTTGTAAGAGATGTTATGGCTGATAGAATTTCATCTTTAGTAATGGGAGAGTCAAGCCCAATTTTATCTGATTGTGAAATCTTGGGTAATCTGCATTTAGTTAAAAAAAGAATCTATTACGGAGACATCATTAAAATTGGGTTTGTTATATAGATTAGAATAAAAGTCCAAAAATGAATTAACAATATCATTGTAAGATAAAGACATTTTACCATTAGGGCCTTTAATTGAATTTATTTGAGTTTTATCTTTTTTTATACGTAAATAATTAGCTAAAAGTCTTCCAGATCTGTAAGCATTAAAACAGAATTTGGCTTTAGAATTAGAAATCTGAATGGCAGCTCTTTTGCTAAGGATTGAGTTAAACTCATATAGAAATTTTTGTTATTGGTGATCATTAGATATAATAAAAAGTCTCTCAACTTTTGCTATTTGTTTTTCTAAATTTTAAATTTTTGCATTAAAAGTTTTGTTTTCGTAGGCCATAAGAGAAATAGTTACACCTCTAATATAAGCTTTAAAAGCATCCCATCTATTAACCATAGGAGTAGAACCTTCAGGGTTAAGGAGGAAATACTCTTTAATGGCGTTTAAGAGCTTGGGTTTATTATGTTCATTAAGAATAATGCCAGTATTCATTCACCATCTAGATTGCTTTGTAAAAGTTTAATTTAAATTCAAAACAAAAGAAATCAAAGCATGATCTGAAATATCAATGTTACCAATCATAGGAGCAATCATGGAGTTAATTGATTGGAAACCAATAAATAATCTATCCTAGAATGGGAATTATGTGGGTTAGAAAAAAAATGTAAAACTTTTTTCTGTAGGGAAGTGTAATCGCCAAATATCAACTAACTTAGTGATTTGAATAAATGATTTAAAAGCATAAAAAAGCTTAGGAGGATGAAATTTAGTAAGGGATGATCTATCTAATAAAGGATCGGCTGTTACATTAAAATCCCCTCCGACAATTAGAGGAACTTTACCCAACTTTAGAACCTCAGTAGTAAGACTAGTCCAAAAAGTAGGATCATCCGCTGTAGGGCCATAAATGTTTAGTAAAATTATGACTGAGTCATGAACTTTAATTTTAACTATAGCATATCTCCCTTCAGTATCTGAAGTTTTACTCAACATTTGGCAGTGTAATTGTTTTGCAAAAAGAATAGCCACACCATTTGTTTTGCCATTTGCAGGAGAAGAAACAATATTATCAACCCACTTTTTTTCATATAATCTAAGATTTTGTCGACTCTATGAGTCTCCTGAATAAAAAAAATCCGCTTTGCAACTACCTAAATAATCTAAAATGTTTGTACACTTAACTGGATGACGTAAACCTTTAACATTTAATGAGACTACTTTAATATTAAGAACATTAGCCATAATAGAAAAGAAAGGGAAAAAAGGGCAAGGGGAGGAAACAATATGAAAAAATAGTAACTGTTGAACAAGCAACAAGGAAAGAGGAAATAAAACATGGAAACAACGACAAACATAAAACATTAATGTCAGGAATGAAATGCACATACGCTCTACAAGCAACACCCGAACTGTTTGAGCCCTATGAGTGAATAAATCATCAATTTGTCAATATATATGTAACTAGTAATATTCAAGTAGCAGAGTCATGAGTGTCCATTGAGTGCTGCGAATGCTGATCCAAAAACTCTCTTAATTCTTCACGACAATGAAAGGATTTAGAGAAATTATCTTTCCAAATACGCATTGCTGAAGGATCAAAAAAGACCATATTTGAAACCAAGACTTCTTAGTTGAGGATGAAGGGCAGTGAATTCCTTGCGAATTGAAACAGTGTCCTTGGCAAAATCTTGATGTATAAATATTTTGTTCCCATTGACCATCAATGAAGGAATTTCTTGTGCTGCTTTCCTGATCAAGACCAAATGGTGGTGGCGGAGAACTTTAAAGATCATTTGTTGAGGCTTTGTGTGTTGAGGGTTGGGATGGGGAGGAATCCTGTGTGCCTCATCAATTTCAAATTTTTCTGGAAATTTGTTTTTTAAAAGGCCAGGAATCAGATTTTCCAAATACAATCTGCACTTAGAACCTTCAACATCTGGCAAATTGAAAATGCGTGAGTTATATTGTCTGTTACGATTTTCCATATCCAAAAGTAGTGTGAACATATGTGATATTTTCACCACAAGTGGAGTAAAAGTGTCTATTTTAACCTTATTATCTTGTATTTTACTTGAATTATTAGAGATTTTCATAGATAAACTAGTCATTTCTTTGCACACGTTTTTAATCTCTGACGCAATTGTATCTGTATTAGCACAACGTGCCTGAATTTCGTCCAGAATAAAAGCTAATGAAGGTTCAGATGACTCTACCACTTTAGATTTAATTGGCAGAGGTGAAACTTGCTGTCTCCTTTTATTATAAAAAGTATTTTTATTTTCCATTTTCTCGTAAAGAATTAAATTTGTAAAGAAATATAAAGTCAATAAGAAGGCAGAGTAAAATTGAAAAAATGTCCGGAAAATGACTGGTGCAGCAGCTAAAATGGTCTGTGAGAGTGGCTAGGCCCAAGCGAGGCCCTTTCATGAGCACTTACTCTGCCCCACTGACAGACAAGCCTGGCAATACCTGAAGGCAGAGCTGGGTGCAGGAGCCTGAAGAAGAAAAACACCACTTCCGCTGTTTGAAAACGCTGGAAACAACTCCACAGCACAGGTACTGGCTTCATTTCAATAGCGACCTCATTTTAGGCAAAATCCTGACCAGAATTAGTTGTTTTTTAATTAAAAAACGTGCGAAACGAGCTGGAGCTCACCGGGAGGCGGCCATCTTGTTTCGCGCGCTCGGGCATCTCCCACAGCCTCAGTTTCTAAGTGAGCAAAAAAAATGTAAGGAAATAATACAGTTCATAGACACCCTAGATGGCTCTAAATCCCAGACCTTGATGATTACACTGGAGAGTTTTGCAACCTCTTCAAACATATCCTCACACCAAAATTACTTGCCTAATATGAGGAATCCCTCTGTAAGGGCATCCTCCCTACATGTGCGAGGCTGTAATTATCATCCATCCCAATCCCGGTCAGGGCCCCTTACTCTGATGTTCCTATAGACCATTATCACTCTTTAACTTAGACAAAAAAATATTGGAGAAAGTCCTTTCATACTGTCTCTCACCACTGATGGACTACATCATTTTTCCTACACAGTCAGGCATTCTTCTACATCACTAAACCTGAGAGTGATGTTCTTGGTGCTCCAAAGCATCTCCCTGGATACCACTACTGCAATAGTACTTCTAGATGCTAGGAAGGTGTTTGACTCCTTGAAGTGGCCCTTCCTTTGCGCTGTTATCCATAAACTGGGAATGCCGTTTGGTTTTTCCTCTCTGATCAGTCTGCTCTATTCAAAACCCACTTCCCGGCATAGGGTAAATGGCTCCCTTACAGAACCATTCGACATCACACATGGCACGAGGCAGAGATGCCCGCTGTCCCCCATCTATTTATTCTTGCACTCAACCCTTTTGTCTGTCAACTTGATATGACCCATTCGCATCACAGGCTCTAATTCACACAATGCCCCCTCCTCTTCTCACTTTAGGTTGATTATATATTATTATTTATCAGACATCCGGAGGAGAACTTATCCTCCCTCCTTGCTGAGTTGGTATGATTCGGGGATCTCTCCTGGCTCCAAATTAACTGGTTCAAATCCAACCATTTTCCTATCACACCACTTACGCAGCACTTCTACAGTGAGTACACATTGACATGGTGCGATGGACCAGTCAAATATCTTGGGGTCATAATCCACTCGGACAAAGACCAGGTGATGCGACTCAACTATGGCACGCAGTGGACTTGCTATCTTTTGAAAATATATATTCTTTTATTATCATTTACAAACTGTTAATACATAATAGAAAACAAAATAAGACCACCATTATTACCCCAATAAAACACCCCACTACATCCACCCCCGCTACACAATGAGATACCAGAAAATGTCATCACTGGTGCCATACCATATATCAGAAAATTCAATCAGATTCATACAGTTGATACCAAGAGGGACAGAAAGAGAAAAAACAAACAAAATAAGAGCAAATCCATTAGGGACAAGCAAAGTGCCAAGGTGTCTATGTAAACAACAGATTAAAGTGCATTGTACCTAGCCTCAACTACTCCTGACATCAACCCAATCTAGTAGTGGGTCCCACCTCCTCAGTCCCTTCCTTTTATTACGAAACCCCTTCCTTAGGAAAATGCCCTTCTCTAAATTACTAACAGCCAGCACCGTGGCTAGCGATGTTCGGAACACTGGTGGATTACTGTCTAGCCAGGCTGAAGAGATACATAGATGATAAAAAGTCATAACAATAAAGATCAACTCTCTACCTCTTGCCGGTCTCCCATATTCAGATACTCCCAAGAGGATCCCTGAAGGGGATAGAATTACCTGAATATTCAGTTTATTTGACAAGAATTCAGTTATCTGGGTCTTAATGAGAGATAAAGATAAACACGTGGCAAGGATATACACAATATCAGGGCCCCTAAGTTGACATATAGGGAAACAAGAGTCTTTAACATCCCCCCATTTGATGATCCTACTGGGGGTATTGGGGTATGGTATAAATTAAAACACGTTTTATAATATTCAACGTGTAATTTAGCTGATAATAATGATGTCTGAGCAAGAGGAAAGGATTCCCGGAAGCAGGCATCTGAGATGGTTAGTTGTTCTTGCCATCGCTGCGAATGCTTATCTATCTCGTACTGTATGTGTTTGTTGAGAAGAGAAGAAATAAATCCTACTGAGGGTTTGAGTTCAGCTAACAAAGCATCCACCAAATCGTATTGTTGAAATCCAATAGCCCTTCCAGCCATATGAAAAAGAAAATCCCTTACTTGTAAAAACTTTTTGAAATCCTTATGGCTAGGACAAAATTCTTCTCTAATTTCTAGAAATGGTTTTATCCCTCTACCGGAGAAAAAAGGCGCACATTGTTTAAGCCAGTGTTAACCCAACATGACATATATTGATCAGAAAACAATCCAGGGAGGATTAAATTGTCATTCAGTGGAGTGTAAAAATGAAGTCGACCCAGGCCCATCAATTTACCGACTGTAGACCAGATCTCAAAGGCATTTCGCAGAGTCTTAAAATGAACACTCTTGAAAATTCTTAATTCAGTTAGCCTCCATAAGTACCCCCGTGCCCCTTCACCTATCAGTAACTCAAATGGGGAGGGCAAATAGTCAGCACCTACTATCCCTCGAAGTTTTCTCTCGTAATAGAGGTCCAAGATTCTGTAGAACCTTAGCCCAATAATACAACTTTAGATTTGAGAGTGCCCACCCTCCACAATCTTTAGGGAGCGTCAAAAATGTCATATCACGTCTGGGTTCGGCATAGGTCCACCCAAATCGGGAAATGATTTCATTTAACTATTTGAACCACAGGTTCCCTATCCCTAATGGAATGGCCCCAACAAAATTAAAGAATCTTGGGGACAAAAATCATTTTTATAACGTTGCGTGGTCCTGCCAACGATAGATGCAAATTATTTAGCCTCTGCAGATCTTTTTGGGATTTTTCAATCAAAGGCTCAAAATTATCCCTGATAATGCAATCTACATCAGGCATGATAGAAACTCCCAAGTATGTCGCACTCGTAGTCACCCGTGAATCCTGCCAAGATAACGTGCTGTTTACCAGAATTACAGTTTTATCCCTCTTTAAAGAAAAACCCCATGTTGGACTTGCCCCTTTTTGCAGGGTCATCCCTGAACTTTTTGCCTTCCTCCTGTATTTTGTCTGTCCTGTTTTTGTTGGTTTTTTGACTCTGGACACTTTACCACTGCTTATCAGTTCTAAACTGCATATGCTCTCCCTATTCTAAATTGATGTATGGATTAGTGACTCCATGATTGACTATTTGATTTGCTTGTCAGACCCTAGTACAGTGCACTGCGTGTGCCCAAGGGTGAGTCAGCACAGGGCTAAATAGACCCATCTGCATGTAGAGTAGTGGGAGGGGAGCACCTGGGACCTGAACAGGGCAGTGACTACCTTCCACAATGCTGGCTCTACCTCCTGTGATGACCCTGGCCCACACTGTCAAAGGAAAATAAGGAGTCCTATAAACAAAGTGCTCCAGGACTGCACAGAACTGGTTTGGACTAGGCACAGGCACTCTCTGCCTTCAGAGAACAAAGAAAATAGTAGTATAAATATTAGGGCCCAGACCACAGGACTTTAGATCACTTCTGGGAATCAAGATGAACCTTTGCTGAGGAGAAGAACCGTGGAACTGGAGGAGGAGACTGCCCCTAAACTGCGTGTTGTTGGGGTTGGCCTGCAGTGGTTGCTTCATTGCCAAAGAAAGGGGAAAAAGGACTTAGTGTGGTTTCATCATCTTGAGGAAGATCTCCAAGGGCTTGAACTTGAGCTTGCCTCCTGCTTGAAGTTGCCTGCATCTAGAACTGTAGACCCCACGCCGGCCACCGCATCACATTGACGCCAGCGAGCGGCGCCTTACAGGAGTAAGGGCAGCAAAGGCAAACTATCGCGCACTGCGCGTTTACAAAATACACAGATTTTATTATCAAAAAGAAAGGAAGGTTAAACGTGCACAGCGCGTGTAAAAATATCGTCAATAATTAGACCACCAGAGACGGGCTACAATGTATCCAACCATTGCAACAAACGCGGCCGCGTCTAACTCAGACACAGGGAGCGGGAGCTGGAGAAGTAACACCGCGGATGCCAGAACTCGGCCGCGACGAAAGGCACCAGAACAGCGGCCTCGAGTATGTGATAAAGCGGGCAAACACAAAAAAGACCTGTCTATGCTGGAGGGAAGGTAGAAAATGTGCAGGTGGAGAAGAATATCAGGAAGTATAGGTACAGCAACAGGGAGAGGCAACAAACACTGGATACCAAAGCAAGGGGCGTGGATTCAGGGAACCGAAAGCCAAGCACCGGCTCCTCGGCAAATCAGTGTATTTAAAGGAAGGGAGTGTCTACAGACTCCACCTTGTCAGAGCGGTAAGGGACCTTCTCAAAAGAGTGTATTCACTACAAAGCAAGCACTAAGCCCCCTTCATGACTCCAAGGGACTAGGCAGGAGGCCTGATGTCTAACACCTCCCTCCCAAACAGCATGGCTCACAATCCCAACCTCACAGCAGCTAACACCGTCAAGAGTGCCTCCTAACAGGTAGCTAGCCATCTTACTGGGGAGGAGCTGTTCAGACCTGACAGCAAGAGCACAACTCCCACAAGGCCCACTGTCTCTCCTCCCAAACAACAAGGAGCAAAATGACCCTCACATCCCACACTTGGCAGCCAACTCTAGAACCCACCATAAGTTTAGGCATTGCACATACAGCCATCGAGAGGCCACATGAGTCACAATGTCATTGATGAATTCACATTTAACAGCAGAGCAAAACACAACAACGCGACCACCTAAAAGCCAATGTGCAAGTCCCATTGCCTCAAAGCAGAAAAACTCAGCTCAACACAACACATGCATGGAAACTCTGTCATCCCTCACAAACCACAGGAGGCAAGCACAAAAAGCACAACACAAATCATGAAGTCATGGCATAGTAGTCAGATACACATAGAAAAAACCCAAATGTCCAAGCTGAAACTGAATTGGAAGACCAACAAGTTAGCATGAGAGGACATGTCCTCAGAAATAAAATATCAGTACATATGAAATTGGCCCTTCAACCACATCACATCGCCAACGAGCAATGTAGGTACCCAGAGCTATAAGGGATATGAAACAACTGGGGTGTCTCTTAAATGGGCGTGGCCAATGTAATTAAGGGCATGGCCTAAAAAACCTTAGCCATAAATCTGTGCCCAGCATATTGCTCTACCCGACTAACATTTTCCTGGCACTGCCATTGCACACAGATATATGAGACAAGTCACATGATACCTACTACAGTTCCGTACTATTGGCTTTATCAATGTCTGTCAGTTGTGTACGATAAAGAAGCAGCAACTGTTATGTTATGTTATGTTATTTTATTTCTTCTATAGCGCACGGCTACTCCGAGGAGCATCCCGGCGCTTTGGTGAAGAAAGAACAACTAGAAAACAACAACACAACAACTTAAAAGCAGACACAGGGGAAAGATCACGTTTACTTAGTAAAAAGCCACGTTTTTAGCTCTCTTCTAAAAGTAAGAAGATTGGGAGCCTGTCTGAGAGAGAGTGGTAGTTCATTCCACTCCTTCGGGACTAAATAGCGAAACTATGGCTTGCATCTAACTATGGCTTGCATCTAACTTTGAAAAACCCCCCACTGAAAGCCGTGATGACACCACAATGATGTTGCAGCTCGCAAGTCCCCAAAGGAGTGAAACCCACGGACAAAATTATTCCTCATAGGATTTCACTTCCCCACAATGCTCACCTGGCATGACGTCATGACTTAACTTCTCCACTAGTGAGAAGTGAGGATTGTGACCATGCGCACATCGAAGTGCCTGCTGTTCATGCATTCCAGCAAAATGAATGGACCGCCTGTACTAGGGCACAAAACAGAGGCTGATAGAGACCCGTACCAAGGCCCCCTCAAACAAATGACGGTGCCCAGCACCAGTGAGACCCGGCCCGATGAAATCCCTGTGTGTACCTCCATATCATGTGCGACTGATGACAAACTGACATGAATGCCTAGTAATGTCCAGTTAAAAGGCAGGTCATCTCAAAATAAATCTATGTGCCAAACATGTACATCAAAGCTGTGTGCAGAACATGCTGACAATATTACCTCACCCCACCAGGTGACTCGCTAGCAACAGTAGGCGACCATGCCATGGACGAGCCCAGCCAGCCCACCCCCAGTAAGGTGAACCCTCGGATGCAGAGTTCCTGGTCTTGTCAGGTGAGGAGGACCAACCTGGCCCCTCCGGCATGCCCAGGACAGCCCATGCTCAGGCCCTCACTGACCCCACCACCACGACTCCCACAGCAGCTGCCCCGTCTACGCAGACTCATGCATCAATGACCTGTGTGGCAGCCACCTCCACCATCACCACAGCTGCCACCAACACTGTCCCTGTGCCAGCAGTTGCGAATACCACTAGGCACACCAGGGATGCTGGGGACGGTGTGTGGCAGCTGCGCCAGGCAATGCTACTGGTCCATGGCTTCAGGGCAGGTTGGAGGCCAACTGGGTGACAGTCACAAGAGGACAATGAGACAGAGGCACTGGACACCATGCGCACTGTCCTTGGTGCATACCAGCAGACCCAGGGACAGATGGGGCAGGTCCTTGAAGTACTTCATAAACAGCGCCTGCTGCAGAGGTCCATGGACACTTGCATGGGGCAAATTGCTGAGTACATGGGCCAGCTCGTGGGTGTTGTGAGGGAAATATCTGCTGCTCCAATAGCTGCTGCCACCCCCCCTGGCCAGCCGGTTGACAGTCACACAACCTCCGCAGCGGCCACAGGGAGGGGTGAGTCAGACCACAGCGAATCCTCAGACACCTCTGAACATGTAGCAGGTACCCCTTGGCAAACGGCAGAGGGGGCATCTGAAAAAAGACCCTGGGATAATCGTGTGACACAGCACCGTGCTGTTATCAGTTACCTTAGCAACCGCTGATGTCACCACTGTAACACAGTACATTGACTTTGTTGTAAATCAGAACACACATTGCCAGAAAGATTGGGGTGTTTGTTTGGACTTTGGAAATCTACCATTGTGTGTTCCACCCTAACCATCCGTGTACCATCACCATCCGTGTACCATCACTTTCAACTACAAACCTCCCTCGTCACTGTTCTGCTCGATTTTCCCGGCCCTCTTTTGAGGAAAGGGGATTGAAGGTGACTTCAGTCTCTTATCATTCCAGTGCAAGGGTTAGAGTAGTGAATAGAGCCTATTTACAAGGCACTTTGATATAATTCTGTATTCTCCTCCTTAGATTAGGGCTTATACACATAGGCTAGGGGATAGATTCGTTAGTATTAGGGATAATCCGTCCTTCAGTTAGGGTATTATTATACTTTCCATGGAGTTATGCTGAATTCGGGCCTGGTAGGCCTCAAACGGGAGAGACTCCATCTTTCTTTCTGCTCCAGTAACTTGGGATGCTTCTAGGTCAGGTGTAATGTTTTAGTTATGAGGTGTTGTTCGCTTGGAGAGAACCGGTTCAGGCCGGCCCTTGTCGAAGGATTGTATTTTTCTTCATGCCGAAGACACAACATCAGGCCGGCCGGCTGGGAACGTGTCCTTGGTACGGGGAGGTACAAGAATTTGGTGGGCGGCAGGTTACTGGCCGGAATTTTCCATGAAGAAACACGCTTCTATATTAGTGAAAGCCCGAGACAGTTGTGGAGTTAGTCCGTAGGCGGCATCTAGCCGTTAGCAGCAAAGCTATTACTTATTCCAGGGAAGACAGGCGCCATTCCAAAGGTGGAGAAGAATCGAGAAACAGATACTCTCTTAGCAGAACAGCCAGGGAAAAGAGAGTAGCCGATGAGAGGAAGGTTCCAGTGACTTGGAGAAGGGTGAAGGGAACAGCGCATAGCGGTGCAGCCGTGTACCGGTGATTGCGGAGGTGTGACTTCAAGACGAGCCAAGGCACAGACGAGAAGGGAACCTAGATGACTGCTGAGTGCAGACTTCATATTAATAAGGTGATGTCGACCCTTTCTTATTAGAGTGTACAACCTAATCTTTCACTTCTCTTTGCAGGCTATGTGTTGTAGTGTGGTGTTATATGATTGTTTATTGTAATGAGAAATAAAGTACCCCAGTTCTTAGTGAACCGACATGTGCTGCGTATTCTTGTATGAGAGGGTAACCTGTTCTTCTAGTCAGATGCTGCTATGTGAACAGATGCTAACCCTGATCAGGTAAGTGGTAACTGAATAAGGGAGAGAGGAGCCCCTTGAATTAGAGAATAAGTTGTACATTCTCCAAATTGGCAACCGTTGTGTGATCAGTAATACTATAATTCTATACCCCTGATGAATAGTGAGACTGATTCCTTTATATAATGGTAATCATAGGATAAACTGCCGTCTGGGTAGAGAGGTCTGGGTTCGTATGGGACCGCGAGGCCGCCCATTCTGATACTGCCGTCTGGGTAGAGAGGTCTGGGTTCGTATGGGACCGCGAGGCCGCCGATTCTGATACTGCCGTCGGGGTAGAGAGGTCTGGGTTCGTATGGGACCGCGAGGCCGCCGATTCTGATACTGCCGTCTGGGTAGAGAGGTCTGGGTTCGTATGGGACCGCGAGGCCGCCGATTCTGATACTGCCGTCTGGGTAGAGAGGTCTGGGTTCGTATGGGACCGCGAGGCCGCCGATTCTGATACTGCCGTCTGGGTAGAGAGGTCTGGGTTCGTATGGGACCGCGAGGCCGCCGATTCTGATACTGCCGTCTGGGTAGAGAGGTCTGGGTTCGTATGGGACCGCGAGGCCGCCGATTCTAATACTGCCGTCTGGGTAGAGAGGTCTGGGTTCGTATGGGACCGAGAGGCCGCCGATTCTGATACTGCCGTCTGGGTAGAGAGGTCTGGGTTCGTATGGGACCGCGAGGCCGCCGATTCTGATACTGCCGTCTGGGTAGAGAGGTCTGGGTTCGTATGGGACCGCGAGGCCGCCGATTCTGATACTGCCGTCTGGGTAGAGAGGTCTGGGTTCGTATGGGACCGCGAGGCCGCCGATTCTGATACTGCCGTCTGGGTAGAGAGGTCTGGGTTCGTATGGGACCGCGAGGCCGCCGATTCTGATACTGCCATCTGGGTAGAGAGGTCTGGGTTCGTATGGGACCGTGAGGCCGCCGATTCTGATACTGCCGTCTGGGTAGAGAGGTCTGGGTTCGTATGGGACCGCGAGGCCGCCGATTGCTGATATTATAGGAGGTACATGGTATGCATCTTAGGAATTCCCTGTCCTTAGGTGGTAGATGTATGTTGTTACCTGTTCTAAATAGGTCCTAGGGAGGGGGAGATGGTAACGTTCTGGCTGAGTTAGTAATGCTCTGATGAGCTGGTCCTATCTAATCTGAGAAACCAGGCAGAACATTTGGCGTCACGAACCGTTTACGAAACCTGTGTGTGTTGTGGTTGTTTTTAAGTTTGTACTCGGCACGTACGTGGTTTCATTTGTATATTATTTGTATATAATTGTGTGTATAGTTTTTGTTTTGTCAGGATGATTTTGAGAAAGTCGAAATCTGTTTTTAAGTTGCCTGTTGATATTCCCGGCTGGGATTCAACGCCTTATGAGGCCTTGGCCCGTGAGTGGGCTGATTCTACTGGTTTGAGTGAAAATTGGAATTCTTGTCTGGAGCTGGCGGAGCCGGCTGATGTGATTTCCTGTTTGCAGAAGGCGCCAGTAGCGAAGGGTGAGGAGCTTCCTATTTTAGGGCGCAGAGGTTGGATTGTTTTGTCTGCGTACAGGCTTGTACATGAGAGGTTGTTGAAATTGCAGAAGGAGCATGTGGAAATGGAACGGAAGTTTGTTGAAATTCAAAATGCTCATACTTTGTTGCGGTGTCAAAATAAATTGCTTGCCGACAAACTTGAAACGTATCAGACTATCGCTGAAAGGGCGGCTGTTCGGATTGCACGATATAAATACAAGAATCGTCGTGGCCGCGTTTCTAAACGGAAAGTGCGTCTGGTTGTGGCGAAAGCCGGACTGGATTGGAATCCTGATGAATGGGGTGGTAATATCTGGAATTCGAGTGATTCTCGTTCCTCGGATGAGGAGTCTAACAATCGCGAGTCTTCTCGCTCCGGACAGGCTTTTAAATCTGCTTCTTGTGCTACAGATGTTGAGTCCCACGACTACGATCGCTCTTTGCATTGTGTTGATACTTCTCATACAGATTGTTTCCCTAGGTTTACTGATCGGGCTCCTTGTGATGCTCTTCCTGCGGTCTCTGTACATCCTGTTTTTCGTAGGAAGTTGCAGCAGGCTCCCGGTAATCCGAACGGTATTCCTTTGGACTCTTTGGAGGATTTTACTCAACAGGAAATTAGTGATATTTTGCAGCGATTTCGACAGCGAGCAGGTGAGACCTTGCTTACGTGGATGGTGCGCCTTTATGAACTGGGCGCTGCTGGCATTATGTTGGATGCTGGCGATTCTTTGAAATTTTGTTCCTTGAGTTCGGATTCTACTGTTCAAGATCATTTTCGTAATTATAATGGTGCTGGTCAAATCAGTTTGCTTCAGTTGGCGACTGAGGGTTGTAATCAAAAGTACCCTACTGAATCTGATTGGCCTGTGAATGACAAGCCGTGGTATACATTGCGCGATGCTGCACAACGTCTCAAAGAGGAGGTGATGAAAACTGCGATTTTTCTGAGTACTGCTGACAGATTGCTTGATGGTTTGTTGACGTCTTCTGTGCGGAATCGTATTATTCGTTCTTCCCCGGTTGCTTATAAGCAAGTCATGATGACTTTATTGATCAATCAGACTGGTAATGCGTTGTCTATGGTACTGGAATCTGTACGCCAGCTCGGTGAGTTGGGTGATTGGTTTAAACCTGAACGACAGTCCCGGTCGGACACTCGTACTCCTGGAGACAATAAGCTTACTAGACGTGACATGTTTCTTGCACTTTTGGCTGATGGTGTGAGGAAGGAGGATATTGATGGTGAAACTACTTCTCGTTTGTGGGACTTGTTTCGCAAACGCGGTTTAGACCGAAAGGAGGGTGCCCGGCGTGTGCGGACAAATGAGTGCGATCGTGATTATTCTGATGACAGCGGTGATGACAACCGTCGTGTGCGTTCTGATCGTCGTGATGATCGACGATATGTACGTGATGCGTCCCCTCGACGTGGAAGAGAGAGAGAGCGAGAGGGGGAAAGAGAAAGGGGGAGAGATGATTATGTTAACAGCAGACGTAGAGATGAAAGGCATCAGTCCCCTGAGTTGAGGAGGAGGGAGGATCGACACAGATTTTCCGATCGAAATTCGCAGTACAATACAGAGGACAGGAATCCATTTCGTAATGGAGATGGATATGAACATGATATATTGATACCTGAGAAACGTGAGAACATTTATCCTGATTTGTCCTGGCTGACAGAACGTAGTAAAAATGACTAGGAAGTAGGTCAAGCTCCCGTACACAGATGGGCTCACCGAGATAATAGACCCTATGTAGATATTGAAATTTTTTGGAGACATCGTAATATCCAAAGGGCCCGAGCATTGGTAGATACAGGAGCGGAGGCCACTCTTATTCATGGAAAATCAAAGAAATTTAAAGGCCAATTTTTTACAATTTCTGGTTTAGGTGGAAAGGAAACTCCCGCAGTACAAACTACACTTGAAATGAGAATAGGCAGAATTCCTAGAAAAGAATATTCTGTATTAGTCGTGCCACTCTTAGAGTACATAATTGGAATTGACATTCTGAAAGGAATGACTTTGCATTTGGATGATGGATGTTATCAATTTGGAACTAAACATTATATATCATCCAGACCTGTACGGGTTGGTCGTTTAAGAATGGCCCCCATAAAGATTCCCCAGGCGACAAAAGTGGTTTGTCAGAAGCAGTATCGTATCCCAGGTGGTCATGAAGAAATTAGTACCACTATTCAGGATTTGGTGGATGCAGGAGTTATAACTCCGGTTACTTCTGCTTGGAATAATCCCGTTTGGCCCGTGCGTAAGAGTGATAATTCTTGGCGCATGACTGTTGATTATCGAGAACTGAATAGGTATACACCCCCTTTGACTGTTGCAGTACCGGATATCATTACTTTAATTGAAAGAATCCAAAAGCATCCAGGTACATGGTATGCGTCCATTGATATTGCTAATGCTTTCTTTTCAATCCCGATTGCCCCTGAATGCCAGGAACAATTCAGTTTTACATGGAACGGACGTCAAATGACGTTTAGAAGTCTTCCCCAGGGCTATGTGCATAGTCCTACGATATGTCACCGGCTGGTGGCAGAGCATTTGGCTGAGGTACCGGTACATTTGAGAATTCAGATATGTCATTATATTGATGATGTTCTGATTCAAGGTGAAACACAAGATGAAGTTCAGACCCAATTAGATAAAATCCTTGAGTGTCTGCGTGAGAAAGGTTGGGAAATCAACCCGGATAAGTTACAAGGTCCATCCCAGACTGTAAAATTTTGGGGTATTAATTGGCATGAAGGTCACCGAGAAGTGAACCCACAGGTAAAACAGAAGATTCTTGAGTTTGCAGTTCCGAGGAGTAGGAAAGAAGCCCAAAGCTTCATTGGCTTGTTTGGTTTTTGGCGCCAGCATATTCCACATTTGAGTCAAATATTGGCCCCTTTGTATCGTGTCACTCGTAAAAAGAATGCGTTTGAATGGGGTAAACCACAGCAAGATGCGTTTAGTTTGGCAAAAGAAGCGATTCAGTATGCCTTGGATTTATGGCCTGTGTGCGATGGTGATGTGGATTTGAATGTGTCTGTACAAGGCCTTTATGCAAATTGGAGTTTGTGGCAGAAACAAGGAAAAAGTAAAGTACCGTTAGGTTTTTGGACCAAAAAGTTACCTGATGCTGGTGAGCGTTATACACCTTTTGAGAAACAGTTGCTTGCATGTTACTGGGCTCTGGTGGATACCGAGCAATTAACTTTGGGACATGATGTGGTCCTGCGACCGGAAATTCCTATCATGCAGTCAGGGCCGGACTGGCTACCGGGCGTTTTTTGCTGGGGTGGTAGGGTGGGGTCAAGGTTCACTGCTGAGGGGCTGTTTTTGTTGCTGGGGAGCTACAGGCACTTCTAAATAAACAATGCAAAACAAATAGATTGAAAGCATACTTTTTAAAACAATTGTTTTGCACTGTTTATTAAGGAAAGCCGGGTAGCCAGTCCGGCCCTGCATGCAGTGGGTTTTGAGTTCGCCGAAAACTCACCGAATTGGACACGCTCAGGAGGCGAGTGTGATTAAGTGGAAATGGTACATACAAGACAGGGCACGTGTGGGACCAAAAGGAGTTGCATCCTTGCATGAGCAGGTGGCGCGGGCGCCATCGGTTGAGACGGAGAGTGAATGTTCCGTACCTTTAGTACAGGAATCCCCTGTTAAGTGGGGTAAACCATTTGATGATCTGTCCGCAGAGGACAGAAACCATGTTTGGTTTACGGATGGTTCGGCAAGGTTCATAGGTACAAAACGACATTGGAAGGCAGTGTCCTATAATCCGATCACACAAAAATTGCTGAGTACAACTGGTGAGGGAAAGAGCAGCCAATTCGCTGAGCTTTATGCTGTCTATCAAGTTCTGAAACAAGAGTTACCTGGCACATGTCATATTTTTACTGATTCCTGGTCTACTGCCAATGGATTGGCAGTTTGGTTACCGACTTGGCATTCCCATAATTGGGAATTGCATTCAAAAGAACTGTGGGGAAAAGAATTATGGCAAGAGATTTGGGAAATGCTCCCGCAAAGTACTGTTACAATCTTTCATGTGGATGCTCATACCCCAATAGACTCCCTTGACAAATTCTTTCATAATATTGCAGATGAAAAATCTAAAATTGCTGAGGCACTGGTGGACATGCAGGATTCTGATATGGAAGGATTGGCGAAATGGGCCCACCAGAAAGCAGGACATTATGGAGAGAAAGCCACTAGCAGGTGGGCCGCTGATCGAGGAATTTATATTCCTTTAGATTTCATCAAAGACATTATTTTGCATTGTCCCATTTGTCAGCATGCTAGACAGCGGAAAATGCCTCAAATTGTTAAAGGCCATTTACATCGCGGAAAATTGCCCGCTCAAATTTGGCAAATTGATTATATTGGTCCACTTCCTATGAGTAAAAATTGTCAATACATTTGCACCATTGTTGATACATACAGTGGCCTGTTAGTGGCCTTCCCCTGTAAACAAGCTACCCAAGTGAATACCATTAAAACATTGGAATTGATTATGCTTTATTATGGTGTCCCATTCCAAATTCAATCTGATAATGCATCCCATTTTCGTGGAAGATTGGTGCAGGAATTTTGTGTGGAAAATAATATTGAATGGGTGTTTCATATACCATATTATCCGCAGGCCTCGGGCCTGATTGAAAGATTGAACGGTTTGCTGAAAAATCAACTGCGTAAATTGACCGATGACAGATATAAGAATTGGAGGGATTATTTTTTCCAGGCGCTGTTAATTTTGAATAATCGTCCCTTTCTAAATGCTGAATCTCCATTGATGCGTTTGTTGCCTCCGAATGTTGATGCAAAGCCCAATTCTATTGGTGACACTGTGATGTACTAGGAAATTACCCCCGGAGCACTGGCTCCATGCAGAGCGACCCCGGGGTCGGCAGGTCTAGACCTGCATGCCATGAATGATACTATTATAAAAAGTAAAGATCGAGTCATCATTGAAACCGGTGTTGGTGTCTGTATACCCACTGGAAATGTTGGATTAATCGCCCCTAGATCGGGGCTGGCTGTAAAAGGTGTTCAACTACTCGGAGGAGTCATTGACAGTGACTATCAGGGAGAGATTAAGGTGCTCCTGCTGAATAGCAGTGAGGTTGATTTACCGATACATAAAACTGACCGAATTGCTCAATTGTTGATAATGCCTGTTTTCAGTGGTGAGATCACAAAAGGCACTGCCCCAACGTTGCTAACTGTACGAGGATAAAAAGGATTTGGTTCCACGGATAATCCTGGAGCTAGAGTTTGGGTGCAATCGCCTAAGAATCCCCCTGAACAAGCTGAGATTATTGCAACCGGTCATGATAACACTGTTCTAGTCATGAGACCAGGGAAAGATAGCTGGGAAGCAGTCCCGGCTGACAAATGTTACCTACGAGAATGAATAATGCCTGTATCTGATTTTCTTTCAGATCATTCTCTGGACTGTTGCTGCAGGATGTGTCGGCGTTGGACTCCTTTTGGACTGCTACGACGGGAGAGGAGGGAACCCATCGACCCGGGCTGATCTGAGAACCCGAGGGCTGCGTTCCTTTGCTGCGTGGGATTCGTCATCGAACTTTTGGACTACTTTAGCCAAGCGAGTGACTAATGCCCCTCATTTTTGTTTAACACCGATGCGTTCGGTGACTGACATTCTAGCGACTTGTTTAGTTGCTGTCCCTGCTTCATTAGAGACTTTGGCCCATATTTTTTATATATCGAATGCCCGTCCTAATGTCCTTTTGGGAGATTTTGCTACACATGAATACTGCCCTTTATGTACTGAGTTGTCCGATCCGACACCCCTGATCCAGTCCCAGATAATCACTTATAATGTCACGCAGGGTGATTTATGTTTTTTCCTTACTTGCGATCCCAATGCTATTTCTGAGTGTGTGCGTTTAAAATTGAAGGTACTACTTCATTCACAGCTCATGAAAGGACTTTGTGCTTCCGAAGATCACCGAAATTATGTACTTCTGTTCAAAATAATATGACTTGTAAGAGTTTAGTGGTTACCCCCAGTCATTATCGTACAATGCTGCTACCCTCTGGTTGGCTTTTCTCTTGTGGTAATACATCCTGGCCATATATTCCCGCGAACATTTCCGGAGGCCCTTGTGCCATTACCAGACTGAGTTTGTTGATGTTCTCATCGCATCCTAATGCCAATTCCCGTGTGATCCGAGATACTGTAATGCTACAGGAGGACTGTGATTCGTCTATGCATTTATATTCCAAATCTGAATACCTTAGTTTAGCTATCTCAATTGTTGGTGTTCCTGCCTTGGCGGTCTATAATGCCAAGTCTATTGGGAAAATGGCCTGCTGGATGGTAAAATCCATTAATCATACTTCTACAATCCTGTCTGACATACTATTAGACGCCCAGGGTGAACGTAGAGCTATCTTGCAGAACCGGGCGGCTATTGATTATCTTTTGCTTAAACATGGACATGATTGTTCTGATTTTGAGGGTCTTTGTTGTTTTAACCTGTCTGACCATACGAAATCCATTCAGGCTCATATTGACAAACTTCATGACTTGACGGAAGAGGTTAGAAAACACATTGACCAGGGCTGGTTTGACTGGCTCTTTAATTGGTTACCTGATTTACATATGTTGCGTCAAATATTAGGGGGTATTTTGATTACTATTAGCATTCTGATTGCTATCTGTTGCTTCATCCAGTATATTCCTTCTCTACTTCAATACTGCAAACCTGGTACTAGACATAGATCAGTTAGTTTTGTTTCATATTACTCGTCCACAGATGTTAGTTCTGTTTAATGAATGTATAATAGACTGAAGTCAAGGGTGAAATGTTCTGCTCGATTTTCCCGGCCCTCTTTTGAGGAAAGGTGATTGAAGGTGACTCCAGTCTCTTATCATTCCAGTGCAAGGGTTAGAGTAGTGAATAGAGCCTATTTACAAGGCACTTTGATATAATTCTGTATTCTCCTCCTTAGATTAGGGCGTATACACATAGGCTAGGGGATAGATTCGTTAGTATTAGGGATAATCCGTCCTTCAGTTAGGGTATTATTATACTTTCCATGGAGTTATGCTGAATTCGGGCCTGGTAGGCCTCAAACGGGAGAGACTCCATCTTTCTTTCTGCTCCGGTAGCTTGGGATGCTTCTAGGTCAAGTGTAATGTTTTAGTTATGAGGTGTTGTTCGCTTGGAGAGAACCGGTTCAGGCCGGCCCTTGTCGAAGGATTGTATTTTTCTTCATGCCGAAGACACAACATCAGGCCGGCCGGCTGGGAACGTGTCCTTGGTACGGGGAGGTACAATAATTTGGTGGGCGGCAGGTTACTGGCCGGAATTTTCCATGAAGAAACACGCTTCTATATTAGTGAAAGCCCGAGACAGTTGTGGAGTTAGTCCGTAGGCGGCATCTAGCCGTTAGCAGCAAAGCTATTACTTATTCCAGGGAAGACAGGCGCCATTCCAAAGGTGGAGAAGAATCGAGAAACAGATACTCTCTTAGCAGAACAGCCAGGGAAAAGAGAGTAGCCGATGAGAGGAAGGTTCCAATGACTTGGAGAAGGGTGAAGGGAACAGCGCATAGCGGTGCAGCCGTGTACCCGTGATTGCGGAGGTGTGACTTCAAGACGAGCCAAGGCACAGACGAGAAGGGAACCTAGATGACTGCTGAGTGCAGACTTCATATTAATAAGGTGATGTCGACCCTTTCTTATTAGAGTGTACAACCTAATCTTTCACTTCTCTTTGCAGGCTATGTGTTGTAGTGTGGTGTTATATGATTGTTTATTGTAATGAGAAATAAAGTACCCCAGTTCTTAGTGAACCGACATGTGCTGCGTATTCTTGTATGAGAGGGTAACCTGTTCTTCTAGTCAGATGCTGCTATGTGAACAGATGCTAACCCTGATCAGGTAAGTGGTAACTGAATAAGGGAGAGAGGAGCCCCTTGAATTAGAGAATAAGTTGTACATTCTCCAAATTGGCAACCGTTGTGTGATCGGTAATACTGTAATTCTATACCCCTGATGAATAGTGAGACTGATTCCTTTATGTAATGGTAATCATAGGATAAACTGCCGTCTGGGTAGAGAGGTCTGGGTTCGTATGGGACCGCGAGGCCGCCAATTCTGATACTGCCGCCTGGGTTTGTATGGGACCGCGAGGCCGCCGATTCTGATACTGCCGTCGGGGTAGAGAGGTCTGGGTTCGTATGGGACCGCGAGGCCGCCGATTCTGATACTGCCGTCTGGTAGAGAGGTCTGGGTTCGTATGGGACCGCGAGGCCGCCGATTCTGATACTGCCGTCTGGGTAGAGAGGTCTGGGTTCGTATGGGACCGCGAGGCCGCCGATTCTGATACTGCCGTCTGGGTAGAGAGGTCTGGGTTCGTATGGGACCGCGAGGCCGCCGATTCTGATACTGCCGTCTGGGTAGAGAGGTCTGGGTTCGTATGGGACCGCGAGGCCGCCGATTCTGATACTGCCGTCTGGGTAGAGAGGTCTGGGTTCGTATGGGACCGCGAGGCCGCCGATTCTGATACTGCCATCTGGGTAGAGAGGTCTGGGTTCGTATGGGACCGCGAGGCCGCCGATTCTAATACTGCCGTCTGGGTAGAGAGGTCTGGGTTCGTATGGGACCGCGAGGCCGCCGATTCTGATACTGCCGTCTGGGTAGAGAGGTCTGGGTTCGTATGGGACCGCGAGGCCGCCGATTCTGATACTGCCGTCTGGGTAGAGAGGTCTGGGTTCGTATGGGACCGCGAGGCTGCCGATTCTGATACTGCCGTCTGGGTAGAGAGGTCTGGGTTCGTATGGGACCGCGAGGCCGCCGATTCTGATACTGCCGTCTGGGTAGAGAGGTCTGGGTTTGTATGGGACCGCGAGGCTGCCGATTCTGATACTGCCGTCTGGGTAGAGAGGTCTGGGTTCGTATGGGACCGTGAGGCCGGCGATTCTGATACTGCCGTCTGGGTAGAGAGGTCTGGGTTCCTATGGGACCGCGAGGCCGCCGATTGCTGATATTATAGGAGGTACATGGTATGCATCTTAGGAATTCCCTGTCCTTAGGTTGTAGATGTATGTTGTTACCTGTTGTAAATAGGTCCTAGGGAGGGGGAGATGGTAACGTTCTGGCTGAGTTAGTAATGCTCTGATGAGCTGGTCCTATCTAATCTGAGAAACCAGGCAGAACAGTCACTCATTGTAAAATTAAGACAAGTCGCAACAGTATGCCTTGATGTCAAGAGCATTTTCATTACAGTAAGTAGCCTGCTAACTCACATCGCAATGTGTACGAAGATGTAAAAGTGAAGATCCATTAAGAGAGTGGAGGAACCTGCATAGACACAATGAAATAACAGTGCGTTGACAAATGATGGAATAACCCCAAATGCACACCACCAGGCAACACTGTACAATATGCCTGCCAGAGAACACCGGCCAACACCATCAACATCGACAGTAGGGGGACTGGAGCACACAACCACACCTCCCAACACAGTTCACCCCTTAGCCTCCTGGTAAATGCAATTCAGCTTAAATGCTTACTTGTGTCACCAAGGTTGGTGCAGGTCAGTGCTGTGATTCTCTATACACATGTGTATTGCGTTATCAATTCAATTCAAAAATTCTTTATTTCGGTAATATTATACCATAAAAGACATTTATGAAAACCATTAAAACATTTCATTAAAAGGTTTAACAGCAAATTGTAAAATCCATAAAAGCATCTCTTGCAAAGAATCCTTAGTGCTAAAATCAGGTCTGCACTCAAGTCTGCATTTTAAGACATTTCCTTCTAGATGACCAGAGAGCGCCCAGGTACTTGGCCATAGCAAACACGATATGGTCCGATAAATCAGTTTTTAAGACTCTAAAAGCAACCAAACACCTCTCGAATCCCAGATTCCTACATAGGGGAACAATCAAGTACCTTCGGATATCTCGATAAACTGGGCAAAAGAATAGAATGTGGAGCTCAGTTTCATCCGTTGTTCTGCACGCTGGACAGGTGCTGCTTGAATTGTCACTCCATTTGGATGTATGAGTTCTAATAGGCAGAGACCCATGTCTCCACTGAAGGTATAATTTTCTCAGTACGGAGGGATATATTTTGTCCAGAGTTTGTTCCATATTATAGTTAACCTTGTGGGAAAAAAAGGAAGCTGTCAGAGTCCCGAGGTGTTGGTGATTAAGTAGAAAAAGTAGTTTGCTTTTACGGTATGACTTGGCTAGTTCCTTTTTAGAAAGGATATGACACATGTTCAGAGGGTCAGACCACATTGATGAAAGTCCCAGGGCCTCCAGTTCCAGTTTGATGGAGTTAAGCCATTTAATTTTTCCGGCACCTGGGATGGCAAGAACCTCCCGGAGTCCTTCTCTGTAACTAGCCAACTCCGGAGTTGTCCATAGTCTGCGCCATTGCGTTATCATCCTACGTCAGTAGAGGTAAGATACATTGTAATCGGTGTCTGCTGAAGAAGCTGCCACAAATCCCACAATCCACTCGAGTCTCTGTAACTCTCCCTACCCAGATCAGGTGAGACACTTCATTCCCATGACAAGTAAGCATCATGACTGAATAGCATTTACCAGAATGCTAAGGGATGGACTGTGCTGGTAGGTGAAGCAGTGTGCTCCCAAACCCTTAATAACATCAACATGGACATGACGGAAGTTATCACAGATCACATAGCGCAGAACAATGAAATCCTTAGCAGTGTGCCCACAAGAGCCAGCATCACACCACATTTTGTTATGTGGACGATGTTGACATTGTCGCAGTCACACACTCAAAGTACTGTTTCACAGCGCTTTTCATGCGACATGTGCAATCTATGCATGTTTAACCCCAAGAACACCAGTTCTTGACAACATACCCCCCTGTCAGGAAGTTGGTCCCCAAAGGAAATGCTTAACTTGTCCCTGTGTACTTTCCCGATACCGGGACACGCTCAGCAGCAACTGCACGTTGACTGCTTTCCATTCCCAGCAGCAACGTGCAGGCAGCGAGTGAGCCTTTTTTAACCTCCAGCTGGGTTGAAGTCAAGGGGCCATCCGGCCTCCTTTTGTTTGTACATGCTAACTGGGGGCCGCTTTGAACATTACATTTGAATGTAGATTCCACAGAGGGAAACATAGGCACACATCTTGCTTTCTCTTCACAGGCACTTAAGGGTGGCATGCTTTTGCCTTTGTCTGTCCCTGTATATATCAATGCAGACACTGCAAGACTGTCAGATGGGTTAGTCTGTCCCAGTATTTGCAAAATCATTTTAGTTGCACTGTTTTACTTCTTTCAAGTTGCTACATCGTGAAGTTGTGTGGTCATTTGCATTTTGTCTTACTTGGTCAGTCCCCCCACTTATTTTTTTTAGGACTTGTGCCCTGCAGGTACCTTAGCATATGTCTGTCACATGAGAAGTGTCCACGGAGCTTGTTCTCTGCACAGTCAGAGAGTACTGTCTGAACATTCTGTCCGTGGTCGGAGAACATTGTCCCTTGTCATTTTGTTCTGGTCTGGCCCAGAGCCCCGACCCAACAGAGTCTCACAGCTGCAAGAGGACACGTATCCCCTTTGAATGACATGGGAATGCGGGCTAGATGACCCGCACTTGGAGAGTGATCCATCCAGTGACGGAGCGACACAGCAAATTTGATGTAAATTTCACCATATATAGGCTGAGGAATGGGGTCTGCTGACAAAGCCCATAGACCAGGGACATCCCCTACAACTGCTTCCTGGAAGGAGGGGGAGATATGCTTGCGGGTCTATGCCAAGAGGGATTATTGATGCAACATTTTGCTTCATGTTAAATGGATATGTCATTGTTGTTACTGGTTAGGTACTTCTGCATTCTCAACCTGTTGTGGCACGTATGTTGCATGCTTTGACACTGTAGTAAAGACTTCAGATTTGAAAACGTTTCCTCTCTTCAACTTATCTACTTGTATACAGGCGCTTGAATGCCTCTGAGTGAGTAGGAGAGCTACTGAGGCAGTCTAGCAATAGTGTCCTGTAAGTTGTGGTGCTTCGGGGGGCACAGTCCCTTCATGCCCAAGTTCGCTGATCCTGCGCAAAGTCCAGTATGTGTGCAAATTATCAGGCACAATTGTCAAAGTCTGTAACACAACAGCAAGGCACACAAACATAGTCATGGTTGCTCTTTGATAACTCGGACTCAACGGAAGTAGTTAACAATGAGCTGTTGGCGCTGGTTAAGGCCTTCTTTCTCACCACTGTAATCATCACTGGGCATGCTTGGTTGGGAGCGGGGGGGATAGTGCTGTTCTGCAAGATGTAGCAGTCATGTGCTGAGCCTGGATACTTTGAACACATGTGTGAGTGGATCTGCTCCGCCTTTCATACCACTTGCACGTTGAGTGAGTGGTAGTTTTTGCGGTTCCTATAGATGGGTTCACTTGCCTGTGGTGAAACGAGGCCAATGTGGGTACCATCAATGGCTCCCATCAACATATCGGATGCCTCCCAGGCAGGCCTGGGTCCGGGTATTTTCTTTTGGGCGGGCCAACAATACATTCGGGTGGGCCACTGAGGGCCAGATTTGTCACTAATGTCTCTCACCAGGCCTGCTTCAGGGCCCTCCTTTATCTCTCCTCAGTTTTCCAAGGGCCAGTGAAACGCATTTTATTCTTCCTAAATGTCTTTCTAGATGATATCATTGTCAGAAAGTGTTTTTCCATATGCTCTCCTCCTGATGGGAGTGTGGGTTTGCTGAGGTGGGAGATCAAGCAAGTGACACTTCTCAGGATCTCAGTCATGCCCTACTCCTCGGATTCCCTCACTGCCACCCTCCTCCTCCATCACCCCTCATCTCTCCATAGCCACTTTCTCATGTACATTTCATGTGTTGTATTGCGCTAGTGATATCAGTGTTGGGTGTGACAGTATTTTACATCACACACACAGTTGACAGAGATAATCAATCATTCAAGTATGTAGGTAAAGCAGTCTACAGGGAATGTCGCGAAAGCCAAAGAGGATTATAAGGTGTGGGAATCACATGTCATCCATACTGGTGGGCAGGATATTTTAAGGGTGTTTGGTCTGGAGAAGCACTAACTCAGGATGTAATGCACAACCCAGTGGTTAGGGGTTAGCTTTGTTGATATAGGGGTATATCTGCACAAACAAACTTTTTATTGCAACATTTGAATGATGAGTGACTGGGGAAGTTATGACTATGTTACAACCCAGAAATATAGATAAGTTCTGACTATTAATTCAGGTTATCATGCAGTTCCTTGATGACATGTCCTAGGTCACTGTCCTATGATAGGTTTGTGACTTAAGTACTGCTGCTTACACAGGTATCTCTGCGACAAAGGCAGTAACCCACTGAGCTAGCCATATCAAATGCAGTTTATATGCATTTCAGATCTACCAACAGACAAAGGATTGGCAGGATAGTAATCAGCAGTTATCTGGAGATTTTCTTGTTGTCTTACATCCGTGGCTAAGCCTTGATGAAGATACAAATTGTTTAAATGAAGTATACAGGAAGTATGCATCTTGCTGGGCCTTCCCTGACGATTTTAGGAAGATAAAATTAGCCATAAATTCTCTCACCTGCTCGGTTCCTACTCACTGCGCGATCTGATTAGCCTCAGTGGCCAGGTAAGGTGAATCCAGAAGAATGAACTTTTCTTCTCCCTGTGGAATTGAGAAGGAGACATCCACACAGCAGAAGGGTTGAGTGTACCCGGTGCAGAAGAGAAGACTTGTCCCCTCCGCCATGGTCATATTTTAGCTGCACAAGTAGGCAGGGACACAACCCATCTTTCTGAAAGGAGATGTGTGATTGGGAGTGCGTGTGGGAGAGGGCTCCGGTACAAATCCGCAACTTCAAGAAAAGGAAGATAATCAAAGTTCGGAGGAACGTTTCACATGAATGGGGCCATTTATTACTGGCTTTCATGCCATCACTGCCAGGGCCATGGATCATGTTTGGGTGGGCCGGGCCCACCAGGCCCACCTGCTAGGACTGGGCGTGCTCCCAGGTCGTAAACTCCCCCTTCACATCTGCCAATTCATCCCTCCTCAGGAAATGGATATGTCTGTCCTTGTAAAGCATCAATGCTGGCATGCTATCACGTAGAAACCAGGCTGAACATGAGCTGTGACATCCCACCAAAGCTGGTCACAGTGTACTGTAAAGGCCCAGTAGAGGAGAAACGCAGTGCAGCCATAACCTTCACTATTGCGGACAATGCAGCCGGATGTTATCTTTTGGGCTTCACATGGGGCTCCAACTGGGCACATGGGTTCCTTAGTGTGCGGGTATCCATAAGGAATTTCTGGTTAATTTTGATGTGCCCCATTGTCGCAAGGTCAAAGGATGGGTGGTCTCCTCCTTCATATGTCAAGGTGCACAAGCATGAGGTGAGTTTTAGATCAGATGTGGTGAACAGCTTACCCAGAGACTCACACAAACACATTATTGAGGGAACTCATGGTCACGTGAAATGCACAAGTGACCTGCATTCAGAAGTTGTTTTTCTCTGCTCACTCATCATACGGACACTACAACATCCAAAGAAGTTGATGTGTATGGCATATAGTACACTGCAACATCAGGGATGAGCAGCCATGTGGTTTAGATGGCACAGCACTTGTGTTTCCCAGTTTCAGCGCTGAGTTGCAGGTAGCTGCTGTCTCTGCACGGCCGCAAACTTTAGTCCCCCTATTCACGGCTACATTGCAGAATGAGGTCAGTGAGTGTCACCTGGACAACGCAACATGGATGTACATCACTGGGAACAGACACATGTGGACCTCATGGGGTCAGTCCTGCGTGAGTGTGTGAGGATTTCGTGTCACAGACATTGCAATGTTCACCTGAATGAGGAACAAACCCACATTGATTGTGTATACATGCCCACATGGCTGTCAACGTCTGATGATGTGGGTCAGAGCTATGTTTGTTTGTTCCACATGTGCACTTCTATGACGTGTGTAAGGACATTTATAAGCAATGGCAGCTGGGCAGACTGCACGCCACACCAGTACGTGTGTTGAAAGTGTTAGGGATTACAAGTATGTCTGATTTGCTGACAATGGACACTTCTTTGTGTCTGGCTACATCACTGCCCTTTCAAAAGATGCCAGTCAGATGTCAAGGGATATACAAGCGATGTTCACAATTTGGATGTTTCATTGCACAACATTGGTACAGTGCGAGAGTTCTTTTGGACTCCTTCACCCATTTCAGTACATGCTGGCCACGAAGCATAACAAGAATTGTAATTTCTCTCTACTTTCTTGGACATACCGTGTGTGATGACTTGACTGATAGGTCCCACTCTCTCATACCTTCACAGTGCAGTGAGCAGCTGGTCACTGTTCTAGTTGTCCTGATGTACCAGCCACATTTCCCCCGCAAACTGTACCTACAAATAACCTAGGATGCATTCCTATGACCTCCAGGTCTCTTTCGTCAATACCTAAGCCATCTCAGGATGAGTTTAAATCTCTTGCTATGAAAGTTAAATCGGGCTCGCCCGCTGATCCACTAATACCTGCACAATTTAAAGAATCCGCTGAGGTTTGCTTTTCTCCTGTGTATGATCTTATTGGGTTATCCTTTGAGTCCGGGACTGTTCCCAGTAAATGGAAGCAGGCTACGGTCATTCCAATTTTAAAGAAGCCCACCATGGACCCAGCAAAACCTGAACACTATCGACCCATTTCTCTCCTCCCATGGGTATCCAAACTTGCGGAGGCACACGCCAACAAAATCCTGTCTTGCCATTTTCAAAACTCAGGCATTTTAGATCCATCTCAGAATGGTTTCCGTGCAGGCCATAGCACGGAGACTGCCCTGTTGGCGATGGTGGAACACTTGCAGAGGATATTGGACTCAGGACAGACGGCGGCACTGATCCTTCTGGATCTCAGTGCCGCTTTCGACACTGTCTCCCATTCCATCCTTCTTCAACGGCTGCGAGAGGCCGTTGTGGAGAATACAGCATTTGAATGGTTTCGCTCCTTTCTATCAGGGCGCACCTTCAAAGTATCCACCCCTCCATTTGAATCTGCCCCACGCAACATTTCCCAAGGGGTCCCGCAGGGTTCGGCACTCAGCCCGACCCTTTTTAACCTGTATGTGCAGCCGCTAGCTACCGTCGCTAAAAGATGGGGTCTAACTGTGGTGTCGTACGCTGACGACACCCAGCTAGCGGTTGCACTAAATGGGGACCCTGCGGTTGATGCCCCTAAATTCCAGACGGCCCTAAAGGAGGTGGCAGGTTGGATGATGGATAACTGTCTCCAACTTAATGCAGCGAAGACAGAGGTCTTAGTTCTGGGCAAACAGGCTCATCTCTGGGGAGACCGCTGGTGGCCACCGGAGCTAGGCCAAGCCCCCATTCCTGTGACAGAGGCCAAGAATCTTGGGGTTTGGCTCGATTCCAACCTGACTTTCATCCCTCACACTAAAAGAGTTGCCGGTACCTGTTTTGGTGTTCTTCAGAGCCTTAGACCCATTTTTAAATTTTTTGATGCCCCTACTAGGCAACTCATTGTCCAAGCTACAGTGCTCTCTAGATTGGATTATGCCAGCTCGCTTCTTTTGGGCGTTAACCAAGCTGAACTTACACGCCTCCAGCGCGTGCAAAACGCGGCTGCCAGAATGCTGGTAGGTCTGCCTAAATTCTGTTCTGCCAGACGTACCATCTATGACCTACATTGGCTGCCCGTTGGGCAAAGGATCAAGTTCAAAGTCCTGTGCCTGGTTTTTAAGATCTTAAAGACTTCATCTCCCCCCATTCTTGCACAGGCAATTTCCTACTACATTCCTTCTAGAGTTCTACGTTCGACGGGTCAATTTCTGGCCTGTGTTACTCGCTTCAGGAAAACCAGAGTTGGTGGACGCTCCTTTGGTGTCCTGGCAGCGAGTCTCTGGAACACTTTACCCGTTGATATCCGTGCCTTACCGGATTTACTGCCTTTCAGAAGAGCTATTAAAACTTTTTTGTTTCCACTAGTCTAAATCTGTTTCCTTCGTTCTGTCTGGTTTCTCCATCTGGTTGTGTTATTTTGTCCAACATAGCGCCGGGACGCCACTTTGCTGTGGCAGCTGAGCGCTTTACAAATTTTATAACATAACACATAACACTCCCAGAGCGCTGGATTACCCTCCACCACAGCTGCCCAGCACAGGCGTCACTGGACATGGGACCCTGCTAGCAAATGGGGTCGGATGCACGTGCCCAGGGCCAGTTCTCCTATGCAAGTACAGTGGTCTGTGTGTGTGGTTATTTGAGATGCATGGGGGCCTTATGGGCCACAACATTACACATGGGGTGCACTACTCACTTTAGGCGAATGAGTTGTGATGCGTGATGCAATCCGCATGGCGGCAATGCAAATGCAATATATGATTGCATGCGCAGTAGCTGGCATACACAGCAATGACACGTATTGGCCCTGATTGAATGTTGCAGGATTGCGGTTGCAGCTTCCAGGCTGCTGGGGTGTGACACACACTATGCCAATGACCATCAGCCAATATGAGCCTTCGGCGGCGTACATTTTTTGATATTGCTGTGTGCACGCTCTGCAACTCTGGGGCTCGGCATTGGCCCCAATTGCTTTCAGGTGTATCAAGGGTCACTTGTGAGTTTGGGTGGGCCTTGCACTTTGTATTTGGCAGGGTGCCACATTCACTGTGGAGCTGCAACGCTTGCTGGGAGTTGTAGTTGTTCAGGTGTTGCATGTGTGGAGATGTTTGGTACGTACCTCTGCTGTTGAGCGCGGCGGTGTCTTGTCTGCCAGAGGTGCAGCAGGTAGTGCAGTGGGAGACCTGTCTCGCAGGAACCATGGAGGCTCCGGGGATTTACATGGATACTGGATCGGCTCTTCCTCTCTGTTTTTGTTTTTCCACCATCAGCAATGTGTAGTTTTTACGCGGCAGTGGGAAGGCCTGTGTGCAAAATCTTAATCTGTTTGGCAGACGGGACATGTTTCCACTTGCCGGGCCATCTCTATTGGCTCCGTCCACCACCCTTGCATACGTACAAAACGTGCAGAGCCTGAAAGACCATGCCGGATGGTAAATGGCCTCTGTGGGACCATTATAATTTGGTGGTCGCAATGACTGTGCCTGGAGTGGTAAAATGAACATTTTCTGCCACTGCCACCACCACGGATGGCCTTGCGTCCGGCATCGTAATGAGCCCCTAAGATTTTAGATTTTGTGGAAAAGTAAATTTTGCCTTGCCATATGTGCCTACGTGTTCCCCATCCTATGCTATATGTGCATGATCGATATGCATATATCCCCCTGTGATCGATTAAAGACGCAATTATAGTTGTGTCCAACTCTAGTATGCCAGTATCCAGTTCTCGTGAAAACAACGAGTATTAGGCCTATGTTGTCACGTTATACAGTGTGCACGTTAATTCATCGAATTGTCCCCGTTTCTAGGCCTCAAAAGTGCCCGGACACCAGATTCAAGCTCCAGTTTCCTGAACCCACTCCGAGGAGCGATGCAGCCCCCACCTGCATCCCTGACCCTTCACTTACTTCCTGCCGCGCAGCGCGGGGCCCAGCCTGGCTCTGCCTGCCAGTCTGCCAAGAGTATGTTATGCTTCTAGTTATCAGTCCAGCCTCTCGTCTTCACATTCCTAAGCTACTGAACCGCATCAACAGTTTCAGCTATGGTCTAGTCTTTCTGTCTCCATGCAAGAGAAATACTGTATTAATATTCCTAGCACACGCAATACATGTAGAATAAATGCATGCACTAGCCTTAGTGTCAAGTAGCCTTTGCCCTGATAACTTTTAGATTCTATCAACATGTACTCCAAACACCAGATACCAGATATGATATAGGTACATGTCGTCCTGACCCCGCAGACTTTAGTCTCCTCTTCTAGTGCAGAAGTCATAGCCCCCAGTTCTCCCTGGTAACACGTCATTGCCCGTTTGCGCGCACCACTAGGTTAAAGGTCCCAGCTGCTCTCAGGTAGCCCCCTCCATGCTTCCGCCCATTCATGACACTTCTATGACGTTTCACATCACATGTCTACGTGCACGCCCTGTGCACGCCTTCTTCTTCCGCCCATGTGTTCTTATCTTACGCTTGTCACAAGTTACGCCTACTGTATGTAATGTAATGTAATGTTGTACTATATATATGCTGCACTGTCGATGAAATGGTGCAGCTGCCTTCCTTTTCATTTTATTTCAGGCTGTCCCGTTCCAGTCCCTTCCCTTTTGCCTGAATAAATCCTTCTGACTCGGACACATCGGATCCTGCCTCTTATTTATTGAGCTATCTGTTATTGTTAATGTAATTCAAAAATAGTCCCGGTATTATTTATTTATATACCACATAATGGCGCCCGAATAGGGACGAGCCCCTTCCTCACGCGCTGGCGATGCAACGCCGGTCCCCTGACCCTCTGCAGCCGTGACGGAACAATACCGTGCACGTGCAGATATTTCTGCTTCAAGTCTCCCTCAGGCCCATGGAGGAGACGGAGACGGCGGTCCGACATCCAGACGAAGCGGTGTGGAATGCGGTTCGTCCCGACCAGAGCCCAAGCCGAGAGAGCAAGGTCCGAAGTATCCGGAGGCCCACCTGTAACCGAAGTTTCCGAAGTTCGTAGTCCGACGTCGTAGCAGTCCAGTCCAGTCCGAGGCCTTCCAGTTTCTGCTTCCCGGTGAGTACCGTCGCGGGGGAAGTATCTAGACAGGATCATTAGTTTGTTCCTGGTCCGTTGGGTTTGGGTACGCAGATCCAGTCCGAAGTATTCACCTAGGTGGATACGGGTCCTGACGTGTCTCTTTATGGGACCGGTATGTTCTGTACTGTTTTAGCAGTGCATCCAGTAATTCTAGTAAGTTTCGTTCGCGAGAAATTCATGTGTTCTGTTTTCAGTGTATCAGGTAGTAATTCTGTTCGAACTGTTATCAATGTATTTTTATGTCGTGGTATGAGTGTTTTGTTTGCTATTCTATTACTGTGATTATTGTGTATTGTGTTCCAAGTGTACTGCCGAAATGCCTCTGTTCTCGAAATTACGTCAGTTAAAGACCAGAAAAGGGTTACTCGAAGAAGCAGTTCCTGTCCCTCCTAGGGACAGTCCAGGACATTTTATGTATCACAAGCATGGCTTAGATGCCATAATATATCTAGACTTATGGGCGGACTATACTAAGGAACTAGAAGAGAAATATAGATGGCCTGTATCAGGTACATGGGATGCCGAGTGCATCATGCGAGTAGAAGAAGCATTATGGAAAAAGAAAGCCAGACAGTCCCAGAAAGATGCCATCGAGTTATGGCGCAAAGAATCTCATAAAAGAACCGAAAAAGAATTCAGAAAAACAGAATTAAGTAGGGAATCCTCAGAAAAAGCCCAAGAAAGGAAATTAATCGAAGAAGGTGAACGAGTTAGAGCAGAACAGTCAGACAGACAGAGAAATGCCCTTATTAAAGGTATGTATCCTCTTCTTGCCGAGGGCTTGCCAAAAGCAACCCCGGAAGTACCCTGTAATTTCCCGCCACCATTGGTCCCGATTAAGCTACGTCACAAACCGACCGCAGCTGACATTTTTCTTTCGTCCTATTTGGACGATACAGTCCCAGAATATGCAAATCCTATTCCGCCTGCTCCCGTTAATAATGTAATTCCTGCTCCTCCAGCCGCTGGTCCCGTGGGTCCAGTTAATGTTACAGTACCTGTTACAGCACCCCCGGCCCAGCCCACAGTACATGCACCCGTTTTGCCAGTCACTCTACCAGCCCGTACAGTATTCACCGACGATTCTAGTTTAGGAGCCGCGGGGGGAGGTTCTCCTCGCACCCCGCCTCAGCCGAAACGTCTGACGCTACATGAATTAGCGTTACAGCGCACGCCAAAAGTGGCGACATACACAGATCTCAAGCGACTTCTTACTGACTGTATATATGATCCAGTCCCAGGTGAAGACCACATGGTCTTATATTCAGTACGTTTAAGACGGGTGGCCAGCTTTTTGATCACCCTGCCTGATATGAAGGCGCATCTAGACAGAATATATCATTTCATCCGTACAGGAGAGAATCCAGGAAGTATTCACGAAGCCATGGTTCAAAGAAAAGTCGAGACTCAGCTCATGATTTTAAAGTTCCTGATTAACTGTTTAATAAGAGAGCAAGATTGTCCAGATAAAGATCAAGAAGAACTGAAAGTCCTGACTAGGTGGAGTGACAATATAGCCGATGGAAAACACAAGACACAAGGTTGTATAGAGAGTATGTACAAGAAAATTCGTAGGGAAATCATAAGTATACACGAGAAACGAGAAGCAAAAAGAGCAACCGAGAAAGAATATGACTCTTCTAGTGAAGAGGTAGATAACGAGAATCCCGATAGAATAGCGTATGTAGGTAGAACTAGACTTTCCGACCGACATTCACGCCTAGATTACAAGAAAACTTTTCCTCCTCCAGCACCAGAACAGTGTTCTCTTGAGCAAGTATTCCAAGCTACCGATCACATTCTGAAATCACGAATAGGGTATAGCGAGCTTAGTACAATGCATGAACAAGAACTAGCCCGATCAGCAGTCCGATGGACTAGTGATTCTACCACTTTTCCTGATGAAATAGTGGCACAAACGTTTCTGAAACTGCCCCCAGCCGAGCAACGTCTGGTGGGTATGTATATGATTCAGCACCTCATTACACTGTATGAGGAACAACATTCTGATCCAGGTCCGCTACATGATATATTGAACGAGTTACTCCAGTACAGATGGAAAGGTCTAGGTACCGATTTAATTAGTGTCATTCTAGAACAGCGCCACAAATACCGAACGTTTCTGAATCCACATTTTGTTCACGTCTCACCCCCAGAAAGTAAATCATTCTACATAGACAGACAGAATCCGTTACGAGAAGTGCATCCAGTCAAGAAAGAGGGTGGTGGTCTAGAACGAGTATTTGTTTACACCCCTATCACAAAAATAGAACTCTTGGAAATGAAAAAGTTAATTCCCTGTCATGATAAAGATCCAGCAGGGTTTCACCGTGAATTAAAGGACATGCTCCGTATGGGAGAATACACGTATCCTGATATCATTAAAAATGTTAAAAGTCCTGTTGCCTGCGGGCACATATGAAAAACTCAAGGAAAAAGAATGGGAGGTGGGAGAGAAAAAGATAGATTGGACAGCATTAGAAGCTGAAGATAATACACGAGTACCAGGTACCGGTCTTGGGGATAAAGCTAAAGCTTTGCCCGAATTGTTAATACAAGTTTTGCCAAGATTACTAGCCACGAAAAAGGAAGATTGGGATGCCATCTCAGCCTGTAAACAGAAACAAGACGAAGATACTAGTGATTTTTATTCTAGATTTGAGAAATGCTTTATTATTAATAGTGGTCTGAAAACAAGTAGTGAATCGTACCCCCATCTTTTTGTTACCAAACTAGTCGAGAATTCAAGTCCACAAGTTAAAAATCGAGTACTGAAAGTCGAAAGTACCTGGCAAGCTAATACTCCGTCACAGATGCTCCAAATGCTCCAGTACCACCAGAACATAATCAGGGAGGAGCAGGAACACGAAAAGAGACGTATGAAAGACACAAAAATGAAAGTATTAGTTGCACAATCTGTTCTGCAAGACAGTCAGAAGAGGGGTCCGAATCAAGCCAGTCATCCTGCAGTTCCCGTTAAAGGGACATGCAATTACTGTAAACAGCCAGGTCATTTTATAAACGAATGTGCAGTTCTGAAACACAACATAGCTACTGGTAAGACTAAAGAAAGACCACGTCCGCCTAGACAAGAACAAGTTTCACAGACTTCCCAGCTACCGCAGAATGCACAACAGACAGTTACAGCACCGCAGCCTATAGCTGCAACACAACACGTTACACAGCAGATGTACCAGTACGCACAGTCAGAGTATCCAGATTATCAGCCATATTAATGAAACAGCCTAGAGAGGGAGGTAGGCTTGCCTCTCATCGAGATTCCTGTAGATCAAGAGGGTCCCTATGTACATAGTCAAGTATTAGGGAAAGACAGAAAGTTTCTGATTGATACAGGGGCAAGTAGGACTACCATCAGTCATGACGAGGTTCCAGGGGCTCCGCTCTCAGGCTCTAGAAATGTTTCCCTTGGATTTTCAGGAAAGCCCATTGTTAATGAAATATCGAAACCAGTTACTCTAGAAGTTGGTCCATTGTCCCGAACTACAGACTTGTTACTAACGAAATCTTGCCCAGAAAATCTGTTAGGAATTAAAACACTGAAAGAATTAGGAGCAGTCATATGCTGCTCCCCAGAAGGGGTCCGTTTGTTCCTCCGTGACTTTAAAGGTCATTATGTATTACGTGATTTTGATCCAAGATTATTGAATGTACCACCGCATTTATGGGCGAAAGGTCCAACTGATGTAGGTTGTATGCATATCACACCCCATCGTGTCACCCTGAAGCAAGGTGTTGTATTACCACGAATCCGACAGTACAAATTGCCACCTGAGGCTGTAGCAGCCTTATCCAAAATTATTGACGAGCTTATTGCTCAAGGAGTGGTTGTAGAAACTGACTCCAATGTATGTAATTCTCCTATCATTCCAGTCCTGAAACGTACTGATCCAAATGCACCTCCAGTTTATCGATTAGTGATTGACCTTCGAGAACTTAATAAGTGTATCATACCCCAGTACCCAGTAGTCCCTGATATTTCTTCACTCTTGACAGCCATTGATTCTGAAGCCACATTCTTTACAGTTATCGATCTCAAGAACGCATTTTTCAGTGTCCCCATTCATCCAGACAGCCAGTTCCTTTTCGGATTCTGTTTAAATGGAAGAAGCTATAAATTCACACGAGCTCCTCAAGGTTTTACAGAAAGTCCTAGCATTTACAGTCAAGCACTTAAGAGACAACTAGACAATATTCACATGCCAACTGACACTGCCCTGCTCCAGTATGTCGATGATCTACTGATCACAGCCCGTTCTGAACGTGACTGCGAGCGTGCGTCACTTACAGTTCTGTATTTTCTGGCCGAGATGGGGCACAAGGTGTCCCCTTCCAAATTGCAATTCTGTGTCCAGCAAGTGGTCTACTTAGGACACTTACTGTCCAAGAGGGGTAGGCAGTTGACACCAGACCGTATCCAGTTAATAGCACGTCTTCCACAGCCCAAGACACAGAAGGAGGTACGAGCTTTTATCGGCCTCACTTCTTACTGCAGACAATGGATTCCTCAGTATGCATTTCTAGCCAAGCCACTGGTACGGTTAACGACACAGGAGGCAGCCGTATCGACTGTCCTCCCTTGGACCCAGGAACATACACTTGTTTTCAATGAGTTAAAGAAAGCTTTATGTAATGCACCTGTTCTAGCAACACCGAACTACAGTAAGCCTTTTACACTTTTTGTTACAGAACGTGATGGTACTGCATTATCTGTTTCACACAAGATCAAGCAGGACAATACAAGCCCTGTGCTTATTTTTCTAGCACATTAGATCCAGTGGCCCAGGCTCTGCCTGCGTGCCTCAAGTCAGTTGCAGCCACAGCTCTAGCTATCAGACAAAGTGATTCCATAGTATTAGGACACTCCCTGACAGTACAAGTTCCGCACTCCGTGGAAGTTCTTTTAAACCGAACTCAGACTCAGCACTTGACAATTGCACGTTTAACAGGTTATGAACTGACATTGTTTCAGCCACACATAGAAATCAGACGCTGCAACATTTTAAATCCAGCTACATTGTTACTGTCAGTTACTTCAAATCCTGCCACACATGACTGTGTGGAAGTTGTCAACACCATGACAAAGCCAAGACAAGACCTGACAGACATTGCATTACCTGATCCCGACCTGACACTTTATGTGGATGGTTCATGTATGAGAACAAGTACAGGAGAACTAGTAGCCGCGTATGCAGTGACTACTGAAACCAAAGTTATAGAAACACATCGTATAGACACTCTGTCTGCTCAGGCAGCAGAGCTTGTCGCTCTGACCCAAGCCTGCATACGTGCCAAGAACCTGAAAGTTAACATATACACAGATTCACGTTATGCATTCGGAGTCGTACACGACTTTGGAGTGCTCTGGCAGGAGAGAGGTTTTATGACTTCTCATGGAACCAAGATTCAGCATGGTCTCCTCATTCAAGCTCTGTTAGATGCAATACATTTACCGACAGCTATCGCTATCATGAAGTGCAAGGCACATACGAAAGTCACTGATATCATTTCCCAAGGTAACGATCTAGCAGATCGAACAGCCAAGCTTACAGCTCAGACTCCAGACATTCCAGTTAACACGACACAGACACACACTCCAGATCAGACTACTTGTATGACAGTTAAGGACCCTACACAAGATGTCATAGATATACAGTTACATGCTACTCCCGAAGAGATAAAGAAATGGTCCGAACAAGGAGGGGTCCAGACAGATCAAGGATGGTTGACGAAGGGAAAAGCCACATGGTTTCTCCCCGACTCTATGGTTCAAGTCATTATTAACACCGCACATAGTCCAGCACACTTAGGAGAAAAAGCCATGTTAGACAGCATTCAGAACCTTTGGTTCAACAAGCATTTACGAGCAGCCGCCAAACAGAAAGTACGTACCTGCATGATATGTTGTCAGTTCAATCCAGGTAAAAGTGTCCCGGTGGAACAAGGTGGATTCCATCCTCCTGACCACCCTTTTGAAGTCCTCCAGATGGATTATATTCAGATGGAGCGATGTCGAGGTTTCAAGTATGTCCTCGTAGTTGTATGCGCTTTGTCCAGGTGGACAGAAGCATATCCAGTTCCAGATTACACAGCTGCGACCACTGCCAGGCAGTTGGTTCGTGAGTATTTTCCCCGCTATGGATTACTTAGGGTCGTGTATTCAGATAACGGCCAGCCATTCTCATCCGAGCTCATGAAACAAGTTTCCCTTCTGTTAGGGTACCAGTGGAAGTTCCATTGTGTACGCCATCCTGAAGCAGCCGGTCTCGTAGAGAGACATAACCAGACTCTGAAAATCCGCATCGCTAAAGTTTGTGCAGAGAAAGGTGTAGATTGGATAATAGCACTGCCAGTTGCCCTTTTTTATATGAGAATGGTCGCTCACTCCCGTTCAGGTCTATCTCCCTATGAGATAGTGTTTGGTCGTCCCCCCAACATGTGGGGTACACCTAGACCCCGTACCATAACTGATGTTGACAGTAATATGCTGACAGATTACCTTGCCTCCTTGATGTCTGCACTACAATCTTGTCGTTCACAGGTTGCCGCTGCATTTCCAGACAACACCGAAGTAAAGCCGCATGAAGTCGTCCCGGGTGATTTGGTGTTTATAAGGAATTTTGATCGTTCAAGTCCGCTGGAGCCCCGCTGGAAGGAGCCCCGTCTGGTCCTACTCACCACCCGGACGGCGGTGAAGGTGGAAAACCGAAAAGGGTGGCTACACGCGAGCCACGTCAAGAAATTCCATGGACTCAAAGCTAAAACTTTTCTCAAGGACTGCCCCGTTCTCAAGGACTGCCCAGACAATGAATCTAAGCTTCCCCTGTTAGAGAAAACTCCGCAGCAGGAGTATAAATCCAAGTTGAGGTCTAGTAAGTCAGCCAGTTTAATTGTCTAAGTCCCTCTCGGGTGAAACGGTTAGACAGGTTCCTGACATGTATGAGATAGACCCACACAGTGAGAGAGTTAGTCAAAACTCTAAGAGAATACGCTATCGAAAGAATCTTTGCAGTCGATGTATCGTTACTCTATTCTTTTTATTGTTCCTAAGTCTTATGGTTACATGCATAAGTTATGCTTTACATTTATGTTTTCCTATTTCACATGTACATATGTTTTCTAATATTACAGTAGAGCACACATTTAGTGATCTGCCTCCTCACGAGTTATCCTACCGTCTTGCTATGCGTAATAATACTTTTATCCGAATGCTGCACTATTCACACCAGACCAGCAATGTCACTAATTGTTGGGTGTGTGGTCGACTCCCCCCTTTCCAGACACCGAAGGGAGTTCTGCCACTCTTTCCTTATCTGTTTTCACATAATGGTTCGTGTGGAGCATGGTCCACGTTAACGTCATCCTCAACTGATATGTCCCTTCTGAATCGAACATGTTTCCCAGACAAGCAAGGTCTTTCCCATTGAACAGGGTTAGATCTAGAAAATGAAGTATATGATTTAGGTAATTATTCCTCGAATTTCATGGTTTTGAATGTTCAGTCCGATACTACTCCAGATTTGCCTGCTATTTCAGTTCTACCAGTCAAAGGCGAATTATGTGTCAGAAAGAATGGTTCCGCACATGTAGGACATAGTGATTGTACTACTATGGTCGAGTATAGTGACAGTGGGAAATCTATTTTCAAAGCCTCACGTCATTCTTATTTTGTTTGTGGTCAGACCGCATATGTTCGTCTGCCCCTCGATTGGAATGGAACATGTTATATTGCCTTCCTACTGCCACCAGTTTTCCTAGCCCCATCCGATTATCACAGAAACACACATCTAGTACACGTTAGACATAGAAGGGAGACCGAGTCCCCAATTGTCGATCAAACTGAAACTGCTCTAGAACAATATCAAGACTTCAATAAAGGTTTCTTTTTCTTTATAGGTCCTGTCCAGAATAGTAAGTTAATACGTAGGTTAACCAGAACCCTTGAAGCAGTAGTGAATGAGACTACTTCCGCTCTAGGTAACTTAACTGAAGAACAATCTGCTATGCGTTTTGTCGTGCTCCAAAATCGTCTCGTTCTTGACGTCATACTGGCCGATAGAGGAGGAGCCTGTAGAGTCATCGGATCTAGTTGCTGCATTTTCATTCCTAATAACGCGCCGTCTGTTTATTCAGCTATAACCAGACTTCATAAAATTGCCCATCAGTTACACCAGAATCCAGGCACCTGGACATGGTCCGGTTGGCTCTGGAGTATAATATCTGCCTGGGGATGGAAGGTATTGTCATTCCTAGGTATAGCAGTAATGATCATATTCAGTTGCTGCCTCTGTTTACAATGTGGCCCTGCGATTTGCGGCATGTGTGCTACCTCTTGTATTCCTAGTCCTAAGTCCCGTTCCAAGACAATTCGAGACGAGCAAATGATGCTATATGAACAGATAGATGGTATCATGAATATTGATGTTTCCTGATGGAAACGTAGGGCACAAGGAGGGAATGTGGAAAAGTAAATTTTGCCTTGCCATATGTGCCTACGTGTTCCCCATCCTATGCTATATGTGCATGATCGATATGCATATATCCCCCTGTGATCGATTAAAGACGCAATTATAGTTGTGTCCAACTCTAGTATGCCAGTATCCAGTTCTCGTGAAAACAACGAGTATTAGGCCTATGTTGTCACGTTATACAGTGTGCACGTTAATTCATCGAATTGTCCCCGTTTCTAGGCCTCAAAAGGGCCCGGACACCAGATTCAAGCTCCAGTTTCCTGAACCCACTCCGAGGAGCGATGCAGCCCCCACCTGCATCCCTGACCCTTCACTTACTTCCTGCCGCGCAGCGCGGGGCCCAGCCTGGCTCTGCCTGCCAGTCTGCCAAGAGTATGTTATGCTTCTAGTTATCAGTCCAGCCTCTCGTCTTCACATTCCTAAGCTACTGAACCGCATCAACAGTTTCAGCTATGGTCTAGTCTTTCTGTCTCCATGCAAGAGAAATACTGTATTAATATTCCTAGCACACGCAATACATGTAGAATAAATGCATGCACTAGCCTTAGTGTCAAGTAGCCTTTGCCCTGATAACTTTTAGATTCTATCAACATGTACTCCAAACACCAGATACCAGATATGATATAGGTACATGTCGTCCTGACCCCGCAGACTTTAGTCTCCTCTTCTAGTGCAGAAGTCATAGCCCCCAGTTCTCCCTGGTAACACGTCATTGCCCGTTTGCGCGCACCACTAGGTTAAAGGTCCCAGCTGCTCTCAGGTAGCCCCCTCCATGTTTCCGCCCATTCATGACACTTCTATGACGTTTCACATCACATGTCTACGTGCACGCCCTGTGCACGCCTTCTTCTTCCGCCCATGTGTTCTTATCTTACGCTTGTCACAAGTTACGCCTACTGTATGTAATGTAATGTAATGTTGTACTATATATATGCTGCACTGTCGATGAAATGGTGCAGCTGCCTTCCTTTTCATTTTATTTCAGGCTGTCCCGTTCCAGTCCCTTCCCTTTTGCCTGAATAAATCCTTCTGACTCGGACACATCGGATCCTGCCTCTTATTTATTGAGCTATCTGTTATTGTTAATGTAATTCAAAAATAGTCCCGGTATTATTTATTTATATACCACAAGCAATGTGTAGTTTTTACGCGGCAGTGGGAAGGCCTGTGTGCAAAATCTTAATCTGTTTGGCAGACGGGACATGTTTCCACTTGCCGGGCCATCTCTATTGGCTCCGTCCACCACCCTTGCGTACGTACAAAACGTGCAGAGCCTGAAAGACCATGCCGGATGGTAAATGGCCTCTGTGGGACCATTATAATTTGGTGGTCGCAATGACTGTGCCTGGAGTGGTAAAATGAACATTTTCTGCCACTGCCACCACCACGGATGGCCTTGTGTCCGGCATCGTAATGAGCCCCAAAGATTTTAGAACATATTTTAGTCTCCCCATTAATAAGATTTGTTCTACTTAGGGAAGACCACAACATTTGCTTGATGCCTTGAAGGGGAGGTTTATTGCGTTCAAAAATATGTTTAAACAGCCTCACAAGGCAGTCCCTAAGTTACAATGCAAATGTTGTATAGAATTCTGTTGGAATGTCGTCTTCACCAGCAGCCTTCCCTGTTGCAAACAGGAGACAGCAGTTAGAATCTCCTCCCATGGGGGGTCCCTTTCAATCCTACCTGTTCTTCTTCATCAAATTTCATGGTTACACTTGGAGCTAAATAATTAGAGATGCCATCCTGATCAACCGTACCAGTTTCCAAGTACAGTTGCTGGTGGAATCTTTTAAATGCTGATCTTATAACCGCTGGAACAAAAATCATGCCCAGGTCTGGATCCCTAATTTCCCTGACTTCATTCTGGCTGATCTTTTGCCTAGTCCTTATGGCTAGTCAACCCCCAGCTTGTTCTCCATATTCATAAGCTTGCTCTCTATAAAGTAAGAATTTTGCTACTGTCTTTTTTATCGCAATATCGTTTATAGTTGCTTTAGAAAGCATGACCCCTATTTGCGCTACTTGACTATTGCCACCCTGTTGTGTAGCAGTTATCAATTTCTCTTCTTCCAGTGCTAGTAGGGCATATAGCTCTTGCATCTTTTGCTTTTCCTTCCTTACCTTAGTTAGTGAGAACTAGAAAGTTTATCCAGAATCCCACCTTTTAATGTATCCCAGACTATTTCGAGGGAGGTGCTACCAACATTTTCACTAAGTAACATTGCTATCCAAGTTCTCATGTGGGTTAAATATTTGTCATTTACCAATAAAGCCAGCTCAAAGCTTCATTGACTGCCTTTTCTATGGGGGGCACCCTGCTTGATCACCAAGACTAGAGGGTTGTGGTCAGACATGACCTGGGGGAAAATTTCAAAATTGCTGTCTTGATTTATACCATGTGAGACACAGAAAAAGTCATTAAGGGCATGTGACTGGTGGGGTGAAGAGAAAAAGGTAAAGCCATGTTCGGTTGGCCTCCTACTCTGCCACACATCCATCAAGGTATGATCTTTACAGATACTGTTAAGAGAGCTAAATACCCTGGGATTCCTGCCCTACCTCTTATATTGCTTCTCGCAAGACCAGCTATCAGACAAATTAATGTTTAGGTCTCTGCATAGAACTATGTAAACTGGCCAGGACACCAGTTCATTATTCAACCAATCGTATAGCCCAGCATCATTTAGAATTGGACCATGTAAAGAACATAGTGTAAAAGTACAAACATTTGACTGAAATTCCAGAATAACCCATATCCCCAGACATTCAGTACAAATATGTGAGAAACATTTAATCAAATCCATTTTAGCAAAAACTGCAACCCCACAAGTCTGCATGTTTTGACGATTATGCACAACCAATTCAAAACCCAGAGTGTTCTACCAAAGACAGCTGTGCTCCCTCAATGTGGGTCTCTTTGAGGCATACAATATCCGCTTGTAATTCAAAGGTTACCCTGGCTCTCTTTTTCTTGTCATTAAGGCCACATATGTTCACCGTGGCAACTCTTAGTTTACTCATTGGCCCAGTTTCCTAAATTCCCTGTCACACATCTCACATTTAGCAACTTGCCCCTAACCGTCCAATAATATCTTCCTGTCCTTGGCTCCGCTATTTCACCTTCTGTTTACTTATGTCCAATTATCCTCCTGTGTAGCGCCTTCCCTGTCCCCCACCAGACCCTCCTCCCAATGTTTCCTCCCTCATCCCTCTCACCAAACAATCAATCAGGCGAGAAGCCTGAATGATGGTGCCTAGGCAAGCGTGCATCTCCAATTGCTCCCAACCAGTGCCCCCAAAGTGAAAAAGAAAAGGAAAATGGCAGAAAAAAACCTTATACTAAAAATCCCTCACAGACCAGATTATATAAAGACTAGATTATCCTTAAAGCCCCACAGTGATTGCTAACTAACTGGTGGTTATACCGCCAATCAATTAAACCAGGGTCATGGAACAGGGATCACTAAATATTTGAATACACTATATTGTATCTACTTTTCCTCCACCTATTTCTTTCAAGTACTACTGACCGCCAATTTCAGAAGTAAAACTTTATGTTTTCCCTTTTTAAGTTACTTCTAGGCAGGCAGGACTTAGGGGATATACTTTTGTTCCGAGCTGCTGGAAAGGGTTGGTCAACTGTCGCATCCGCCACCACCTCTCTATCGTGGCATGGGCAAAGTCAGGTCTTACAAAAAATGAGATATCCCCAAAGACCTTCTTTGCGTTGGGATGTGCTTGATCATAAATTTCTTGTCGCAACATAAAATTCCCGAAAAAAACCAAGCTCACCCTAGGTCTTTGGGCATCATTGGATCGAGATTTTTTCTTCATTGGGGGGAACCTGTGGGCACTTTGAATCTCTGCGATCCAGTCCCAATTGGTTTTCTCAGGGAAGGCACCCTTGAAGATAAATATCATGTATGCACGTATATCAGGGCCTTTGACTCCCCCGGGTATCCCCAGGACTCTCAAATTGTTACGCCTCTGTATATTTTTGTACTCTTCAATATTCCAGAGGACATAGACCATTGTTGCTACCTGTGAAGCTTCTTGTAGTTTTAATGCCTTAACATCGGATGCGTTCCTCCACCATGGTCAATCTGCCGGCAATATCTGAACAGATTTTATTGATTTTTTCCACAGTCCCATGCAGTTTTTTTAGAGGCAAGCCTCATGCAGTGACCTGAGCTCCTATCTTCATCTTGAACCTGCCTCATTGTTTGAAGGATTGTCACCAAAGATCCCTCTACTGAGGAAGATTGTGGATATGTACCAGATGTTTCCATAAAGCCTTCTTTTGAGGATCTTTCAGGTTCCTCCCCAGAGAACGCCAGCCGAGACGTGGAACAGTCCCAGTAAACATTGCCCAATGAGCCAAACCCACCCCTGCCTTTAGAGACTTCTCCACCTGCTCCCTTTTTCTTATCCCTCTTCTTCTTCCCCCAAGATCCTCTACATGACAGATTACATTGGGTCGAGTAAGTAGGTTCTTACGGGGCATCACGGGAGAAAGATTCTAATACTGGATCATCGGTTAGGGAGGATGATGACTCCCCAATATTCAAGAGGTTTGACTTATCCTTCAGTGAGAAAAACTTCTCTGTCATCAGGAGACTTAGTTGTACACACTGGAGGGAACTGATTTACCACCGTCCTCAGGTCTTGCAACAGCTCCAAGGAAATTCCAGTAATGTCTTTACTGTGAACCATTTGATGACCTGCAGTTGCAGATTGGGTCGGGCATCACGTTTCCTTGTACCCCTCCCTTGCTTGCGTCTGATTGCTCCTGTCCTGGCACACATTATTGAACACCTTATTGGGGCCATATCCTCCAATGTCTTCTGGGGTCGCCGTGAAAGGGGCTGTCTCTACGGGCACCCCTACCCTAATTATGGGGTTAGTTTGGGAACCAAAAGTTGGGATTGATGTCTCACTCTGTTAGATTTAAATTTCCCTTTCCCATAATGCCTTTGTCGTGCTGTTGTAGGTTAGCAGTATGTGGCTAAAAAACATGCATTTGTATCCATGTTATGCAACCCACTGATTTATCTACGCAACATGTAAGTTTTAGTTAGCCAGTGTGCATCCATTTTAAATTTTGCAATCCATATTAGACTGTGCCTGGGTTAGGCCTCAGTGCTCATATTGCTTGCCTCAGCAGAACACTGTGTTTTGTTATTATTTCTCCTGCTGTCCAAGGCTGTTTCCCTGACTTGCTAATGAATAAGGTGTTCTGCCATCACATGACTAGCTGAATGTGTAGCTTCTACACCCACCTTAGGAGATGCTGACACCCAGCACTGTGACCTTGTAGTCCTGATAACATGTTCCCATGTGGCATGTGTTAGCTCATCTCTCTGTGCTCCATTGTTCAGGTCTGGCACAAGCCCGTACTTTTCCACAGTGGGCAGGGTTGGAGATGGCTGGGAAGCCCTTTTTACCTACTTTAACCTGTTGAAAGGTATTCCAATCAGCGTCCATCTTAGGGTGCAGGTGTGACTGGGGCTCTCTCTGCAGATAACTACTAATAAAGCCTGTTCATATTCTCTACTGACTGACCGACTCTTCACTTGGAAAGGCATAGCAGGTGGTTGTATATATAACCCATGGGGCCCTTAGAGGACCACGTCCTTCAACTCTGAGAAATGCTGAAGTTACAGTCTCCAAGTCCTTTTGATCGCCTGGGAAGGGGGCATCTGCCTCTCCCTCCACTCTTCCCTTGACCAGCCTGCTGGCAGAGAGTGCTGTTTGCCCCTTGCCTAACTTCTGGTCCGTAGCTATAGCCTTACTATTGCAGGAAAACAAAGTAGAATTTAGGGGTTGACCCCCTTTACTGTCACCATGTGAATCAGTCTTCCCTGGTTGGGTCCTAGTACGACTCTCCATAGCGCTGACCTTAGGCTCTCCTTTGTCCACAGTCCCTTCTTGATTTTTCCCTCCCCTCGCCCCTTACAAGTGTCCTGGGAGGAGGAGGAACAGAGTCCCCCCAGCAATCCAGTAATCGGGCCAGTAGTTCGTCACCCACGGTCAGGCATTCAGTTGTTTTGGGGATTTGCTGCAACACTGTAGCAGGGAGTGTCGGAGCCGTGTGATCAAGGTAAGGTGCCACACAGTGTCGGACTTGCAGCCAGCCGGTGTCCGCGGTCTCCGCTTCATTCCCAGCCCAGCTCCTGGTGCGCCGTGCCTGAACTGGTCAAAAAGGTAAGGTCCGGAAATCATACTCTGGAACAAAAGTTCTTCTTGCTTTTTTAGTTTTCTGGCCACTAGGGAACTTTACAGACGGGAGCAGCATGGACTGCATTCTACACAGTCACTATCATGTTTGTAAAAAAAAAAAGTGGACACGCTATTGATTCAAATTGACTACCCCTCACTATGGCTGTCAGGATCACAATCATTAAGACAGTGATTCTCCCTCGATTCCTGTACCTGTTTCTCAATATTCCCATACCACTGACCAATGCTTTTTTCTCCACTCCCTGGGGCTTGCTCATTAAGCTAATATAGGCAGGTCGAAGGCCACGCATCAGGTGGGACACCTTGGTGCTCCCATATGAGATGGGGGTCTTCGGAGTTCCTCATTTTCAGCAGTACTACTTAGCTGCACACTTCCTGTCAGCTCACCACTGGTTCCATGCTGATGCCCGATTGTTGTATGCTGAACCCGAGAGGGACCTCGCTGTCCCCACCACCGTCTTGCCTCTTACTGAAGGGGGTTCCCTTGGACCCTAGTAATATTCAAACAGTGTCTACTAATTGTTAGGCATGGACGAAACTCCAGCATCTCTTGGGAGTTTCCCTCCTAAACTCCCCAGTTCTGACACTGGCAGATAACTCATGGTTTCCCAGCTCCTGTGTGGCATTGGTGAAATGCACACTTGTGCAGTATGACCTCCGTACATTTAGAGACCTGTTCCCTGGGGGGACATGTGGTACACAAACCAGTGGTTTGCCACAGCTCCTCTCATGGACCGTTTTGTAATGCGCTGTGTGCATGCTGCACGGTGTTCCCTCATTTCTACATATCCTTTGCCACTGGAGGAGTTCTCTCATTTGACACTAATTATTGAAGATCAGGACGGACTGTGTCTGGTGTCCAATATTTGTCATGTAGGTGTGGCTCTGCTGCCAACCAAAGACGAGAAGCTCGGGGAGTGCTGGGAGCATGATCTAGGCAACCAACAACGGACAGGATATGGGTTGCATGCTGCACCCAATCTAGATTGATTTCCCCTAATCATCGCCTCAAACTCCCGCACTTTAAATTTCCATGGGCATGCATACATGATTCCCTCTATCCAACATCGATACGACCACACACACACCCCTGCAATTGCCCTAAATGCCACACACCAGAAGCTGAATTTCTCCACATGGCCTGGATATAGAACCAACTGATGCCCAACTGGCGCGAGAATTTCTGCACATTATCTCAAATTACATTAGTAGATCTGAGCCCTTGCCCACTTATGGCTTTATCAGGCTATGTACTGGATCTCCCCAAGAAATGTAAGAAGATTTACTACAATTGCTCTTCTCCTGACTAAACAGGGGGTTGCAGCCCATTGGGGAGTGAGACTACCCCTGACTGCCCCCGACTGACTCACCATATTGTGACACTACCAGTGAGCTATATGCATCATTACAACCACCAACTACGAGAGCATGGGGCATTTGGCAATCATTACGCACTTATTTACTATCACACCCAGCTCCAACACAAAATGCATTTGGGTGCATCAGACTCCACTACACCACCACCTAACATAACTCATGGAATTGACCTCCTACTCCTCCCCCAGTCCCGTCACCTCTTCCCAAACTCCATAAGTGTAATTACTGCAGGTCAGTTATATGGGGGCACCCTTTGGTTATCCCTGACACCCCCTCCCCCTCCCTTAACCTATCCCTCGTCCTTCCCGCCCTAACTTCCATTCATTACCATAAGTCCCCATTACAACATGTTTCTAAGCTTATGAAGTGATTGATCTTTTGCTTCTTCGTCAGGCACACTACAGACCACAAAGCCTCAGTGACCTCACACTCCTGTATATTGAGGATTCAACAGTTTTCAATTATTATTTCCTTTTGGGTTGTTTTCTCTTTCTTTCTTCTTATTCTCTTTGCCCTTTGTGAGTTAACCTGTTTCTATATTGAATGGCTAAATGGGTGAACCATTCCTCTATCAAAGGATGCATATTATCCCCGTATAACTATTGAACTTCTCTTCATACCTGTTACTGCTATGCCTGATTGCCAAGTCAAATTTCTTTTTCTTGAAAGTCAATAAAAATCATTAATACATTTTTTATATATATGCAAATGTTTTATCATTTATTGCAAAAGGTCCTAATGTTTTTATAACAGCTAAAATTTAGGAGGAAATTTGGCATTATAAGTTGAACATAGAATGCCTGCAAGAAACGCAAGTGACGTTCAAGGACTGTAATATATTCAAACAACTAGGTGCCAGGGAATTCTACACAGACAGTCAGAATGTATCATTGAAGGGAGCTGCTATTCAGATATTTGACCCATTAGTCAATTTCATTAGAGATATTTCTAAACCCCAAGCTAGATGGGATTATTGTCCAATGACACAACATTGTGATAAACAATATAGGGCCCGATTGCGATGCGGGCCCTATATTGTTAAAATATTTTTATTTTGTTAATGATATTTTGTTTCTTTTTAATTTTGAACTGACTGGAGTGGGAATAGTAACTTGTATCCCTCCGCAATCCAACACTGTCCCTACTGTTGCTCTGACTGTAGTGGAAGTAATGCATTTGATCCCTGTACTATCCATCTCTTTCCCTACTGTTGCACTTTGGGAATAGTAATTTTTACTCCTCCACTTTCCAAAATGTTCCCTACTGTTACATTCATTGAAGATGGGAATAGTAATTTTTACACCTCCACAATCCAACACGTTCTCATTGCTACACTCATTGAAGTGGGAATAGTAATTTTTACCCCTCCGCTATCCATCACTTTACCTACTGTTGCACTGACTGGAGTGGCAATAGTAAATGTTATCCCCCCGCTCATTATATATATAAGCACTGGCAAACCGTCGCTGCTTCGCAACGATTTCATGGCTCGGGGTACCGAGAGGTCCGGTGTCCGCCACTCATCACAGGACGGCGCAGACGGTGAGAGGTATTGGACCTCCATTAGGACGCTGTGCAGCTGTATGGCTATCCCCGCCGAAATGCTTACCTGTGCCGATGGACAGCAGCGGACCGAGGGGGCCCGGGGAAGGCTTTGCGGACATTGGCAGCACTCAGGGGGTTTCTTGACCTCCCGACGGCATCTTCCTGTCAAGTTCAGTGTTACTCAATCCACATCCCCCATACCGTCGACCCGGATGCACCAACATTGTGCATCCTGGGTGTTGAAGTCCGTGCATTCATCGTGGCGACCAACAGGTGTGTTCTATCAGCACGGGGGAGGAGCATACAGGCTACCATTGAAATAGATACTGGACTGGGACTTTGGGGGAGAAGAACTCTCTGCAATACAGGGCGCTGAGGAAGGCTCCATGCCGAAATGCATTCGCCAATATTGCCTGTTCTGCTCATTAAAGCTTGGTTTTCCCTGGACTCCCCCTCTGGCCTCTGATTCTTCTTGTGTGGAGGGATGTCACGTCATATATATATATATATATATATATATACATATATATATATATATATATATACATATATATATATATATATATATATATATATATACACGTATATTTGTTATATTTTGAAATTCAAAAATTATAAAATATATTTAAATTATCAGTTTAATAATTGTTTTAAAGTAAATATATATATATATGCATATATATAAAAGTTATTATATATGTGTGTTTAACTTTTTAAAATTAAGTTTTTTGTGATATTTGTTAAATGTATATTAAGTTAAAAATTATTTATTTATTGTAATTATTTAATATATTTAATATGTATTATTTGTTTTTATATACATATTTATAAAAAACTACATTAATGACATTGATATATTTTTTTCGATAATTTTTACTTACATTCATAAATATAGGATGACAATATTTTTGACATCGATATTTATAACCCGATATTGTGATATGGGAATTTTTGGGTGTCCATATTCTGTCAGTAAATCCTGTGCATCAGTAGGGAAAGGGATTTATATTGCTGGGGAGAAATATACCAATCACATTGCAAATAGTACAATAGTAGGGAAAGCATTAGGTTACACAATATTTATATTAGTAATCCTATAAATATAGAAAAAATATTGAACGCTTATTAAATAAATGATGAATTAACATGAAAAGTATATATATTTAATATTAAAACATAAAACAATCCATTTTATAATTACAATGTGATTAATAATTTTCACTTAATAAATAATATATAGAAAATAAATAAAAGGGGAGCCAGCGCACAGCGTTGTTTTACATGTATTTGTATCTTTGGATGCTTCACCTTTATTGCTAAATCTGACCCTGGCTCTCATGTCAGTATGCAAATATGCAAGGAAGTGCACCCCAAGATAAAAACAACACCCACAGTTTGGAACAACTGACGCAACTAAAAGCAGCAGACAGAGCCATAAAAGCCAGGTAAAGGGGCATCTGCTTGGCAACAGTATATTTTTCGAGCACCAAATTAAAATGTAAACATTACTCGATTGTTCCTGGCTTGTCTCGAAACCCATACTGTGATGAATATAATATGGATTCTAATTTGACCCACTCCTTGACTCTATTGTAAACTAGCGGAATAATATTTTAACTGTGTCGAAATGGGGTTGTAACAGCTGGGATCTAAGCAGTTAACCTTTTTAAATATAGGGACAATAATTGACCTGCATCAAGAAGCAGGCAATTCAGAATGAGCAAGGCTATTAAAAACATTGGTCAGGAAGGGGACCCAGAAGGTGGTATTATATTTGATTACATCGATCGGAACGCATCGGACCCGGTGCCTTTCCCCCTATACTTTAGTTAACCTCCCCAAAGCTTTCTTAATGGCCTTTAACAGACAGCAGTTTATTTCAAAGTCACTCTAGGATGACGGAGCTGCATAGATTTTCCTAAAATGGTCCTCCCATACTTCACTGGTAATATGAAAAGAAGCTGAGGACAAAGGCTGATTCTCACACTTCAAATCAGAAACAGTTAACCAGAAATGCTCACTATCTTTCTTTGAAGCTACCTGCGCTCATAACTCCCACTGATCAGATGCCACCCCCTGCCAACATTTAAAAGCAATTGCTTTGTATTGTTTCTGTAGGGTAGCGATAATAGATGATCTCTGAGTGTCTTAGCAAGGGCCAATCGTAGCTCCCGATTAGCCATTGTACAATTGTGATTAAACCAACGCTGTAAATGTCTTATAGGCTGTACGGACTTGAGTAAAGCACGCCTAATACTTAGGCACAAGATGATCAATGTGCCTATAATCTGGTACTTGGGATCATCCTCAGTCAAGCATACTTCCATCAGCCCTGGATCACTGAATACCGGTGATAGACTGCTCACTTTCCAAAGCAGACGTAAGTAAAACGTAGTGGGCTGATTGTTACCAACCCCTATCTCTTGTCTATACTTTTTCCTTGGTAACCATGAGAGGATGAGCTCTAGAGGGTTGTGATCACCATAAGTGGACGGGACAACTGAACAATAAAGAAGTACGGGCCATATGTATCAAGGTACCACTTAGCGATTCTTTAATAGTGATTTTTAAGAAATCGCTATTTCAGAATCGCTAAGTGGTATGTATGAAGCAAATCGCAAAAAAATTGCGATTTCTTAAAAATCGCTATTTGTAGTGCGATTTCCTCAATTGCGCTTTTTTCATGGTAAAAAATCGCAATTTTGCGATTCCTTAACGGGAAAATTCGCAAAATTGCGAATTTTTCAAATCTGCCAATCAGAAACTCAGGTGCAGCTTGATGACATCACAACCAGGAAGTGTGTCTACCCATGCTGCACCTGTGTTTCTGATTACCAGAGTGAAGGAGTGTTGGAGAGTGAACACTTCAGTGCATTGTGAACATGCAGGACACAGGAGACATGCCCAGCTAGGAAACCCCCCAGCAGCAGCAGCAGGAACATCAGAGGAGAAGAAAACAAAGGTTTTCTGAAGCAGAGCTTGAAGTCCTCATCCAGGAAATGGTAACAAGCCATGAACTGCTGTTTGGGAAGAAATCACTGAGGGTGCCTGAAACACGAAAGAGGCGCATATGGGCAGACATCCAGGAAAAGGTGAATGCAGTTGGGGTGACACATAGGAGTGTGGAGGACCTCCGCAAACGCTGGTATGATATGCGCCAGCGCTCCAAAGAAAAGGTGGCTACCAGGTTGGAGCAAGCAAGGAAGACTGGTGCAGGGACCTCCACTGCCACAGATTTACCACCATTGGAGGAACTTGTGGAGGTAACACTACTTCCAGAGAGCATCATAGGAGTGGCTGACCTGGACAGCTCAGACCCCCCAGGACCACGACAAGGTAAGAGGCATGCTTTCACACCCCTGACCCCTTCCCAACTACCCCCACACATCCAGCAGCGACCCTGGGGCAGAAATAAAGTAGTAATCAAGTGCAGGTACACAAACACACACTGCAATGCATTATGGGAAATGTAGTCACATGCACATTACATTAGTAGATTTACACCCAGCCATTCCCCAAATGCATATGTGCATCAGGAAAGTGAAACACAAGAAATGTGTAATTAGCAAAAGTGAAATGTATTCATTTACAAGTGCTAGTCAGAACAGAAAATAAATGTATGCCTTTACGTCCACAGCATCTACTTCAAATCAGGCAACAGACAGTGGGAGACATGGCAATTCCCCTACCAGAACAGCAGCTGCGCAGGAGGAAGAAAGTGAGGACGGGGCTAGTCCAGCAAACCCCCCCAAGCGTCGCAGGAGGATTGCTGTGAGACCACTACCCCATTTGGAGGACAAGGGCCAGGACACTGATGGGGATGGGCAAAGCAATGACACACAGCCTCACACACAACAGCACCGCCGTGCAGAGCCAATGCAAGAAGTCCGAAACAGGCGCAGGTCCCGTGCTGCAACAAGTGCAGTAGATCCTGGGGATGGGTCGGTGTTTGCCGGGCTTGAGTTGAATATGTTGCAGGTAGAGCGCCTGCAAGCAAAAAACATCAAGTCACACCAAAGGGAAGTCAGGGCAGGCTTCAGGAGCATTACATGTGCCATGGAGGCACTCTGTGGTGAACTCAGGGCTGACCGTGCAGCCAGGCATAGGGAGATGCAGCGCCTGGACCTGTATACACGTGCTGTTAACCGCCTGGCCTCCTCCAACAACATACTGACTAGACGCTGCATCAACATGCAGCGTGAGTTTGCGCACAATAACCAGGACGTGGAAAGGGCCCTGCTCCAAATCTCTACGGCTGTAGATGAACTGCACACAATCCGCACCACAGGGCCAGGAGTCCTGACTCCAAATGATGACGATGCCCTATCAGTAAGGAGCAGCACCACCCCCCCCACCAACCATGGATAGGCGCCGTAGTGGACGCAACAGTAGGGCGACTGAAAGAAGTGAAGGAGGCAATGTGCATCCCCAAACAGGAGCTTCCTCCCGCCCTCCCCCCCGCTAGTAAGGACACATCAATGGGACCACAGGATAGGTGCAGCTAACCACTGTGCAGGGACACTTGACCATGAATGGATACATGCACTGTGTATTAACATGTGCTGGACATTATGAAGGACATTGTTTCTCACTCAGCCTGTGTGTCTTTTACAATCCTGATCTTAAGGAATAAAAACACAGTCGGACTATTGTAAATTAGCATTGTGTCATTTTCTCTCACCTAAAAATAGTTGCGTGTAATCTCATCCCGCCTCTGACGGCCAGAAGCTGCACCAGCTACACCGGCAAGGATGCGTCCTTGAGCTGGGCCCTCCACATCAGATGTGTCAGATTCACTGACCTCCACCGGTGTGCCTTTCCTGGTAGCAATGTTGTGCAGGATGGCACATGGGATGACTATTTTACAGCAGGTTTCTGGGCTGTATTGCAATGCCCTTCCACGTTTGTGTATGCACCTGAATCTGCTTTTGAGAATACCAAAGGTCCTCTCTATGGTGCCTCTTGTTGCAATGTGTGCCCTGTTGTATCGCCGCTCTGCTGCATTTGCTGGATTGAGGTAGGGCGTCAGAATAAAGTCACGTACTGCATATGCACTGTCACCTGAGGGGAGGAAGGTATATGGTTAGACACTGTCCAGCATATGCAATCCTTGACAAGTGTGTATACTGTGCAAATGCACTTACCTAGTAAATAGCCATCGCCAAAGTCCCCATTAAGGAGCCTACGGTGTATCCCACTGTGGCGGAAGATGTATGAGTCGTGCGTGCTGTCAGGGTATTTTGCAACAATGTCCGTTATGATGTGTTTAGCATCACACACCACCTGTATGTTCAGGGAATTGTAAGATTTCCGATTCCTAAACACATACTCATTGTGGGATGGGGGATGTTGCAACGTGCATCCCATCTATGCACCCGATGACATGGGGAAATTGGGCAATTTGATAAAAATCCTGTTTGGTCTGATGCAGTTCCTGTGGGGTGCTTGGAAGGTAAATGTGGTGTGGCATCCTCTGTACCATGGCGTCAAGGAACGCATGGAAAAAACGCGAAAGGGCACTTTGAGAAACCCCTCTTGCTGTGGCTATCACCCCCTGAAAACTACCTGAGGCCAACAGGTGTAGTGAACACAGCACCTGGATGTGAGTGGGGATGGCTTGTGTCCTGCATGTGGGGTGTTCAAGGAAGGGTCTGAGTTCTTCTATTAAATCATGAATACTGTCTTCATCCAGTCTGTAATGGGTAAAGATATCCTCATCAGTGCGCTGGTAGATGGTGACGCGCAAATGGAATATCCTCTCCTGGCGTCTCTTCCTCTGTGCAGCAGCTCTCAGTCGCATCCTCCTGGCTATCAGGTAAAGCCCCGCTATTGTGAAGAGAAATTGTTGCATTCTGTTGCTGCTTAAATAGGTTGCACCTGGTTACCACCTACTCCTACTTGATGGTAATTGTGATTCTTTAAATTGCGAATTTCCGAAAATCGCAATTTGTGATTTTTTTATACATACCATTGCAATCGCAAAAGTAGGTATTCGAAGGAAATTCGCAGATTTTACATTATCGCAAATTAAGGAATCGCATTTTATGCGATTCCTTATTTTGCACTATTTTCCTACATACATACCTTTTTGCGAATTCGCATTCACAAAGGCCGAAATTCTGCGAATTTCAGCCTTTGCGAATGCGAATTTCAATGATACATATGGCCCTACATCCTTTAAGCTTTATGTTACAAAAATATAATCTATTATTGAGCATGCACCTCTTCCTCTGTATGTAGGTAGGACTGCAATGTCACTGCCAACTGTATCCATTGCATATGCTAAATCCAGTGATGCAAGAAGAGACACTAGTTCCTGACTTCTAGGATCAGAAGTTACAGAGGGTTCGGTGGCAATACTTGAGCTGGGGCAAGATGGACATTAAAATCTCCTTCTAAACATAAATACATTGTGTCTCCGCTGGTAATGACTTCGTTTGCCAGCCCATTTAGATAAATAAATAACTCTGCAAACTTAGAATTCATTGTTATAAAAAAATTACCAGGTAAAAACTAACATGGTGATCCAGAGTACTACTTGAAAACTAGCACTTGATGTTTACAGAGGCTCAACACCCCCTCTAAGAGCTATGTTCAGCCACACCGCTAACACATCAGATGCTCAACCACAACGTGACTGGGTAGCTGGAATGCTATATCACTGGAAACCCTCAATAATAGCAGACGCAATTTCCTACATCTCCTGCGGCATAATAATATCATAACTCCTAATATATGATACCCAATCAGGCAAGCAGATCTTAGAGAGTAGGCCAGCCAAGTTCCAGCTCACAGTTCTATGTGGGTTACTCTGAATATGCAACAGAATGAACCACTTTAGATGGTAATGTATTTAAGGGCAGGTTGGTTAGGTGACAAAGGCTCTTGAAGTCATTCAGACTGCCAAAAACGTTAAAACAGTTATCCTAGGTAAGCGGAGGTGCCTGACATAGGGAGGCAGCTCCGCGGGGTGTGGGTGCAATTGGCCAGTTAAAGTACACGAGGGGGAAATGCTGCAATTTGGTAATTTGAAAAATATACATTTTCCTTCATTCTCAAGATATTATGCACAAAAAAAGAATTCCGAAAAATAACCACAATACAGACCCCTGAAATATTCTTAAGACCATTGCCCACCCAGCCCACCCTTCCGACCATAATGATTTCATCGATATGACTTAGATCAAAGTATTTATGTCTATTCAACCAATGAGCAGTTTTATTCTTGAGTTGTATCCATGGTTCTTCATAGCCAGATTTAAGAGCAGGGACACCAGCTAATACCACCAGTCTTTGCAAGGCGAAAGATTGGACTCCCGAACCCCGCAAGGTGTTGTGAGCTAATCTCTGTCTGTCTATTGAAGTGGCTTGATTGATATTGCCCTCAGCCCTGGGTTAGCAAGCAGCACCCAGATTACAATTGTTGTGGCTACAGTGCTGCAAGTTCTAGTGTGACTTCCCTGGGATTTGTCCAATATACGTGTATGGAAGCCATTATCTGTTTTACAAGCTACAGAATGGACTTGTGTTGAAGGAGAAGAGCTTTTCCTATTACTTTGTGATCTACATTGAATGTTTAGGCCAGCTAATAGACCCTCAATATGTGCCAAGTGTGCCAATATAAAATTCAGTTTTTGATCCAAGGTTGAGTTGAATTGAGCACACAGATAAACAACCTGTGGGGAATCCTGGACATGTACAACTTCACTAGGTATTGACGGAGTTAGTGAAGTCAAACATTGTGGTTTAGCCCAGGACAATAAATTACTCTGATGAGCACATTGTGGGGATAATAAACTCGAAGAGAAAGCTGAGCTAGCTGTCTGACGCTCCCCACCAGTGCAGGCTGACACTTGTGGGGTATTATGTGGCCTGTTCTGTGTACTACTTTAAGCAATATCAACATCTGGCTGATTGGCAAATACCTCAATGGCCAACAATAAGTGGACTGGGATCTAATTCAAAGTTAGGGCTGTCAGCCCTGCCATTAGTACCATTGATAATGGAGATATGATCATCAATATGACTAGGGGTTATACCTGTATCAAGGGAGAGTCTTCGCTCAGTCAGTGTAATCACTTTGGCAATTATTCCAACCACCATCTTCAGCATGCTATCAATGGACTCAGTGGGATGGGTGGCCATCATAGCCCCAGGAATGTTTTGCTTACCCATAACTTTTCAGCTTCTGCACATCTCACCTGGATGAAGGAACGGGATGCCATGCACAGAAGTAGTCAATACAGCACTACAAAGAGAGTTGGCCCAGCCCAGCCTCTTCCGGCTGCGGATAGGTGCAGACAGGCCCGCTCTTGGCCCAGGCATATGCTATGAAGCGTAATGTCGGAGCACTCCCCCCCCCCGCCCCCCAATCGCAGCTGCGGCCAATAAGGTCGGTGAGATGGTCCCTGGGAGAAGGTCCTTGGAGAAGGTAGTAGCACGCACGCGCGCTACTCTGCTGATTGGTAATCCTCAGCGCTGCAAATATTTTAAAATACCGCTTTTGTATTTGTGTTCATTTAATTTGCATTTCCCCTGTTTTTATGAGCAATCTTTGTCTGCCCTCTCACTTGCACCTTAAACTGGGCCCCCCACCGCGCTTTTCGCGGATCTGTCACACTTTTCCTTCAGCCTTCGTGTTTGGCGCTGGGCGCCATCTTGGGGGTGTTGTGTTGCGAGTGTGCCACCTGTTTGAGCGCTCTAGCGCTCACTTGGAACACAGGTGAGCCCTATTTAAGGCGAGCCAGGCTGTAGCTCTGTCTTGGAGAAGGTAGTAGCACGCACGCGCGCTACTCTGCTGATTGGTAATCCTCAGCGCTGCAAATATTTTAAAATACCGCTTTTGTATTTGTGTTAATTTAATTTGCATTTCCCCTGTTTTTATGAGCAATCTTTGTCTGCCCTCTCACTTGCACCTTAAACTGGGCCCCCCACCGCGCTTTTCGCGGATCTGTCACACTTTTCCTTCAGCCTTCGTGTTTGGCGCTGGGCGCCATCTTGGGGGTGTTGTGTTGCGAGTGTGCCACCTGTTTGAGCGCTCTAGCGCTCACTTGGAACACAGGTGAGCCCTATTTAAGGCGAGCCAGGCTGTAGCTCTGTCTTGGAGAAGGTAGTAGCACGCACGCGCGCTACTCTGCTGATTGGTAATCCTCAGCGCTGCAAATATTTTAAAATACCGCTTTTGTATTTGTGTTCATTTAATTTGCATTTCCCCTGTTTTTATGAGCAATCTTTGTCTGCCCTCTCACTTGCACCTTAAACTGGGCCCCCCACCGCGCTTTTCGCGGATCTGTCACACTTTTCCTTCAGCCTTCGTGTTTGGCGCTGGGCGCCATCTTGGGGGTGTTGTGTTGCGAGTGTGCCACCTGTTTGAGCGCTCTAGCGCTCACTTGGAACACAGGTGAGCCCTATTTAATGCTCGCCTCATGCGCGCAGCGGTGACGCGCAGCGGTAGCGCCGGACTCTCGCCGGAGTCAAGCCAGAGTCCTGCCCGTCTGCGCCCGTCAGCGTCCCGGAGGCGGACGGAGCGGCGGGTGGGATTCTACCACCAGGGATGTGTCCCCCTGGGACTCCTGTCCTGCATTACTCCCCGCTTGAACTTCGTTCTCTCATTCCTCACGGCCCAGGCTGTCGCACTGTTTTTCCCGGACGTCATCTTGGGAAACCTTGTTGCCCGGGCTGTGGCTGGCGCCCGACCCGTTCGCTCTTTCCACGGCCAATCAATAACACCCTTAGCGTGGACTTTGGTTGCATGCTATTAAACACCAGGTCAGCATGTAAACATGCCCAAGACATCTTTAAATTACTAGATATAGAGAAGCCACTTTGTCTCATGCTTACGGAGACGTGGTGGGGTGATTCCTCCAACCCTGATGTAGCCATGGCTATCCCGCCTGACTACAACATCTTCAGGAAGGATAGAGCCAAGGGAAGGGGCGGCGGAGTGGCACTGTTGGTCAGGAAAGGCATCTCGTGTACGATTTTGCCAATATTGGACATCCGAGGCTCGGAGACCCTAGCCTTTTCTATTACTTTATCGCCGCATCAATCCGTTAAGGGACTGCTCGTGTATAGGCCACCTGGCGCACCCGGCACTTTCTTTGAAGATCTGGATTCGGTGCTGGTTGGGCTGGCCCTGAAAGCGGAACACTGTATTGTGGCAGGGGACTTCAACTTTCGGATGGATGACCCGTCCGACCCTGCTGCCATTAAACTGTTTGAGGCGCTGACCCCGCTGGGGCTGATCCCTTATGTACAGGAGCCTACGCATGAGAAGGGGCACACTCTGGACCAGATATTCTCGTCCTCCCCTCTTGAGGACATAAAGATTACTCCCGTCTTATGGTCAGACCACTTTCTTGCCAAATTTGTGATCAAGGGCATAGGCAAACCATTGCCCATCTTGGCACATGAACAGGGTCGTGTCCATAGGGCATATCACCGAGTAACCTCAGAGATGCTGGCTCAGGCAGCAGTACTCCATCCTTGCCCCCTCTCCGGCGATTTGGACAGGGATCTGCAGACCCTGCAGGACTGGCTTTTTGACAGGCTAAATGATCTCGCCCCGGAACTGACATCTCGCCCGACACCGAAAAGGATCTCCGCGCCTTGGTTCACCGCTGCACTGTCGGCTAAGCGGCAGCAGTGCAAGGTAGCCGAAAGAGCCTGGCGGGCACAATATGATACTGGTGCCAAGCAGACCTACAAAACGGTGGTTAAGGCTTATCACCGGGACATTCGCCTGGAAAAAAAAGCATATTTAGCCAGGAGAATAGAAGCTGCTTCGAACTCCTGCAAGGAGATTTTCTCCATTGTGAGAGAATTCACTTCTCCTTGGTCTAACTCCTCGGGCGAGAAGCCATCAGGCACCTGGGCTACGGACCTTGCTGATTTCTTTACGAGCAAGATTCAACGCATCCAGGAGGCATTCCTGCTACCAGTGTCCACGGTCCAGATTGAACCGGACTTCACCGCATCGCCACTGGCTAGGCCAGGTGTGACGTTGAGTGTATTTCCACCGATCTCCGCTACTGACTCCTTGGGTCTAATGGGCAATTTAAAATCTGGCTCACCTCTTGACCCATGCCCGGCTAAATTTTTAGCGAAAGTTGCGGAGGTGATCAATCCACTGGCCAACCCGCTGTTAAATCTGTCACTAAAGCATGGAGTGGTCCCACAAGCTTGGAAACAGGCGATGGTGATCCCCTTGCTCAAAAAGCCTGGCCTTGATCCGAAGGCCCCAGTTAATTATAGGCCCATCTCTCTGCTGCCGGCCCTCACGAAGATTTTGGAGAAACACGTACAAGGTGTGTTGTCCAATTTTCTGGAAACTAACGAGATCCTGCATGCCACCCAATCGGGCTTCCGTCCCCATCTCAGCACAGAGACTTCGCTCCTCGAGGTCTCAGAAACCATTAAAGGGGTTCTGGACTCGGGGGGCAAAGTCATGCTGGTGATGTTAGATTTGTCGGCGGCGTTCGACACCGTTCCCCACGATGGTCTTCTCGCCAGACTCTTTGAGATAGGCCTTCGGGGGACGGTGTTCGACTGGTTTTCTTCCTTTCTAGCCGGCCGCCGGCAAACGATCTGGGCGCCGCCGGATTCCGCCGTGATGCCGCCTCTGGGAGTCGGGGTCCCACAGGGCTCTATTTTGAGCCCGACCCTCTTTAACATCATTATGACCCCTCTGGCGGCGCTGGTGGAGTCGTTTGGCGCCCAGGTCGTATCCTACGCGGATGACACCCAGCTCCTCTTCTCTTGTACGAGAGGAGGTGACTTTGATGGGGAGAGTATCCGGGATTGCCTTGGGGCTGTTTTTCACTGGTTCCATCTGAACAGCCTCAAGTGCAATTCTGATAAGTCCGAGGTACTTTTCTTTGGGTGTGACACAGAGCCAGACTGGCAGGCCTGGTGGCCATCGAATATGTTCCCCCCGTCTTGTTCCTCTCAGGTTGCCAAGAATCTGGGGGTCAAGATGGATAATAGGCTAACCTTGAAATCCCAGATCTTGGGGGTGTCAGGCACTTGCTTCGGCATCCTTAGGATGCTGCGGAGGTTTCTGCCCCTGCTTTCCGAGGAGCACAGGAGATTGACAGTCCAGGCTCTGATTGGGTCCAGGTTGGATTATTCCAACATTCTTTACCTGGGCCTACCAGAGTACTTGCTGCAGCGGCTTCAAGTGGTGCAGAATGCCGCTGCAAGAGCAATCTATGGTTTGAATAGGCGTTCCAGTGCGTCGGGCCTGTTAGAAACTCTGCACTGGCTTCCCATCCGTAAGCGGATTGCCTTTAAGGCCTTAACTTTGGCCTATAAGGCTCTTCACAAGGGGGGAGCCAAGTACCTCCAAAAGAGACTGGTCTTTTACCAACCGACCAGGTCTCTGAGGTCGGAATCCCTGTACTTGGCAGTTGTTCCTCGTGTAAAGAAAGCGCGCCTCGGAGGTCGCTCTTTTGGATTGCTGGCGCCACAGTTGTGGAATTCTTTGCCGCTTGCTTTACGGGGAGCCACTAGCCTGCTGGCCTTTAGAAAAGGCCTTAAAACTTGGCTGTTCAGTCAGTAGTCTGTTTATTGTGAGTTTTATCAGGTATCTTGGTTTTCTTTCTTTCTTTTTATCTGGTGTTATGTTATTATGTTGCAGTGTTTCCTTTCTCCAATAAAGCGCCGGGACACTCTTTTTGAGTAGCCGAGCGCTATATAAATAAATAAATAACATAACATAACATAACATAACTACCAACGGCAACAAAGTCCAGGAACATATTAAAACTGCAGTATCATTAATAGACTGGGCAGAGATCACAGATCAACAGCTTTGGGTTACGGCACTGGATGCACAAAAGGCCTTCAACCGAGTCAGTGGACCTATTCTGTGGAAGTGCTAGAGAATTTCAAATTTCTTCCAACCCATATTTGCTGGATATACATACCATACAGAGAATCCCTAACTACAATATCGATAAATGGGACTATGTCAATCCCAATTAATACTATCATGGGACAAGACAAGTGTATCACCTGTCCCCACCACTTGTTACAGAAGCCAATACGAGCAACAAGCATCATACCTGCATGTAAGTATACATACTATCAATTTCAGATAATGTCATGGTGGTCACCCCAGGCCCAATCAGGCAGTTAGCGCTTATATCTTTTTAACTTGGGATATGGTGTATATGGTGAGTAATATGACAGATCCACGAACTACAAGCCTTCAATTAATGAAGATACACAACTATGAAATAAGTGGGACCATCTTCCTCTGTCAGTAATGGAAAGGACAAACCTCATCAAGATCATTGTATTACCAAAAACACTATATACCTACTCCTGGCATTGAAGATTTATCTCCCTAGACCTTTTTTCCCCAACCTCGAAGCACACATCTTTGTTTTAGTTCTTGGATCATAAAAGGGTTAAATATGGTTTGGTATTCATGACTTCGGGTTTCCACTATGTACCCAAATACCTCTGGAACTCTCTTTTCCAGCCCGTAGGCGTTCCTCCAGGTTTTACCTATTTCAAAGGGATAGCAGAGTATAGGAAACAAAGACACAGGTGAGAGTTCATGAAGTGATCACCATGCAGTTGCAAAATATCTTTATTTCTCCAAATGTTTCCTCTTTCTATGTGTGCTGCATTCCGAAGCACACATGGAAAGAGGAAAATGTCTCAGGTGATTGTTTTTGTGCAGGAAGCTGTTCCCCCCTGTATGCATCCACTCCAGTTTCTGCACGGCACGGACTGTTAAGTCTTAACAGTCCATGCCGTGCAGGAACTGTTTTTGCCGCTGCGGTGCCCATTTTCAGAGCACAGCCATGGAAACGTGAAAAAAAAAAACCTGCCAGACAGAAAGAAACTGCTTATATGCTTGGCAGCCCGGGCCACGACTTATGTTTTGTGGCGACGGGGTGGACCCGGCGCCGCACTGCCAAAGTCGTAATCAGATCCAATGTATGATCAGTACTGTTGATATTCAGATTTTGCCTTATGTCAAAAAACCAATAAATGGACAGTAGTCCTACGTCATAAAAAAGGGCATGCTTGGTGATCCCCTTCCTGTCACAGAGCAGGTTTAGGCCTCTATCCTTGCTAGCTGAGTCTTCAAAAAGTCTCCATCCATGTTTCACATGAGTGAGGTAACTCAGAGTAGGGGTACCCCACCCACACGCCATGCAGGGGATATTCTCGTTCCAGCGGTAATTTCTGCAGCCAATTTATGTACTCAGGATGTAATATCCGTGTCCGCCACACAGCCAGGGCTCCAGGAGTGCATTGTCTGCTAATCATGGAAGCATGTGCAGGAAGGCCTGCTTTTTTCTTCAATGTGTGAACATTTTTCTTCGCTTACAATTGAACCACCTGACAGGCACCGACTCATGAAAAGTTACCACAAGGAGACTCCGCTTTTGTGCTACGCATTAACATATAATTTGTATTCACTGCCGCTCTGTGAATCTAGCACTCATTAGGTACGGTAAGGTATTTCTCCTTTCATGCAATATCATGTGGGCAGATTCCAGGAAGAAATGTTGCTATTTCTCTCTCGTTCCTGACAGATTTAACAGTACATGTTGCAAATACATGAATTTGCCTACTTCATTAGCTCAGTTGTGTTGTTATTAGGACCTGGTGATTTTCTGAGTTGCAGTTCTTTCTTTTACTTCTTATATTTTGATCACTACCTGCAGAGTTTAATGTGCGCTCATACGTTACAGTATTCCTTTGTTAAGTCACATCATGATTTATTCACTTTATTTAGCTTGTCTGTTTTTATTTTAACAGTGCCTGATAATCACCAGTTGGTAAGCTCCCTCCAGAGAATTGTTGTGTTACTTCATTTAGCTTATTTAGAGTGGTTTGAATTGACCAAACTTATGTCACATTTAAAATCTTACCTTTGTCAGTTAACTATCAGATTTGCTTAATATTCAAAGAGGAACACTCCTTAATTTGATGATATGTAGCGTCATCACTGGTTTCCCTGATTATTCTTATAGTGCCAGTAGCTCTAATTAAGGGGCAGGAAAATAACGGAAACTATTCTGAGCAGTTGCTAATGAGGCCTATATTTTTTAAATATGTGATCATTGCATTTCCCCCCCAAAATATATATTAAAGTGGTCATCTAGTGATTGATTTTAGATCGCAAAGTCCCAGGAGATGTAATCCGACACAGCCACATTGTAATATGATCATTGTTTTCATTGTTAGTGATGCAGGACTAGATAAAGAGAACAGTATTTTCTTCTTCACTGGATGACCCCCCTATAAGTATATAAATGCAATTGGAAGACTTTCAGCAAATAATTACCTTTCGACATCTGTTCATTCATTCCTTTGAATCTCCAGAAAACGTCAACACAAAGAGATGGGAGGAATGGTTGCAAAGCGCACCCGCTGGCAGCCCCTCTCAGCATTGTTTCAGTCCATTATTTTTCATACACTATGCCACTTTAAACTGAGACCAACCATATAAATACCCATATACATACAGCCTTTGTCCTACTCTAATAGGAACGGTTAGACCTGGCATCCTTACAGTGGTCTTCCCTCAGACTTTTTGCCTTTTACCGCCTGTTTTTGCTGATTCTTTTTGTTGGATAGGACTCTGAGCACTTTGCCACTGCTAACCAGTGCTAAAGTGCAAGTGCTTCTTCCCTAAATATGATGATATTAGTGAATACTTGATTGGTATTTTTGATGTACTGGTACGTCCATTGCAAAGTGGTATACTATATACCCAGGGTCTGCATTTCAAATGCTACTAGTGGGCCTGCAGCACTAATTATGCCACCCACATAAGTAGCTTTCCAAACCTGTCTCAGGCCTGCCACTGCAGTTTACTGCCACTTCGACTTGGCATTTAAAACTGCTTGACAAGTCTTAAAAACTCACCTTTCATTGCATATAAATCACCCCTCAGGTAGGCCCTAAGTAAGGACTAGGTGCCATATATGTAAAAGGTTGGATGTGTGTTTAACCTTTACATATCCTGTGGGTGACAAACCCCCAAATTCTTTTTCACTACTGTGAGGCCTACTCCTCTTGTAGGGTGGCATTGGAATTCTTTAAGACACTTTTGAGCTGTAATTCCTGATCAGAGAGGAGTAGCTGGTTCATTATCAACAATCTAGCCCGAACTGCAGAACTATGAGCTGGTGACACAATTATTATTTATATATTTTTGTTCAGCTCAACACACAGAAAGTTTTAATTACAGCAAAACGAAAAGATAGAAGGTTTTCAACTTGCGCTCAATTGTCAAAAGTACAAAGGTAATTATTAGAGCTGCTACAAGGGATAATAGTGACGTCTATCTAGCGTCATAAATAATGTAGAAAAACCACATTCACAATGTTATATACAATACATCCCGAGCATAACTGTGTTGTGTACAAAACAGCTGTTAAATAAAGTAGCGTATTCCAAACTCGGTGTCAATCTTCTTCTTTAATGTTCTTTTCAAGCCTCAAACATCTCTTCAGATTACTAGCCAACACGTGTTTCGTCTATTTACAGCAGTTTATGCAATTAGACTTCATCAGGGCTAGAATGTACAATAGAAACAATAATTACAAACTAAATATGTTGTATATTACATATTTACAACCAATCCAAAGAAGTCAAGTCATGCTATGAGCATCGTCATAATGATGTTTCTACAGATGACAGGAGCTCATTAAGAATCATTAAAATCACATTCCAGTGTATAAGCACCACCGAACAAAAACAACCAAATTTTCATTTTCAAAGAGAGAAAAGAAAAAAAAAAGAAATGCAAAAGCAAACTCCAAAGACCCTCATTCAAACAACCAAAGTGGAAAGGAAAACAAAAGTTGTGATCCAACCGACTTGTGAAAAACGTATTAATACAAGTGTGTGAAGAAAAAATAAATAAATATACATATAAAGGTCCCTGAAACCACTAAACCCTAAAAAAAGGCTCCAAATGCAAGCTTGAAATATTGTATTCATCGGGAAATATCAGTGCTCACCAGTCTGTTTATTGATATAAACGATGTTACCACTGGCTTGCTAGTATACAGCGACGTTGTTTGTGAGCTCTGTGATAAATAGGTCAACAGATGAGAATTACTAAAGTAAAAGTAGCACGACTTCCTAGTGTATATAACACACTCATTTCAATTGTATTATACAAATATCCTTAATACTCACTAAAAACGTTGGAAAAACGATCGAATCAATCGGAGAAGTAGCACCTTTGTTACTGTTAATGAACACGACCCACGTCAGGGCTGGTCCAACTTAACCTCTGAATATAGGGAATAATAATATCCAAACCCCTGCATTAGAATTCATCCAAGTATTCCACAAATGACGATTACAATATAATTTTAAACCTAAGTCTATTCGCTTTAATTTGTCTTTCTAAAATGCAGGCATTCTAGTTATGCATTAGCCCTCCCTTCCGACCTCACGTATTTTATAATAGGTACTCATTTCAAAATAAAAATGGACAATCCGTTTTAAACTAAGGGGTTATAGAGGCATAATTGCTCTTATAGCGTTCTTACCCGTATTATTTGGGACGTTAGGAGTCACGAGCAAAGCACGAGTACGGCGTCTAGCACCCGCGCCATCTTTGACTATCAGTTTATACTCGGTCTCAAACATAGAAAAGGGACCATTTACTCCACGATCCTTGACTTATCTAAAATGGCGCCCATAGTTGCGTGTTCGTTTACACTCTCAATACGAAAAACTTTATCAGGCACTCGTGATAAGAAGTTATTTCACGAAGTCATCCTTTTGCTTAAAACCAGCATATCCCTTGACAACAACCTAATTATCTAAAATCGTTTTATTATTCATTTTATTGCAAGAAAAAACTAAATAAAAGCAGAAAAAGAACAGGAAGAAAAGTAATGAAAATCTGTGTGTAACGAATTACCAGTTGTACTGGAAAGGTAAAACAGAGTCAGTATTAGTTCATGCACAGTCACTAATTATAAAGAACAGAGGAAGAGTAAAGTTCTTAACCCCAATACAAATGTGCCTTCCTATAAACAGTCCTCAATATACAGTAGTACATTATTTTGAAGTTATAATCGAACTAATACATTGTATGAGCAAAGTGTTGATCATGTACATTCTCAGAATTTGTGGTGAAAATAAAGTTGGTTAGCAGAAACAGTAACTAGTACAGTCACATCTCATGGCAAACAAGAAACCAACATTTAGATGTTATCAAAAATGTTTATCCCAGAAAATATTGGAACTCATTGTCAAAATTTAAACCTTTATCCACAGCACAAAGATTCAAAATCCAACGAGCCTCCCTCTGCCGTAACTTAAGCTCTCTATTTCTTCCTCTCACATCCATCTGAACATTCTCTATACCATGGAATGTGAATGTAGGGTGGGCTCCCTGCACTCCACATTCTGCAGCATGATCCGCGATTGGGTATCTGGTATCCAAAGTCTTCTGAGCCCTGAAGTGTTCAGAAACCCTGTCCTTGAGCCTCCTAATTGTGCTTCCAATATAAATCAGTTTGCATTTGCAAATCAAAGCATATACTACATACGTAGTATTACAGTCAATGTGTGTCGTGATGTTATAATTCGGTGAGCCATTGTAACTAAAGCAACGTATGCCCTGTATCATCCTACAACACATACTGCAGTTACCACATTTGAATGAACCAATACTTCTTATGTGTAACCAATTTGGAGCTCTCAATTGTTGTCTAGGATAACTGGGGCTTAAGATGTTTTTGATTGACTTTCCTTTACGATATGTCACTGAGGGGTGACTTCTAATGTAAGGACGTAGTTCAGGGTCTGACGTTAAGAGGAACCAGTATTTATTAAATATCTTGTGTATTTTAGAGGACAAAGTATTGTAGTTGGTAATCAAACGTACAATAGATACATTATTATTTTTGTTCTTAATCTTAGATTTTAAAGTTAGTTCCCTTGGGAGTTTGATAATTCTTTGTTTTGCTCGTGCAACTACTTCACTGTCATATCCACGGGATAGGAATCGTTGTTCCATATCTCCCATGCATTTCTGGAATTCCATGTCCCTCGAACAATTTCTACGCGCTCGATAGAGTTCCCCATAAGGTATGGAATTCACTTGTGTTCTCGGATGGGCGCTATTACCTTGCAGTATTGAATTGCAGGTGGTTAGTTTTCTATGGAGTTTACTGCAAACCTTATTATCCACAATAAAGAATTCAACATCAACAAACATCATTTTATCATTACTATAATTCATAGTAAATGTCATATTGGCTTTGTTGTTGTTCATGTAATCAAAAAATCGTAGTAGTTCTATTTCGCCACTCGTCCAGACTAAAAGGCAATCATCAATATATCGCCCATAGTAACAGATAAAATCATGCCATGGACAACCACCTGGGCCCCAGATGTGCACCGCCTCCAACCATCCCATAAAGAGACAGGAAAAGGACGGCGCAAATCTGGAACCCATGGCAGTCCCACACATCTGTTTATACCATTTTCCATTGAAGAGGAACACATTCTGCTCCAGTATAAGTCTGGACATCGTCAAAAGCATTTCAGTGTGTTCTAATAATTCTACTGGCCTCCTATATAGAAAATGTCGTAGGGCGTGTAAACCTTTTTGATGGTCAATGTTTGTATAGAGCGACACTACATCGAGTGTCACAAAAAGTATATTTGGTTCCCAAGTATAGTCATTCATGATATTAAGAATGTGCTTGGTGTGTTTGATGTTCGAAGGCAGGTTTAGGACATAGGGCTGTAGGAATGAATCCACAAATTCAGATAGTCTCTCCGTTGAGATGTGACTGTACTAGTTACTGTTTCTGCTAACCAACTTTATTTTCACCACAAATTCTGAGAATGTATATGATCAACACTTTGCTCATACAATGTATTAGTTCGATTATAACTTCAAAATAATGTACTACTGTATATTGAGGACTGTTTATAGGAAGGCACATTTGTATTGGGGTTAAGAACTTTACTCTTCCTCTGTTCTTTATAATTAGTGTCTGTGCATGAACTAATACTGACTCTTTTTTACCTTTCCACGTCGCTGTATACTAGCAAGCCAGTGGTAACATCGTTTATATCAATAAACAGACTGGTGAGCACTGATATTTCCCGATGAATACAATATTTCAAGCTTGCATTTGGAGCCTTTCTTTAGGGTTTAGAGGTTTCAGGGACCTTTATATGTATATTTATTTATGTTTTCTTCACACACTTTTATTAATACGTTTTTCACAAGTCGGTTGGATCACAACTTTTGTTTTCCTTTCCACTTTGGTTGTTTGAATGAGGGTCTTTGGAGTTTGCTTTTGCACTTCTTTTTCTTTTCTTTTCTCTCTTTGAAAATGAAAATTTGGTTGTTTTTGTTCGGTGGTGCTTATACACTGAAATGTGATTTTAATGATTCTTAATGAGCTCCTGTCATCTGTAGAAACATCATTATGACGTTGCTCATAGCATGACTTGACTTCTTTGGATTGGTTGTAAATATGTAATATACAACATATTTCGTTTGTAATTATTGTTTCTATTGTACATTCTAGCCCTGATGAAGTCTAATTGCATAAACTGCTGTAAATAGACGAAACACGTGTTGGCTAGTAATCTGAAGAGATGTTTGAGGCTTGAAAAGAACATTAAAGAAGAAGATTGACACCGAGTTTGGAATACGCTACTTTATTTAACAGCTGTTTTGTACACAACACAGTTATGCTCGGGGTGTATTGTATATAACACAGAAAGTTTGGCTTTGTGAACACATTATCTACTTTCTTTTGCTTAATTACATAATGAGCATTGCACTCCTTCCCGATGTTTTTTAAAAAAAATGGGCATAATCTAGCACCTTAATAGATGTGAGCTGCAGAGGCCGGACTTGACTCAAACCTAGTGCTATGCTCTGATCCAGCCGATGGTATACCTTTGTCAATGTTTCAAGTCTTAGTGGCTGCCTGAATGCATTCCATAGATCTTGTAAGTTGAGAGATCTGCTGATGAGGCATTTTTTTATTTTTTTATTTTTAAAGGTTGGCACTAATCTCACATGCGAGAGGATAAAAGGTGTATTTAGGAACTGCCTTATCAAATACTTTTTGTAGATGGCAACATTCTTTATATTTTCATTATTTCTTGATTGCAAGTCGGTACAATACCTGTATGACGGCAGTGGTGAGATCCTTTCTGGTCCAAGATGACGCGGGATGCATAGGGCCAAATTCATCAGCGCACTGCAGTATTGTACCACAACTGTGATGTAACCCGGCCAGGTCATTGCACTGTCCTTGAAGTACTTATACAGCACACTACGAAGAGGCTGTTGGCTAAGAGGAATCCTACCTTATTTATATTTATTAAATGGGATTTGATCTGGTAATGCTTGCAAATAAATGGAACAGTAAGGGCAGACCATTCCGAGGGGAGCAGGTATGTTGCCAGTATTGCACACCCAATCAAATGAAGGGACAGAGGACACGGCACCTAACACATAGCAGGTCCTAAAAGGATACTAGAGACAAGCGAAAGTCCTTGGAATAAGTGTCTGTTCCCCTCTCCAATGTCAGCGGCTGTACCCCGCATGGTGATATTTGTCATGTAAACTTAAAGTGAAACAATTTATTTTGACAAATAACAAGGTTCAGACAGAGCATGCAACAGAACAATGATTAGAAAGTAATGATTTCAGCCTTGGAAAACCTCCCCTCGGGGAAAGCAGCAGGCCCGGACCAGATCCCGGCCGAATTCTATAAAGTTTTTAGGGAGTCGCTAGGCAAGGATATTTACACTACTCTGGTACAGGCACAGCAAGGCACACCAACACCTAAATCCTGGGGGGGGCGATATAATAGTTATATTAAAAAAGGGTAAACCTCCCCTGGATCCTGGTTCTTATAGACCCATTATGCTCATGAATGCAGACGCAAAAATATTCTCTAAAGTACTCGCAACAAGGTTAGGCAAGGTGATTGAGAGCCTGGTCAGTCCCACACAGCACGGCTTTATCCCGGGGAAAGGTACCACAGAGCACATAAGACAAATGACAACACTGTTTGATGCAACAGAGGTCTCAGGGGACCCTGCCTCGGCCATATTGTTAGACACAGAGAAAGGCTTCGACAGGGTCTCCTGGGATTATCTGTGGACGGCAATGAGATGGTATGGAATAAAAGAAGGGCATGTAGGGGCTGTGCAGGCCCTGTATAGAGATCCGATGGCTAGAGTAAACATTGATAAAGGCTTCACTAATTTGCTGCAGATCAAGCGGGGGACCAGGCAGGGGTGTCCTTCCTCTCCATTACTATTTGCCCTATATATGGATCCATTGCTACGTAGGCTAGAATATAATAACAAGATTCCACCCGTTGTTATGCACGGAGAAGAGTATAAAATACTTGCATACGCAGACGACATCGCCATCATTACGTCATCCCCATCCGAGGCAGTCAAGGAGATTGAATTGGAGCCTAGGGGCTTTGGGGTAATTTCAGGATACTTAATTAATAGGGCTAAAACTCAAATAGTTAAGAACACTTACACACCTTGCAACAACGATAGAGTGGTTCCTTCGGCTGTATATTTAGGGATTAGGATCACATTGGACTTAAATAGCCTGGTAGAGCAGAATATGGAGCCACTAATAAATAAAGTTAAAGGGGACCTCGAAAGGCTACACAATTTACATCTAACATTAGTGGGCCGCACAAACATTATAAAAATGCTCATACTGCCTAAATTCCTCTTCTTGTTTAGGGCAATACCGCTGATATTCGTGCCCAAATGGTTTTGTAGAATAGAACATATACTGAATAGGTTTATTTGGGCCCATGGCAAAACAAGGAGAGCTTACAGCTATATCACTCTGCCTAGGGAGAGAGGGAGCCCCAGACTTCCGAATGTACTATTGGGCAGCGGCACTTCAATATATTCAGGGGTTTATAGGTGGAGCAAGAATAAGAGCAGAGGATCCGGGGAGAAGGTCTAGGTATACTAATTTATATGCTATCCTGTTAGGCAGTGAAGCAGGGAACTGCTTTTTAAACTGCATTGACTTTAGCTACTATAAGCGCACAAAGTTTAAGACACTACAAGCGGCGTATAAAATTTGGGAAGCTTTCTCCAAGAAGTTCGGCATTGGGAGGTTCAATAGATACACGCATATGTTAGCAAATGTCTTCCTGCCAGCTGAAATATTTAGGGACTCAGCAATGTCGGACTGGGGGATGTGCGGTATGCAAAAAGTCGGAGATCTCTTGGGTCCTAACGGACTGCTTCAGTTCTCGGAATTACAGGCTAAATATGGTATAGATAGTAGGAGCCTCTTTAAATATCTACAGGTCAGGAGTTTTATTTCTAGTAAAAACGGTGGACCTTTAGGGTTTGGCCACAACTGTATTCTGGATACCATTGAGGGTAGGGGGGACTGCATGATACGCCGGTTCTACTCGGAACTGATAGCAGTCAAATCAGATGACCTGGAAAAATATGCCGCAAAATGGGCAGGGAAATTAGGAATTACCCAGGAGGAATTTCAGGTCTCCCTGAACCTGGGACGAACCATCCTGTGCTCAGCCTCCCTACAAGCACAACACTACAAGATGGTATACTCTTTGTATTACACGCCTGCAAGGATAGCACAGTGGGAGGGCACCTCAGGCATTACCTGCCCACTTTGTGACTCCAGCGAGGCAGACATTATTCATATCTTTGCGACATGCCCACAGCTCTATACACTTCTTAGGGCGATTGAAAAATTTATGGACACCACGTTGGGGGATCAAGATCATCTTCTCAGCAGACTTAATCATACTGGGGGTTAATGCAGAATCAGGGGGCCCGCATGCAGAATTTCTTTTTATGGCTACGGCGGTGTTGCGCATATGTATAGCCAAGTACTGGTTAGATAAGGTACCCCCAATCCTTCATTATTGGCTAGCCACGTTGTTGGCAGCTTATAACTTAGAAAGCGCAATCTATGCTAGGAAAGGCCGCAGGGGCAGAATATTAGGGGGAACATTTGGAATCCCATTGAGCAATGGAAAAAGGGGTTGAACAGCATTCCCGGGTAGGATGCCTACCTCTCTTAATTGAGGGGTTTCGATCTGCAGGCTACTCCGTGGGTGTTAAACCACTTCTATATGTGCAACTTTTTGCTTTGTTTATAACTTGCATCAGGCCCCTGTTGCCCTTTTTCTTTCTTTCCCTTTTTTACTGCTTTTTTCACAAGTTATTTATAAAAAAGATATTTAACTTGAATGCATTGTAAAGTATTCTGCTGGGAAGTGTGCTGTAACACCAGGTGAAATAATTATTTTTAAAAATTCTTTTAAATAAAAAAAGAAAGTAATGGTTTGAAGACAAGTTTATTATCCAAAAGGTTACTGATAATAACACTGAGGGAACAGTTTGAACTTTGATTGAGTAGAAAGACAATATGAAAGTTAAATTAGCTTTTCAGTAAATAAAGAGGAACATTTCTACAATACCCTTTAAAATTTACAGAAACACCTTTAAGATAAGGGATGGCTTGCTTTAAAAGATATCTTTAGGCTCAGTATCAGTCTTGCCTAGTGAACCTTTAGGGAAGACATTAACACAAGTTCAGCACTGACGTCCATGCTTCTAAGATCAATCACCAAGTGAGGGTTAGAGAAGTACAGACTGACTCACTCAGAGGACCAGCCAAAAATCCTTTTGTCCCTACATTGCTGATCCAGTTGTGAGACGGGTAATATTTACTGCAGAGCTGTGAGTTGACAAGTTTAGGTGTAGGCAGAATCATGTCACACAGAAAATTGCGAACAATCAGTTGAGTGGTCTCGAAACACAAAGTTCAATAGTGTAACCATTGTTCTGATTTCTGTTGGAGGACTTCAATTAATTTCAATATTTTTTAGGGCATTTTGCTCAGCATTAAGAGTTGATGTCCTGAAATTGCGAGTCATGCAGTTTGTATAGACTAAGGAAATTAAAAGGTCCCTAAGTATATTTCCACTTTACTGATTTATTCATGTTCCCCACAAATCTGCATTCCACATGGACCCATCTAGAAGTAATACATGAGAGTTGCCTTCGCAAATGCTCAATCTAATTTACTGATCACTAAATATAAATTTAAAAATGACATGCAGTTCAAAACTGCTCTTGTATATGCAGCAGGAATTAAAGCTTAATTATCTATAAAGCACTAACCTTTCAAGGGGTTTTCCAAATGCACAGCATAGTTGGAAGGGCTTCTCCCTTAATTAAAAGTTTTTTACATATGACCGTGAGACGTATATTTATCAAAGGTTTTGCATCTCCCTTGCATTACACAATGAGATGCAAGATTACCCAAAACCGAGCATTAGATCTACCATGCCACGCAATGCCACCTTGTGTGGCCCTGCATAGCTTGATAAATCTGTAGTAACACAAGGCAGCGCATGTTGCTGCCTTGCGCTACTCTGCCCTAGGGAGGCGTTACATGGGTGGAGCATGGGTGTTCACAGTAGCATTTATCGCAAGACACATAGATAGTATGAATTACTGACACGCAGACATACAGAAATTGTAATCCCTTCTCCAAGAGAGGCAACTCAGTGATGAAGCAGTGGGGGAAATAAGCACACATTTAGGAAACCAGCTTACTCACTGTGCTAGAATTGGACTTAAAAAATACTTTAAATGCTGTCAAAAAAGGTATGTTAGAAAATGACTCATAGGGAAAAGTGTAAAACAAATAATGTTTAGAACCCTTGTAAATAAACTGGGACAATGCATTAGTTAATTACATGTAGGATTGGAAATGTTCCTAAAATGTTTCAATTTTTTTGCACCAGGCAACCATTTCTTAACATGTTGATTAACTTGGCCAAAAGATCTTTTAACTCTACTTTTGCTTACAGTAACATGAATACGACATTTTGGGCGCTATTACGGTGTGATTCGGACAGCCTCCTACTTCAGGTCGGAGGCTTTCCGATTCACATTGTTGGTTTCACTACCAAAGTGAAACCGGATTATCATTTGGGCTCGATTCTGATGGGCTCCAGGAGTCCGTCAGCCAGTTGGAGAATGCAATGTAATCCCATACGACTGCCAACCTGCCATCGGAATTACAATGTTGGTTTCCGGCAGGCTTTTCATGTTGAGCGTTCCGACATAGAAAGCCTGTCGGAAAGCTACTTTAGGGGCTCTAGCAGGGCCTCCTACTCCCTGCAGCCTCCAGTTGGGGGCCGAGGGGGCACCTTTGGTGTCCCCTTGTAAACACCTGCTCCCTGTGGCAGGCACAGTGAGGTCCCTGCCACAGGGTGTAGGGATGTACACAAGCTCCAATTTCTCCATGGGAGCAGGTTCTATGGCCAGTTTACGGCAGCAGCACGAGCTCCCATGGAGAAATGGGAGTATGCAACCGCACCATGTGTGGTCGCATTGTAATTGTGGTGTCGGGACTGCTGACTGGAGGTCTGTTGGTCCCGAGACTGCAACGGTTTAGGTCGAAGGAGACTCTGACCAACATCGTAATCAATCCCTTTGTAAAACTGCTTAGCATTAGTGACATCCTTTAAAAATATGCTGACCATAACATCATATTCATTCAACTCCTCACCCCATGTTAGATCGTATGTTAGAATACAAAGAGCTTATTGAAACTGCTTATGTCAAATGATGACTTAGATACTTTTATGAATGCTGTTTCTGAATAATATTGATAGTTGCTTGCATATTACTTACTGGCCATTGTTCACACATCGAGCTCATAGTGCATCCTTTAGCTTGGGTAAGAAGGTTCTCGTGAGAACCTTAACTCATGTAACAAATGCAGTAGCAATTGTATTGACCATGACGATGAGAGTACAGACTGTGGGAATTGGAAGAAGAAGCTTTATATTACCGATGACACCACCTTGTTAACTATTCTCATTGGATATCAACAGAGGACGCCTACAGAATCTTTACAAAAATATGAATCTATTTTAATGAATATCCTAGCTAATTTAGTCAGAGAGACACTTTCTCAATTTTCATACTCCCCATTGTCTCCTAATTTCTTTTCCAGTGGTCCTGATGCTTGATCGTTCTTGCTCTGAGACTCTTCTTTATGTAGAGTTCATTTCCTTTAACTTTTCCCTAAGGTGACTGGTTCTTTTTCATTTTTGACCTTTGGATTATTAGTGATCAATGCTACTGCAAGGATACCATTTTAATTTACAGTTGGTACTGCAGCTGTAGGATATTCAGCTGAGTTTCCAGAACTACTCTTTATGAGAGGTTAATTTCTTATTTGCTCTACTCCAGAGTGACTCTTCATGGCTTCTATCTAGAATAGGTCCTTTAGTTAGTTTACGGGATTTCTTTATGGAACACTGTGTATTTTTCTAATGCTGACTTCTAACCATATTTTCTTTATATTTCTGTAAACTTACTAAACTAAATAAAGGGTGGGTTGGAGGAAGGCCAGGCGGTGGTTGGTGTATGTTGGTAATTGATTGTGCAGGGCTTTGTAGGCGTAATTAGCATCTTGGATTGGCATCTCTTGTGAACGGGGAGCCAGTGGAGTTTCTTCAGGTGTGGTGTGATGTGCGTCCATTTAGGGAGATCTGGAATAATTCTGGCTGCTGGGTTCAGCATGGTCTGCAGTCTCTTCAGGAGGTATGTGGTAATTCCAACGTAGAGTGTGTTGCCTTACTCCAAATGGCTAATGATGAGGACTTGAGTGACGGTGCAACTGGTGGTGACTGGGAGTCATTTGAAGATCTTACGGAGCATGTGAGAAGTGGGAATGTAGGCTGAGGAGACGGCCTTAATCTGGTTTTTCATGGTGAGTTTGCAGTCCAGGATGATGCTGGGTTTTCTGCTTTGTCTGTTGGAGCGGGTGGGGGACCCATTATAGCAGGCCACCTTTAATTGTTTCACAAGGAAGTGTTGTTCCCAAAGATCAGTAATTCTGTTTTGTCTGTGTTGATTTTGTTCTGCATCTTGTCAGCGACGCTGGTCATGCACAAGTGGAAATTGGCTCTTCTGGTGGATGAGTCTGAAGATAGAGAGAGGATGAGCTGAGTGTCATCTGCGTTGCAGATGATGTCTAGTCCTGGGTTCTGATGAGGTTGGTCAGGGGGTTTATAAAGGTGTTGAACAGAGTAGGGTTGAGAGATGAACCTGAGAGACACCGCAGATGATGTTCTATGGTCCCGAAGTGAAGAGTGGAAGGAGGATTCTCTATGTTCTTCCGGTCATGAAGGAGGCAATCCATTTGAGGGTGTCCTCTTGGATTCCGACCTGCTGAAGCCTCTTGATCAGGGTGTGGTGGGACAGGATGCCAAAGGCTGCTGAGAGTTTGAGTAGAATCAGGACAACTGTATCTCTTCAATCTTGGAGCATTCTGATGTTGTCAAGGCTGCGGTCAGGGCAGTTTTGGTGCTGTGGTTCTTGTGGAATCAGATTGGGATGCGTCCAGAATGTCATTGCTATTCAGGTATGCTGACAGTGATAATAGAGTTGAGCGTGTGTGCTGCAATGAGTGTGGGGTTGGTTAATAGCTGGGTGAGGCCGATCTAGTTCATGCTTTTGAGGAAGTTGCCTGTGTTGGCAATGTTGGTGTCACCTAGACGAAAAATATTCTCAAAGGAAGATGTATTGTTCGGTGTCGATGATTTATGGTGCAATGGATTCGGGTATGGCATCGCAGAAGCCAGGAGGTCTGTAGGTGAGGGTGCCTCTGATGCTGGTTTTGTTATTTGTTCTGAGTGGAAGTTGAGGTGTTCCGTGATCATGGTAGTGTCATCTGTGGCAATGGGCCAGAGGATGCCTTTTTTGTGGATGATGGCGATTCCACCTCCATGTTCGTTAATGCAGTACTGCTCTGCTATCTTGAAGCCGTTAGGCATGGCCTTGGTGATGTTGGGTGCGGATGCAGAGTTTACCAGGTCTCAGTGAGGAAGATGATGTAGGGGGTGAGGCAGACAATGGTGTCCCAGATCCCAGTGGCGTGTTTGCAGAGCCTTGGGCATTGAGCAGGAGGCAGTGGAGTTTTTATCCAGGCACAGTCATCATTGACATTGTGGCGGTGATTGCGTATGCATGTTTTCCTGTGTTGCAAGAGAAGAGACAGTGGCAGCATATGAAAGGTCCCACTGTTGAGCGTGTAGAGGTGCAGAAGCAGTTGTTGTTGCTGGGTTTGGAGTCCAAGGCTATGAACTCAGCATGGCGTAGCTGCGGGTGACGTGGGACCCAGATTTCCTGGTACTGGACGTGGTCCTGGAACAGACAAGTGCTTGCCTTTAGGCGCGTCTCCATTAAGTAGATCCTTGGAGGGGTGGTAGGAGGTGGGTAGCGAGAAGCTGGAGTGACAAAGAGCTGGAAAGCGAGTGGTGAGGCTGGCCGGCTCACTGCCCAGAGATAAAGAAAATTGCAAGTTAGCTCAAAATAACAAGGCTCCGACTTAGATCCACGGTCACAGAAGCAACTTTGTGGACTTTCAATGTCAATTTCATTTATGCTCAATTAGTATAAACCAGCCATTACATTCAAATGCCATTATCATAGCTTTCGACAGCAACTGTATTTCGTTTGTATGTTTGAGTATCTGTAAAATGAAGAATAATTATTAGTAAAGAGGTGGGCCATTCCTCTAAATGGCACCTAACTTGGAATAAACACTTTGCAAAGCAACTTCGATGTGGCCTGTTATTATCGCATGCAATCTGGGTGTTTATGGCATTCTGGAGATTATAACGGGTAACCAGGAATATCTCTATGCAGCCCCGTATGTAAATGGTGACCATCGTTTTCCTAGATTGGGCTCTTATATATGTATTTTATCCAGTAAAATTTGCCATTGGGTATTTATAGTTAGAACCAAGTTTCCATTGCAAAAGCATTTGTTGTTTTCATTATAACTTTGGCTCAGTTTGATGGACCTTCACAAAACTTTCCAACAAATGGGGGGAGGGATGGAGCAACTTGACTTGTGGCATATAACAGCATTCCTGCACATGTCGGATTGGCCGCGTACCTTTCCCTTGCCAGCCTGATATGCGTGGTATTGAGGGTCTTGCCACTATCTCTATGCACAAAAATTGAGGAGGTGGGTGGGTCGAAGCCGCAGCCTCATCGCCGCCTAGGGAGCAGCGAGGTCACCTGCCCCAGGCCAATCCAAGTGCTGCTTTAGGCTTCCTAGCAGCAGCGCCTGTGCTTGGATTGGCTACTTTCAGTCACTGAGCAGAGTCTTTGACTCTGGGCATGTCCAGGAGCATGGGGGGCATTGTGGCCAATCACTGCATGGCTTTATTGTAAGGCCGTGCAGTGATTGCTCATGGTCGACAGCATTAGCACAGCTCTTCTCTCTGCTCTGGGATGGGTGCTTGCCTCCCCCTCCCCTCCGTCCGTGCGTACGTTGGTATGTCACTCACATCACACATTTGCAAAGTGTGTGTTAGTGTGAGGCTGAGCGTCGGTCTGGAGAGAGTTCGGACTGGAACACTCGAGTACCTTGTTGCCCTGGCTGGGACTCAAAGGCCTTGCTCTGACTGGCTCTGCAGAGTGTAGACAGTCAGTGTATAGAAGTTAGTTCAACTTTATTAACTTTATTAAGTTTACTTCAAGTTCACTCAATCGATCGAGTATTATATTCAGGCCAGTGCTGCTGCTGAGTGGAAGAAGAGCAGTGCCAACATCATCATCGCCATTGTCGCATACTCGCATCGAACCTGGCAGGACAGGCAGGCGGCTGACTACTGACCCTGAGTGACCCACCTGAGGCTGAGTGCAGTCAGACTCGGCTGTCCGACACACTGTCTGCCACCAGTACATATCTGCTGCGACACACACACACACGAAAGTGTAGTGTGTGAGACAATGGGAGAACAGAACCGTCCGTACGAGAGTCAGTCTGAGGCTGAGCCTCAGTCAGCCTGCGCAGCGCTGCATAAAATTGATTTGTATTTGTTGTATGGGTATGATGTATCATGTGACTGACTCAGTCAGTCGCTGAATCTTGTGTCATCATTCATGATGATCATTGATGTGGCCCGTGGCGTGGGGATTGGGGAATATATATTACAGTCAGCGAGCAGGCCAACATGACTGTGTGCAGACTAGTGCTGCCTGAGCCTGAGAGAGTGAGACCTGAGTCCGCAAGTCGACAATGTGGCTGAAAAACAGACCGTCATTATCATTCATTGCCCACTGCCATAGTAATGTATTAATAAAAATGGCCATGGCAGAACTGAGTGCGTCACGTTACTTTGCTGGTAGCCAGAGTAGGACCTGGCCTCCTTGCACTGCAGTCTGCATAGATATTTCATCAACGGGTTGGGGTATTTCTTTGGGGGGCTGAGCTTGGGAGTGAGACCGGGGTGGGGGCAGCTGAGCATGATGAGAGTGAGAGTTGAGAGACCCGTCACCCGAGTCTTGTGATGTGGATGAAAAGTGAAACTGAAAGTCTCTGAGACTGACGCAGTTGCAAACTGTGCCCAGTGCTCGTGCCATAGCATTGACTAAGCCCAAGTCTCCTAATCTTCAGTCATGCCAGATGCCAGGCCAGCTGTTTGTAACTGCAAGGAAGGTGTGAGTCTTGGACCTGTGTTATGGATTTATCAGTGAGTGCCCCAATCTGTGAGACTTAAGAGACTTGATCCGAAACGTCGTCGACCCCTCAGCGCACTTGAAGGCGCCCGCATTCCATGTGGTTCAATTCAAATCATGCCATCCATTTCCATGCAACTATTGTAAATCATTTTGTGCTGAACCACACAGTCAATTGTACATACTTTCACCATTGTCACTACGCACCTTTTGCTGTCTTTCACTTTGTCACTTGCGTCGCCACTCATATGTGTCACAAGCACATTTGTGCACCAAGTCCAAATTGGGCTGCATATACAATTCATGTCTACAGTGCTGATACAACTGTACCGTGTCCTCAATATTTCCTTTTTAAATATATGATGCCTCTGGGCGGATCTGCAACCCATGGAATTCACTAGGGAGGTGACGTCTTTATTTCTTTGCTCTGTGGACAAGGAGGGAGGTGGTTGCGGGAGGAGGGTGGGGGGGCGTTTTTTTTTTCCTTTTCTCTTCATGTTTCACAATCAATACAGCATGCAACCGCTTTTTAGCCTTTAAGACGCGGCCGGCCCGGATGGGTTGTAGGCGGCTTGCTGTGTTAACGCCCACAGTTGAAGCATCTCTTGGCCTTGTTTACGCTACTGAATTATCCTCGCCCGGCTTGTGCCTCTGCAGGCACCGGTTGCTGTACTCGATGCAATGTTTTCCTTTGTTGCTTGATAAAAAAGATTTAATACTAAATATATGATGCCATGTGCACATTTGAAAACTTTATGTGAGTCTCCCTCTTTCCTTCCTCGTAATGTATGTTACACACTCAATTAATTGCCTCTGCCATTGATACCGATTGGGAAACTGTTTCATGTTATTATATTATTACCCAGATCTCAATCAGTCTATGGGTCATACTCCTGTGGATTTTTCTAGGATGCACACATATGCATGACACATGTGGAAAAATACCATCTACCCATTGCCCGGGTTCTGCCCATATGTGGGCAGTCCTGGGCAATGGGTATATGGTATCAAAGGGTCTCACCTGTAATTCTTCACAAACAGGTTGTATTCCTCGGGGTGAAGATCCTGCTGCAAAGGGGGACATGAAGAAAGGGATCTACGTTGGAATCTGCCTGGAAGAACAAGAAAGGGTTGAAAATGCACTCCAAATCCTTTCACTGCCACCCTGAAGCAAGCCGTCAAACCGCTGTGATCAGCTTGTGGAAAAGGCAACTCGTAATACGCATGGCAGTGCTGCTCTCCTGTACAGCCCTATGGCGGTTACCTTATCCGACAGCAAACCTGGTGGTTGGATGTCTGCTGGTGGTCCCGGCGGTTCAACCATGGTCTTCGCATAGGCGATACACCCAACTCGTAAAACGGCAGTCAGGCAAGCAAGCTCTCCATGCTCGGACTGCCACTACCGGTATGGCAGTGCATGGGACTGCCAACCCCATAATACAGCTCTAAATGATCTTCTCAAACCATCATTCCTCTTGCTGTTCTAGTACCACGTTGGGCAGAAACACAAGTTTGTGCCCGAATCTGGATTCAAAGTTTTGTGACTACTACTGAGCATATGTGTTTCTACCCATGCCATTTTCAGCAGGTACCACCTGGTCTATTGGTGTGGGGAAAACACTGCACACTCTCATACTGTGCATCACAAACTAATGAAAGCACATGCCAATGCCACGTTACATCCCATTCTACTAATACTGCAACATCTAAAAATCGAATCCTATGGTTTCACTATTGGAGGTGCGGATTTACCATCTCTTTTTACCAAGATTCATGTAATGAGCTCTTGCTATTTTTGTGAAAGTGGAGCCATGAAGGATTACAGATGTGCTGAAAAATAAAGTAATATCTCATAACAGGATAAGCCAACGACCCAAGAAACCACATGACCATTCAAACACAGTGGCCGACAGTATGGTGAAAAGAACCACGAAATATGCAGATAATCGCTGGGTATTTCTAGGCAGCATTGATTGGATAGGAGTTGCTTCTGTGAAAACAGAATAAGAAATGGATTTGACACTTCACTTCTGCGGTCTCAGCAGAGGTTATTTACAGTATTAATCCAAGTCCCAGAAAGCTCTGGACTTCAAGATGTGAAGTACAAAGTACATACAGCAGAGACCTTTCTGGCAAATGACAAAAAAGTAAATCAGCAGAAGGTTTCTATGAGTTCTCCGAAATATATATTCAAATTCAAATTTTTGTTATATCTATGCATTATAGGAACCTATCTAAATGGTAATACTCCTAAATTGTAAATGTAGAACTAAATAGAAAAGACAAAATTAATCCGACGTCCAATTTAAACAATTGTGACATGAACCAGAGAAAATAATTCAGAAATAAAATATTACAGGGTATGTTCAAAGGTATTGTAGGATATTTTTAATATTTACTTTTTGTTAAACTTATGAAATGGCGCTCACCGTACATTGGACCTTATCTTTCCAATGATGTGCTATATAACGTTGCTGGTCTTTGCCCAAACAAAACGTGCATACATTCTCAAAAATGTAATTCGAATATGTTATATGTGCATTCAAATTCATGTTACATTCAACATGACTCTGAAATTTCTTCATTATTGAGTGTACAGTTTTGTTGATAGTTCTCTCAAATAATTTGATTTATAAAGGTAGGTTTGAAATAATCAGAAATCGATCCTCCTTGATTGCTCTCTATATGTGATTTCCAACATTTTAGAGATTCAAAAAGAATCCAAGGAGTAGTCCTGAAAATCTATGATAGAGATTTCAAACAGTACTTCTGCTTCACAAAATGCTCCCATGGGGTTGCCTGTAAGAGTAAATAATGTTGAAATAGGAATTCCCACGTGACATTTTTTTTCCTCATTCAAGCTTTTCTCACTATGGAGAGACTCCTCCCCTGCCCCATTACTAAATATGGGAGTATGACCTTCCCTTTTTTACCTAGGAAATGCATTTTGCTATTACAAAGAGTAATTTGTGTTTGTTTCCAAGGTGGTGCAGCGCCAAATGTCTTTATGTCTCGTAGCAGCAAAGACCTGCTAAACTATGTCAAGAAGGTGGTGCAGTGGAGTGGGCCCAGGACAACAGAAACACGCCTGGGATGCCATACTAAATGACAGCTTCCTTAATCTGTGTGGAAACCTAACGGTAAATCAAACTAGGTGTTATTAATGAGCAAGCGGACTGTCACTGTGTTATAGCCACATCTAAGGAATAACTTCCGCAAACTTGCTAATTTTACACAGTTTACCCTGGATTTGGTAACATTTACACTGGGGGTTGTGTCTCTCGTGAAAATTTCACCCAGGATACACTCACATTTCTATAGTGGCGCAATGTTTTACTTTGAAATAATATATATTTTTTGCATCACTGCTGCCAGGTCCCATGATGCTTGTTTTCAGTCCAGGGAGGGTCTGGCTTGGCACTACTGGCTGAACTGTTCCCATGAGGCACAGGGTCAAGACTGATTTGCACATGGCTGGATCAAATCTGGGATGACATGGCGAGCAACAGAACAATGGATTTAACCGAGATATCTTGACTGTGGGTGAATGACTGATTTGCTCTGCATTCCGTCCATCATCTGTGTGTCTTTTCCTTTCTCACCTTATGTGTACTGGGTATGACCAGGCGTGGGACTCGGGCTCACTGTGTCACTGAATTCAAGCTAGTCTGGCTGATGAGGGGTGATGCCCTGAAACTAGTCCTAGGATGTTTGTTTCCAGTCCAGGCAGGACCTGGGTTAACAGTTCTGGCTGGACTCTTCACGAGGAACAGGGTCAAACCTGCATTCCATCCATCATCTGTGTCTCTTTTGTCTGTGATATCATTTGCTTGTACTTAATTGGGGCCACAGTTTTACATCAAACATGCAATAAATAGCTATTAATGACTTAACCGCTGCGGTTTTTTCACCGCGGTGCGGGCGTTCCATTGAGTGGGCGGGGCTCCGTCGGCCAACGCTCCCGTCGGCCAACGGCCGAAGGGAGTACAGAACGGGTTAATGACACATCTAAAGCGTAACTGATTTGTGTTTGTCTTCATACTTTGTGGGTTTTGCAGTAGGAGCAGGTTAGTGAAAACCTACGTCTGATAGAGATATTTATGATTATGTAAAACTGGGCTGCCCGAAAATAGATGCAGGTAAACACACTTCCACCTTGCAACACACTGCAGACCTCTAAGGCAAATGAACCAACATTTTAGGTAAAATGGTCACTGTAAGAAATTGGGTTACTGGTTTAGAGGGGTCAAACCCTACTCAAGCAGCAACCACAGCCCTTGTCAGAGTGAAGTCACAAGCAAACCCCAAATTAAACTGTGATCAACCCTCTGATACCTGGCACAGAGCAGTCAGGTTTAACTTCGGGGCAATGTGTAAAGTATTTATGCAGCAAGATGAACAGTAATAAAGTGAAACCCAACACAAAAGAACTAGACAACAATTTTGAAAAATTGAGTAACGTTTAATAAATAATCTAACACCCAAATCTCAAAAATCCAAACAGTAGAATCGCAGATATGCTAAGATTTAAGTTAAAATAGTGCAAAAAAGCAAAAAGTCCCAACTGTGGTTATCTGGTCTCGCTAGACCGGGACAAAGTCACAAGTTCAGCGTGGCCAGCTAGAGGGACCAAGTTAGGCCCGCTGAACAAGAGTACATTAACTCCTGGTTGGGGAGCATTGCGAGATCCTGCATCCACGATGCATCGCACAGCAAAGGTGATGCGACGTCCTGGTGTGGAGATGTGTCATGCAGTGACAGTTCCTGAAAGCTGGGAGTCCGCTATGTAGGGACCTATGTCATTGTCGAGGATGCCGTCAATGAGGGGCATACAATCCAAGGTTCTGCGTCAACAATTTGTCACGTGGCGGCTGGCTCCGAAAACGTTGCAGGGCTTGTGACGCAGTCTTGCAATTTCATTTAGGATGCCATGGAAGAGGGCTTGTAATGCAAGGTCCTGCGTTAAAGATGTGTTGTGCACCAGCTGTCTATGAAGAAGTTTCTGGGCTTGCCACATGGAGTCCTGCATCGTCATCGAGGATGCTGTAGAAAAGGGACTTTCTATATACATTGAGGATGCATCATGCAAAGGCGGCTCGAAAGTAGCTGCAAGCTGTGGTGTAATGTAATATAATGTTGTGTAATGTGTTTGGTATGCATTGCACAACAGTTTTGATGACGAATTCTGTGTGGCGATACGTTGTGCTGCAGCTCCTAAACAGAGTTTTGGAGGCAACACATCAACCTGCATTGGTTCTGCTGGGACCACAGCTCGGCTGGAAGAGCACCTTCAGGCTCGCTTCCAAGGTCCGAAGATGGGGGTGGCACAATTTGGGAGGGTAGTACTCATGGCTAGCAGAGTCCAGGTGCTGGGTTTAAAGTTGTTGGTACCTGTTCTGTCTCTGAGGCTCTTATCAGGAGGCCAGCCAAGTAGCCCTTCGAGCCATTTGAGTGGTCTATGGTTCAAGATGCAGGTTCAGACTTCTCACTCAGGCAGAAGGGCAGCAGGGAAGCAGAGTTGCAGTCCTTTTTGGACCTGGGCAAAGCCATTAAAAGTGAGTCAAGTGAGGATATTCGGATGGCCAGATCCATGTACAAAAATACTGTCTACAGAGCTAAACGTAACTGGGACGAGACTAGGTGGAATGAGTTAAAGGAGGCAGGTTCCAATAAAGACTCTCGGAGATTCTGGAATGTGTACAGGTGGGGGGTGGAGGGAAACCCAGATAAGCCACAGAACTGGGTCCCCAAAGATAAATGGGTAGCCTACTTCCAGCCACAATACGCGAGGGGTAAGGAATCAGAACCAATCACTGAGATGCTAACCACTTCAACTACTGAGGATATGTTTTCCCTAAAAGAGGTTTGCAGTGCCTTAGATTTAGTGGTTCCTGGCAGAGCGCCTGGTATTGATGGCATCCCCGCGGACCTATTTTTACAGGACAAAAACTCCTGGGGTTCCTACATACTCCTTCTAGCAAACATGATTGCCAGGGGTGCCCCTATACCTTGTTCATGGAACGGGGCCGAAATTATACCTGTGTATAAAAAAGGGGACAAGTCGCAGCCAGGAAATTATCGCCCAATCAGCCTGATTGACACCTCCCAAAAAAATGTTGGCAGGCTGATTTTAAATAAAGTACTGGAGTGGGAGTGGGACAACAACATCTTATCCCATCTACAGGCTGGCTTCAGGACCTCAGTTAGTACGGTCGACCAAGTGCTACATTTTACGATGTTGCACTGGAAGACTGTATTGATCGGGCATGGTAGTTTGTATGTAGCACAAAAACAGCTAAGAGATCTTTTAGTTTTCCAGAATTACTGGGCGCACTTCCTAGGTGACCGCAAGGTGATATACTTATCAGTAGACAGTTTAGGCAATGAGGCGAGCGGTAATACCTCTAAACCGCTCCAATGGGGACCAGCGAGCTGATCCACAGCTACAGAAAAAGCAACTATGCCCCTGCACTATAAACATTCAGTGAGTAAATGGTAATAATAGTGTAAGTTTTTTTTACAAAAATCTAATACTTAAGGCAATAAAACAAATCTAAACATTTCGTAAATCTCCGAGAATGAGTATATATGCATGGAGATACATAGGTGGAGATACAGTCTGTTCTTGGTGTGGTCACTTCTGTTTATTGTTCCTGGTGGAGGTTCTTTAGACAAACGCCCACTTCGGGCGTTACGTGGAATCCTGATTCGGATCTCCAAATTAATAGTCGGGTTGTGCGAAATCTCGTTAATCCCCGTGTGAAGCGGTAACCGGGAGGAGAAATACGTTAGTGGATGGGCGGGTACGCCGTTTTGTCCACGTCGGCAATTAACCTAGTCGTTGTCGATCTCCCTCTCTAAGGTTTCCCGGCGCCGTGTATCAGGTACGGACGTATTTCTCCTCCCAGTTACCGCTTCACACGGGGATTAACGAGATTTCGCACAACCCGACGAATTAATTTGGAGATCCGAATCAGGATTCCACGTAACGCCCGAACTGGGCGTTTGTCTAAAGAACCTCCACCATATCGTTTTCCTACGAGGACACAGAACAGAATTTTGTACACTGACCGGCCTTTTCCTGGAATTTCATTACCAAATAATGATAGAAGACTAGACATCCGTATGGATTGTATTTAGTCCCAAGAGTTTTGTTCAATCCAGCCCTGAAGATTTGCAGTTTGTTCCCTGCGATGAAACACGTGTTGGCTTTTGAAATGGAACAATAAACAGAAGTGACCACACCAAGAACAGACTGTATCTCCACCTATGTATCTCCATGCATATATACTCATTCTCGGAGATTTACGAAATGTTTAGATTTGTTTTAATGCCTTAAGTATTAGATTTTTGTAAAAAAAACTTACACTATTATTACCATTTACTCACTGAATGTTTATAGTGCAGGGGCATAGTTGCTTTTTCTTTAGCTTGTATGTAGCGTTTATAGATTTAAGAGCGGCATTCGACCTGGTTCCGCGCGCTACCCTGTGGAAAGTCCTTAATGAAATGGGTCTGCCGGGTCCCCTTCTTATGCTTCTGAAAAGACTCCATGAACAAAACTACGCACAGATCAGGTGGGGCGGTCCCGGCAGTGTTACGCCCCAGTTCTCAGTGGAATCTGGAGTCCGTCAGGGCTGTGTCCTGGCGCCAACGTTATTTTTGTTATACATTAATGATGTGGCCAAAATGTTAATTGATTCCAACATTGATGCCCCTATCCTAGCTGGAGGAAAAGTTCCTATTTTAATGTTTGCTGACGATTGTCTCTTAGTAGCAAAAACTCCGAGCGGGTTGCAGAAAGCCTTGGTACTTTTTGATGATTTCTGCTCCGCCCGGGGTTTGGAAGTTAATGTAGCAAAATCCAAATTTATGACTTTTAATACCCCAAAATCCTTTAAGGGTACTATGATTATGAACAGGCGTCCCTTAGAAAGGGTCCAGGCTTTTACCTATCTGGGCGACTGCATCCAGCATGACTCGAAATGGAAACAACAGATTGAGCTGGCTACTCTGAAACATCGCGAACTCTCTGGTGCCCTGAGTCTGGAGCACTCCAGGCCCCTTACTAAACCAATAGATCCCGTATTAGCAGTTTACAATGGAAAAGTGGCTAGTTCCACTTTATACGGGGTAGAACTTTGGGGACCTGAGAACCTATGGGGGATGACAGCTTCGGAAAATGTATTTCTTAGGAACTTGATAAAACTACCACAGAGTACCCCCCTGAATCCCCTTCTCTAGGACCTGGGTTTGTCTCCAATAGCCCTCATTGCTTCTTTGCGACCAATTTTATATTGGAGACGGCTTTGGACTACCCCAGAATTAGAGACGTATAGAAGGAGTCTGTTAGATATAATTAGATGTGGTATTTCTCATGGAATTAAGTGGTTAGTACACATCAGGGGTATTCTGACTGATCTAGGGTTAAGAGATTTGTGGGAAGATCCAACAAATGCAAGGTTCCCACCGAAGAAGTCTTTAAAGGACCAGTACTGGAAGCTTATGGCTGTTAAGATCTTCAAGTCCACAGCCCCTTGTTCGCTGACCGGTGCGTTTATGGACTTTAAGGATGGACCGCTCCTGAAAGATTTCTGGGATGTTATCTCAAAACCTTTACGGGCACATGCATCATTGCTTTTTGCATTCGCAAACGGTGCGAATTCCAGAATTCGTCCGTTTGCGAATGCAAAAATGAGTTTTGGGATGCATTAAACATGGTACAATTTTCGCACATTTAGGAATCGCTATGTCATGTGCGAATTCTTAAATGTATTCGCATAAAGTGGAAATCGCTCTTTTTGACCAAAAAATGGCTTTCATCAAAAATCGCTATTAGCGATTTTCATTAAATTAGCAATTTGCATTTCTTAAAATAAGAAGTGGTCTGAGGTGGTGGTATTTTTTTCGCTAATGGACAACAGGTGACAGTGATTCCAAAGGCATATAAGGGGAACACCAATGGATGTCAGTAGCACTTGCCATGGCTGCAGTCATTATATTTGGACGTAGGCGGAGAATGAGAGCTGCAGCTAGGAGGAGAATGATCAGTGATAGGATATTTAGGCTGCGCATCACTTTATTGGGGCAGAGTGATCCAGAGATATATGACAAGTATAGGCTCAATGGTGATTCCATCATGGAATTGATAGCTGATCTGGACCCATATTTACAAAAGCATACTCGTAGGACCCAAGCCATTCCCACACATGTACAGGTGCTTTGTTCACTTCACCTTCTTGCCTCAGGTTCATTCCAAGGTGTCACAGCAATTGCTGGTGGTGTGTCCCAGAGTTCTCTATCTAGATTTTTTAATAATTTTCTAGATGCTATGCTTCATAGGATAAGGCATTACATAACATTTCCAAGTTCTGCACAAGATTTACTCCAAACCAAGTTAGATTTTTATAATTTGGCACATTTACCACATGTAATTGGCTGCATAGATAGCACACATATTCCAATTTGTCCTCCTTCACACAATGAGTAAATTTTTCGTAATAGAAAATGTTACCATTCCCTGAGTATTCAAGCCATATGTAATGCAAAAATTATTGACCTGGTAGCCAGCTTTCCTGGTAGTGCCCATGATTCCTACATTTTCAAGCAAAGTGCCATTCACAGAAGGCTGTTGACAGGAGAATTTGGTGATGGTTATTTGCTAGGTAAGAAATTAGTTATGGAATTCTTTTACATGTTTCAGGAATATTCTTACATTTAAAGTACTCATTTCTATTTTGTCTTATCATGACCTATAGGTGACAGTGCTTATGGAATAAGATCATTCATACTTACTCCCTATCTGACTCCAACTACTCGTGAAGAGCAACTGTTTAACCAAGCCCATATATCAACACGTAATGTAATTGAAAGAACTTTTGGAGTGATGAAATCAAGATTTCGCATACTTCACAAAACAGGTGGATCTTTACAATATCGCCCTGAAGTTTGTTGTAAAATTGTTGCTGCTTGTGCAATGCTGCACAACGTTGCAACTAAGAGAGGCCTAGAATTGGATTTTGAAGAAGGAATGCCCAACAATGACAATCAACCCCCACAACCCCAAGCCAGAGTACATGCATGGTCCAGACGTTGCAGAGGGAAGGAGAAGAAGGGCTGAGATCACACAACATTACTTTTAATACAGGTATGCCAAAGACAATGTGATAATTTTGCATTTGCTTTTATTAATGTTTGAAAATGATTTGAAAGTAGCATCTATGTCAACACCATTATCAGTCATGGTGGCATCTATACATAAGTAATTGTAAATTAAGTAATAAGCAGAAACTCAAATGCATGTTCAATGAAAAGGACAATACTCAATTCCAAAAGCAACCTACTTCTTTCTTCCTCTGACCCTTGTTATGTTATGTTAAATTAGCTCTTCTATAGCGCACGGCTACTCGGAGGAGTGTCCCGGCGCTTTGGCGAAGAGTGAAACAAGGTTAGGTACAGCATAACAGTGATCCAGAAAAGACACAGATTACAGAGTGAAAAGCCAGGTCTTTAGCTCCTTTCTAAAGGCTAACAGATTGGTCATCAGTCTTAAGAATCGAGGGAGATCGTTCCAGCACCGGGGCGCAAGGTACCGAAAAGAACGACCTCCGATTCGAGAGCGCCTAATGGAAGGAACCACCGCTTTGGCCTCGAAGGCAGACCTGAGAGCTCTTCTGGGGACATAGAAGGCTATCCGCTTACGGAGATAGTGAGGACCAATTCCGTGGAGCGCCTTAAAAGCCAGAGTCAAGGTTTTAAACGTGACTCTCTTGGCCATCGGAAGCCAATGGAGTTGCTCCAAAAGCTCCGAGGCCCGCGCCCTCCGGGGAAGTCCAAAGATGGCTCTGGCCGCCGAGTTCTGCACCACCTGCAGACGGGCCATCAAATATTTAGGAAGGCCCAAATAAAGCGCGTTCACGTAATCGAGGCGTGATCCTATCAAGGCCTGCACCGTTATTCTTTTGTGATGAAAGGACAGCAAAGGGAGAAATTTTCGTAGCATCCTGAGGATGCCGAAACATTTCCCCGTCAGCCCGATGATCTGAGGTCTCAGGGAAAGGTCGACATCGCACAAGAAGCCAAGATTCTTCGCCTTTACTGCAACCGTGGAAGGAGGGGACATATCACACGGCCACCATGACTTCCAAGCCGGGTCGGGAGAGCAGCCGAAGAAGAGCAACTCGGATTTGTCTGAGTTGCACTTCAGACTATGTCCCTGAAACCACTCAAAAACGGCTTCCAGACATTCCCGAATCCGCCCGCCGTCGAAATCCTCCCCCTTGCCACATGAAAAAAGAAGCTGCGTATCATCCGCGTAGGAGATGATCTGGGCACCAAAAGACTCCGCCACCGCCGCAAGAGGGGCCATATAGATATTAAAAAGGGTGGGGCTCAGGATGGACCCCTGAGGAACCCCCACCTCGAGCGGCGGCATTTCGGCGGAGAACGGCGGTGCCCAGACCACTTGCCGGCGGTTGGTCAGAAACGACTTAAACCAATCCAACACCGTCCCACGAAAGCCTATCTCCCAGAGTCTTAAAAGGAGACCGGCGTGGGGCACGGTGTCGAAAGCCGCCGACAAGTCCAGCATGACCAAGATGGCTTTTCCCCCTCCATCCAATATCTCGCGAATAGCATCAGTGATCTCAAGAAGAGCCGTCTCCGTGCTAAAATTAGCACGGAAACCCGACTGAGAGTCGTGCAGAATGTTATTACTCTCTATAAAGGTGGAAATAGAGAGGTGCACGTGCTTCTCGATCACTTTAGCCAGCGAGGGGAGGAGGGAGATTGGTCTATAGTTCGCATGTGCAAGAGGGTCTAAAGATGGTTTCTTCAGCAGCGGGAGGATAAGGGCATGCTTCCAAGAATCAGGTACCTCTCCGGAAGACAGGGAGGCATTGAGCATAAGATTGATCAGAGTGTTGACTGCCGGTGCAATTTTCCCCAAGCACTTGGCAGGGCAGGGGTCAAGCGGCGAGCCCGATTTGAGCCGAGAGAGCAGATTCAAAGAGGAAGCATGGGAGATAGACGGAAAAATCCCGAGCAGAGGACCCGCCGCCTCTGCAGCAGAAAGCCCAGATACTGGGGGGTCAGCCAGAGGAGAAGGTGCCGGAAAAGAGCCCTGAATGAGTTTAATTTTATTGGTAAAAAATTCACCAAGTTGGCTGATCCAGACAGCGCTATGTGCATGAGTAGGTGTGCCAGATACAGGTGACACAAATTCCCGTACAACTTTAAAAATTTCCTTGCTCATGCATTCGGCGGCATCAATTCTACGCTCTAAGTACACCTTTTTTGCCTCAAAGATGTGCTTATGATAGACATAGATAAGCTCCTTATATTTGCTCTTATCTTCGGGATCATATCTTCGTCTCCAAGCCCTCTCTGCCCTCTTACAGTCTTGACGCATTGAGGCCAAGAGTGGGGTAAACCAAGGGGCCGATATCTGTTGACCCGCAGCCTTACTCGGCTTGCCTGGGGCGAGCTCCTCCAATCTCATGGACAACCACTTCTGAAACAGTTCCAAGTCCTGTTCCAGGAAACCTGTAAGCTGACAGGGATAACGAACAAGAGCGTCGGCTAGCATGTCCGCCGTGACTCGGTGGAAAGGTCGGGACCGTCTTGTTGCGTCAGTCACCCCTCTAGAACCAGATGAGACTGTAGCTAAGATGCAGAATCTGATCAGATAATGGTCGGTCCACAGGACTGGCATAGGAGAAGATGCCTCTATAGTCCTGGTGGAAAAGATCTGATCCAACACATGGCCTTTGACATGCGTAGGACTGACCACATAAGGGGTCATCCCAAATGGACACACCATGTCAGAAAGCTTGATGGTATCAGCGTCTAAGGCTTAAGGCTTAAGGCTTTATTTGTTACATTTTCTTTAGCCATGGTCATTATTGTACCGTTCACATTTTTCCTCATACTACGGCGTTCTACATTTTTGCCAGAACTCCCTTCCATTGGCACATCATCATTACTTGGAGTACAGTCCTCATCAACAGTCAAGTCCAACATGGACACATTCTGTAATTTTTCTGTTGAAGACATGAGTGATGACATACCTTTAGATATTTTAGAACAACATTTACTGAGGCCCTTCTGCATAGTTACTGCATTTCTAATCAGCTGTGCAGTCTGCAAACACATTTTATTCCTCCCCCTACTACAAGTTTGAAAAGCCAAAACTGTCTGATTTTCCCTTCTTGAGTGCAGTAAAGACTGAGAATGCATGTATGCACACATTTTGTCCATGGATGCAGCAATTTTGTCAACATTTTTAGCAGTCTTTTCATTTGCATCATCCATGTGTGCAGATATCTCCATTAAACTTCTGTTAATGCCACTCACATCATCAGTCATGCTGATTAATTTCCTTTTGATAACACGAATATCCTTTCCTTGTAGACGGTGAATTTTGAGGAGTTTAAGTTCAACAGCACTGGCACTGATGTGCACCTCATTATTGGATCTACGCTGACCCTGACGTCTCCTGCGCCTGAAAAACTGCTGCAGTCTAAGGCGACTGTGACCTTGTGTTTGAAGTGGTGTTGGGTTTTGGGGAGCCTCTTGGACTACTAAATTTTCATTTTGAGAGACTTCACTGTCTGAATTTGGCAGCTGGCGTATTCTTTGACGTGAATTAACTCTCTGCACTGTTGGTGAAGATTGCTCTGAGTTATTATCAATACAATTTAGTAAATCATCTGTGAATGACTCTGCAAAGTCTATGAACTGGGTATCCAGATCAGCATCTATTAAGAATAGAATAGAGAATTTACTTTACTTTGTGTTTTTGAAATAATGTATTAAATTACTTAAATAAAGAACTCCTGGAAAAAAAGACAAGTTTCCAATTTTTTTAAATTGTGTCATTCAAAACTGTTAAATTAGTAGGTGTTTTTTTAATTTTGAATAAGAAACTTTTTATGAAATCTCAGTTTCAAAAACGACAAGTACCACAATGCATTGCTGCTTCCATAAAAAAAAACAGTATTTACTTTACTTTCAAGGATTGTAGGGGAGGGAAAACTGTAATTTATTTACTATTGACTTTAATGGACAAGGAGGTAAATTTAAAAAACATGAGTCATGTTTACCTTGAGAGGTACCTGGTAGGTCAGAAGTGTCAATATCCAATAAGCCAATGACTGCCTCTGTAGTAAGTGTCCCTTCCACAAGATCATCCAGGGGTGTGTTTGGCTTGTCTTTTGGAGGTCCGCCACCAGTCTTCTTGGCCGTCTTCATTCGCGTCGCAATACTTTCTTTTGCGTGACTGCGCAAATCATACCACCTTTTCTGCAAATTTGTAATGTCCCTATGTGCCACTCCTACAGCGTTGACTTTGGCTTGGATTGCCAGCCACAGCTTCCTTTTCACTCCTTCTGGCACTTTGAGGGACATTTTGCCAAATAGTTGATCTTGCCTAGCTGTGACCTCCTCTATTAGAGTCTCCAACTCGAGGTCACTGAATTTGACCTTTCTTTTCCTAGTGTTACTATCCTCAGAAGCATTCACAGGATCCATTGCAGTGGAACAAAAAGACAGGCTCCTCCACCGCCAACAGCCACAGCTCCAACTGCCAGTACACTCTGAAGCATTTCAAATGGAGAATCAGGTGTACTTAATTGTTTTCCTGGCTCACTGGCAGCACCTTCATTGAGATGCATCATGTGTGCGTTATCGCAATTTGCGATAATGCAATATGCGAATTCGCTATTAAGAATTCGCATAATTTATGCGAATCGGTAGAAATTGCGATTTTTACCGAATCGCATAAATTATGCGAATTTGATGATGCATCCCATTTTGCGATTCCTTATTAGCGATTCTCTAAAAATCGCTAATAAGGAATCGCTAACACACACGATGATGCATGTGCCTGTTAGACCGCAAACTTTATTTCCAATTGAGAATTGGTAGCTTACCTGTTAGGGCTTTTACCAGTAAGTGGTCTGGGGGGACAAAGCTGGCTGTCCAGCATGTCCGGCGCTCTCTGAGACTGTTGGTCACTTATTATTCGAATGCCCAGCGTATGCGGCCCCACGACGAATGTGGCTACGCCCAATGTGCAGGTTGCTGGGCACGGACAGCGGCCTGGCTGCAGTTAGAATAATATGTACCTGTACAAATATGACTGTATATGTGGCAGTGGCAACATTTTTGGGGTGGGCATGGACCATCAGAAGTAATTTGTTAATAGATTAACTTTTTCCTGGTGACTATTAAATCCCTTATGATGTAATGCTAAATAATTCATTATGTAAATATATCAATGTTATACCTCCTAAATTTTTTAAAAGGGATAGAATTTGCTCAATTTTAAAATTCTATTTATTCGTTTTAACCTGTATTTTTTTATCTGGATTTTATGCTTTTATGATAATCGTCGAATAAAGCTTGTTTGAACTTGAACTTGAGTCATGAATGGCGATTTGTAACTCAAGTGCAGCACACATAGAAGTTTTAGCTCGTCATTTTTAACATGATTTTTCATGTGACGGAAGGGAGACCTTCCTGCACATAAACAACCACACATGGTGTTTTGCTGTGTCTATGTGTACTGCAAAATGCAGCACATATTGAAACAGCAAAAGCGAGGAGTAATAAAGCATTTCTCCTGGTTTCGCCTGTTTAAGACCAGGTTTTCCCTGGTCTGGATTTTGGCACTGCCCCATATTTATGCCACCCTTGTAAACATGGAGAAGGGTCAAAATCAATGGGTGTTCGGCGGAACTAAGTATAGTGTGGAATTGTGCCTTATTCACAAGGCAGCATTAACACCACCTTGTGAGTGAGGCAAAGCCCCTATCGCCACTGGAACGTCGATGAAAGTTATGTTGCTGTGGCGATAGGGGTTTGTAAATATGCCCCCTAGTATCACCTATCTGAGCTGCCTTTATGCAAAACCTGCAAATTGTTTCTCCATGCTCAGTCTTCAACAATGCAGCTCCTAAACCTATGTTCAACAGCATATGTGGTTGTGAGCGTTTTCTCACCCACCACAAAACTTTTCAAATTGGGTGCTTCTGTAATACTGTGAATTCAATATTTTGCCTAAGGTACTTTGTATGTGAATTTGTGGTAATCAGAAAGTTGAATGCCCACTAAACACAATAAGCACCAATAAAAACGTCACATGTATCAATTCCAAAAATAAGGCATTGATGTTTTTAATGGTTGATGCTAAAAGGAGCTTTTGAAGTGAATATTTTTACAATGAAATCAGACTATCAGTAAGCAAACATTTTAAGCAATAATAAAATCCTAATGCAATAATCAAGAGCAGCCGTGGTACCTAATTGAATAAGTGTTAAATAATTTAACATTTTGAAGAAACAAGGAGCAAGCTAGGAGGCTGTTGAGTCCCGGCATTGTGATCAGATATTGCTAACGCTTGGCAGAGCAGTGTCTAAGTATGGAGGAACACATATAGAATAAGGATGTTATCGCTTTGTGTGCCACAGCTCCAGTGGCCCTTCATCATTGATTTTTATCTAAGGGCATTAGAGCAGTTTGATTCGTTTTTATTCACATGATTCCATCATCTACTTTAGTCAATTAAAGAACACTCAACAAAGGGAAGACGCAGACACCCCTACTTGTTACCAACATTGTGTGGCACATGTGAGTCTAGCAGCCACAGTAGAGGAGGAGACAGATCCCCTTAACCATTTTGTTGCATCATTTTTCCGAATTGTTTTGGGAGACTTCTAATGGTATCTGTAAGCCTGAAGTAGGTGGTGGATCACCCTATACCAAAGAAACGTGTCACTTTCTGTTGAAAGTGCACCCAAAAACTACCAGGTTTGATTAGGAGAAAAGAATTTGGAAAAGTGTGGAACCAAGGACATCAACTCTAGTGTATATGTACTTGGCGTGCTTACTTGGTTTATTACGTTTGTGATGTCTCTATTTTGTCATATTCTCCAAAGTCGTTTTTAATCTATGTTTTTAATCAATGTGAATATTCAGAGTGTATTGACCATGCATATGTTGTTTTAAAACTCGCTTTTGTAATAATTCTTTTTATATTTTGAATCCCATATGGATCCTAAACAATAAAAACGATATTACAATTTTTATATGATTTTTTTGGTTTCTATCTGGTGTTGGTGACTTGGATAGTACATGTATGATATTAATGTGTATGAATGCCAGCAGTGTGGACTTGTATGCTTAAAAGGAGCCCAAAGGGATCTTACTTTTGACACAAGTGAATAATTGAAGTCATACATATTAATTAAATAACGAAATGGGTTTCTCCTGCCCCTGTTTTGTCAATAGAGCCAATAGTCTCAATGTTTTATTGAGATGCAAATATTTTACCATGTGGAATTAAAGAAAAGTCACCATTAGGTGATTTAATGTCTTACTACGCTCCAGCTGGCGTTCTATTATAACAGTGACGGCCAGGTGCAATTAACACAGGTGAGGCGACAGGCCCACTGACAAGCACTAATAAAAACCAGCAGTGCCTTTAGGTCCAAAGCCAAAGCTCAGAATCGTGGTCCATTTTCAACTGTGTTTATGACGGTTTACGATTGAGAGCTCTGGAGTTGAGACTGAAGGCACTGCTAGATTTTCAAAGTGCCTGCCAGTGAATTAAAGCAACTTTATATTTAAAAAAATAAAAACGATTTATATACCTGTTGCCTTGTGCTAGGTGCTCCTCTTTATCTCAGCAGCACAGGATCCCAGAGATCCTTCAAGCAACTCCCCTCAACCCACTAGATGCTTCTCCCAGGAGCTTGAGAGAAGCACCGAGATTGGCTGGTGTGCACTGGTGCGATGCGCCGGAAAGCACTGGGGTTCTGTGCTTGCTCTCCACCCACCTGTCCGAGACAGCTTGGGTTGGAGCGTTTAAAGTGCACATGTCAGGTTGGCCGTTGCAAGAAAGCCGGCCAAAGTGATGTGCACTTTAAACTAAGTGCTAAGTATTCCTTCCTGCTGCTTCTCCTCCCCCAGACTAGGCTGCTGCCAGCACAAAAAATAAAATGGTAATAAATGTTTTTATGACTATTTTATTTTTCAATGTTCCTGACCTCTACCAGAGTGGCGACGCTCTTCCGCTCAAATGGAGGCACAGTCGCTGTATTGTAATAACGTAGGAGTATTGTCTCTTTGTGAAAAGACAATTATTTATAACTGGTCTCAACAAATCCAATATAAACAGCCTGGTCGTACTATTCTAAAAAAATTAAAAAATCTTTTGAGACATTGTTGAACCAACCTAGAACAAGACAAAAAAATGGTAAAGCCACTTGATCAGGACCTAGGGCCAGATGTAGGTGGCCAATTACCAGTCGGTAACGGCCGAATTCGGCCGTTACCGACCGGTAATTGGATTTTGAGATGTAGGGGGAAGGAAACAGGCATTTTCTGTAATTTTACCGAATCGGTAAATATACCGGTCGGTAAAATTACCAAAAATGCATTGGCACACAAGCCTAAAACAGGGGTGCCAGAGGGTGTCAAAGTGACACCCCCTGCACCCTTGCTAAAATCGGTATTTACCGATTCTGTAATTACAGAATCGGTATTGCCCATTGATTCCTATGGGCTTCACAGCCCATAGGAATCCATAGGAAATACCGATTCGGTATTTCCAGATTTGGTAAATACCGAATCTTAACGATTCGGTATTTCCCCATCTGGAAATACCTACATCTCCCCCCTTCATATTTACCACTTCTTAAATACCGAATCGGTAAAATTCGGTATTTAAGAAGTGGTAAATATGAATTACCTACATCTGGCCCTTGGTTTGCTAATAACTCTGGTAGTGCTTATTTTCATCCAGTTGTGTTCTGAATATTAAATCCCATAGGATGTTTTGCTCTCTACTAAACAAAACCAGCAAACTGAATTACATCAAACTTGCAATTAATTTTGAACAAGGACCTAGGTTTGGTGTAGGTATGGGTGAAAAATGTGGTTGTCGGTTAAATAACCGAACAGCTGTCAGGCCTAACTTAGTGGCAATTTGTAAAGTATTTATGCAGCACACAAACAGTATCAAAGTGAGAACACAACACAAAAAGAATCTCACAACAATTAAAACAATTAGAAAATGTTTAAATAAATCATTTGACACCAAAATGACAAATATCCAATTAATAGAACTGGAAATATGCAAGTGAAAATAGTACCAGGTAACACAAAGCAGCACATGCGGTTATCAGGCCGTTTGAGACCAGGTGAAAGTCACAAGTTCAAGCTGACCACCATGGAGTAGGGCCAGATTGTCAAGCTGAAGGAGTTCCCTTCAAACTTCAGAGTGAGTGTTTCTTTTGCTGGGGAAGAGGTCATGAGGAGCAGGGAGAGTGTCGCAGATGGTTGTTGATCCAGCGCAAAGGGCAGGCCAAATGTCAAGGATGGTCATCGGAGGGGCGTGGCCTAGCCGCCAACTGTGATGGCTGCGTAGGCTGGTAGCTCCGCCATTGCCTGTCTTTTCTGCTATATCTGTGGCGGCGCCAAAGGAAATGTCCCCAAGGAGGTGAGTGAGGTGGGGGATTGCGGCAGCTGCAGCCCGGACCGCTCGCTGCCTGCGGAGCGGTGCCGTGTGGGGAGAGATGCTGCGTGGTCAGGCATGTGCCTGGATCTGAAGCCGGGGCCTTGCGTGCTGCTGCAGGCCGGGCCGCAACGTGAGCTGTGCCGCATCGGAGGAATTGCAGAGCTGTCGGCAGAAGGGACGGTAAGCAGCTGCGGGGGTGGGTCAGTGGCTCCCTAACCATCGAGGCTGTGTGCGGGCTACTACGATGGACTCTCAGTGTTGGAGGCCACGTGTGTGTCGGCGGACCGGTGCTCGCTGGAGCCCTAACCCGTGGATGTAATGGACGCACCTCCCCCCTGTGTTGAGTCCCTGGCTTCTAAATGAGGTTGCCCTGCATGCCATATGTATCCTTCCTGCGGGCCCTCCACCTAGGCCCCCATTGACGCCCTCCTCCTCTGCTGCCTGGAGCCAAGATCACTGGTGCCTTGCCCTGTGTTTGGGCCCGCGTGGATGCCCCTGCACATTCCATTATGGCACTGCGTCTAGCCTACTTGTGGCGCCTTTGCTTGTTTGGGGGTGCTACTTGCAGTGTCCCACGATCCGGACCTTCATTCTCCCCCCGCTGGTGGCTGCTCTGGGTGCTGCAAGGCTGCCTGCTGACTAGTTGCCCCGGGGGCTGCAGCCCTGACTGGCCCTTTTTTTCTACACATTTGAGGCTGCTGTGACAAGTGACTACCAATGGGGGCTGTTTCATTGCGCTGCTTTTAGCCACCTCACACTGTGCAGCCAGTATAGGGGGTATGAGTCATAAGGACCCCCGCCAGAGCACACTTCCCTTCAAAGCTTCTGGGATTAGCACGGCGGCGCAGTAGTCTATCATGGCAAAGGGCGGCGAGGTTCCTGCGACGTCAGCGGTGAGGATGGAGGGCCTTCTGGCTGAGCTGCGGGCAGGATTCAAGGCCGTGGACACCAGATTTGATGCCCTTGACCAGCGATGAGATGGGGCCCAGTTGGACAAACATGAGGGGCGTCTGACAGTGGCAGAAAGTAGGATCTCAGAGCTGGAGGATTGTGCGGCCCAAACGACCAAAAAGTATGAGAGGATGGAGAGGTTCCTTAAAACGGTAGCGATGAAGAATGAGGATTTGGAGGCCCGGGGGCACAGATATAATATCTGCATTACGTGAGTGGCCGAGTCGACCAACACGGGCAGGTTGGACCTTTTTGTTGAGAAACTCCTCACAGACCTCTTTGGCAGAGACTCATTCACCAATACTTTTGTCGTGGAACATGCACACGGCATCCAGGGGCCTCAACTGAATACGGGGTCTCCTCCATGCCCGATTATAGCACGCCTTTTGAATTTTAGGGACAGGGATGCTGGTCTGTGTTTGGCTAGAGATAAGGGGCAACTGAACTGTAAGAGTTCCACCATCTCCCTCTTCCCTGATTTCACAGCGATGGTGCAGGAGGCGCGCAGGAAATATGCGGGGGGTTAAGACTGCACTGTGGAAACTTGGCCTGCGCTACGGACTGCTGTACCCTGCGCGTCTAAAGGTGGATGTAGATGAACGGTCCCAGGTTTTCAACACCCTCCATGAAGCTCAGGAGTTTTGCCACCAATACTCCAACGCTGCGAAGAAGAATTCTGGTGCATCTCCATTGCACACTCAGGACATTCCAGGTTCAGGAGCGAGTGCTGACCTGTTTGGTACCGGTTAGCTCTGTGTGTTGTGCTCCTCTATTGTAATTGAAGACACTGCTCACCACGTTATGGTGTTTCTTGTTGCAGCTCCCCACAGTGGCACCTCGATGGCACCGTGGGCTGTGCCACCAAAGAGGTGCGTAGATGTTGATCTGTTATTCCATGGTATGGGGTTATGATGGGGTGTTGCCACCTCCCTTGTGCGGATGCACATTTGTTGGTTTTCTTGGGGGCTCAATGTTTGGGTTTTCAGTTTGCAGTCACATCTTGGAGTTGTGATGTTGGATTGGGTCTTTCCCCCCACGCTTGGTGGGGTGGATGGGTGGGGGGGTGACGTTTGGGACAGTTGGTCAAGTTTGTGTACTATATGTGGTACTGTGTACATTTTGTGGTTTAGCATGCCTATTGTGCGAATAGGAATGTCAATCAATCAATCAATCAATGACATTTATAAAGCGCGCTACATACCCGTAGGGTCTCAAGGCGCTGGGGGGGGGGGGAGGGGAAGCCGCTACTGCTCGAACAGCCAGGTCTTCAGCTTCTTCCTGAAGGAGAGGTGGTCTTGGGTCAGGCGCAGGTCGGTCGGGAGGGAGTTCCAGGTCTTGGCGGCCAGGTAGGAGAAGGACCTTCCTCCTGTGGTCGCTCTTCGGATGCGGGGGACGGCGGCGAGGGCGTGGTTGGCTGATCGGAGGTGGCGTTTGGGAGCGTAGAAGTTGACTCGGCTGTTGAGGTAGCTCGGGCCTTGGTCGTGTAGGGCTTTGTGTGCGTGGGTGAGGAGGCGGAAGGTGATTCTTTTGTTGACGGGGAGCCAGTGAAGGTCCCTCAGATGTCCGGAGATGTGGCTGGTTCGTGGGATGTCGAGGATGAGTCTGGCTGAGGCGTTCTGGATCCGCTGGAGTCTCTTCTGGAGCTTGGCGGTGGTGCCGGCGTAGAGGGCGTTGCCGTAGTCCAGTCGGCTGGTGACGAGGGCCTGGGTGACGGTCTTCCTGGTCTCGGTGGGGATCCACCAGAAGATCTTCCGTAGCATGCGTAGGATGTTGAAGCATGCCGAGGAGACGTTGTTGACTTGCCTGGTCATGGAGAGGGAGGAGTCCAGGGTGAAGCCCAGGTTGCGTGCATGGTCTGTCGGTTTGGGTGCGGTGCCCAGGGCGGGAGGCCACCAGGAGTCGTCCCAGGCGGAAGGAGAGGAGCCCAGGATGAGGACTTCCGTCTTGTCCGAGTTCAGTTTCAGGCGGCTGGTCGTCATCCACTCGGCAACCTCTTTCATCCCTTCGTGCAGGTTGGCTCTGGCGGCGGCGGGGTCGTTGGTCAAGGAGAGGATCAGCTGGGTGTCGTCGGCGTAGGAGATTATGTTGAGGTTGTGTTTGCGTACGATGGCCGCGAGGGGGCTCATGTAGACGTTGAAGAGGGTGGGGCTCAGAGATGATCCTTGGGGGACGCCGCAGATGACTTCGGAGGCCTCTGACTTGTACGGTGGTAGGCGGACTCTCTGTGTTCTCCCGTCGAGGAAGGAGATGATCCATTCCAGCGCCTTGTCCTGGATTCCGACGTAGCTGAGGCGCCGTACTAGGGTGCGGTGGCAGACCGTGTCGAAAGCCGCGGAGAGGTCCAGGAGGATGAGGGCCGCTGTTTCTCCGTTGTCCATCAGGGCTCGGATGTCATCGGTGGCGGCGATGAGGGCGGTCTCGGTGCTGTGGTTGGCTCTGAAGCCGGACTGTGAGGGGTCGAGGGATCCGTTCGTCTCGAGGAAGGCGGCCATCTGCTTGTTGACGGTCTTCTCGATGACTTTGGCTGGAAACGGGAGGAGCGAGATGGGGCGGTAATTCTTGAGGTCGGTGGGGTCCGCTGTTGGTTTCTTGAGCAGAGCGCTGAGTTCGGCGTGTTTCCAGCTTTCGGGGAAGATGGTGGTGTCGAAGGATGTGTTGATGATGTCTCGCAGGTGGGGTGCGATGACGGCGTCGGCCTTGTTGAAGACGTGGTGAGGGCAGGGGTCGGTCGGTGATCCGGAGTGGATGGAGTTCATCGTGCGGATGGTGTCTTCGGTGCTGATCGGGGTCCAGGCGTGGAGGGTGGTGGTGGGGGGAGGTTGTTCGGTCGTGGTGTGCGTAGGTTGGTTGTTGAAGCTGTTGTGTATATCCGCGATCTTGTTGTGGAAGTATGAAGCCAGGGAGTTGCAGAGGTCTTGTGATGGGGTGATGTCGTTGTTTCCTGCGCTGGGGTTGGAGAGCTCTTTGACGATGTTGAAGAGTTCCTTGCAGTTGTGTGCGTTGTTGTCCAACCGGTCCTTGAATGCTGTTTTCTTGGCGGCGCGGATCAGCTGGTGGTGTTTCCGGGTGGCAAGTTTGTAGGAGGTCCTGTTGTCCGGTGTCGGTTCCCTTTTCCAGACTTTCTCGAGGGCTCGGCAGTTCTTCTTGGAGCTCTTGCGTTCGTCGGTGAACCATGGGGCTTTCTTGCTGCCGGGTCTGCTGGGCGGGGTCCTCAGTGGGGCGAGTTCGTCCGCGCAGTTGCTGATGTCAATTATATTCTTTGCACTGGACTATGGCTAGTAATGTTCTGGCAGAAGCTGATGTGTCTCTGCTATCTTGGAATGTTCGTGGTCTTAACGCTCGCAAATGTAAGCTAGTGACTAATTATTTACAGCGCCACCAGGTGGATGTCGCCTTCCTGCAAGAGACCCACCTGTCTAAGACTGCTACCCCATTAGTTGCTGCTATCTGGGTATCCCATATACATTTTGCTGGTTATAGCTCCTATGCCCGAGGAGTGGCTGTGCTAATTCACAAAAGACTGCCCTTCCACGAGGAGGAGATATGCGGGGAAGAGGGCGGGAGATATGTGTTGGTTAAGGGCTGCATGCTGGAACTCTCCTTACTTTTTCTCAATGTCTATGCCCCGAACATAGAGGACCCTGAGTTATTTAACAATGTTTATTCACATATTCATTGCATGGGGGCAGATTATGTCTATTTGGGAGGTGATTTTAACTTGACACTTAAACCGGAGCTGGATAGTACTTCATCCACCACAGTCACTAAACGACGCACGCGGCACGCCCTGTGGGGTGTCCTCGAACAATTGGATCTTGTAGATGCCTGGCGCCACCACTCTGGCAGCGACTTAGGATACACACACTACTTTGCACCCCACGATAGTTGGACTCACATTGATAATTTGTGCCTCTCAACAGCCGCGTTACTATGGCTCAAGGATGTTAAGCATTTGCTGCGTACATTGTCCGACCATTCCCCAGTACTGGTACAGTTGCGTGTTCCTAGGGCTGGGGGGATGGAGTGCACTTGGCGGTTTCCAGACATGGCCCTGCGAGACTCTGTTTTTGCAACCGAATTGGGGAAGCTATTGTGGAATAGTTCCAACTGAACGTGGGTACCGATGACAGTAGGAGTATCTGTATCTCCATGCTGGTGTGTTCCAGTCACTTCACCTCACGCTTGCGCAGGTAGAGACCAAACTTCGGGACCTCGACGGTAGCTCATACGCACCGGACTCCTCTGATACTCTTAGGCGTGCTTCTCTGCTAGCCAAGTTCAATGAAGCAGCGGATAGAGAAGCCAATTTTCTGGGTAAATATTTCGTAGCTCATAGATACAGGGCTGGAGAACGGCCCGGGAGAACACTGGCATGGCTGATGCATTTCACTCGTAAACCCATGTACATAGCTGCATTGACTGGGGACTCTGGGGAGCAGATAACAGAAAACTTGGGGGTGTTGCGCGAGGTGCTAAAATATTATATGGAACTATACACCTCTATGACTGATTCGACCCTGGAGGACTGCCAGGAGTACCTCGACGAGATTTCGCTCTCCTGGTTGGGCAAGGTACAGCAGGAGTTCCTGGCTGCACCCTTTACAGAGGGAGAGGTTTCAGACGTCATTGATGCGCTGGATGCCACTAAGGCGCCTGGGTTGGACGGGTTTACAGGCTGTTTCTATAAAAAATATAAAGATCTGTTAGTCCCTCACCTTATTAATGTTTTCCAGGAGGCAGTAGATAAGGGGATGCTTCCACCCACTCTTAAAGAAGCGGTCATAATTTTAATACCCAAACCCGGTAAAAACCATCTGAAATGCTCCTCATACAGGCCCTTGTCACCACTGAACTTTGACAATAACATCTTTGCTAAAGCAATTGACATTAGACTTGCATTGATTATTGACCAACACATCTCCCTGGCGTAGTCGGGTTTTATTCCACACAAATCCATGGCCCTGAATACAAACACACTCTTAACCATTCTTAATAGGCTTGAACCGACATTACCGGCTGCAGCGGTGTTGTAGGATGCCGAACAGGCGTTCGATTCACTGGAATGGCCATTCCTAAATACCACCATGCGCACCCTGGGGATACCTGAACAGTTTTTTGGCGGTGATTACACTGTTGTACACCCAGCCAACGTCCTGCATCCTTCTCAATGGCATACGGACTAGGGCATTCCTTGTTTTTTCCCGCGGGACGCGGCAGGGATGCCCCATATCCCCCCTTTTTTTATACTGGCGCTAGACCCGCTCGTGTGCCATTTACAGAGTAAACACAGCCACCATGGCTTACAATTCAAGACGGGACCATTGTTGCTCACACTTTATGCCGACGACGACATATTATATGTGCGGCGCCCTGTTGACAATTTACAACCGCTGTTTGGCGAGGTTATTAGATATGGCACCTTGTCCGGTTTCACACATTAATTGGGGTAAATCAGAGGTGCTGCCGCTGACTGATGCGGTTTGCGCCAGAACCGGGGACTAGCCATTAACTTGGTGTGATGACTCGGTCAAGTATCTAGGTGTCCATATCCATAGGGACCTGGACCGTGTCTTGCAGTTGAACTATGGGCCAGCAGTCGAGAGGCTCGAAAGCAATGTAGAGCGGTGGTTGTGACTCCCCCTGTCCATGGCAGGCCGCATAGCCATAATAAAAATGGTGGTGTTGCCACAGTTTTTGTACTTTTTTACGAACATCCCAATCCCACTCTATAACATTTTTTTTCTAGACTGCACACTTTGCTTGGGAGGTTGGTGTGGGGTGGGAGACAGCCTTGAGTTGGATGGGACACTTTGGTGCTACCCTACGGGAGAGGTGGATTTGGTGTCCCCAACTTGCACATCTACTATTTGGTCGCCCAGGCCAGTTTTGCTCTGTACTGGTATAACACGGATATCCGGATCCCGTACTATCGGCCTGAGGTGGACTTGGCACTCCTGGATCCGCTTCATGCACTGTTGCCGCGCGTTTTCCCTCAGGATACGCATGTTATTCAAATGCTATCCACCACGAGCTGGGCTTGGCGCAAGCTGGCAAAGGTGACTGGCATGAGTGCCCTCTACTCTCACGCACTTCCCTTGGCTGGTAACAGCTGGATACCTATCCTGCAAGAAGGGCTAGTCAAATGTACACTATCTAAACTCCGGCTGCGTACCTTTGGGGACTTGTTTACTGGGGGGGCACATATTCTCGTGCACGGAGGATCCTCGGTTCCGGGAAGCCACGATTGTAGACCATTTTGTATTCATGCGTGCACAAAAGGCGCTCCGTGTTTGCATTGAGAGCTACCCATTGGCGCCCACTGAGTTTCCTCTCCTGACCGGAGTCATTAGCGGAGGTGATAGAATCCACTTGGTTGCTAGACTGTACAAAGGGGCGATAGGATTGCTACCAAGTAGAGACACGGCGGTAAGGGCTGCCTGGGAGGGCGATCTTGGACATCCCTTAACTGACCTTCAATGGCGGCGTTGCTGTGAACAAACACGGAGAGTATCCCCGAACCACCATCATAAATTGTTGCATTTCAAGTTTCTGTGGCGTCTATATTTCACCCCAGAAAACTACACCGCATTGACCCATCTCTGTTTGACGCCTGCCCGAAGTGTAAAGCCCCGCAGTCTGACTTTGCCCACATGACATGGACATGTCCCAAGTTGGAAGTTTATTGTTAGTGAGATATCTAAGATGGTTGAATTGGACATAGCAACGTCACCTTTCCTTGCCTTATTGGGGTATGTCCATGACCTCTCCAAGTACCGGCGTCATTTTGTAGCAATAGCACTCCTGCTAGCCAAACGTGAGGTGGCCATTAAGTGGGCGGGTAAAGCTAGCCCCACACTCCACACATGGTTGCACAGCATGACATATTGCAAAACCACCAGCGATACATATGCTCAATTGCAGCCGCCTGCCTCTGGACCGGTGGACATTTGGCAACCCTTGCTCACATACCTACAGCGTTCACTGGAGCCTAAAGACACACCTTCACAGACACCGCAGGCATCATAGGTTCAAGGGACATAATTGGTGCTGCATCCTGATGTTAACTATGATGCACGGCACCACTGTGTGTGTTGGTAGTTACTGCATGTTTATGGCACTGGTTATAAGGTCAAAATCGACAGTGTTGAAGTTGCTGCATTTTACAGGTTACCTGTTAGACATGCACTAGCCATTGGGAATAATCCTATTGTTTTTCTGTGCCTCTCATGCTCATGTTTTCACTTCTGTAGGTCATTACTTTGGAAAATGCAAATGAACAAAATAAAAAATGGCTGGTCATCGTTTTAGCGTGAAGATTCTGTTGGGCATCGTGGACGGTGGTTGCAGGAGCTTCATGTTGGGGGTCACCTCGAGTTGTTGATGCTGTAGCGTTAAGTGCAGGTCTCACACTGCCAGGCATTATTGGCGGTACTGTGGCATGAAAAATTGGGTTCACCAACTTTGCATTGGTGGGCAGTGCAGGCGGCAAGTTTTTGGCATAAACTGGTCCACTCTCATTTACAAAGACCCTAAAACTTCAAGATTTCTCCATTTCTTGGTGAGAAAGCTCAACAGATGCCACTCCAGGGGTCCAGGACCTGAGGTGCTCCTCTTGGAGTTTAGGCGCTCACTCCAGCAGAGGGCAAGTTGCAGGTCCTGGCAACAAGTCACCTAGACATTTTCAGAAAAGCCTCTGAAGCTTGTAAAGTTCCACTACCTCAGAACAAGAGGACAGCTGACTGACCTTTGGAGTCACTTCATCCTGGAATTAAGGATGCAAGTTCAGTCTTCCTTTTCAGCAAGCAGGGCAGCAGGCCACAGAGCAGCAGAGCAGTATGTCAACAAAGTGGCAGTCTTTCTGGCAGCAAAGCAGCACAGCAGTTTTTCTTCTGCAGCATCCACAGGTCCAAGATTGTACTGATGATTGGGTCTGAGGGTCCCATTTGTATATCTGATGCTCCCTTTGAAGTATGAGAAGTTTCTAGAGAATTTCCCTTGAAGTGTTGAATGTTTCCTGACTTCCCTGCACTGGCTCCAAGCTGGCAGCATGAACAATGCTGGATTGTCAAGTCCTATTTGTGAAGGCAGAGCACAGCTATTCAGTAGCAAGTAGGGCTGTGCCCAGACCTGCCCCTATCCTGCCAGTTGATGGCCCATGCAGCCCAGCTAATATCTCCATTCTGGGGCTTTCTGGGAGGATTAAATAAAGTCCAACTGCCTGACAACTTGGACCCCCAACCTCCCCGCCCCCTTCCGACATTGGAGTCCTATGAGAGCTCCACCCAATTTTCTCACACAGCTAACATACCATATTTCTTGGCACCAAAAGCAAACAAAACGCTTGACCTTCTGCTACCACCCTGTCCTCTTCCGACATCGGTCTCCGACGCTGACACCCAACTTTCCCCTCCCCCTTATACACTATACCCCATCCCACCTAATCCACCCAGAACCCCAATCTTCTCCACTTCTTGTCCTCCCCATCCACCTCTGGTGTCAGACTCCTATGTTATCCACAGCCAGACTACCCCCCATAACCTCAAACCTCACAACACCTCAACAGTCCCACACCTTCGACCTCCCAACACGACTGATACAGCATATGTCCCATCAACTAATACCGAACCCCTACATTACAAGACTATAGCTCCCCTCTACCCTAACACCAGCACATCCCTTGTCTCGGCATCCTTGCACTATATTGCTACTCCTTCCAAGTAATCACCCCGTCTCAGCCACCCCATGATAGGCCATGCTTTGCCACATGTCTCGACAACACAGGAACTTAATGATCAGGCATATCTCCCGAGCTCCCCCTGCTCTTATCTACCCTTTCCACTCCCACATTACAACCAGCCACCCCCTCTACTCAGCCAACTACATCCTCCAACATCCCGCCGGTCTCTGCATCACTACCCTATAATGATTCTCCTCACATGTATTCTCCCCACAACATCCACCCCCTCCGACGACTTAGGTTGGCACATGTCTCGACCTCACACTACTTAATCTAATCTTAGATTTGAGGAAATAATGTTGGCTCTACTCCATATTAAAAAGGAACTCCAATCTTTCAAGGATCTGATATCTAGTCAACCTTGGCGTAACTTTTCCCCAAGAGCCTTTAACCCGAACTACCGATCACCAAATAACTCACACCCCTAAACTCATTCCACCCAATTGGAATTCAGTTCCCCTCCACAATGCATTCTCTCGCCCTAAGTGAAGCATCAATCCATTCTCTGAGAGTGATCTGCTATCTCTTCTACACTCCTACGAACCCTCTCCCACTAATTGAATTACCTCTACTCAGTTGACCATTCCTACTATCCACCAAAACCCACTCAGAGTTGCCAGACATAACAATAGAGGGATCGTGGATAGCAACTTTAGAAGCATCCCTCTCACCCAAGATCCGTCCTGCTCCCTCCTTACTCCCCGTCTTAAATGCACACTCCTAAACTGTAGATCTGCTTCCAGACATGCTGCGGATATAGCTGAGCTCATCATCTCACAGGAGGTAGACCTGCTATTGTTAACCGAAACCTGGCTAACTGATTCCTCCACCCCACTGATGGACATTCTAGTTCCCCCGAACTACGACATCATCAGATTAGACAGGATCGGTGGAGGTATAGCCTGTATTCATCGTAGTGACATCACTGTAAATAGAGCCATAACCCCGCTCTTCCCGTCCTGCGAATACTTCTGCCTAGACGTTAGCAGCAACGGCAAACCAGCTTGCTCACTGCACATCATCTATCATCCACCAGGTGACAACCTCATATTTTCGGAACACCTCATGGATATGATTTCAACTAACAACGGTAGGCAAAATAACCAAATATTCCTTGGCGATTTCAATCTCCACTGGAGTGACAACAACAACGCAGTTGTCAATTGCCTCAAAAAGGTTCCTGCATGATCTAGCCCTTACTCAAACCTGCAATGGCCCTATACATAAGAAAAGATCAACCCTGGATCTAATAATCTCCAAAACTGACGTCATTCAGCTGGAATCGATACAACCCTGCGACTGGTCTGATCACCATATCATCACCTTCTTTATCAAGGAAACAGTAAAATTTAACTCAGTTCAGGCCACAAAACCAAAGATCTGGAGAAGAGATTTGAAACAACTCTACACAAACACACTACCTTTCTCAAGCTACAACCTTCTATTGCCACCTGCTGGTACTGCAGACGTGCAGGATCTCACCAACCACTACCTCAACTCAATGACCGCAATTATCAATGAAGTAGCCCCTCTTCAACTAAAGAGAGTCTCCACTAAAGACTCAAAACCTTGGTACAATAGCCTACTCAATGAATACAGACGCTCTCTCAGAGTTGCTGAACGTAACTGGAGATCAGTCCCGTTGACTATTCACCTCAAATTACTAAGGAAAAATAGAAATGCCCCCTACAAGAAGATCAAGAGCACCAAGGCAGATTTTCCAGACACCAACCAGGCCAAGCTAGAAATCACCCAAAAAAACTTTTTGAGCGAATCAAAACTCAATCAAAGGACGCACCTCAACAGTTACAAGACGCCACCCAATCGCAACCCAACTGTGAAAAATTCTCTGCCTTCTTTACTCAGAACGATTCATAAAGAGGGTGGTGATGGACAGAGTATCTGAATTAAGCAGAACACTCCTACCCAGTCAAAAGATCAGGGCTTGATCCATCACCGTTTTTTAGCTCACTGCACCATCCCAGCTCAGAACCTGGCTACATGCAAATTAGTCTGACCCTGGCCCAGTGCATCATGGGAACAGGGCAGACCAAACTACCAAGCCAATTCTTTACTGGAAAGGAAACAAGCTTCCGGGGACCGGTTTCTGGCATTACAGCCGTCTTCGGCCCGGCTTGCTTGAATCCTGATGGTGCAGTGAGCAAGGGACTCACATCTGAGCATACCCTTCCACACTTGTGGTGGCCAAAACGATTCATAAAGAGGGTGGTGATGGACAGAGTATCTGAATTAAGCAGAACACTCCTACCCAGTCAAAAGATCAGGGCTTGATCCATCACCGTTTTTTAGCTCACTGCACCATCCCAGCTCAGAACCTGGCTACATGCAAATTAGTCTGACCCTGGCCCAGTGCATCATGGGAACAGGGCAGACCAAACTACCAAGCCAATTCTTTACTGGAAAGGAAACAAGCTTCCGGGGACCGGTTTCTGGCATTACAGCCGTCTTCGGCCCGGCTTGCTTGAATCCTGATGGTGCAGTGAGCAAGGGACTCACATCTGAGCATACCCTTCCACACTTGTGGTGGCCAAAACGATTCATAAAGAGGGTGGTGATGGACAGAGTATCTGAATTAAGCAGAACACTCCTACCCAGTCAAAAGATCAGGGCTTGATCCATCACCGTTTTTTAGCTCACTGCACCATCCCAGCTCAGAACCTGGCTACATGCAAATTAGTCTGACCCTGGCCCAGTGCATCATGGGAACAGGGCAGACCAAACTACCAAGCCAATTCTTTACTGGAAAGGAAACAAGCTTCCGGGGACCGGTTTCTGGCATTACAGCCGTCTTCGGCCCGGCTTGCTTGAATCCTGATGGTGCAGTGAGCAAGGGACTCACATCTGAGCATACCCTTCCACACTTGTGGTGGCCAAAACGATTCATAAAGAGGGTGGTGATGGACAGAGTATCTGAATTAAGCAGAACACTCCTACCCAGTCAAAAGATCAGGGCTTGATCCATCACCGTTTTTTAGCTCACTGCACCATCCCAGCTCAGAACCTGGCTACATGCAAATTAGTCTGACCCTGGCCCAGTGCATCATGGGAACAGGGCAGACCAAACTACCAAGCCAATTCTTTACTGGAAAGGAAACAAGCTTCCGGGGACCGGTTTCTGGCAAGCCGGGCCGAAGACGGCTGTAATGCCAGAAACCGGTCCCCGGAAGCTTGTTTCCTTCCCAGTGTAAGAATTGGCTTTTGTAGTTTGGTTTGCCCTGTTCCCATCATGCACTGGGACAGGAACAGACTAATTTGCATACAGCCAGGTTCTGAAACTGGGATGGTGCAATGAGCTAAAAAACGGTGTTGGATCTAGCCCTGATCTCTTGACTGGGTGAGAGTATTCTGCTTAATTCAGAGACTCTGTCCCTCACCACCCCTTGTTGTATATAATTTTGTCCACCCTAAGCGTGGAAGGGTATACTCAGACATGAGTCCCTTGCTCATTGCACCATCAGGATTCAAGCAAGCCGGGCCGAAGACGGCTGTAATGCCAGAAACCGGTCCCCGGAAGCTTGTTTCCTTCCCAGTGTAAGAATTGGCTTTTGTAGTTTGGTTTGCCCTGTTCCCATCATGCACTGGGACAGGAACAGACTAATTTGCATACAGCCAGGTTCTGAAACTGGGATGGTGCAATGAGCTAAAAAACGGTGTTGGATCTAGCCCTGATCTCTTGACTGGGTGAGAGTATTCTGCTTAATTCAGAGACTCTGTCCCTCACCACCCCTTGTTGTATATAATTTTGTCCACCCTAAGCGTGGAAGGGTATACTCAGACATGAGTCCCTTGCTCATTGCACCATCAGGATTCAAGCAAGCCGGGCCGAAGATGGCTGTAATGCCAGAAACCGGTCCCCGGAAGCTTGTTTCCTTCCCAGTGTAAGAATTGGCTTTTGTAGTTTGGTTTGCCCTGTTCCCATCATGCACTGGGACAGGAACAGACTAATTTGCATACAGCCAGGTTCTGAAACTGGGATGGTGCAATGAGCTAAAAAACGGTGTTGGATCTAGCCCTGATCTCTTGACTGGGTGAGAGTATTCTGCTTAATTCAGAGACTCTGTCCCTTGTTGTATATAATTTTGTCCAGCCTAAGCGTGGAAGGGTATACTCAGACATGAGTCCCTTGCTCATTGCACCATCAGGATTCAAGCAAGCCGGGCCGAAGACGGCTGTAATGCCAGAAACTGGTCCCCGGAAGCTTGTTTCCTTCCCAGTGTAAGAATTGGCTTTTGTAGTTTGGTTTGCCCTGTTCCCATCATGCACTGGGACAGGAACAGACTAATTTGCATACAGCCAGGTTCTGAAACTGGGATGGTGCAATGAGCTAAAAAACAGTGTTGGATCTAGCCCTGATCTCTTGACTGGGTGAGAGTATTCTGCTTAATTCAGAGACTCTGTCCCTCACCACCCCTTGTTGTATATTCTTTACTCAGAAGACCCACAACATCGAGAAGGATCTCTTAAAGGACCGATTACTATATTATGTGCCACATTCACAAACCTCCCGGTCACCACCAACTTTGACACACCAAATCCCTTCAAAGTGTGACCTTAAGAACGAAGCCGCCTGGTCGTCCTTTGACACCTATTCGGAAGAGGCTTTGGGTAAGATTCTCAATGCCTTGAAACCTTCTAAAAACGTGGCTATTTGATCAATAATCACATCCGTCTTTAAGGCAGATCTCAGCAAATACTTAGCGCCAAGATGCCCACGGGCCTTCGCTGCGCTTAACAAGTGTTTAAATAAATAAATACATAAATAAATAAATAACCACCTCATCGATCCGCTCCCCGCTAACGCTGTTAAAGACCTAACCCCATGGCTGCTTCTGCTATGGACCAAAATCATCAACAGTTCACTCCAACAAGGTTGCTTTCCGGACACCCTCAAAGTCGGTCAGGTCTCACCCATCCTAAAGAAACCAACAGCTGACCCCACAGATCTTAACAACTATCGCCCTATATCCAATATCCCTACCCTGGCCAAACTGCTTAAAAAATGTGTGCACCACCAACTAAATAAACATATCGTTCACTTTGACCTTCTTATCAACTATCAATCAGGCTTCAGAGCAGGGCACAGCACGGAATCAGCCATGACTCACATTATTGATGATGCGCTTCAAATCCTGGACCAGAACAGATCATGCCTACTGGTCCTTCTGGACCTGTCTTCAGCTTTTGATATGGTCAAATATGAGAGTCTGCTTGATCTTCTCAGACTTAGGATTGGTCTATCAGGATCAGTGCTAAACTGGTTTACCTCCTTTCTACATAACCGAACACAACAATTCAAGATCAACAACAATCTTTCCAACCCAGTACCAGTAAGGCTGGGCATCCCGCAAGGGTCCTCACTATCCCCGACACTGTTTAACCTGTTCATGGAGCCACTCACTGAAATTCTACAAGCGGATAACATGCAATATCATATGTACGCTGATGATACACAACTTTATCTAAAGATTAATACCTTAGAAGACATTAAACAGCTTTACTCCACACTCATGAACACCCAAACATGGTTGGCAAAAAATCATCTCAGACTGAACGCTCTAAAGACCGAATTCCTCCTTATAGCCCCCCCGCTAAAATCCCATTGATGCAAGACTTAATCCAACATCTCACTGCACTCAACGTTCAACCAACTATTGTGGACTCAGCAAAATGCTTGGGAATAACTCTGGACAGCAGTCTCACTATGCAGAAACACGTTAGCAACGCTCCAAAAGGAGCGAGCAAACTTCCAGATAAACATTCTAGGAAGTTGAAGCCATTCTTGCCAGTCAACGACTTCAAACAGGCTGTACAAGCGCTAGTTATCCGTCGTGTGGATTATGGTAGTGTCTCTTTATGCGGCCTTTCAAAAGCGACTACAGCCCCCTTAGAGCCTCAATAAACTCTGCAGAAAGACTCATCACTGGCTCAAAAAGAAGTTCCCACATCTCCCCTAACCTAAAATCCTTGAACTGGCTCCCGTTTGAAGCAAGAATTCATCTACAAATAGCTTGCATGACACATAAGGCCTTACACCAAAAGGCACCCAATTACCTCACACAGAAATTGACAATCTCTGGTGGCTCAAGGTCCTCTAGGGGTGCAGATAACCTACTACTGAAACCTCAAAGATTCAATAAAAAGAAAACATACAAACGATCCTTCTCTGGGATGGCGTCTAGGGTTTGGAATACTCTTCCCCATTAAACCAGACTGAATTCTTCTACCGTATCTTTCAAAAAGGCAGTAAAAGTGATTCTCATGGAAAAATTTACTTGACCACTCTATCCTGCCCTAAACCTTTTTCAACCGAGACGCGCCTGTTATGTTCTTTGACAACTTTTCTGTGTTTTTGTCCTGTGATCCCATGCTTCTTTACTTTACGACTTTCTCGTGTGTATTTGTATATTTATGCCATGTTTGTTCTTTCCCCCATATTACTGCATGTATAATGTGTCATGCTATTCATTATGTATAATCAGCTTTGATCATTGTAAAGTGCTCTGATATCCGCAAGTCACCTAATAGTTTAGGGCAAGAAATGGCAACTTTCTAAAAGTAGATATTTCAAACAAATTGTAACTTAAAATCTGACTTTACCATTAACGATTATTTTTAATTGCAAATTCTAAGACATCGACGTGCAAATGCTTAACTGTTCCCAATAAAAAATTATCACTTATTAAATGTAATAGGGCAACCCAATGTTATCCTATAGGACTTGTAGGCTTCACAGTTGTGAAGAACGAATTTAGGACTTTTTCTCTACCAGGACATGTAAAACTTAAAAGTACATGCCCAACTTTTTAATTACAATGCATACTGCCCTATGGGCTACCTAGTCTGCGCTTATCTATATACTTGGAAGAATTTTCAAGAAAAATGTTCTGAGAAGGTAAAGTTCAGGGCAAGACTGCAGGTGGTGCCGGAGGAGGGATCGTCATAGTTGGTGAGTCTGTGGATGGCGTTGCGGTGAACTTTTCTACATTTTGCCTTGGTCACTTTTTGGAAATTGAAAATCTCCGGTTGGACTAGTCAGGAGGCTGTAGCCAAAGACAGTTCAAGGAGGTCGGCTGCCCCAACTTATGGCGTGTCTGGACTGGATAGCACAATATGTGCTGCAGACCCACTAGTAGCATTTAATTTACAGGTCCTGTAGGGTATACCACTCTACAAGAGACTTATAAGTAAATTAAATATGCTAATCAGGTGTCAACCAATGTCAATATGTTTAGGGGGATGCGCAAAAGCAGTTTAGCACTGGTTAGCAGTGGTACAGTGCACAGAATATTAAGGACAACAGAAATAAATTCTGAAATTAAGCAGAGGGTACAGGCAAAAGGTTTGGTATGAACCCGCAGAGAGGGCCAGGTCCAACAATGACAAAGCAAAGCATAATCATCTCCTTAGAAGTAAATGTTCTCCTCCTTAAAGTTTCAAAAACAACATGCAATTTGACAGTAGGAGACATAGACAATTGGTCAAAGAGCATAATAACACACCTATTTTAGGTACATTTTAATGCCCAAACCATCTAAAGTGAGTCTGCCAGGATGTAAAGTGCCATAGAAATGGTGCGGTGGAATATAGACATGTATGTTTGAGGTAACTTTAGTAGTCTCTAGATCTTTTCACAAGGAAAGTTAGTTAATATTAAATCTGGTGTTATTCATGTATTATCCTTTGTCCTGAAGTTAGACAGTAGAATCTTTGTTTCAGATTTCAGTTTTTTCTTACTTTCTGTATTTCTACAAGTAGGCTGGTTCTTCCCCTAGTGCTTTTCTCTCTTTCGTGGTTCAAAGTTTATTTCTGGAGGGGAGTCTGAGTGTACTATCGTAACATATGGGTGTTCAATGATATTTTGACTCTAATTGTGGCTTATAAGGTGCGCCTATAAACTAAAGCAAAGGCGCTTGTCTAACTTCTTGCACCAGGAAAGAGTCAGGTATGAAGGGTGGCCTTGAGTGTGGATGTGGCTGATTGCGAAAGGGCAGCTGTGTGGATTTGAAAGCACTCGATCAGTCAAGGTTGACACCCTTGCTAGTATCAATTCAAGAGGGCTAAAACAAAAATGGCAGATTCTTGGTTGCAAAGGGTCAAAACTCTGAAATAGTATTCTATAGGCCATAGGCATAGTTAACAATAATAATTTTCAGGTAAATACTAAAAACAGAACTGCTTAGGTAATGATAGAACAACATTGGGATGCCTACTATCCTCACCAACATCCCCATTACTAACGCAGAAACCCCCCACTATTCCTGTTGCATAGAATGTGATAACTTGCTAGAGAACAGTATTCTTGCCTCCTACCCCTAAACATACCAGTTACACCTTAGACAAGAGTATAGCACTGACCCCTTACTAAGTGCAACTTACACACCTAATTGGGACCACCACTACCGGTGAAACAGGTTTTTAAAAGGTAGCTTTCCACCACACATCAAAAATCAACTGTTAACAATGAACTAGATTTATATAAATGTTCTTTTACTCACGAATTGTAAGCGACTTTCTATCATTTCTCTGGGTGAAATTGGAAACGTACTAGTTAATTCACAATTAGGGCATCTGAAAGGAAAAAAACAACTTTACCTTCAAAATGCATAACAACATATTGTAGATGTTCAGTGTGGGGATCTATTTTCTTTAACCTTTAGCATGTATTTGCTATGTACATTAAGCATCCATCACAGTGGCTTACAAGGCACACTACGGGTGATTTAGCTAATGTATTCAGCAACTTTTTCACAATAGTAGAGCACTTTTCCCTGACTTGTGTTACTGAGGAGTTTCAAATTATTGCGCATCCGGATAAACATATTCATATGTTTTGCGCCTCCTTGCCTAACTGAAGCATTTTTAACCTCAAACCTCTTTTGTTTTTTACTTGTTTACCGCTTTGTTCATTCCCAAGTTTCTGTTTGTCTGAATTTTGCAGTTTTAATATGTCAACAGTACTATTTAAAGCTCTCTGTTCCATTCTGAAAATCGGTACTTGCACTCAACAGAGAAATGAAATTCAAATGTCAACCTTTTTGGGGTTTTTCAGAAATGCTTTCTCTTTCTAATTTAATAAATTCGAACAAATTGAACTGTACATTGATTTTCCAATCCTTACTCGCAATCTTTTATATCCTGCAATAACTGTCAAGAATGGTTTGCCAGTGATTGAAGGTACATAAACAGGCTGAAGTTAAAATAATTTTTAAACAGGCAAAATGCTAAAGGTTTAGGGCATGATTCACAATATTGCATACTCACCTAAGCCCCATCCAGTTTAAAAATACCATACCTTATGATGATAATGGTAGATCCTCATTGTGAGACACTTAGGGGCATATGTACAAGCCCCTATTGCCATAACAACGTCACTTTTTCAGATGTTGTGGTGGTGATAGCGGCTTAGCCTTATTTACATGGCAGCGTTAAGCCACTTAACGTGGCTTAACGCTGCCTTGTAAATAAGGCCCACTTTCACATGTTGTTTAGCGTGAAAGGGGTGGGCAGTGGGTATTGAGTTGGGTATGCCAGCGCAACACCCATTGATTTTGGCACTGACCCTATGTACAATAGCCGAGTACATAGTAGACAGCGCCAAAATTAAGACCAGGGAAAACCTGGTCTTAAGTTGGTGCATTATTTCTCCTCGTTTTTGCTTTTTCCATGTGTGCTGCCTTGCGCAGCACACATCTATAGACAAACTTCCATGGATTGTTTATGTACAGGAATGTCCCCCTTCCTGTACATAAACAATCTGTAAAAAAATGCCATTTCGTGACTTTCATGTGTGCTGCATGAAGCAGCACACATAAAAGTGACAACACAGCATTTTAGGATTGTTTATGTATAGGAAGGGACACCTTCCTACACATAAACAAACCTCCTCTGCACGCAGACACCCTTGCACTATGGGGGGAAACGCAAGGCTGCATCACATCCTTGTAAATATGGTGCAGCCTTTCGTTTTTGAAGTGGCAGAGTGAGGCTTTAAGCCTTGACGGCTAACGCCTCACTCTGCTACTTCCTCGAACATATGCCCCTTAGTTTCATGATCAAACTGTCTTCCCGAGATGGTGGATTTTCTGAAGAACACTGTCCCTGATGTATAATCAAGCAGGTTGCAAACTGTGGGTGCAAACTGTGCATTGACATTTGTGTACTGCTTTTCCTTTTGTGATAAAACCTATGTACCAATAGGTCATGCCACAAAAGTGAAATCACAAGGGGTTAAACACAGTTGCGGCTACTGCCACTATGGAGTGGCGGGGCGGAAGGGAAGCAAGAACGTCATACTGGGAGGGGTGGAGTGGGGGGTTGAATAAAAAAATATATAACAAATTGCCTGCTTTGGTGCTCTACTGTTCTGCAGCCCTCTGCAGTCCCTGGGACAACAGACTCCCAAGCCCTGAGTAGGCTGGTTTTACTTTCCGATCAGGCACAGGAAGTCTGTGCTTTTCTATAACCTGGCAGTAGAATACAACTGGCTTAGAGAAACCTAAGTGCGCATGTCTTTTTGGCCGCCCTAGGACGGCCAGCGAAACAGACATGTGCGCTTAGAAGTGCACAACATTCCTTCTCCCTCCCACGGCTCAGGCCCGCCCCTTCCTACATGCGCTAGCGCAAAGTCAGCAGCAAAAAAATAAAACAATAGTAAAATATTGTTTTATTTTTCAGCTGCTGGCTCTGAGCCAGAGGGGCAACGCTCCTCCGCCATTGCAATGCAGCCGCCGCTGGTCAGAGAGCAACATCCCAAATGCATAGTGATTAGTCAAGTTCCCTGTTTGTGGCCCTTGTGATTATGAACACATGGTCGGTGGCCTGCAAGGAATGACAGACCACCATTCCTGCTATTCCACTCCCAAATGGGAAGCTTTTTTTTAAAGCTTCCCATGTTTCTTAATGAAACAGGTGCTGCTTCAAAAATTAAACTGTTTCCATCACAGTTTGATGCTGGGTAGAGCATGTAGTGGTTCCCTTAGAACATTGTGTACTTTCACTGTGGCAACTGACAAAATGTACAAAGTAAACCTGTCCACCGGCAACAGATTCCCCTTTGCGAATGAGTTACCATTTCCTTCCAGGTGTTACACATTTTCAATGTTTTATAAACACAATTGCGGAGGCAAACCTGTAATACCTACCACTGCGAATCAGTAATAAAGGACGTCCCTTTCACTGCCCCTCGTAACTGCAATTCTGAATGAGATATCTAGACAACTATTATGCAACTGGTGTGAAAGTCTTTTTTATTAATTCGAAAATAATGTATGTTTTCATGTGATTTATTTAGCATAACTAGGCCATGCATTGAATTTACTGGGCATTTTCCTGCTTGCACTTGCATCCATTTTAAAGTTACTGCAGAAAATGTGACTTTTAAAATTGCATGAATACGTTTCTTATGTGCATTTTTCTCTTCTGTGTTTTTCCTTTTCATAAAAAAACTCGAAAATGTATTCATTTTATGGTGGTGTCTTCATGTACTGAACAAAATGTGTTTCACTGTGTCCCTTAGGAAGAAGTGATGTTGTAGCATGTTGCAATATTCTAGGATACCGCTGCTAAAGCCACAGGTGGACTGTACGTCATTCATTTTCTAAAATGACTTTGCTTAGTTTGCTTCAATAGTGCAATGTTATTTTCTTTGCTTGGACAGTAAGGGGTATTTACAATCTTTGCAGGATTTGGGCATTTGATAAAGTAGCTTATTCTATGTAGCACAATGTTTACATCATGTATCTTTGTTAGTGCAGCCATATGATATCAATTCACACTATCATATGTTGAGTGTGTTCACTTCTGTAGGAAAGTAGGATCCTTCTGCATGGTTACCCCCACGTTTTGCCTGGTGATAAGCTGTGTTTTGACTAGTCTGACTGGGATCCTGCTAATCTAGATCCCAGTCCATCTGCTTTCTCCCTATATTGTTGTGTTCAATATTTAGGTACACCCCAAATTGGATACTGGGTCAACCTTTTCAGTTCTTAGTATATGATACCCATGTACCCCGGGCATAGGTACCCCAGAGGTCTCCCATGGGCTGCAGCATGTATTATGCCACCCATGAGAGACCATTAAAAATGGGACTACAGGCCTGCCATTGCAGCCTGTGTAAGCTGGTGCATGCACCACTTACTAAAGATATAGGTTTACTATATTTAAGGGTCACTGCACTTAAAACCTATAGGTCACCCCTATAGCAGGCCTTTACAATCCTGCGGGCAGGGTGCTTGGTTCTAAGTGAGAGGGTGCCCCTGCATGAGCAGGACACCCTTGCAGCCTACGGAGTCAATTCTCCCGGTTTATCAGTGAAGCAGCCATATACTATATAGAGGGGCATTTCGTGACTGCACGATGACCATCTCAAAAATGGCTGCAACAAATCCTATCATGTTTGGTATCAAACATTTTGAAATCATACCCCCACACCGTGACTGGTGTGGGAGGAATGATTCCATTAGGCTCTCGGTGTTTCCGATACCAGCCTTCTAGTCCCAAACAGCACAAAATGGTTGCTGCGGACCAGAGACACATTTCTGTCCTCTTGCTGCTGAGCCAAGCTTGAGCAGGGGAAGGCAGGACAATAGGTATCCTGTCACAGGGGGGTGTGACCACCTCCAAGAAAGGACTTGGTGTATTGGGGCTGGGGGGGGGTGTGCTTGCCAGGGCCTGAAAGTCTGCATGAAGGGCCTATTTGGGGTCCCTGTGCACAGTCCTGTTCAAATCAGTCCTGGGAGCTGTTGGCTCCCCCTCTGGCTTGAAACTGAACAAAGGATATGGGAGTAACCTCTCTCCTGTCCAGACCCTCCTGAGGATTCCAACGGGTTCAACAACACAGGTGGTGGTTATCTACATTTCTGGAAGCCAGAGCTGCCCTCTCCCCAAGTCTAAGGTCAGAATCCCTTGTGGGGGCTGCATTAACCGAACCCCTGTGCAACTCGTACATTTGCAAGTGCATATGCTTGTTGGCAACTCTACGACAAGTGCATTGGGCTTTCAGTAGCCCCAACCTGTAGCAACGTCTTCCACCAAGACCTTCAGCCACACCACCTTGTGGCCACCGTGCCCTGCTCCTTTTGGTGAGCTGTGCAAGGTCCTCTTGCAATCCCTGTACCTCCGGCCTGTGGGTCCAATTGAGGGTCATCTTTGTTTTCCTTGGGCTCCCCTGAGTGCTCGGAGCCTTCCCTGACTCCCCTGCTTGTGGTGAGACTCCTGGACCTTGCTGGTCCCAACTGTGCACCTTCTTGACCTCCTGCGTGGGTTGCCTTTGCCAAGTCTTGTTGGTGCTCCAGCTGGACTCCGACCCCTCAGCAATCGACAGCCGTCATGGCACAGCTCGTATGCGGTTCCTGCTCATCCTCAGTATCGTCTGGTCCTTGCAGCTGCAGAGTCAAGGCCAACGCCATCTTACCTGAAGCACCCGACATCAGAGGGCATCCATCTTCCAATTCTCCTGGTCACTCCTGAATGACATAGACATTGTCCCCTCTGCTTTCACGTACTCCTCCATCAGAATCGATGTTTGGATTCCTCTGGACACTTTCTCCTCTTCAGCAGCGGCGCTTTCCTGAGGTCCTTCATTGGGTTAGACTGCGGTTTCCGACTCCACTTCACACCTATGCACCTGGCTCCCCTGCGAAAGATAACTTGGGTACCATGGTATCCACGGGTGGGGTGGGTCTCCAACCTTTGTCTTGCGTGGGGTTTCTTCAGGGTCTACTGGGAAGGGTCCCTAATCTTTAAAATTCCAATCGGCACTTACACATAGACTTGTACGGAGCACAACTTTGTGTTTCCTTGGTGCACACGCTATCAGTGGAGTCCCTATCTACTTACCTCAGGTGGTTCCGTGGGTTCCCAGCCATTTTAAATCCTCTCAACATTGTGCTGTCTGAAGTTGTGGTTCTTGTACAACTTTCTTAGTATATGGTTTGGTCCCCTCCAGGGGCCCACTGTGTATTAGTGCTATTTACTATGATTTCTTTCACAAAGTATTGTGTGCTTTGTGTCTATCTCCATGTAGGAGATACTGTAACGTACTAGATAGCGTTAAATAATAAATACATATTTTTATAAATACTTTGGGTGGTTCTTTTTCATTTAATCTACACTATAAGATTGCATTCCGGTAAAACAAGCTTTTTTTCCACTCCTTCAAGACTAAGCCTGAAGCCAGCTCTCCACAGCTACCACTTGGATAGCTTTCTAAGGTTGTCTGAGACGTCTTAAATCACCATAAGGGTTGTCTGGACTGGTGCAAGGTGCCCACTTACATTAGTGGGCATCATATAACAGGCCAGCTTCTCAAAACTTCTCTGAACTATAAATTGTGCCCTTTCGGGGATGTGTGCCAGACTTCTCTAGGACTTTTGCTTTGACTTGCCAGAGTCTTGAAGACCTTTTGCTCATTTCTACAAAGGAAGATTCTGTGATAGTATCTTTATTTGATTTATGCTTAAGGACTTTTCCTTGTTATCATGCCAGACAGTACCCAAGTCAGACCATAATCTGACTTTATAATTAGACTCTGCTTTGGAGCAGAGTGGTCTCCATGGTAGTTTGTTTATTTATCTCTCTCTTTCGGAGGCAGATTAGATGTCTGTCTTTGTGCTGATTATACTTATTTGACTTATAAAACTGAGTAGATTTGTGCTAGTTCATTACTGAACCATATTTTGTGATGGCTAAGTCCCTTATGGTATGATCTCTCACAGTTAGCTTTATTTTTAAGCAGTGTTGATGCTGATTTGACTCTGACAAACTAGCTATCTTTTGCCTTCTGTAATGATTCTTAATTTTGAATAAACTCACTCGCACATTCCTCCCTGCAGCCATCGGACTCACCTTCCCACAGTTGGACTTCCGCTTCGCCTCTGCTTCCTGGCTCCCGACTCCTGACTCCCCCCGCCGCTGCAGCCTCTCTCCATCCCGTCGCGGCCGCTGTGAGGGGGAGGGGGAGATGACAGACCACAACTTCCAGGGTCCTTAGCGGCAGGAAGCCGCTCCTGCCTAATCAGGCGCCTGGAGGCGCATAAAAATCGCGGACAGCCCCGGGGGAGCGGGCTCACTCGCACATTCCTCCCTGCAGCCATCAGACTCACCTTCCCACAGTTGGACTTCCGCTTTGCCTCTGCTTCCTGGCTCGTGACTCCCCCCGCCGCCGCAGCCTCTCTCCATCCCGGCGCGGCCACTGTGAGGGTGAGGGGGAGACGAAAGACCACAACTTCCAGGGTCCTTAGCGGCAGGAAGCCGCTCCTGCCTTATCAGGCGTCTGGAGGTGCATACAAATCGCTGACAGCCCCCCTGTCGCGGGACGCACGCGGGCAAGCCAGGTTAAGCCCGGGACAAGGGCAGGGCCGTCCTAGGCCGTCACAGGCCGGAGAAGGCTGGGCTGGGCCACCCCCTAACATGTCAGGCAAGACTTGTATTAAGGAATTGGGACCTATTTCATTTTATTTTTTGTATGTTTTACATCTAGGTGGAGCACACGTATTGGGGAAACACAACCAGCTAAAAATAAAAAAGGGCTAAAATTAAGACATAAACATCAAACATGGCCTTGTCGTGAGGCAATGGGAGAAAAGCCTCACAGATCCAAATAGGCAGTAGTGTAACAGGTATGCTTGACAACTTTATTACTAGAGCAACAGTGGTACTAGAGCGTGAGATTGTGCTCCCTGAAAAACGACTATCGCTGGATCTCTTATGCTCCAAACGGTCTTCGTCGGGCAAAATCCAAAATGCCATCACACCAGAAAAATCCACCACGATAAGAACTAGTGGGACTAGCTCGAGAAGTCCAAGTTTAGGTCAGGGAAGTTACAATACTGCTTCTTCCTCGCTCATCACCTTAGATAGTACAGTATCAACCGATGTAACCCTTCCAATTGTTATAACCCCAAAAAGGGGGGCTGTGCTGGAAAATGCGAAAGTATTAGAGAATTCCAAGAAGCAAGTAGGAAAAATGAAGAGGGTTGGGGACAGACAAACTGGTAGCAAGCCAAAAATTGCAAAAAAAATTAACAAGCCGGTAAAAATAGTCCCTAGAAATGATAAACCATCTGACAATATACCTTTGGTTCAACCAACTGACCAACACATAAATATTTTGAGCGGTGCCCCAAAAGGCTCCTTATGTTCCATGCAATATTCTAGTGATCCATCAGGTTTCATAGCTCAAGTGGAACAATTGCTAAAATCGCTTGTGCTCCCACTGATAGAAAGAATGAAGGTCATATATCAGAACCTGGATAAAATTCAACGGAAAATCGCAGAGAACACACTCCTACTGAAAAGTCTCCATGCTAGCCTCCAGAAGGGGGAGATTATGAACCAGCAGAGGAAATCGAATACAGTCTTATTGTCACCCTCATGTCTGGCACCAACTGCTGGAAAAGCAGGAAACTCCACTGGTATGCAGGGTTCTAAAGAAGGGAGTTTCACTAAACAGAGGGCTGTCAGCAAACCAAACACCATAGAGGATAATAATAAGACTGTAAGATCTGCCACCCCATGTTAACAAAAGCCGAGGGCAAGGGCAAGGATATCACAAGTGTCATTGATCTACCGCCAGAGGCAACACCTCTGGTGATAGTTCTTGGCAACGTACCACCTTTAGCTGAAGGCTATAAAGAGGACTATAGACAGCTAAAAACATAAGGTGACCCATTGGTTACATAATAACACCAGGGAAGGAAAAGGAGTTGGTCACAATGTTATTATGGTCCGTCGAGTCTCATGGGTGGGAAAGTCTTTGAAAACAAAAAATGGCGACTGCATTGTGATTAATTTCAATTGCCGGTTTGTAGCAGAGATGATCCTTAGGGATGCAGAATATTTAGGGGGATCCATTGGCCCAGGTATAGAGATCTTTCCCCTGGGTTTTTTCTATAGGTCACATATAAAAGATCATTGTAACAGCTGGAAAAGGGGGCTAATGACAGGCCACTTATTCCTAGGGGACACCAGGGATGGGGCACTCCATTGATGAGCCTGTCAACGGTACCAACATGGGGCGGGCAGGGGGACTATTTCCCTTTAGAGGCAACTAATCGATACGCAGCCCTTTCTGGCCTAAATGATTGTGACTGACTGGCTGAGGTTGGCACTTTCGATGTCCATCCCGATAGTTCAGTTGGAGTCAATACCCTAACTTGGTAGCAGTGGCTAGCCCTGGGGGTAAGCCTCTAGGTAAGGTGAGGAATACTGATAAAGACCCACTTTTGGAGAATAAGGAGACTAGTAACGAGGGTTATACTGGGGAACAGATGGTAAATGGTGAGGTGTTTTGCACCACTACAGAAGTGTTTTTTTTCCCCCAAACCTAGTTTCAAAAGTAGGAAAGGCACCTTCAAGAGTGGATGGATTAAAATAATTTAACTTAGATACCAAAGGGTTAATGCAAGAACATAGTGGGGAGGGAGGGAAGATAATATCTTGGAATATTGCGGGGCTATGTTCTAGACTACAATCAACAGAATGGCTTACTTTTGTAAATGGTTTTGACGTTTATCTATTTCAAGAGATTTGGGCATGTGATCCCCAGTTTCCCCAGGGTTTCTTGAATTTGTTTTGTACCTGCAATTAAGGGTCCCAAGGGTCGGCCGAAAGGGGGGTTAGCGGTATGGGTACCACAAAAGCTCTTTGATAGAGTCATAGAGCTACCCACCAAGAACAGGGATATTCAGCTAATTAGGTTACCATTGGGCTCCTTGGGCGTCTTGGACATTTACCATCTATATGCTAGAGGTTTTAGGGGGAACTAAATCCCAGGTTTTGGCGGCTCTGGATTCCCTGATTGGGTTACAGCCGAGCGAGAACAACATAATCATCGCCGGTGATTTAAATATGACTTATGAGCCACTTACAATTGATGACTGGCGCGCAGGAGATGAAGAGGATTCGCAGTGGGGGATTCCCAAATTAGAGTTAAAACCGATTCATAGATGGACAGATAACATAATCCAAATGAATGGGATATGCTGTGAGAGAGGGCTCAGAGCATTGAATATCAGAACCCTGAGTGACGGACAAGGTGAAAGCACTTTTGACAATGGTCACTCAAGAAGTAGGATTGATTATGTTATCAGTAACCTGGCAATCTGGCACCTTATGAAGGGTATGAAGGTGGTGGCAAGGCAAGAGAGCGACCATAACCCCCTATGCACTACCTATAGTTTGTGGGGGAGAGAGGAAGGGGGGACGAATAGGGTTGAACAGGCTTTATTTGAGGTTGTCCCGGCAAATGATATGAGGCGGGTAAGGTGGGGACTAGTTATGATGCAAGAAAGGGGTTTGGAAAATATTAATGAGGAATTGGACAAAACCATTACTGCCATGGCTAGCATCCAGGGGGTAGAGGATGATCTGTGGTGAATTACCAACCTCAACGATAGATTCTTTGAAACCATAAGGGGTCACTTCATTAAGGAAGTACCAAAGTCAGCGGGCAAAAAAACACACCCAATAAGAGTGGGGTGGTACAATAACGCTTGTAGAGCGGCAAGAACATCCCTAGGTGTAGCCCTAAAAAGAAGAGATCCAAACGCTGTAAGATTAGCTAGATAGAATTAAAAGAAAACTGTCTATTTGGCAAAGAAACTATGGGATGAACACCAGTGGCAGGCTCTCAAATCAGCCAGTACCTCAAAGGAATATTGTTAACTGGGGGAAAGGAGGCCGTCCCGAACCGCCTGTTAACTATGTCACTCAGAAAAGCTGGGTAGATCACTTTGGCCCACAATATGCATGTGGTCATGAAGACAGGGCTAGGGAACCCATAAATAATATCTTCTGTTTAGAACCACCCTTCACTAATAGTGATGTAAAAGTGGCACTGAAAGCTGTCTCAAGGGAAAAAGCACCAGGACCAGATGGGGTCCCAGAGGATGTCTTCCTCTACGATAAAATGCACTGGGAGCGGTATATCATGAGGCTGGCCAATGCTGTGTTTTTTTTTTTACAACAAGGGGTGGTGATGGACAGAGTCTCTGAATTAAGCAGAGTACTCTCACCCAGTCAAGAGATCAAGGCTAGATCCAACACCGTTTTTTAGCTCATTGCACCATCCCAGTTTCAGAACCTGGCTGTATGCAAATTAGTCTGTCCCTGGCCCAGTGCATCATGGGAACAGGGCAGACCAGACTACAAAAGCCAATTCTTACACTGGGAAGGAAACAAGCTTCCGGGGACCGGTTTCTGCCATTTCAGGTGTCTTCGGCCCGGCTTGCTTGAATCCTGATGGTGCAATGAGCAAGGGACTCACATCTGAGTATACCCTTCCACGCTTAGGGTGGACAAAATTATTTACAACAAGGGGTGGTGATGGACAGAGTCTCTGAATTAAGCAGAGTACTCTCACCCAGTCAAGAGATCAGGGCTAGATCCAACACCGTTTTTTAGCTCATTGCACCATCCCAGTTTCAGAACCTGGCTGTATGCAAATTAGTCTGTCCCTGGCCCAGTGCATCATGGGAACAGGGCAGACCAGACTACAAAAGCCAATTCTTACACTGGGAAGGAAACAAGCTTCCGGGGACCGGTTTCTGCCATTTCAGGTGTCTTCAGCCCGGCTTGCTTGAATCCTGATGGTGCAATGAGCAAGGGACTCACATCTGAGTATACCCTTCCACGCTTAGGGTGGACAAAATTATTTACAACAAGGGGTGGTGATGGACAGAGTCTCTGAATTAAGCAGAGTACTCTCACCCAGTCAAGAGATCAGGGCTAGATCCAACACCGTTTTTTAGCTCATTGCACCATCCCAGTTTCAGAACCTGGCTGTATGCAAATTAGTCTGTCCCTGGCCCAGTGCATCATGGGAACAGGGCAGACCAGACTACAAAAGCCAATTCTTACACTGGGAAGGAAACAAGCTTCCGGGGACCGGTTTCTGCCATTTCAGGTGTCTTCGGCCCGGCTTGCTTGAATCCTGATGGTGCAATGAGCAAGGGACTCACATCTGAGTATACCCTTCCACGCTTAGGGTGGACAAAATTATTTACAACAAGGGGTGGTGATGGACAGAGTCTCTGAATTAAGCAGAGTACTCTCACCCAGTCAAGAGATCAGGGCTAGATCCAACACCGTTTTTTAGCTCATTGCACCATCCCAGTTTCAGAACCTGGCTGTATGCAAATTAGTCTGTCCCTGGCCCAGTGCATCATGGGAACAGGGCAGACCAGACTACAAAAGCCAATTCTTACACTGGGAAGGAAACAAGCTTCCGGGGACCGGTTTCTGCCATTTCAGGTGTCTTCGGCCCGGCTTGCTTGAATCCTGATGGTGCAATGAGCAAGGGACTCACATCTGAGTATACCCTTCCACGCTTAGGGTGGACAAAATTATTTACAACAAGGGGTGGTGATGGACAGAGTCTCTGAATTAAGCAGAGTACTCTCACCCAGTCAAGAGATCAGGGCTAGATGCAACACCGTTTTTTAGCTCATTGCACCATCCCAGTTTCAGAACCTGGCTGTATGCAAATTAGTCTGTCCCTAGCCCAGTGCATCATGGGAACAGGGCAGACCAGACTACAAAAGCCTATTCTTACACTGGGAAGGAAACAAGCTTCCGGGGACCGGTTTCTGCCATTTCAGGTGTCTTCGGCCCGGCTTGCTTGAATCCTGATGGTGCAATGAGCAAGGGACTCACATCTGAGTATACCCTTCCACGCTTAGGGTGGACAAAATTATTTACAACAAGGGGTGGTGATGGACAGAGTCTCTGAATTAAGCAGAGTACTCTCACCCAGTCAAGAGATCAGGGCTAGATCCAACACCGTTTTTTAGCTCATTGCACCATCCCAGTTTCAGAACCTGGCTGTATGCAAATTAGTCTGTCCTTGGCCCAGTGCATCATGGGAACAGGGCAGACCAGACTACAAAAGCCAATTCTTACACTGGGAAGGAAACAAGCTTCCGGGGACCGGTTTCTGCCATTTCAGGTGTCTTCGGCCCGGCTTGCTTGAATCCTGATGGTGCAATGAGCAAGGGACTCACATCTGAGTATACCCTTCCACACTTAGGGTGGACAAAATTATTTACAACAAGGGGTGGTGATGGACAGAGTCTCTGAATTAAGCAGAGTACTCTCACCCAGTCAAGAGATCAGGGCTAGATCCAACACCGTTTTTTAGCTCATTGCACCATCCCAGTTTCAGAACCTGGCTGTATGCAAATTAGTCTGTCCCTGGCCCAGTGCATCATGGGAACAGGGCAGACCAGACTACAAAAGCCAATTCTTACACTGGGAAGGAAACAAGCTTCCGGGGACCGGTTTCTGCCATTTCAGGTGGCTTCGGCCCGGCTTGCTTGAATCCTGATGGTGCAATGATGGTGCAATGAGCAAGGGACTCACATCTGAGTATACCCTATACCCCTACAGGTGTGGCAGGGTATACTCAGACATGAGTCCCTAACTACAGGTGTGGCAGGGTATACTCAGACATGAGTCCCTTTCTCACTGCTCCATCAGGATTCAAGCAAGCCGGGCTGAAGAGGCTGAAATGCCAGAAACCGGTCCCCGGTAGCTTGTCTCCTTTCTGGTGAAGAATTGGCTTGGTAGTTTGGTCTGCCCTGTTCCCATGATGCACTGGGCCAGGGACACACTAATTTGCATATAGCCAGGTTCTGAGCTGGGATGGGGCAGTGAGATAAATAACGGTGATGGATCAAGCCCTGATCTTTGGACTGGGTAAGAGTGGTCTGCTTAATTCAGACACTCTGTTCATCACCACCCCCTTTTCTGAATCATTTTTGGCCACTACAGGTGTGGCAGGGTATACTCAGACATGAGTCCCTTTCTCACTGCTCCATCAGGATTCAAGCAAGCCGGGCCGAAGAGGCTGAAATGCCAGAAACCGGTCCCCGGTAGCTTGTCTCCTTTCTGGTGAAGAATTGGCTTGGTAGTTTGGTCTGCCCTGTTCCCATGATGCACTGGGCCAGGGACAGACTAATTTGCATATAGCCAGGTTCTGAGCTGGGATGGGGCAGTGAGATAAATAACGGTGATGGATCAAGCCCTGATCTTTGGACTGGGTAAGAGTGGTCTGCTTAATTCAGACACTCTGTTCATCACCACCCCCTTTTCTGAATCATTTTTGGCCACTACAGGTGTGGCAGGGTATACTCAGACATGAGTCCCTTTCTCACTGCTCCATCAGGATTCAAGCAAGCCGGGCCGAAGAGGCTGAAATGCCAGAAACCGGTCCCCGGTAGCTTGTCTCCTTTCTGGTGAAGAATTGGCTTGGTAGTTTGGTCTGCCCTGTTCCCATGATGCACTGGGCCAGGGACAGACTAATTTGCATATAGCCAGGTTCTGAGCTGGGATGGGGCAGTGAGATAAATAACGGTGATGGATCAAGCCCTGATCTTTGGACTGGGTAAGAGTGGTCTGCTTAATTCAGACACTCTGTTCATCACCACCCCCTTTTCTGAATCATTTTTGGCCACTACAGGTGTGGCAGGGTATACTCAGACATGAGTCCCTTTCTCACTGCTCCATCACGATTCAAGCAAGCCGGGCCGAAGAGGCTGAAATGCCAGAAACCGGTCCCCGGTAGCTTGTCTCCTTTCTGGTGAAGAATTGGCTTGGTAGTTTGGTCTGCCCTGTTCCCATGATGCACTGGGCCAGGGACAGACTAATTTGCATATAGCCAGGTTCTGAGCTGGGATGGGGCAGTGAGATAAATAACGGTGATGGATCAAGCCCTGATCTTTGGAATGGGTAAGAGTGGTCTGCTTAATTCAGACACTCTGTTCATCACCACCCCCTTTTCTGAATCATTTTTGGCCACTACAGGTGTGGCAGGGTATACTCAGACATGAGTCCCTTTCTCACTGCTCCATCAGGATTCAAGCAAGCCGGGCCGAAGAGGCTGAAATGCCAGAAACCGGTCCCCGGTAGCTTGTCTCCTTTCTGGTGAAGAATTGGCTTGGTAGTTTGGTCTGCCCTGTTCCCATGATGCACTGGGCCAGGGACAGACTAATTTGCATATAGCCAGGTTCTGAGCTGGGATGGGGCAGTGAGATAAATAACGGTGATGGATCAAGCCCTGATCTTTGGACTGGGTAAGAGTGGTCTGCTTAATTCAGACACTCTGTTCATCACCACCCCCTTTTCTGAATCATGGCCAATGCTGTGGCCCTGGGAGCCCCAGTACCAAGGTCATGGCAAGGGGCCGTAATAATTCCTATACACAAGAAAGGTGATAAAACGCAGGCTGGGAACTATAGGCCTATCAGCCTGATTGATACGGTACAAAAAGTGATAGGGAAAATGATTTTAGATAAAATCTTAGATTGGGTAGAAGAAGAAAATATCCTGTCCCATTTTCAGACCGGCTTCCGCAAATTAACGAGTACCACTGATCAGATGTTCCGTTTTACTTTATTGCATTGTAAGACTGTATTTCTAGGGAAAGGTAACATCTATTCAGCTTTTATTGATTTGCGAGCAGTTTTTGATTTGGTGCCACGAGCCAAGTTGTGGAATGTGTTGAATAAGCTAGGTATGCCACCAGATATCCTTACGCTAGTAATGAGGCTACATGAGTCGATTCACGCAAAAATCCAATGGGGGGGCATGGGCAAGTTACTCCTGAATTCATAGAGCACAAGAAATCTCTGACCAAGCCAATACAGCCAGCTCTCCAAGTGTATGAGGCAAAAGCCCTAAGCTCGGCACTTTATGGTGCTGAGATATGGGGATACGATAACCTGACACCATTAACACTTGCTGAGAATATATTTGTGCGTAACCTTGTTAATCTACCTAAGAGCACAGCAATGAAACCACTGCGATATGATGTAGGCAGGAAACCCTTGGTAGATATGGCTAGATTGTGCCCAAGAATATACTGGCGACGGATTTGGGTAACCCCTGAACTTGCCCACTATGCCCAGGGTTTTTCGGATGTAATTAAAAATTATCATTTTCTGGTTAAAGGATATTTCTAAAAATCTAGCGGAAAAGGGTATGAAGGGGTTGTGGGAGAACCCCGAGGTAGTCCCATTCCCATCAAAGGTTATACTAAAAGAAAAATATTGGAAAATGATTGCGTACCGAAATTGGAATACTGCTGAACCCTCTACCATGGAGGGTCATTTCATGGAGTGTAAAGCTGTCCCCAATTTAGAGCCATATTGGGATGGTATTACAAAACCGGGAGATAGAAAGCTCTATTTCCAACTTAGAGCGGGGTCCCTCCCGATAAGATTGTTAACAGGAAGGTGGTCTTCAGGCAGTTCCAACATGTGCCCGGTTTGTAAGATTGACAAAGAGACCATCGCCCATCTTCTTTTTGCATGAATAGCTTATAGCACCCTGAGACGAGTTTGGTTAAACGCTGTTTGCAGGCTCCTAGGCACAAGGGACAGTGCGGTGGCACTAAGACTAATTTGCACTAGCACTTTACCCGTTATTTCATATGCAGTTGCAAAATATCTCGGATGGGTTTAGGCTTTTAGGAAAAAAATGTTGTCATGATTAATTCGATCCCTTTTAGTATGTATACGATTCTAGAAATTTTAAAATGTATTGAATTCATGTGTAATGTAAACGAAAGAGCCTATATGATCTTCATAAATACATGAATTCTGAGATTGTTTTAAAAGTGTAATATTGTTAAACTGCTTTTATCTGTATTTTTCTATATATGTGTTAGCTAGTTACTGTTAATTGAAATGAATTTGTATCAGCAAATGGAGGTTTTAATAATCATGCTTTTATGAGTTTTTTATCTCGAATAAAGCTAACTTGAATTGAATTGAATAAACTTTTATGGTTTTGACTTTGAATGTTGCCCTGCCAAGTATTCTTTATTTGTTGAAGGCCCATTGTCATTTGAACTCACATGGCCCTATCCTGAGCATTAGCCTTTCGAATATATTAGTTCAAGGTGCCAACACTGGCAGTGGGTGGCAGATAACAGCCGGGGCTAAATATTGCACAGGATGTTTTGCAATGCACACACAGAGTAAGGGGGTGGGAGGAACAACAGAGAGTTTACTTAAAGATCCCAGGAAAACATGTAACTTTCCATAAAATTGCGCTGCTTTAAGGACAGCCCACTCAACCAATGGCCTCACTCAAGAGGGATGACCAAAAGTCTACCTGTGTACAGTATGTCTATATTTTATGCATGTAGATGTGCAATGGTAATATGAGGTCAGGAACATTAACACATTGTATTTCACTTGTACACTTTCACAATTTAAGGTGGTGGTTGACTTCATACTAGATTATGACCCTCAAGAGAGAACAAATGTGAACTGGTTGGTGGGCAATCACAATCTTTGAACATTCAGCATATTAAGACAATGACAAATTAGATCCATGTTTCCCAATTGCTGCTTAATGTCTGCTCATGTATCTATCTGCTTGAAGGCAGTTCTTTCTAAAACCATCAATGGATCAGTGTTTCCAGTGGTCTTGCCTCCAGGATTAGGGAGTATCATCACTGACCAAGGCTTACATCTCTAAGTCACTCACCTGAAGCTATGGTCATTTCCAAAAAGGCAGTATTGTGTTTCTGGATTTCTGATACTGAACAATATCTGTTAAGCTGAACCACACTGATGTTAACAGCCATTTCTACTGCAAGACTCTGAACTAAGATATTTGGATGCTTCAAGCAGCAATCAATATCCATTTATACTTATGATGTATTATGGCTACTAAATACGTGCATACACTTTACACTCCTAGAAAGGGCAGAGTACTTACCTGTCTTTAAATGTAAATTCTAATGCTATATTCTTGCGATTGTTATATCAGTAAGATACCTGAGTTAATGTTGCCTTGCTAACTTCATTTTGGATCAGAGGAAAGCAAGTCATGAGAAGAATCCATACCAGTTCCCATTGACTGTGCTATTCAGCATGTGTGCTTTTCCAATTCCCTTTCCCCTGTGTCCTCAGATATTGCCTCCTTGGTGTACAAGGGGGTTAAGATAGAGCTGTACCTGAGTCATGACATCCCCGCCATGGAATTGTGAATCTGACACATGTCTCTGACAAAACAGCTATATGTAGGTAACACCTAGAAAAAGTGAAATCCCAATATGGGTAACTGGTGTTGTTGAACAATGACTACAAGATAAAATCAGAGCATTATATGCATGATATTAGAAAACCAGTAAGATAATCCTCTGTATAATACTTCTCTAAAGATAAATAATTTCTACAAAAGTATCAAAGTATCTGTATAAAATAGCCTACAATGTGTACAGTTCACAAGACATGCTAATTTGTTGTAACATTATAGGTTAAGGAACACTTATTTCAGTTTGTCCATTGGTTTCTTACGCCTGTACATTCGCTATGTACTGAATTCCAGGATTTGGTTCAAGAGATACTTCTCGATATTGTAGTTTCAATGTTGCAAGCTAAATGCAGAGTTGTTTTCATTTTTGTATTCTTTCATTCTTTATTATTTTGTATTTATTTGTTTCTATGTTTACTCTATAAGACGTTTTAGAAACTGCTACTTCTCTCCATTTGATTACCTCAGAGCACTTGAGAGATTGTGGAAGAATACAACTGTAAACTGTGGAGAAGTTATGCAAAACATAGCATGTTTATAGCATAGACTTGTGTTTGTTGTGCCTTATATCAACACATGATTTGCAGATGAATACAAATTCAATGATTATACTTTTTTTTAAAATAATGTTTTCATTGTCAGCAAAGGAGCGTCATTACAACTTGTACTTGAAGTGTCTTATAAAATATCAAAAATTATTTAGAGGTACATCACTACACATATATAAACATACATAGGGCAATACAATTGAAAATTATAATAATAAACTTAAGGCTAGCATCTAGATTCCAAATTCCGGGAGGCTCCTCTCCCAATTACATTCTGCTCAGTCCCCCTTTCTAGTCTATTAAACTTACGTATCTAATGACAAACTCCCCCATATAGCATCTATTTTCATCAGGAGTGGGTTCCTCTTGCCCGAGCTAGGGCTTTCTCCATTTCATTCGTTTCCTTTACTATAGCCCACCATTCAGCTATAGAAGGAGGTTTAGGGGAAATCCAAGCCCGCTATGGTGATTCAGGCAGAAACCAATAAGATTGCAATAAGACGTCTCAGTCCCTGGCTCTCTTCTTTATAAGGCAAAACCAAAGGAGATGATGGACGGAGTGTTGAACATTGCAATCACTTACTGATTTGCATATGGCCATGTCTGAACTGGGGTGGCCGAAGGAGCTAAATAATGATGATGGATTAAACCCAGATCAGTTGACTGGGGGTGAGTGCGTGCAATGTTCAACACTTCGTCCATCATCCCCTTTGGTTTTGCTCTCTTCTTTATAACCCAACATAATTTCCATGACTGTAGGAGGGGAATCTATCCCCAATCGTAGCCTCATTGCATGGCCTAACTTCTGCCAAAATGTTTCTAGCTCTGGACAGGTGGCGAACGTATGTACTATGCTTGCAGCAACACACCACATTTGGGGCCTATTTTCAGGTCCCCTCCTTGACTTCCATGAGCCCAGCTAGCAATCTTCTCTGGGGTGTAATAAAGCATACACATTGTACAGAACTGCTGTAAACTTAGGTTAACAGAATGAATTGACCCATCTGTAGTTCCTAGTACCTGATTAATTATTGCAGGAGTAACATTTACCCACAGGGTCCTACTCCATTCTGCGGCTACTTTTCACAACCATTCTGTCTAAAATTGCCGAGGCAATGATACAAAATACTGATTTCTGATTTCAACTTCTCCCCATGCAAGCAATCCCATATCTAAGAGTTTCTGAAAGTAGTCCCTAATCTGCAGGATTTTTTAAAAATCATATGTCCGGGGAGATTAAATAGACACTGTAAGTTTTCATATGTACCAAAGCCATTACAGTTGTACAGATCCCCCAGACAGTGAATCCCGTATCTGGCCCAGTATCTACTAATGGTATCCTAAAATATCTCTGGAAGAATGTGATTGCCCCATAATGGAAGTTTGTCATGAAAAGGCAACAGAGTACGTTTAGTAAACATTGCTCGCCATATGTGTACACTGTCCCTGATGGTCTTAAACAAATACTTTTGAAATAATTAGGGTCATTAGCTTCGTAAAAAAACATTCGATAATCAGATCCCAAGACCAAGCCATGAAAAAAATGTTCGGGGTCAGGATCCAGGAGTCTGCGGAAACATCCCACAAATGCTGCCCAGTAATACATTGTAAAATCCAGAAAATCTAGCCCCCTATGTTTAAACGGAAGCTTCATTAAATCTGGTGCCCATCATGCTTTTTTATACCCACAAATAAAGCTACCTAACACCCCTTCTAGCTTCCTGGAAAAAGAATTGGAAACACTAAGGGGGATTGACCGGAATAAGTATAATAACTTTGGGAGTACATTCATTTTTATAATGTTGCACCTCCCCACTATACACATTGGGAGCTTATGCCAGCTTTTTAGTTGCTTAGCTGTAGCTTCCAACAAGGGTTCCTAGTTTAATGCAGATATACATTTGATTTGCACAGAGATATGCACCCCTAGGTACGTGGCTACAGGGCAAACACCCACTATGGGTCTGTCTGGCGGTAAATTGAGAAGCACTTGTGTCTTCTTGACATTTAGCTTGTAGCCTGAAGAAGCCCAAATGTATTTGCTTCATCTTCAATACAGTTTATTACAGTTGCTGGGTCAGTAGTAAAAACAGCAATATCATCTGAATAAGCAATTACCTTAAGCTGACTTGCTCCTGACGTCAGCGGTATAATTTGTCAAGTGGAGTGTAATGCCCAATTGAATGGCCAATATAAAAAGCAAATAACAAAGGAGAGAGGGGGCATCCTGCCTGGCACCACTTAGAGTTGGAAAATATGGTAATTGTAAGCTTGCATAAAGTAGCTTTGCTAGAGGTTTACTATACAATGCTTGTACCCATTGGCAAAATCTCCCTCTCGAATCAAATGCTTCAAGTGTAGCCCATAGATAGTCCCAAACCACCCGGTTGAAAGCCTTTTTAGTGTCTAATAGGACCATGCCCAGAGTCACTGGTGATTCCCTAGCTAAATCAAAAGCGGACTGCAGTGTGAATCTCTACCCTGGATGAAGCCATGCTGCTGGCTGGATACTAATCCGGGCAATATTGGAGCCAAATGAGTAGCCAAGAATTTAGCAAGAATCTTGGGGTCTGAATTAATGAGAGAAATTGGTTGATAAGAACCACACTCCTCTGGTGGCTTGTCTTTTTTTAGAAAGAAGACTGTATTTGTCACATTCCATGATTCAGGGATCCTCCCACTAGACCCTATATATATTGTATAACCACCTCCAAAGGTGAGACAATGAAACTCTTGAAAGTTTTATTACACTCGGCTGTTATTGAATCCTCCCCAGCAGCCTTCCCCTAGGGCAGGCTAGCTATTACTTTGAGTATTTCATCATGCATAATTTCATTTTCCAATGAGACCGAGTCTACCTTTCTCATGAGCGGGAGGCCACTACCCTTGAGGTACTGCTGAAGACCTTCCTCATCTTTTTTGATTAAACATGGAAAATTGCTTAATAATTGCCTGCGGGTGTGTATGCAGAATGCCATTCATCCCTTTCATAGAGTTTAAGCTCTGTTATCTGATACCTGATGGGCGAGCACCTTCCCAATTTGCTCCCCATGTTCATAATGTAGTGACCGGTGCTTATTGCAGCTTACAACAGTTTTCTCCATTAACGACCTACTCATGTCGGTCCTTGCATCTAATATGGAGATATACAGTTGATCCTGGTCGCTTTTACCTCACTGGACACCATCTCCATGATGGAACTCAACAGCAAACATTGTTTGAATAACAGCTCTGCTTGAAGCCTTTCGCTCTTTGTTCTGCCGCCAGATATACTGTTGGGTGATCCCCCTTAGAAACGCCTTCAATGCATCCCAAACAACAAGAGGGGAGGCTGTCCCAACATTGTCTGTAAGGAAGTCCTCTGGATGTTTATTAATAATGGCTAGTTACTTGCTGTCCATAAGAAGATTGTGAGGAAATGAAAAAGGCCTAACTACCTTACGAACAGCTTCAACCTGAAAGGACAATCAAATGGAAATATGGTCAGAAGTGATCCTGGGATACTCTTCCATATCTGCAGATAACATTATATTATCCAAAACACATGCCATGTCAATTCTAGAATATTGGCTATGTGAAATGAAATGAAATGAAAAAGGATTTATAAAGCGCATGGCTACCCGAGAGCGTCCCAGTGCTAGAGAATGTGTTTACGAGAACGATGGAATTTACGGGAAAAGCCAGGTTTTCAAAAGTTTGCGGAAGGGTAGAAGGTTAGATTCAGTGTGCATGGCCTAGGGTAGGGAATTCCAGAGCTTGGGGGCATTATAGGAGAAGAGGCGGCCCCCTGTGCGAGCCTTCTTAATTCTGGGCGTGACGGCTAAATGTAGAAGGTCAGACCGAAGGTTTCTGTTGGCCTTATAAGGTCTGATAAAGTCTCTTAGAATAGGGGGGCCCCTACCATGGAGGATTTTATGAGTAGTGCACAGGGTTTTAAAATAGACTCTCTCCTGTATTGGGAGCCAGTGAAGTGATTTTAAAGTGGGCTTCGCTGAGCACCGATATTTTGTGCATGTTAGAAGCCTGGCTGCCGAATTCTGGATGAGCTGGAGTTTGGCAATGACTGTTCTCGGGGCCCCCAGATACAGGGCATTGCCATAATCCAGTCTGGATAGGATGAGCCCCTGGATAAGGAGTTTCCTGGACTCAGGTGGTAAGAGGGGGAGGATTTTTTGGGTAGTACAAAGCAGGCCATAGGAGGCCCCCGCGGTTTTCCTTGCTTGGGTGTTAAACGTGAGGTTCTGGTCAAGCCATATTCCCAGGTATTTTATGTCTTGTTTTGGGGTCAGTGCTGGTTCCATACAGGCTGGCCACATAGTCTCTGGTGAAGAGTAAGATTGATTGCCCAGTACCATAATCTCTGTTTTTTCGCTGTTAAGTTTGAGGTGGGAGCTGTTCATCCAGCAGGTGATATCTTTGAGGCAGGAACATAGGTCATTAGGGGAGCGATCCTGTTAGTGGAGGGATACGACAAGCTGGGTATCGTCTGCGTAGGTCACCAGTCTCATACCATTAGGGGTAACTATTTTCTCCAGGGGGGACATGTACACGTTGAAGAGCGTGGGGCTCAGAGATGAGCCCTGGGGGACGCCACAGTGCAGAGGAGTAGCTTGGGATTTGGTGTTGCCCTCTAGGACTTGGAAGGTCCTGTTATGGAGGAAGGATTTCAGCCAGGGCAGGGCCAACCCGGTGACTCCCACTCCCTTGAGCCGGTGGACCAGGGTATGATGGTTCACCGTGTCAAAGGCAGCCCTCAGATACAGGAGGATCACTGCCACTGATCCTCCTGAGTCGAGGATCTTTCTGGCCTCTTCCACCACTGCTATCAGAGCGGTTTCAGTGCCCCGCCCAGGCCAGAAGCCCATCTGGGAGAAGTGAAGTAATTCACCGGATTCGAGGAAGGTGGAGAGCTGGCGATCGACACATTTTTCTGCCACCTTGCTGATTCCGGGCAGTAGGGAAATGGGACGGTCGTTACACAACTCAGTAGGAACAAGCTGAGGCTTTTTTAGAAGTGCTTTTACTATGGCCCTCTTCCGATTCGGGGGGACAGTGCCCTGTGATAGGGAGGTGTTGATCAATTTAGGCATTGGGGAAATGACGGTGGGTGCGACTAATTTTAAGATGTTTAGCGGGGCTGGGTCCAGGGGGGAGCCGCTTTTAATTGATTGAAGAATGGGAAGAAGTGTTTCCTCAGTAATGGGAGCGAACGATTCTAGGCTAAGGTCCTTGTGCTGATGTACAGATGGTGGGGGTTCTGGTGAGTGATCAGACTTATTGGGAGGGAGAAGTTTAAGGATATTCTGAATTTTGTCAGAAAATAATTCCACCAGCTCATTACAGCGGTGACTGGAGGGGTCTAGGGGAGGGAAGGGATCTGGAATTTTCAGGAGATTTTTCACAATACAAAAAGTTTCCCTGGACGAGCTGGAAGAGGATCTGATTTTTTCTTTGAGGAAGGCAGCCTGGGTGGATTTGAGGGCCGTTTTGTAGGCTAAGATAGATTGCCTGTATTCTTTTTTTTTATAGGTATCATATTCTTTCCTCCATGCTCTTTCTGATTTTTTGCATTGTTTTTTAAGAGGCAAAGCTCCTTAGTAAACCAGGGGGATTTGGTCTTTCCACCTTGTTTAGAAGCAGTTTACCTAGGGAGAACTATATCCAGTGAATTCTCAATCCACGCAGAGAACTTCATGTCTGCTATAGAAGGGTTGAGGTCAAGTGGGGGCAAGGAAAGTTCCAATAGTTGCCTCCACTCTTCCATAGATAATTTCGACCAGGGATGTTCGAGGGTGCTAGGAGCTGTTCTAGGGCGAGGATTGGCGGGGATGTGCCAGCTGAGTAGGACTAAAAAGTGATCAGACCAGGGCACGGGTACAGGTTCCAGTGCTTTGAGTTCAGAAAGGTTCAAAAAGATAGGGTCTAGGAGATGACCTTTCGTCTGGGTGGGTTGGCGGTTAATGAGATGAAGCTGGTACGCTGCAAGGTCGAGTGCTAATTCGCTAGCCACTTTATCTCCAGGATTGTCAAAGTGGAGATTCAAGTCTCCTAATATCGTAAAGTTGGGTAAAGTGCTGGCCAGGGATAGGGAGGTTTCCAGAAGTGTACTGCAGAATTGCCCTAGAGTTCTCGGGGAATGGTATAGGAGGATCCCAGATAGTGACTTTAGGGGGGAGAATTAAATAGTAAAGAAAGCATTTTCACAGTCTGAGGTGGGGCTGTCAATGAAACGGCAGGTAAGATGATTTTTATGTACAATTGCTATTCCACCTCCCTTACCATTAGGTCTATCAAGGCGTTGGATCAGGTAGCCCGGGGGAAAAGCCTGAACAACATCAGAGTCAGCGTCTGGGGAGAGCCAAGTTTCTGTCAGGAACAGGATCTCGAGGCGGAAGAGTTGTAGGAGCATGGAGATCTCAAGAGCATGTTTGGGCAGGGACCTGCAGTTCAGCAGGGCCATGCTGCTTCGATGGCATTGTAGGTAACAGGATTCTGGAGGGGGGAGCTTGTAGAGGCAATGGTGGCAGTGACTTTGTGATTCCCCAACAGAGATAGGATGGGAGCAGTAAGGCTGTGGTGCCTGTCTAAATTTGAGAAGTGTTTCCCTTGAGTAATATAGGGGAGCCAAAGGGATAGGGGCATAGGTTCCTGGCCCTGGGCCCGGTCTGGAGCGGACGGTCGCAGACGGACTTACCTTTGGCGCACCTTCGGCGTGCCAGTGGCGCGCCTGCTGCGCATTTCATGGTGGTCTATTCATTTTTAATTCTTCCTGGACTAGTTGCCTCCTATTTCAGTTATTTAGGCCTGATACATTCCAGGCCATATATTGAATCAGCTCCATAAGAAATAGTGTTTTGTGACTCCAGGATTCCAGCATGAAATAGTAACCCTACCATCACGACTGATGTACCTACTCACCCTAGTCTGACTTGTATATTCTCTAATCATGTTCACTACCAACTGACCTGAAAGCTTGTGTGCACCCCTGTTGACATTTTCATTTAACTCCCCCCAGTACCCACCTAGCACCACTCACCGCCCTTTTTCCCTCCAACCCCTCCCTGTTTGTGAAGGAGGAATCCTCCCCCTTATAGGCTGCAGATGAATTGACAGCTACAAGGAAGCAGTGCACCCTGATTGCCCCATACCCCACTGGGCCCAATGTAACTATTAACTAAAGAGAGAAAGAAAAGAAAGATCATGATTCCATAATATTAATCTGCATAATACAAAAATTAGCTAAATTTTTTATAGTCAATGCCCTTGCGAGTCTAAACTCCTAGGTCTTTTTCCCAGCTGCTTTTAATTGCAGTGAGGAAAAACTGTGAGTGTCTACCTTTAATCGTGCAGGCTCCTGTAGGAAGACCTGGGCCCCTTCAACTTTCAGTGGATCGATGAGCTGTCTCAACTTCCAGCGCCTGTCTAGTGTGTCTCTACACAAATTTGATCACACAAAGATAGATAGAGAGTCAAGGTTTACGGGAGAGCTTGGGTGGGCTTTCAGAGATATTGCTTGCCTTAGTAGGAAATTACCAAAAAAGATCAGCAATGGCTGTGGGTAGCGAGACGCCTGTTTGTGTGATACAAGTGGTTGTCAATGCACACGTTATAGTTGGCAATCCCAATCCCAGCCCGCAAGGTCGGTAAGAGCCTTTTGAAATAACTGGACCACACATGCGCGGGGATCTGACCCCTCCTTACCCTCAGAAACCCCAAACAACCTTAAATTATTACAGCATTTCTAGTTTTCCAAATCCTCTTTCTTAGTTTGCATGGTAAGCATCTGTGCATCGTGTCTTTGTACCAATCTGGCTATTAAAGTAGTGGCCTCTTCACTGTCAGCAACCCTTTGTTGCAGTTCAGATATGCCTTTCGTTAGTGCCCGCCCTTACCCGTCACTTTATTTAGTGCTTTCTGGATACTGAGATTATCTTCCCTAGCCTGCGCATAGTGTTCCTGTGCTTGGGACACTACCTCTCCATAGCCTCTTTCCCCCACTAGGAGGAGGGAGGTTTGATGGTGAGCCCTGTGACCCAGGGATAGATACCTGAGATGCGGGCACTGTTAACTTCAGGCTGGTGCCAACTATGTGCCTTGTTTCTGAGCCGCCTGTAAGACCTGCACCAGATAGCTGAGATATTAGTGATTTCACTTCACCCTTCGATTGGACCCACTTACGCAGAGGACTACCCTCTGTGGTAACTTTACTTCATGAAATTGCGCTGTTGTATTGATGGGTACCATACACTTCGAAAGTTTTCTTTAGGACCCTTGTCGGCTTAGGTCTCCCTTTCTTTTTCGCAGAAGATGAGCTGGATGAGCTAGATCCCATCTAGGCCTCTTTTGCTGGTTTTTTGGTTGCCAAAGCTGAAGCCTGTTTAGCGTGTGTTGCAGTGACCAGTATAGAGTTTTTATTCACTTGTCATAAAACTGGTATTTCCTGTGGCCCTTCACTAATATGAGGCGAATCCTATATTGCCAACTGTGCTTAGTAGTCAATTTTAGAAATAAGTGCACCAGCATCCAAGCTATCCCCTGCATATCCAACTGGCTCTTTAGCTGCTGGATTCTCCAGCCCAGACCCTCTGTCAATTTCCTCCTGTTCTTCACCGCCGTTGCACCCGGTTCTACTTGCAACAATATTCCCTGTCTCAGACAGCAAGTCATATGAATCCATTGTATCTTTGGTTCACTCCGCTATATGCAGGCAGCCTATTGACCCCTGACAGAATAAGTCCCTCCCAGGATCAATAGGCCCAACATCTTGGCACTCATTTTGGCTGTCACCCAGATTTACTTGGCTCGCTGGTATTGCATTGCCTCCAACAGTGCATCCACAATTTTGTCCTTGAGGTACCTCTTGAAACGTTCATCCTCTGAGCCACCACCAATGATTTCTCAGTTCAAACCACCAAGGCTGAGCCGCATCCCGAGTTTACTGGATAGCGAGCCACTCGGGCCCCTCTCACTGCAGTCTTCGGCGGGGCAATGTTTCCTCCCAGCAGGGGCAGCGCAGTCTCCACCAGTGGACAGCCAAAAGGAGTGGGACAATCAGCCAACGAGTGACCCAGGACGCAAACAACGCCCGTCTGGCAACAGCCTCCACTGCTACCAGCATCTGTCCACAATCTACGCAAGGTAAGCCCTTTGAAACTTATTCAGTATCCATATCTATATTTCTTCTTCTCTGTGTCTATATATCCGATCTTCGGCATCAGGCATCAAGTGTACCAGAGCATCCCGTGTGCCTGCTCTCCGTTTCTGCATCAGTCTGCCATCTTCCTCCAGCTTCCAAAGATTATACTCATGAGTGTGTTTATGTAAGCTTTGCAATGCCAACAGATAGACTTAGCTGCATTGTGAAGTTGGGCTGGTGCTCACAATACCAAGTATAAAATGTTCTCTCTGGAGAAAGCTAAACATTGCTTTTGTAAATACCTTCCTTAATGAGGATCGTATTTTTCCCAAAATATCACGTGATTTAATGTGAAATGCCTCCTTCCCATTCCTATCTCTTTCTTTGAGCCACAATAAAGTTGTACATTCATAAGATACATGAGCTTCTTTTTTTTTTTAAAGGTTTTTATTAGTTTTCAAAGGAAAAGGCAAACATTACATCATATGCACAGCCCCATGGGCAATAAAGAGACACAGGAGGAGGGCAATATACATTACAATTGCAGCCATTAACAACCTGAGACCCTCCCAGAGCCAGCTGCTGATAAATGTTCCTATCCAGAACAGGTTCCTTCTGGTCCTTTTCTCCCTCTTCTTTTAGCCAAATCAGCATATGGCTCGGCTCATCTCCGCACTTGTTATGATCCAAGAACAAGGTCCAATAGATGGCTCCCAACATCCCTCCCTCCCCCCGAATTCCCAAACACCTCAACGAGTCCCCCCCACCCCATCCACCCCCCTAGGCATGCTGTTGGCCATGAAAATATTCAATCTGTCTCCTAACACACTGCATCGTACATCCAGGGTCCTGCCGCACAACACTCAACCTAAGGAGGTCCAATAGCCCTGAGGGAAATCCTTATCCAGCCCTCTCCAATACCAACTCCTTCGAACCCCTTCAAGCATCAATCACTTCCATCAGCTCGTTCATCCTCCATTCCACCTGGTACTCCCCCGTCATCTTCAACTGGTTGTGTGACCTGTTCCACTAGCGCCACCCACACCCGGGCCATTTCTAGTGATTTCTCTCTCCCAATGCTCCTAGCAAGGCGTAACCTGCAGTTCTCCTCGCTCTCTGCCCACTTCTCAAGTTCCCTGTGCCAGCGCATGAGGATAGGCCCCTCTGAGTCTTCCAATGGGTGGTAAGTTCTCGCTTTGCAAGAATCAGCCCCAGAACAATGAACTTGCTGGTAATTGTAGTCTTAATAGTGTGGGGAAACCAGTGCAACAAGAAGATCCCTGGTGTCATGGCTATCTCTCTGTCTGTCACGGTCGCCAGGGTAGTCAACACCCCTCGCCAGTAGTCAAGTGCGGGCAGCTCCAGAACATATGAAGAAACCCCGCCCCCTCCAGCATACAGCGGGGATGCGCAGACGATACCGCAAAATATTTGTTGATCTTGCCGGGCGTTAAGTACGCCCCATGCAAGACGTAGAATTGGATCAGCTGGAAGCGCGCATTGCGAGAAGATACACCAGCTTGTTGTTTATAAACAATAGAACTTGCTATAACTGAGAGGGATAAAGGAATACATAGATCTCTGAAATGTTGAAGTGGAATGAAAGGAATAACATATTTAGCCTCAAGCTCAACCTGGACAGCACTTATGCTTGCATAATGCTATTCAGAATCTCACATCAGTTGAAAACATTTCAGGGGTTTTTGTTTGTAGCGAATTTGATATTTTTTCTATGCTGTCACCAATTTGTATTTCGACACTTTTTGATCGAGGCAAACATTTTTCTGATGTCACTGAGGTCTATACTGTTTAGAGAAACTCGGAAAATTAAAGAATCCTGAATGCAGCTTTAAAACTAGACTTATCGTCCTTTCACTAAATATATAACACTTTGTCACATAGAACTGTCAAGCATTGTTTCTAGAAATGAACAAAACTGTAAATCTAGTTTCTGCACTTGTACATAGTCTTTTTAAGCTCTGGTATTAGTTCGTGCTCTTTCAAAGAAATTCTGTAGCTCATTTGTTAAGTGAGCTAAAAAAATTAATACAGAGAATCACACTCATTAGAATCCTAACTAAATGTGCGATCATTATTTTCAGTCATCTCTATCAAGTGATAATTTGGTCGCCACATTTCATCTATTCTTCTGATCTTCTGTAAAGCTTTATTCATTAATTGCTGCCCTGTAGTTTTGAGGTTTATTTGAACAGGCTTCCTCAATATTTGAATGGCCTAGTTTGGTATGCCTGTCCTTTATTTTAAATGCATGTCCAAAACAAACTCACTCATCAGCATTTCTTCAGACTTGTTATTTATTTATTTTGTACCCAAACTCCTCTGCAAAGATCTACACTATGAAGTTACAAGAAGAGAAATGGCTTGTGATCAGGGAAAAGTATGGAACCACACTTGATAGATCACACTGACTTTATTACAAGGAATACACAGATACAATATATACTGGGAGCATGGAACGGGAAGGATAATAGCACAGTTATTCAAAAAAGAGGGAGGGTTCAGAGAGACAAGGTTGCAGAGAGACAATAGTGTATCCGAACCCCACAAATATCTCTGTATTCCGACAAGGCACTACTTAATATTTCAGGCCCTAGGGAAGAAATGGAAGGGATGACACAGGCATTTGATAAATTCAACTGAGCTTCAGGACCCTGTCTGAACAGGGCAAAGACATGCCTTTTCTCTGTCCTAGACAAGAAGGATCACGGATTGATAGGGTGTGATAACTGGAGAGTTGAACAGACACCAGACACTATCAAGTGCCTGGGGGTTAGAGCATAGAGACACCATGCAACATGGCTATACTGGACCAGTTCCTGCCTTGTGCATGAACTCTTAGTTTTTTGTACTGGCCACCAATGTCAGTTGTGGGCAACCTGGCTCAGACTAACATGTGGTACTCCTAAGGTTTTATAATATTTTTTCAGCAAACCCATTAATCTCCCTCATAGCTTATTTAGGGACTTGAAATCGTCAGGAAACAGGCCAAAAATAAATATGGACATATCACATTTTTCCACTGAAAACGGACACTTTTTTCGTAATATGAGCAGCTGTGGATTTTGGGTCCTAGCTCAGCAGCACAAAGGGAAACTTAGCAAAACTTTACATTTTTGAAAACTAGACACCCAGCGAAATCTAGGATGGGGTGGCGTGTGGGGCTTTCACTAGGTTCTGTTACCGGGATTTCCTTGCAAACTTCAAGATTTGTCTAAAAAACAAATTTTTCTCACATTTCTGTGATGAAAAGTTCTGTAATCTGCAGAGAGTGACAAACTTCTTTCCACCTAGCATTCCCCCAAGTATCCCGATAAAATGGTACCTCACTTGTGTGGGTAGGCCTAGTGCCTGCAACAGGAAATGGCCCAAAAATGCAACTTGGACACATTACGTTTTTTCACTGAAAACTGACCCTTTTTGTGGAGTTTGGGCCCTAGCATAGCGAGCACCTGCGTGAACCTAGCAAGCCTGTATATTTGTGAAAACTGGACATAAGTATAAATCCAGGATGGGGTGACTTGTGTGGCTCTCAAAAGTTTGTGTTACCCAGAATCCCTTGCAAACCTCAAAATGTGTCTAAAAAAAAAATATTTTCCTCACCTTTCTGTGATGGAATGTCTTGGAATCTATGGGAAACTACAAACAATCCAGATGAAAATGCCACCTCACTTGTGTAGGTAGGCCTAGTGCTCCTGACAGAAAACAGCTCAAAACACAACGTGGACACATCACGTTTTCCACTAAAAATTACCCTTTTTTAAAATTCGCCTGTTGGACTTGGCCCTTCTGGCAGGTTCACCCCTAAACTTTTTGCTTAATGGTGAGCCAGTAGTAGTGATTTTTGGTTTCTGTGCACTTTCACTGTGTCCCAGTGGAAAGTGCGTGCGCACTCTGAGTGCGTGGGGTAAGATTGGCCTGCCCTCTCATAGGGATGCATGGGGAATGTATGTGTCCCTGGTAGTTCCTGATGCGTGGGGTGTGTAGGCTCGAGTCTGGTATGTGCGGACTCGTGTGAATGAATGCTGCGCAATGATGTATGCTGCATGATTGTGTCTAGTGTGGAAGTGCCCCTTCTAGACATAGGTGTGCGTGTGCAGTGAGTGTGCTGGCATGTGATTGGCTGGAGCTGGCTGGTGAGCCTGGCTCCAGGAGTCTGGATGGGTCTGCCCGGTGGTGAGTGTTGAGATCAGCATGTGTGATGTGGGGGAGTGGTGCACCTGTGACCTGAATAGGGCTGGGCTTTCCCCACACAATGCTGGCTCCGGCCCCTGTGGTGCGTCTAATGTCCCTAGCCCTGCCAGTGAATAGAGTGAGGGGCTGAGCACATCAAGAGTGCTCACAAACCAGCTGCGACTGGTTTTTCCCCTCACCCTGAGCCAGACAAAGGAATACTATGTATAAAAAGGGGCTGTGTCCCCTTACAATTTGTTCTCTTCTGGAATCCTGTCTTGAGGGGGGCTGCTGCTGGGCACCAGGAGGACCGCCACTGGGGATTGCCTCCCTGCCTAGGAGGACCCTGCGAGCTGGCTCTGGGCCCAGCCTTGCCCCCACCACCTCCTGAAGGACTGGTTGTTACCCTTTGGGGCACCCTCGCGCTGGGGAGCGCTTTGCCCTGGCCCCTGGAACCTTGTAGAGCTGGGGAGTGCTGTAATTGTGCCACTAGCGCCTGGGAGCGCTTTACCTTTTCAATAGCGCCTGGGAGTGCTTTACTTGTCTTCTAAGCGCCTGAGGGCGCTTTATTTACAAAGGCCGGTGCCTACCCGGCATTCTTCCTGCAGTATCGTTGAACTGAGCAGCGCGGGTGCCACCCCGCTCATTGCCGCACTTTTTAGCCGGTGCCCACCCGGCATTGCCCCGCTGGATTGCTGCCTCGACGGTGCCCACCCCTCATTAGGTCGAAGCGCCGCCTGTGTGTGCTGGGGGAAGGCCGCCGCGCAGCCCACGGTGACCCAGAACGACTGCTGTGCAAAGGCGGAAGTCCCGCCCCGCCGCCTGACAGAGGAGCCGCAGCCTGAGAAGAGAAGCAAAGAGGCGGCCGCCAGTGAGGCTCCCGTGGTGTAAGAGAGCCCCGCAGTCCCCGGCGAAGAGGACCGCGACCGCCGGAAGGAGACCCCGCCTGCAGAAGTACCGGTAAGTGAAGCCGGCTAGGCGGGAGCTCCAAGTCCAGGGCAGCACCCTTGTTTTGCCGAGTCCCCAGAGGGGGGACCCTAACGACAACGAGCACAATCCTCTTCTCTAGAGCCACGGAGGCTCTAATTGGCAGGAGTTGATTTCGAGCCCCAGGAGGGGGGACTCTAACGAGTGGGGGAAACGTGTAGTGTCCTCAGAGCGGCCCCGGTTGGCAGCGGGCCGCTCCCACGATCTCAGGGGGCATTTTCATTTACTGAGAGCCCAGAAGGCTCGTGGGGGCATGTGTTTACTTGGAGCCTGAGAGGCTCCTGAGGGCCCAGTCAATTGTGCAGAGCCGGAGAGGCTCCCACGTTGGCCCCATAAGTATCTACACAGCTGCCCAGCACTTAGTGGGCAGCTGCTCCGTTTAGGCCCCTGACACTGGGACACAGGGCGTCCTAGCCCTAGAGAGGCCAGTTAGCCTAGGGACTGCCACAGGTTGTGGCTAATGTGATTTATGTGCAATTGTTCTTTCCTGCACCTCTGAATGTGTTGTTTATGCATCATGTGTTCTCCTGTGCTGCACCTCTGAATGTGTTTTGATGCATCGTGTGCCTTGTTCTCACACCGCTGAATGTATGTTTACGCATCATGTGTGTTGTTCCCAGGCCTATACCCCTAAATGTATGGTGATATTTAGTCGGTTGTTTTCTCCTAGTACAGGTGTTCCCTGTGAGGTCCTGGTTCCCTGCGTAATATTCTCCTAAGGTGGTTAGGGTTGCGTAGCTGGTACTTACTGGTTACCAGTGGTTACTGGTTGTGTGCTTTATGTTCTATTCTGTGCTACAGTGATTATTATTATATGTGCTATGTGCTAATTTTTATTCCTGTAACGTGCTATTTCTAACAGTATTTCTAGTTCTAAAAGTGCTGATTCCTGACAGTGGTCCAGGTGGCCCTGTCTTGTACATAGCCCCTGTAAATTCTGTTGGTACATTGTAAAGTGTGTGTTTTTATCTAATGTGTTTTGGTGTAATACAAAGGGTATTTTTATACATAACCTTGTGTGGAGTTTCCTTTGTGGTGGGCCTTGGGTGTTGTTGCTGGGGGTGCATGCGCAAACACTTAACTCACATTGCCTCCGAGTTTAGCCTTACTGCTCGTGCTACGTTACCAATGGGGTGAGCAGGGGTTATCTTGGCGTGTAACTCTCTTGCCCTGACGTGGAAGTGGTGGTCTCTGACTGACTTTTGCGCAAGCCCTGGCCAGCCAGTGATCCCATTTCTAACAGCGCCTAGTTGTGGATCTTGGTCCCTAGCTCAGCCAGCATCTCGGGAAACCTAGAAAACCTATACATTTTTTTAAACTACACGCACAGAATCCAGGATGGGGTGTCTTGTGTTGCCCCCACTAGGTTCTGTTATTAGAGAATCCATCGCAAAGCTCACATTTTGCTCACACTTCTGTGATGGAAAACAATGGAATCTGTGGGTAACCACAAACTTTCACCCACACAGCCTTTCTTCAAGTTTCCCAATAAAAGTGCTACCTCACTAGTGTGGGTGGACCAAGTGCCTGCAACAGGGAAGGGCCCAAAACCTATTGTGGAGACATCAAAATGATCTATCACAAAACAACCTGGTTTTTCTTGGAGGTCTCCTGCGTAGCTGGCCCCGAGCTAGGTGGTCATCTAGGGAAACCTACAAAAAACCCATACATTTCTGTAAACTAGATACCTGGAGGAGTTCAGGAAAGTGTGGTTTGCATTGGTCCCTCAATGTTTTTGTACTCAGAATCCCCTGCAAACCTCATATTTAGCTAAAAAATCACATTTACCTAATGGAGCGGAATTTCACACCCAAGCTTAGGAATGGCCCTTACTCAAGCTGTCATTCCCCATTATTTCTGCCTAAGTAAACAAATCTGCTGAAATAAACGGTTGATCTATCCCTGAGGGGTATCAAAAAATGGAGATTATATGCCCCCAGGAGAGCGACCCTAGCCTAAGGGGTGGCCCCCAACAACAAATCCCAAGTTGTCTAGGGTTTGGTCTCCTGCTCCATGATCATGGCACTACCATTGATCATGGAGCCGGAATCCACTTTATACAGGTACAAGAGTTTTTCCTTTCCCCCTATGTCTGTTTTCTGATAAACAAACACCCCCGAGAAGGACTTACCAAATAAATGTCCTTTCTCTGGATGCGCTGAAAGCAAATGGCTTAAATATATTCCCAACTGCACCTGATGATGTTGGCGTGCCATGAACGTGCCAATGTCATCAGATTGCTGATGGGAGTGTTGGGGGTGGCAGCAGAAGCACGTCCGATGCCATCTATGGTAGGGGGGTTGAAAGGGTGGGTACCAGGTTTTAATGGTTATGTCCTCAGCAATGCAGCATCGCAGCCGAGGATGTAACTGTTATGTCCTTGGCACTGGAGGGGTGAAACTTGCATTTTATTGTATAAGAGTCACCCCTAAGGTAGGCCCCATGTAACCCTTAGGGCAGGGTACATTGCAATGAAAAGGTTGCACATGTCCTTTTAAAAGTTTTACATGTCCTGGTACTAAAAAACGAAAAAAAAAGTTTCACTGTTGTGAGGTCTATCGGTATCATAGGATACCATTGGGTTGCCTTTATTACATTTAATAAGTTATTACTTTTGATTGAAGACAGACAGATGGGAATCAGCTTTTACAACAAGGCCTTTACCTTGTTGTGCCTTTACCATGCATCTATTAGCATGTATATTTTTACCACATGCATGCCTTTACTACGTATGCCTTTACCACACATTTATGGTAAGTTGGGGGTCTCCCCCCACAAATTCATTTGTTTGATATATAAAAACAATGCATGGTAATGGCATGCCTTGTAAAAGTATGTCCATGGTAAAAACGTGCGTGGTAAAAAATGCGTTGCAAATGCATACGATGCCTTTACCTGCTTTGTACCGCCGTACAACCAGACCAATAAGCATTTCATGTTTGTTATCTATGAAGTTTAATTCAAAATTCTCTTTGATGAAAAAGTCGTATTTTAAATTACAATTTTGAAACTGAAATTCTTAGAAAGTTATGAAGGAAGAAGGGTATGCCGTTCCTCTGTGAAAAAAAGGAGGAGGGAAGAGAGGGGTTTAGGTGTGGTGGAAGAAGAGAGGGGTGGCGGGGGAGAAATCTATTAGATGAAACCTGGAGTTTGTGGGGAGAAGGAAGGGTGAAAAGGGGATAGCTCCAATTAGGAGCAAGGTCCCTCATACACCCCAGAGGGTGTCATGCCTCATCATTGGGCAGCTCCTCGTTGGGCCGGCGCTGCAATGCCCAATGCCCAATGGACACCGTAGGAGGGCTCTGTGCCGGAGGTCTTCTCTGGTTGCAGATGTGAAGTTACAAGGTAATAGTGAGGCGTATGTGTAGTGAGTAGAGGTGGGCGAATGTGAGTGTGGTTTTAAAACAGCTACCAGAATCTCCAAAAATATTGTATTCGCTGAGTTCCTGTGCTATGAGTAACAAAACTGACTCAAGAGTCATGGGTGAAGAGGGAAATTATACCCGCTTGAGCTCAGGGTGATATGTAAGGTGTGCAGGAGGTAGACATGTTTCATGTACTATGTCGTCCAAACGGATCTAGGCATTTCATCAGGGCCGGGGGATCCTCATCTACTCTGAAGGGGACAGAATGGTTATGTATGAGAGAGGTAACGTTTCCTATGTTCTTGACTCATGTTGTAGTCCTGTTGTGAAAGTGAAAAAGAAGGGATTAAATAAAACGAGGTAAAAGGATGTATACCTTCTGGAAAAACACCTAGAAGGGGGGGTTTATTAGCCCCAATCATGACGTCCAGGGTACTCACTGAATGGTGAGAGGAGTGATACTCAAAATGAGGTTCTCTAATACACGGGACCTACCTGCGTCTGGCTGTCACTGTCACCCTCAGAGTAGATGAGGATCCACGGTCCTGATATGCCTAGATCCGGAGTGTTCACCAAAGTGCATCGCCAGTCAGCCCAAGTTTGCAGCAGCTCCCACTAAATTTTTTCTCTGCAGCAGCAAATCCTGTACAGTGTTTTTTTCACCAAAGGGGTATCTGGCATCCTGATACTCTCATTGCCTACAGCCTCCTGTCCCATCCCCCTCGAGATTTTCAACTTACCAAAAAGTGACCATGGGCGTCATTATGAAGCTGTTTGAAGTTGCCTCAAACTGACACCAAAGCAGGCTCAGGACCGACCAACCTCCGGTCGGTGTTCCCGACGCCATGGTTTGGATGTGACTGCACTCTGTGTGGTCGCATACTCCCATTTCTCATTGGGAGCTTGTGCTGCAAGCCGTAAATCGGCCGTAAAACAAGCTCCCATAGAGAAATGGGAGTTTTGTAAATCCCTGCAACCTGTGTTAGGCCCTTATGATGCCGGTCACAAGGTGCATGGATTTAAAGGGGTGCCCCCTCGGCCCCCAACCGGTGGCCACAGGGAAACAGGGGTGCTACTAGGGGCCCCCAAAGTCACTTTCCGACGGAAAGGCCGGCACGGAAAAGCTGTCAAATACCGACATTGTGATCCTGATGGTGGAAACGGCGTCCAATTGGGATTATGTTGCGGTCTCTGACTGCCCAATGTGCTCCTTTAGCCTGCCAGAATCCAGCTGGAATTACCTTCCCGTTTCAATTCCAACCGCCTACATCGTTATTAGGCGGTCGGAATTAAAAACTGAGATGTCAGTCGGAAAGCCTCCGACCGGCGGCATCTCTTGCAGCCTTTGCAACCAAACTTTACCTTCTCAGAATGTATTTTCTTGCAAATTCTTCTAAGTTTAAAGGTAAGCGCACACCGGGCTCAATCCACTTCTTGTCTCTGACCCATCCTCCGCCACAGTATTTGTTTACTTTAGCCGAGTCTTGCATGAATAGATATCTGCGGTTGGCGTTTTGATATTTTTTAGGTGCTAATTTTTACAAAAAAACTCAAAGAATGCATGACTCTGGTTTTGCTGATTGAATTTTTGTTGTTTTGGTGTCAATTCAGTCAGTCATTTATTAAAGTTTATGCTATTTTTCTAAATTAATGTCAGATTTTTCTTGTGTTATGTTTATACATTATTGCTGTTTGTGTGCTGCATAAATACTTTACACAATGCTTCTAAGTGGAGCCTGACTACTTTAATGCCACACTAACAGGTTTAAGCAATGGTTAATTTAGTGACTTTTGTGGGTCACCCTGACAGGTACTGTGATTTCTGCTTGAACAGGTGTCACCCCCTTTCAACCAACAACCCCAATTCTCACAGTCATATATAACTACCTGGTGTAAACTGAGACAAACTCCAATTTACAGTGACTCTGCTGAAACTAGTGAGTCTAGTGAGCTGTTGGACACGGTATACCAGAGGTGGGACAAACTGTACTGGCTACACACCTGAGCTACATGTACAGATGGTGAGACTGCTGGCAGTTTTTAGATGGACAGTGAGGACAACCACATGATGAGCTGCGAAAATCTCTCAGACAGTAAAACTAAAGACCTTTGACAAACTTAGAAGGGAATATGACCTACAATGTATAGCTTACAACAGATTCATAGAAGCAATACGCAAGAAGTGGCAGATGGCAAAGAGAGAACACTGGTGGATAATGCATTACATACATTTCACACAATAAGTACAGAACTGAATGCTGGGGCCTAACTACACAAGGATGCGGAATATGACTAATATTCGAAGGAATTTATTCCAAATGGGAAGAAAATCACGCCGAGCAATTCATGGGGAAAGACTGTGATAAAATATTGGACCAGTCACAGATGTTTAATGAAGTTCCAGATTCAAATACATACAGTTTAATTATTTCTGGCAGACGTATTTGACTCCTTCAAGACTTGACTTCATCAACCCAAACATCTCTAGTAACTGTTCCAGATGTTTCACTGAAGACACACAATTTTTCCACACTGTGAATTCTTGCTTCAAGATGACAAATTACAGTAAAGCACTAATCCTGATCCCTACAAAAGGGACTGGAAAATCAAACATACACAGTTCAATGACATGCCTCTTGAGAGGCATGCAAAGGCTTAGAATAGAAAAAGACTCCTACATTCTTTAGATGCCACAAACCACACGAAATATTCAGCTGAGAGGTAGAGTACAGCAAGTAGTCTGAAGCTGCAGTCAGAGATAGCTATGGCGCCAACCACTGCTCAAGCTTAAGACACTCTACTACTTCACTTTGCAGCAGGAGCCATCTAATCCATGAGAAAATTTAAAAGCACATTGTTGAAAAATGGTCCTTTGTGTAGGGTCATCCGCAAACATTTTAACTTCCTCCTCATATTTTTGCTTAATTTGTTTTTGTTGCACCTTGCCGTTGCTATCCAGTGCTAAAGTGCCAACCATGGTGGAATTGGCTTGTACCCAAATGTCATATTTAATTTGCTTATAACTCCCTGGTAAAATGCCCTACACGTGCAGAGGACCAGTAAATTAAATTCTACTAGTGGGCCTGCCACACCGATTGTGCCACTCACCCTTTAAAATATCTCAGGCCTGCCATTGCATAGCCGGTATGTGCAGAAGAATTTTAAAAATGATTAAAAATGTATTGCATCCTATTTATTTTAATTTAAAATGAAAACCTGAATAATAATACTTTTCCCCATTCAATACTCCTAAATACGTCACACTCCAAACCTAAAATTCTATGTAAATGTCCTTTTTTAAAAAACATAAAAGTATTCTTTTTAATAATCACTAATTATATACTCATTTTAAAATATTACAATTACAATTATTAAAATAACAAAACATAAACAAATACATTTAAACTGAACCTGAACACTTACCTTAACCATAAATGTGTTGTAATGAGCGCTGTAATGGTACCTGCATTGTAATAGCATAAATAGCATGAATTGTAATGGCATGCGTTGTAATGGTACCTGCATTATAATGGAGTTGTTATCATGGCATCACGCTATAATGCCTGCATTGTAATGGTAATTTCCGCTTCAAATGTACTAGAGGCACCCTTTTTATTTAATATGAAGCCTCTATTAGATGGATACAGCTTGCTGGACGACTTGCCTGCCTGACTTAACTCATGTGTGACTCTTGTATTAGCATATTGGTTCATTTTCTCTGCTCTCTCTCTTCATTCTCTTCATTCAGAAGTCTTGCAAGGAAGGGCTGTTTTATTATAACCATAATGGTAGACTGGCTCATTCTTGTTCCAACAATTAGTATTTTTACATCCTTTTTCGAAAACCTCTTATAATTTTATGGTTTAAGTCTAGACCACCAAGAACCTCTTGTAATTTTACAATTAAAGTCTGGACCATATCTATTACCTCACTGATTTCAGCTCTTAATGATTTTACCAAGCTAACAATATTTCCCTTTTTACCATCCCTATACTGGGAGTCTCTGGGTTCCCCTTAGTGTGTGTTTCTTTTTTCGCTAGTTCTTGTGGTTTGCATACATTGCTCAGCAGCGGAACTGAACATTATTTTGAGAAATAATGTTCAGCTTCGTATGACTCTGAAGTCCATGGGTGGGCGTGGGACTCATAAGAATATGTTATTTGTATGAATATCAGTTTTGTTAGCGACAGTGTTTCGTCTGTTGCATGGACGCTGCATGAGTCTCAGCATGGCATTCTCTTATAAAACATGGAAACATTATGGGTCAGGACTTTTTTCCTTCTTTCCTGGCTCAAAATAGACTCAACCTCCTCTATCAGGACATTACTACCCTTTAAATAACTGTTTCCAGCGCAGGTCGAACTACCATTTTATATTTGACCATTTCCTACCATGACTCATCTGCCATTGTCTTGCCCATTTAAACAATCTCTATTTTGACTCAAAAGAGAAAAAGAAACTTACAAAGCAAACCATACCATGTAATTTCTGGCAAACAGACCCACTGATCAATGTTCATTAAAAGGCAAGGCACACATGTTGTCCAATACAGGTACTAGGTATTGTTAGTTGATCGTCAACTTGACAAATCAATATAAAAGACATAAAAAACTAACTTTTGAGCTTACTAATGCCAAGTCATGTCTGCATAGAAAATGAAATGAAAGGGGGATGGTCATGCCCTTCTTCTTCTTGGTGATGACGGATGAAAATTCCTCATCTTCTGTGTAGCAGGAGTGCTGGCAGCACTTTATGGCATGTGCTGTTTGGAGGGGCCCACCTTCTCTACAACTTCCATGTAGGTGAAGAGGCTTCTGGGACTGGAAGTCCTTCACTGATGTTCCTCGCATCCTATGTATAATCAGGATTGCTCCAGTGCTCGTATTTCCAATATTCTGTAGTCAAACATGGTATCTTACTCTAAAGGAACTGTACAGGATGTGCCCTGCTATTTAGTAGTATTTGTAAAATGTAATTCAACTAATAACTATGAAAAAATGCTATATATTATTTCCAATTACAATATTGTAATTAGGCAAAAGAGATGCCTTAATTTCAAGTCAAACAATCTTTATCTCGACCGTTAAGATCCTAAAAGATATACAGGTAAACAAACATTAGACCATTAACAATAAAATTGTGTGTTAAAAATAATTCATCAGTGTTAAGATCCATAAAATCATTTACTAGGTTACAGAAATGCATTTTTGGACTAAAATCATTTTCAAGGTTTCAAAAGTACATTTTTAGACTGAATTTAGGGGCAAATTGTTCGTGGCTCTGTAGAATCCCTTATAATTTTTGCACAAACTCTCCACATTGCCGTCAGGAATTTCGACATTACGAACACTGTTGGAGATGCAAGGTCAGTTTTAAGGACTCTGTAGGCTGGGGCATAAGTTCGAAAGCCCAAGTTCCTTAGGTACGGGATGAGCCAGTAGCTCCTAATTTTGCAGTAAGCTTTGCAAAATAAGACCACGTGTACGTCACTTTCTAACTTGTAATTACACGCAGGGCAGTTGGGTGAGACCAGGTTACCATCCCAGTTTTTAGTGAGCGACCTCAGCGGTAAAGAGCTGTATCTCCATTGTAGGAAAATGTTTCTAACGTGCACAGGGGACATTGCATCAAGGACATATTCAAAACTATAAAAGTCTTTTGTTTTAGCGAATATATCAGTTAGAGAGCCCTCCCGGATTGAACTGATGGAACTTTGCAACATAAAATCATGGAAAAGTTTAGAGAGTGCTTTCCGGGGAAGCCTTACAGACGTTAGTTCAGGACTGTTCCATAGCTCTGGGACTCCAAGGGTCATACACATGTCTCTGATATACTTGAGCCATTGAATTTTGGACACTTGTATCGTTCTGAGGAGCTCCTGTAATTCACTTCTATAGTGGCCCAAGTCTTGACTACTCCACAAGCGTCTCTAATAAGTCAATGGTTTCAGGCTCAGTTCTTCGCTGATTGGGCACAATGCCAAGTCCATTCTCAACGGAAGGAGTGGAGTGCTCGAGGGAAGGGCCGTCAAGTGTCTAATGAAGTTATTCTCGGCCACTTGTATAGAGTGAAGCGATGTGTGTCCCCATAGTTCAGCCCCATAAGCTATGCCTCCTCGTGCTTGGGCCTTGTAAATTTGTATTGCTGGTGCCAATGGACGAAATGGGGATTTTTTTGCGATTCTTGTAATTGCGCCCGCCCTCTGGATTAATTTAGTGGTTGCTTTTCTTTTGTGTGGCACCCAGGTTAAATTTTGGTTGAGTGTTATGCCCAGATACTCAATCACTTGAACTCTCTCCAGAGGTGTTGATCCCAGGCGTGGATTTGGGCAGCTTTTATGCTTGTGGCTCAAGGTCATAAATTTGGTCTTCGCTGGGTTTATTTCTAATCCCCTTTTGTTACAGAAGTCCAAGAATCCATCCAGGATCCTTTGTAGCCCCATTGGTGTCTTTGACAACAGCAGGGTGTCGTCCGCGAACATAATCGCCGGCACCCTACTGCTGTTCAGTTGCGGCGCATCAGTATTAGGGATTCTACACAGGTGCTCTATCACTCTGTTTGTAAATAAACAAAACAAGGACGGCGCCAGCACGCATCCCTGTCTTACCCCACGTTGGACAGGGAACCTATCTGTAAGCCTACCTCCCTTTCCGTATCTTACCCGGGCATAATTGTCTGTGTGGAGCCTAATGAGAATCTGGAGGATATCTCCAGGGACACCCATGTCCTCTAGTACCGCCCACAACCTGGCCCGAGGGACCAGGTCGAAGGCGGCACGGAGGTCCACAAAAACTGCGTACAGTGAGCCCTCTTCTAAATATGCAGTTTTCCAGAATAGAATATTTAGTCTCAGTATTTGGTCCACTGTTGAGACACCCTTCCTGAAGCCCGCTTGAAGGGGACTCAAGATCTCTGTCTCTTCCATCCAACATTGCAGCCTATCCAGGATCAACCTTCCAAACAGCTTTTGGCTAACATCAATAAGGCTAATCGGGCGATAGTTGGCGGGGAGCAGAGGCGAGCCCTTTTTATATATCGGTACCACCTCTGCTCCCAGCCAAGTATCTGGTATGCCCATTCCCCCCAACACTGCATTGAATAAAACCATCAGGTATGGAGCCCAGATCACAGGTTCCTGCCTAAAGAGGTCACCTGGGATCCCATCTAGTCCAGGGGCTTTTCCAGATGGCAACCCCGATATGGCCATCTCAATATCTTTCAGGCTAAAAGGGGCTGATCTATTTGTGGTGGTAATACTAGCTACAGATGTCTCTAGCTCCTCAGCCTCGGGGGCGTATAGCCCCTGGAAGTGATCCTGCCAAACATTGGCTGCAATGTTTGGTTCAATTGCAGATGGAAGTTCCCCGCTCCCATGGTTGACTATTCTCCAGAATCTACGGGAGTCCCTATCAACTAGGGACTCCGCCAGATTCTCCCAATGTTGCATATCCCACTCCATTCTAGCGTTTGCTAGAAGTGATTTATAAGCACTCCTTTTAGAACGGATCTCTGACATACTGCCTCCCTCTTTTATAGTGGAAATAAGGTCTTGTTTTGCCAAACGGCAGGTGCGATTATACCACAAATTAATGAATTGTCCCTGTGGTTTCGGGCGGCCCTTGACAAAAAGATCTGCTTCAAGCTTCTTAATTAAATGAGTGTGGATTTGGGCTAGGTTCTCATTTCTATCTAATGTGGGGTGTGGATCCCACAAATCAAAAGCCTCCTGAAGAATAGGAACAATCCCAGCATAGAGAGAGATAAGCCTTTCTCCACTGGAGGCGAGCTTATCCCATTTTATCCGTCTCCTATTGTTCTCTAGGAGGATTCCTCCTATCTGTTTCTCCTCGCCAATCGCTTTCTCCCAGGGGATAGTGTACTCTAACTCCAGAGTGTTATGGTCACTGTCATGTTTTGATGTTATTTTGAAATCAACCACCCTTTTCCATGCCTTTAATTGTACGAGGAAGTAATCAGTTCTAGATTCCCTCCCTGGTTAATTGAAAGTACATTTGGATGGAATGTCGGACCTAGTGCGGCCGTTACAGGCTCTCAGCCCGTGTGTGAGATTTAGGGTGTTGATCTGCACAGCCAGAGTTGTCCATGCTCTGGGAGGAGGTGCTTCCGTCCAGGGAACCTGCCAACTCGAATCCTCCTCTAGGGAGGGTCCATCGAGTAAACCAGGTAAAGGCTCAAAATGTGAGTTGAAGTCGCCTCCTATTAAATAAGACATATCCGCGGGGATAGTTTCCAGTAGGCAAGAAAGAAGCTCTATAGTTTTGGAGGTGGACCCATTTTTAACTGGCCGTGAATAAATATTTATAACCAGCAGTTTGAAAAGACCTGGCCATTCAAGGACAACAGCCAGTATATCTAGAGAGTCTACTGGATATCTTGTGGCTCGGCATCCTGTGTCCAAGGCCACCCAAGTTGCTAAACCTCCGGATGGTCTGCCTTTCCCACCTCAAACAGCAGGGATTGAAAATGTATGAAAGCCCCGAAAGGGGGTCTCGTCCCTTGACCAAGTCTCTTGAAAGAGACAAACGCTATTGAATTGCGTTAGTTCCGCCCATGCATCTGAGTCTATTTTATTTGACAAGCCAGCCACATTCCACGAAAGAATTTGTAAAATTTGTGGGGCTTTCTGGGTGTCTGGTTGCTTGGGCGTGGGAATTGTGTTTTCTGGCAGAGGAGGGCTTTCCATTTCCCCCTCGTCTATCAGCGGGACATCTCTATTAATATCTGCTTTTTGTAGAACAAGGGGTGTTTCACTAATCCCAGATGTTTCCATCTCCTGGGTACAGATTGGGGGGGAACAATTTGGACATTCGTTTCCTGCCAATTGCGCTTGCAACCCAGATGTGGAGGCCCGCTGTCAATCAACCATTTCGAGACAATCGTAGTAGTTATACAAAGGTAGGGGTGGTGGCTGATAAATTCTCGGGGCCCACGGGTCCTCTCTATCAAATCCGCTCCCTCCCATCCTTCTTCTCTGGACAGTTTCCCACCCGTGGGGATCACTATATATGTTTGGGCGGAATGGGGGTATTTGTGATTGAGTGAATGGTATTTTCCTCCTTCCTTGATTACCCTGCCAGTTTCCCTTGAAATTCTGATGATGTCCTCTACTCTGGACCTTGGTTGCATATTCGTTAGGTGGATAAAAAAACGAGAGGGGGACTGGGTGAATGTTACTACCCTCATCTTCCAATGATGGTTTACAGACAAATGTAACTGTTCTTGGGTCTCTGAAACTCACTAGTAGGCAATCACCACTGATTGTTTTTGGTCTCTTACCTACCCAGGCGACCCTTCTGACCATGCGAATATCGCTGGTCATACCTCCAGGGAGTGGTCTATACGTTGAGAGCCAGTTGATGACCTTGTTTCTCAAAGATTCTTCAGTTTCATATGAATCTAATTTTAATTCTGGTACTCTGACTAAAATAGCAGTATATGGGCCAACCTCGGGTGGAAGATTGACAGTAACCGTTCTAGGTGCCTTTGCCTTTATATGTTTGGGATCGTTCATATCATGGTTAGTATTCAGGGAAGGTATGGGGGAGTTCATTAATTGTGGGGTAGGGTGCACTTTGCCCTTTTCTAGGGTTGATCGCTGTTTTGCAGCATGAGGTTGTTTAGCTGGGCCAGGGGTCAATGTTGCAACTACTTTGGGGTTTGATGTTATCAGTTGATTAGTGCATGCATTTGAGTTATTATTGCCTGTCGTAGATGTTATTCCTGCCTCATTACATGTTACAAGTTTTTGGGTGACCAAGCTACTATTGAGTTGTGGGTCAATGTTAGGAGGCGTGAGCCCTAAAGTCCCAGATTTCCAGCTGTCCATAATCTGTAAAGCTGTTTTCTCGATTTTAATTATTCTCGCCTCCATTTTTATTAGGCGTGCTTCTAAGGGACCTATAATTGACTTCAAGAGGTGACCTATATCAGCTAGGGTTATATCCTCTTCTGGTAACTCAGGGTTTTGGTCGATGGTAGAAGGTATATGCTCAGTGGGGCTATTACTATGCAACTGTTGCGAAGGGTCAATCGCTATCACTGGCAAAGCTTTTTCCTGGGTATTGTGGTCTAGGCTAACTAAGGTGGAGATCTTCCCTTTTTGTCCCATAGCATTTTTAGTCTTTTTTTCCCTAGTTATATTTTTCCCCGGTGTCCTTTTTTGAATAGCTCCTTCCCTTATCCCTCGGTTGGTATTTAGCGTCCCTGGCGAAATTGGGTTATCGCTTGTTATACTCAGTTCCTCCCTGATTGACATGGGGCATAGAGTTGGTGTGGCGGTGACCTCCCCCGGGTTTTTTACATTGGGCAATTGGGTAGTTTGTATTGTGGGCAATGGGAGGAGACTCATATCCTCTAGATCACTTATTGTTGCCTCGGAAAGGTCAATGTCAACGGATTGCTGAGCCCCACCCTGAGCACCCTCTTGTAGTGTATTTCTATTCCACCTATCTTCGGGGGTTTTCGCAAAAGCTTTTGGACCCATTGAAGACCTCTTGACCCACTCTATTTCCTGGGAAATTCGTCTTTCCAGGAGATGGATGTCATCTATCAAGAGGGAGCCTGCTTTCAGGAAGTAGTTATCAATTGTGCCTTGGGTTGGGGCTGTTGATGTGTGGCTGGTAGCCGCCTGATTAGCCTTGCTCCTGGTCTCCATATGGCTCATAGTTGGAAGTGGGGCTCGGTTGTAAGTACAGTGGAATGTGGTACTTTGGGCTGGAAGGTGGTTATAATAACAATACCTGATGTAAATGAGGTGGCCCAGTCCAGTCTCTCACAGTCTCGAACGGCCTCAAACGGCCCGCTCTTAGCCCGGTCTTCGCCCCGAGCTGCGTCCCGCGCTGCGGGAGTTCGGAACCGTGATGTAGACGGTGTCTTGGGCGGGGGGCGGGCCAGCAGGGAGAGCGGACCGGATGCTGTTTCCCGGTCTCGCAGGGACTCCTGGTTATCGGAGTCCCCGCACGCTCGCAGCCCCGCCGAGCCTCTCACCCTGACCCGCTTTGGAAGTCCTCACCGTCAGCTGCCACTTACAACTGCGCGACGCGGCACCCGCGGAGCAGGTGCGGCTAGAGGTGGGTTGAAGTCCTGCTGGGTCCGCTACAAACAACACGCCGCCGAATTCAAAGTGCCTCCGTGCAAAAGAAGAACAGGTGTCCCAGGGAGGAAAGGTGGAAGGTGCCTTTAATGTCCTGCAATGGGCGGGGGGCGGGCCAGCAGGGAGAGCGGACCGGATGCTGTTTCCCGGTCTCGCAGGGACTCCTGGTTATCGAAGTCCCCGCACGCTCGCAGCCCCGCCGAGCCTCTCACCCTGACCCGCTTTGGAAGTCCTCACCGTCAGCTGCCACTTACAACTGCGCGACGCGGCACCCGCGGAGCGGGTGCGGCTAGAGGTGGGTTGAAGTCCTGCTGGGTCCGCTACAAACAACACGCCGCCGAATTCAAAGTGCCTCCGTGCAAAAGAAGAACAGGTGTCCCAGGGAGGAAAGGTGGAAGGTGCCTTTAATGTCCTGCAATGGGCGGGGGGCGGGCCAGCAGGGAGAGCGGACCGGATGCTGTTTCCCGGTCTCGCAGGGACTCCTGGTTATCGGAGTCCCCGCACGCTCGCAGCCCCGCCGAGCCTCTCACCCTGACCCGCTTTGGAAGTCCTCACCGTCAGCTGCCACTTACAACTGCGCAACGCGGCACCCGCCGAGCGGGTGCGGCTAGAGGTGGGTTGAAGTCCTGCTGGGTCCGCTACAAACAACACGCCGCCGAATTCAAAGTGCCTCCGTGCAAAAGAAGAACAGGTGTCCCAGGGAGGAAAGGTGGAAGGTGCCTTTAATGTCCTTCAATGGGCGGGGGGCGGGCCAGCAGGGAGAGCGGACCGGATGCTGTTTCCCGGTCTCGCAGGGACTCCTGGTTATCGGAGTCCCCGCACGCTCGCAGCCCCGCCGAGCCTCTCACCCTGACCCGCTTTGGAAGTCCTCACCGTCACCTGCCACTTACAACTGCGCGACGCGGCACCCGCGGAGCGGGTGCGGCTAGAGGTGGGTTGAAGTCCTGCTGGGTCCGCTACAAACAACACGCCGCCGAATTCAAAGTGCCTCCGTGCAAAAGAAGAACAGGTGTCCCCTTAATTAAGATAAGTTTGTTCAGTCTTACTTGGTGCATAAACAGAACTATGAAAACTTATTTTCACTAATTATGTTGTCTTGGTTTGAACATTTGCCAGAATTTACCATTTCTTCATAATAAACCTGCCCACCTCTGGTTCCTACTTCATAACCCCTTTTTGCCATCCTACACTTCTCATGCTTGAATCAGCCTGACCCTATTTAAATACCCTGGCCATTTTCTGATTAGTACAATTCTATGTCTGGAGGAGCCTTCTCAGGTGGTTGGTATTTCCAGAAGCCTTTCAGATTCATCTAGCCTCTCTCAATTTCTTCAAAGGGACAACTACCTGCTCTAAAACCCTTTTTACAGACATTTGTCTCTTACTATGTATGCTGCAGAATGCAGCACACATAGAAAGAGGAAATAGTAAGGAGAAGTAAACATATTTCTCCTAGTTATGCCTCAGCTGGGAAGTTGTAGCATTTTGACACATTCCCAGGTTCAATGGGCTTAGGAAATCTGGGAGAGAGCTAAAAATTGTGGATGGATGTGTGGGAACACCCACACTATACCGATGAAATGGCTTCGCAATGCAGAATAAGCAGATCTGTATCAGTGATGATGGAATGTTTCAGGAACCATGAGACCTTCATTTGGCAATAAAACATAGGTTTTGGTGTCCTGCTGGGTCCGCTACAAACAACACGCCGCCGAATTCAAAGTGCCTCCGTGCAAAAGAAGAACAGGTGTCCCCTTAATTAAGATAAGTTTGTTCAGTCTTACTTGGTGCATAAACAGAACTATGAAAACTTATTTTCACTAATTATGTTGTCTTGGTTTGAACATTTGCCAGAATTTACCATTTCTTCATAATAAACCTGCCCACCTCTGGTTCCTACTTCATAACCCCTTTTTGCCATCCTACACTTCTCATGCTTGAATCAGCCTGACCCTATTTAAATACCCTGGCCATTTTCTGATTAGTACAATTCTATGTCTGGAGGAGCCTTCTCAGGTGGTTGGTATTTCCAGAAGCCTTTCAGATTCATCTAGCCTCTCTCAATTTCTTCAAAGGGACAACTACCTGCTCTAAAACCCTTTTTACAGACATTTGTCTCTTACTATGTATGCTGCAGAATGCAGCACACATAGAAAGAGGAAATAGTAAGGAGAAGTAAACATATTTCTCCTAGTTATGCCTCAGCTGGGAAGTTGTAGCATTTTGACACATTCCCAGGTTCAATGGGCTTAGGAAATCTGGGAGAGAGCTAAAAATTGTGGATGGATGTGTGGGAACACCCACACTATACCGATGAAATGGCTTCGCAATGCAGAATAAGCAGATCTGTATCAGTGATGATGGAATGTTTCAGGAACCATGAGACCTTCATTTGGCAATAAAACATAGGTTTTGGTGGTCAAGTACTCTTATAGAGACATAAAAACACTCCTCAGAGCAACCCTTCAGACATTTTCCAAACTGGCGGCTCTCTAATGATGTGTTTTAGTGAGATCAGAGAAATAATGTTCAACATTGATAAGACTGTATTGATCCATAAAAATGAAATTTAGAGTTTTCTGATGAGAATGTACAATGACAGAATTCGTTTACGTCAATCTAACAAAAAGAATGAGCAACTTATGGTGTTCTCAGCTGATTTGACTCCATAAGTTCTTGCTGTCAAAAAGAAATCACAGGATGAAGTAAAATTAGCAGGAACCCTTTTAAGAAATGTCCTGAAAGATTCAGATATTGGATTTAATGACAAATTTTGTGATGCCCAAGAGTTCCGCAAATCACGGGAGGCAATAAGAATGTATGATGTTGTCTTAACATTTTTTACATCCGGTTTAATATTAGCAAAGCTAAACTGTTACCAACTAAAGTTCTTGGAATTGGAACAGAAGCCAACAACATTGATGATATATTTAAAGATATGAGCAAAGAAGTGGAAGACAATCGCAAGAACTGCAGGCTTATGAGGTGCAAATGCACTGTCTTTCCCAATACATGTTTCATGAATTACATTGTGACAAAAAGAAAGCTCTGCTACATGTGATGACTGCCCACTTAATATACGACAAGTGCAAATGAAGAGAGCTAATCACTTAAATGAATAGGATTGGTGTTTCAACAAGTTATAGTGACATAGTAAGGAGCAGGAACTTGTTAACAGCTCAACCTGTAAAATCCTGTAAATCCGACAGTACACCACTTACAAGTCACTCTCCCAGGAAAGGATTTACAATTGCTGCTCTTGATAATTTTGATTTGTAAGATAGATATTCTTTGTCTGGAACATCTACCACACATGATACCATTGTGCTTTCTGAAGACTGTACCAATGAAGTAGTTGCTGGAAAAAAGCTGTGTCAGCTGTAGGCATAAATAAATGAAGCTGTAAACTTATGACACAACTGCTTTGCTAACGTGTGCAAAATAACTACATTGCATCAACACATCCTAGTCTACCAGAACATTTCAAAGTGGATTCTTCTTCTACCTGATGCTAGGTTCTGCAAAGCTGATTTAACTGAATTCATCATATTGCTTATTTGGTGCAGACTGAGGTATGAAGAACAGCCAGTCCTCCGTGGACTGAAATTCATGCTCTGATCTCCTAGAATGCTGTCCCTCAGAAGAAGACTGGGTTTTTACCAGTAATACCTTCTCCAGTCACAAACTGAGCAACAGTATACACAACTCTAAAAGAAATTCCAAAATGTGCATGCTCAGCTTGAAGAGCAACCTATCCTGCTGATTTTCTGTGATGAAGGTGTTTTCTGTATTGTAGCTAATGTGAGTGGCAGTAGTTTGTGCACTCTTCAGCTGACATTTTTATGAGCCATCCAGTAGAATTTGATGATCTTTAATCAATGATGGGTCTTTTCCACATGACTAAAGTTGTGTTGCAGTGTGCCGGAAGTTATGTCAGTGGATGTGGCACAGACAATGCAATTATTGAGGCTGAAATCTTTGGACGCAAAACTGTCCAGTCAGTATTTAGTGGAACTCATTATTTTTGTTCTTTACAAGGTATGCTCATCATAGCTCAGGCTATAGAAACATTGTGTTGGAATGCTTTCTGGAACAAGAATTACAAATTAGGTTTTGCATATTTTATTTCTAAAGTGAACAAGACATAGGGTGCACTTCATTCAAAAGAGTTAATGCAAAGCAAGGCAATGTTCAATACACTCAGTTCAAAATCGGGAAACCTGAAGACTACGTTTGTAGAGTTTGGCAAATAATATGAAGGAAAATATGAGCTTTGCATGTACTGGGAAAATGTTTTACGCACAACAGTGGTAGTAAAAAACTTGGTGCATGCTGATTGGGAAAGTGATGGAGGGCTGCACATGAAAACTGTAGAGTCATTGATTGGTGTGTTTCATGAATTTGAATGCATAAACTATCTGAGATATGGGTCCTGGTATTTGGAATGAGTGAAGACCCAGAGGTGGAAAAACCATACCTTTACAGAAAATTCATCCAAAGACATGTTGTGGTGAAAGACACAGCGGAAAGGTTCAATGCTGTGACAGATATGAAATTGGAACAGACAATCTAGTGATCACAGACAAGCTCCAAAGAAATTTCTGCTCAGAAACATAAAAGTGAATATGTTTTGAATGGTAGAAGTTTACCATGAAGTCCCTTCTATTTTCAATGTTTTGAGAGACATGACAAATTAAAAAATTATTGGACCATCATGAAACTGTTCCTCGCCACAAACTAGTGGGAAAAAGAGGGGAACGTTTTAATAAACATGTGGACAGCCTTCTTCATTTCATGCAGCAGCAAGGAAACCTCTTTGAAATGACTGAACCTTTGCGATTTCAAAACTTTATAACCAAACAATGTGAGGATAACGATATAATGACACGTCTATTGGAATTCCTGGAACACGGATCAAAACTATATGCAGAACTGAAGCAGGAGAGATTCTTATTGAAGGAGAAAAAGTTGTTTGACATAATCCCTAAAGCTACACTTCCACACTTTAATTGCCTTAGTCAGAGTTTTGTCCAACCAGCCACCACAAAACAGGTTACAAAAGAAGAACTTTCGCAAGCACACAGAGAGATGGATGTTGCATAAAAAAGGAATTAATTTATCGAGGACATCCAGCTGCATGATTTTCTTCCAACAAACGCATTATTGATGGAAATGCTGCAACCAAACAGTGAAGCACAAGCTTGTACAAGAGCTCTAAAAAAAACTAAACCTGAAGAATTTCCATTTGAAAAGGTATCCTCATTGAAAACTGCTGTTGTTTTGACTATATGTCACAATTGTGAATGGTCAAGATTTTATCCATGCAAAACTTCAGAGAGGTATTCTTATGGGTGATGAAACTATGAGCGAAATTTGAAAATAGCTTGGAGCTTAGATTGCTGCACCAGTAAAGCTTCGAAAATGATATGCTGAGACAGCAGAAGAATGTGACTTTAAAAATGTAGAAACATAACTTTTGCTTGTGTGGAAAATGAGTTCTGACTGTCACACATTTGACGATCTTCGGTACATTGAGTTCAAGAGATCAGTCCTGATAAGTGAACTTTCACTGACGTCATATTTAGTGCGTGGACAGATGAATAGAGCATTCTACATGATCTGAAGATGTGTAAATGTTTTGGATCATGCATAAGTAGAGAAAGATCAGTTTGAATTTGGTTGGGAAGAAATTGATGGGGTGCTAAAACCTACGAAATGTCTAAAGCCTCTACCCACAGAATTTACATGTACATGGACTTGAATTACCTGTGCTACAAAAAGATGTCCCTGTTGCTATGCTCTTCTTAAATGTTCAACATTCTGCAAATGTACCATGAGTGATTGCCAAAACAAATAAATAAAGTGAACTTTGAAAATGTGTTTAAAACAGGAGTGATAAACGTGTTTTTTTTTTCATATTCCAATAATAAACATTGTTTGGTGTTCACATAAAATATAGCCACCATTTAGCAAAATGGCGGAAGCGTTGCTCTAAGGAGTTACTTTCAGTCTATATAAGACTACCTGACCCACAAAACCTAGGTCTTGACATCAAAATGAAGTATATAGGTTTCATGATTCCTGAAATATTACATCATCACTGCAACATAACCCCCATTTTTTAAAATATCCTCTAGAACATTTTTGCCCAGATCCCAGACGTCTATCCAAGCAAAAATATGTTTTTGATGATCCAAAAACATTAATAAAAAATGAAAATCTCTGGACAACATTTTTTTTACTTAGGTACATCAGGGGGCCGGGATTATAGTATTTCTGTCTCACTTGTGAATACCAATGATCAAGCCAATATCAGAAGGAATAGGAATAGATATGAACTTGCCTGAAATGTAGATGTTGATTTCAATGTCATTTCACGTGTATATAACTGCCACCGAATATGAACCTTTCTCAACAATTAAGTGCACTCACGCTGAAGTTTAAAAATATCTGCGTTAACCCCTACACTCCCACCAATTTAGAAAGAATAAACCTTTAACCGCACAGTTCCTCAAGTTGTCAAATTGCCCTGCCTTATCACAAACAGACGAGCAATCTATTTTCACTCCCTTGCTCAGGCGTTTTCCCCAGCCTCTGATGCTTTGAGATAAACGCTCACAGAATGTGGCTAGTGCATGAATTAGATATTCAAGAGCTGGAATAGATAAGTGAAGCAATTAAACTCAGAATATCTGCTCTATAAAAGTTAAATGGATATTAGTATGTATACATGTCATACCATTCTCAGATCCAATAGCAAACCTCTACACACCAACAGAGTCGAGCAATATTTACACATTACCATTAAAGTTCGGCTCATACCAATTAGCAAAATTAACGCATTTGTTGAATTTTTAATGGTAGCGTGATGTACTATAGACTGTAGAGCTGAACTAATAACTTAGAGTAAAGCCTATTAACATATTAGGATAAACTAAGGAACGTTGTATAGCCCGAGGCTGCTTACCTGTTTCCTTTGCGCAATGAACATTCATTTTGCAAAAGGCTGTCTCAAGAGATCATGCGAATTGCAGCCCTGCTGCTACCTATGTTGTCGAAAAAATCTAACTCCACAGAAACCTTCATGAGGACTCCGACAGAAACAAAAACCGGTTAGCCATGTGAGACTAAACACGGAACAACTTTAATTAACTAAACTGTCTAATTTGCATTAGAGAGTAGATGCGTTTATGTATTTCAAATATTTATGTTGCTCTCCCCCATGCACTTCAGCGCCTCCGGGAACCTATATTGAGTGAATGTGGGAAACCTGGCAGAGTATCAAAAGTTGCCTTAATTATGTCTCTTTTAAATGTATGTTAAATAAATCCCAGATCTCTTCTTTATAGAATGTTTGTTGCATTTTGTTAACATCTCAGAGAGTTTTACCTTATGATATAGAATGCAAGCACTTTCAATGAGTGCACATGATGGTGATAGAAAAAAGACCACTGAAAGGAATAGGTGCACAATGGCATGCAGAAAAATGAAAACAAAATGTTGTCGGCTAAAACAGTCCTTGCAAGGCATAGTATGTTTCCTTGTATACATTGCGATTATAAACTGTATTGTCAATTCCAGTAGGTTTCGTTTGTGTAGGGCATGCACACAAAATGAACAACAGACACGAAACATTTACACACTGGAGACATAGGCCCACATGCATCAAGCATTTTTGTAGTCGCAAACGGTGCGATTCCTTAAAATCGGCCGTTTGCGAATGCAAAAGTGCTTTTTGGGATGCATGAAGCAATTTTAGAATTCGTAACATGTTTGCGAGTTCTAAAATTGCGGGTGCTTTTAAGAAGTCGCAGATGTGCGATTTCTTAAAAGCGATGCATCATTAAATTTAAAACTGTAAATTCGCAATTAGGGTGCCAAATTTACCGAGTGGTTGAACCACTCGGTAAATTTGGAAAAAGTGTTTAAAATGCTTAAAATGGGTTTTTTTCAACATTCATGTTTCACACACACATGTGTGTGTGAAACATGATGCGAAAAATACATTTCAGGGGTGCATGGGGGGGTCCTTTGGACCCCCCCTGCACCCATGAAATTTTCAAAGTGCCACTCGCAATTCCCATTGACTCCTATGGGCCTTTTGGCCCATAGGAATCAATAGGAATTGCGAAAATTAACTTAAGAATTCGGTATTCATTTGGGATTCGGTAAAAATTGCGATTTTTACCGAATCACAAATGAATACCGAAAATAATGATGCATAGCATTTTGCACTTCTTAATTTGCGATTCCTTATTTTTCGCAAATTAGGAAGTGCAAAATGTCACAATGATGCATGTGGGCCATAGACACACATGTAGGTACAGAACAACTACCTAGAGGCAGCCACCCATAGACCAACACGCTGGGGTGACCTTTATCAAAGAAATGAAAGAACATATGCAAATAGTGCCGCCCTGTAAAAATAAGAAACACACACAGGTAAGCAGAAACATGTAGTCAACATAGATACTGTAAAACAATCCACTTGCACAAAGGTTGATTGATGGATGCATGATTATATAAGTGAGTTATATTCATGGGTGTGGGTCTACACTCATTACTACAGGCAAGTACTAGATACGTCGTAAAAAGTTGCATTTACTTTTCACTGCTTGACGATTGAGAGCGTATATTACACAGAGTACTACAGCCTCTTGATAAGCTCTTCAGCCGACCACTTACTAGAAGGAAGATTACCCAGCCACTCTCCAAGCGTTTCTTAAAAGGCTTCATGCGACTCTAATCTGCTCCTTTGCATATCCTGTTGAAGACCTGCATAGATGTTTCTGATTAACCACGTGATTTTGGGTCAAAATGTCAACAACTTATCTGATACTTGCCTGTACTGACTCCATATCCCTGAAAGGCAACCAAGAATAATTACCTCTTGCCCTGTATTCATGGGACCAACAAGTGTACTGTCTTAAGAGAATCTGTAAGAGATTGTTGTACTGAATCTGCATTTTGGGTTCTCAGTCACACTCTTTCACTTGTACTGCATGAGCATCCTCACTTTGCACTTATGGAGAAGCCTCCATAATTTTCTCTGTGAATATCTTTATTTATGATTGGTTCAATACATGAAAAATACTGTAATTCAAACAGTTTCTTGTGTGTTCTTTGCATAAAGTTTTTTATATGTCTTTCTTCTAATGTCTCTGCGCTTGAGGCAAATCTTACCTCATATATACAGGTATTAAACAATTATTTGAAACAGTTGTTCTGCCCCAACAGGAAAAACGACAGGAGTCCCTATTCAGGAGTGAAGAAATTGGGCAACATTCTCAGTATAAAAGAGCATGCTTCAGTATGGATCATATGCTAAACAAGCCAACCAAATTAAAACAATTTGTTACGTTTTTTTTAGAAATATATCAGTGTGCAACACCTTATTTTTGACAAATACATAGAAAAAAATGATCAATATACACATATGAAATTTATTTTATAAAAATATATACTCAAACAAGATTAGAAAAACATTACAGTTCTCGCAAGGTTAAAAACATCTTCTCAACTGAGAAGTTACAGTATAAATGTTGAAATATATATTTATACATTCAAGAAAATAAATGAGAAAACTTAAAAAGTCGACGCGGAGTTTAAGTGAAATTTTACTTCCTCAGGACAAAGTTTTTGTACACAGTCTATTCGAGACTAGACTTTCTTAGAATTAAGCCTCACGATATTGATACGATGGAAGGCAAAGCTCACCCACTAATGAAGGCGAAAAGGATGACCTTTAGGTAAATATTTAATGCTTTCAATTCGTTTGTTAGAGCCACCGGAAGTTCAAATTAAAAGGCTGCTAAGGATTTGAGCCAATTAAAACCTGGACTGCATGTAACTATTCAAATGCAGTAGTTTCTGTTTTGCTTTAGAAGTATCAACTTTTTCGATATTGACAATACTCTTGCACAGTCGTTTGAAATGAGTACTGGAACATTAAAATTGGATAAAAAACAAACAGCCTCCCTGCTCTTGACGAACTCCTTCCGGATCAGGGTATGTTCCTTTTCTTAGCATGAGGGTAACTCCCTCATTTTTTGTCTTTCTGCCCCAACAGGACCTTTGTTCATTTTGTATTATAAAGTGAGTAAATATTCAGAGTGTTCATTTGTAGTTTCTACTGAAATGTCGGTGAGCTACACGGAATTATATATCATGGGTAAAGTACAGCTGCACCCTACTTAGGTCTAGAGATTATGGTGAGGTAACAATCTTAAAGTAAAAATTTTACCCGAGTGTAGATCCAATGTGATGTGTGATTTCTACTCTCCATTTGGCATTTGAGGATTTGTCATGATTCTCAAACTTAGCAAATAGATTCTAGCTTTTTTTCCCCATGCTTGGCCAAGTTAATTCTCTGCTGGCCAGCAGCAGGATCAAAGGTCTCTCCACACAATAGGGTTCTTTGCCACTGTTTGAATTTTTTCCTCAGAGTGCGGCAGTCGAAATCTCCACGTGCTAACTACCTTTTACACGTCACCTGACCTGAGAAGGCTCACTTCCACAGAAAGGAAGGAAAGCAGCCAGAACTCATGAGGATTCAAGCAGCTGTGTATGTTGGGAGCAGAACGGAGGATTTCAGAGATCTTTCAGCAGATCCCTTCAAATCGCCATTTTGAGATGACCCAGAATGCTGTGGAGGAGGGTTGAGGTGGGGAGGAATGATGATGTGTCATTCCCGGATTGAATAGAGATGTCTTCCTTCTAAAACGTGCTACCTTAACATAAAAATCCCTACTCAAGGGAGATATTTTGAAAGCTTTCTGACACGGGAGCAACAACGCTAAAGTAATGCACATCTAGAAGGAGAAGCCCCCTGACTCCACTGCAAGGACAAACTTTAGGACCTTTGGACTTCAGCTAGTACCCAGAGACTAGGAGTGTTTCTTCAGGGCCAGTGAAGAGATGGGCCTCCTGGTAGTGGACCATGGAGGGGTCCCTTTTATCTTCTGTGGACTCATCCTGCATATGAGTGACCGCATCAGGAGGGGGGCACTGACTCAGCTGCTGACACACAGGTGTCCTGCAGCTAGAAAGATACTCCGCAGGTACACTGTGCAGGGGCTGCTGAAGAAAGCCATAAGTGAAGGCATGTGCTTAGATCCCAAACAGAGGACAGGTCTAGCACCAGGAACTGAAGCGCAGGAGGACAGGATTGATCTCACCCTCTTCAGAGGGAGAGCGAGCAAACATAAAACTCCACAAGAGACATAAAAGTTAGATGACAGGACGCATAGAGAAAACACTTCTGGTGACTATGGCTTGCCACCAAGAGTAAAATGACTCAATGATCAATAAAATAGTCGATATTGGGCCAGAGAAAAAAAAGAAGGAAACCTGTTTGAGTTAGGGATAACGGCTGCTACCAGGTGCACATGGCATCCCACTCTCAAGATTTCAAATTGAATGATGAACAGCAAGTAGAGCTAGTTGGGGGCATGTGTGGGGCGACCATTCCACTACTGACTCTGCTCCTTGGGAGGGGGAGATAATATTCCTAGGAGGTGATGAAGGAGGAAAAGAACAAAAACATAATCGCAGACTTTCTCTCGCATGGGAGGGTTTCCTGATGGCCCTTCATTCAAGTGTACAGAAGAGTGAATTGTGTGCATCCCTCACCTGCATGCCTTATATATGGGGCAGTCATACCAAATATTAAGCCTCCTGTCCACAGCGACTACGGATGGGAAGAATACTCAATTCTGCTCTCACCCCACTGGGTGGCAATGCGTGAGAGAAAAATAGGAGCAAGCTCCTATGCGCCACCTAGGAATGGTACTTGGGACTCCCTCCTCAACAACCGAGCAAATGTGGCACTGAGTGCTTGAATTTGCAAAAAAGTAAGGTTTTAAAAAAAAGGTTGTGATCAAAGTGTCCATACTGCAGTGCCTGAACCCTGTCTGTTAGCTGTACGTCTAATTGCAATGGAATACATTTCCACCTCACTATTTCCAAACTGTACCGGATGCCATTTTTAATATATGTGTAAATATATACAAACACATGCAATCACACATTCTTTACATTGCAGGTCATAGCTGGGACCCACTTTACGCACCCCCTTTTAAGTCACTTATAGACATGCCACTGTTGGCACCAATCCTAGTCAATGACTGTACTATTCCTTTGAGTGTGGAAATATGGACTTGTATGTTTTTCACAAATATGGCATTTCCATAGTCCAGACTGAAAATCCGATTTGAAGTGGAGACTCTGGAAGGGATTACCATGTGAAATTTCCCACCTTGAAAGTCATGATACAAGTAATCATCCTTTGCGTAGCACAGAGGACTGGGCGTATACTATATCTACATTTAGTGCGAGGATCAATGGACAACTTATTACCAGGTGCCACGGAATCACAGAATGCATACTTTGCAATATCCTACTCAATATCTAACCAGGTCTCAGATTTAATAAAATGTCATACAATGCAGAGCAGCATACAAATTTGCTACACTGCTTTTGGCAAAGGGGGAACACAGCATAGTGCAATACCTACAAAGATTGACCTGCTGCTATAGTCATCCCACGGGCTGGTGCACACATGGACTTCGTTGTGTGAAGCATAGCCTTGCTCCATGGCATACAGGAGAGTGTGCACAATCTTGCATAAAATGTATACTGGAGGCATAACATCCCAGTACACATTTCTATGTGTAGACAGTTGCAGAAGGGTCTGATGCACTGGATGCGTGCAGTGCACTGCATCCCCCAAATAGTTTCATACATTTCTGGTAAGAAATGTATGAATTTCCTCTTATATGTGCCTGCTTCCAGAACGCATACATTTGTTTGCAAAGTCCAGTCTGGCTATCTTAGTTGATTGTGTTTTGTGTCAAAACCAATAGGTGTTTGCAATGATCTGTCCCCATAATGTCCATGTGACGCCAAGTGGAACTAAGTGAATTTGGCACTTTGAAAAGGGCACCTTTCCATAACAAAATATCTTTTATACTGAACTTAAATCATTGCCACTGCTTTGATCTACTTTGCATGACTTTGGTTACCATAGAAATGTTACCTTTGGGCCTGATCTAATTTATATCTGTCAGAGGAAAATCTGTACTTTGTTAATAAAGGACGAGTATAACACCTAATCACAAAACGTACTCAAAGGAAGCATCAAATATATATATATAAAATATAAATTCCGAAACTGTTGCTGTTAAGTGCTAATAATGTAGCGTAAAAAGTGACTCAGTGTTGTGTTATATACAATGTAAAAGTTGCAAAAGAAAAGTTCCCACATGTACTGGAAAAAGGACCTCTTTTGGCAGTATAAACAGCTCGGAATCCTTTCACCTGTTGAAAAAAGGCAGTACATTCAAAGATGGTCTAGATTTAGATTTACATTTTATAGATTTATTGAGTACACGAATTTTCCCCGAGGGGATCTCTCGGAGTTTGAGCAGCCCACACAGTTCAATGATAATATTAAAGATTAAACAAGCATGTTTTCAGAGATTTCTTAAACTAAGTTAGGTCCAGACAAGAACTTAGCTGTAGGGGTAGCTGGTTCCAGTGTTTGGGGACTAAGAAAGAAAAATAGTGGCCCCCATGCCTAGCTCTACGAATACGACTAGGACGTAACTTACTTACTTACTTGACTAGGACGTAACAATAATAATTCGCTAAGTCTAGGTTGACGAGCCGGGATATACGGTTGCAGCTTGTTTTTGAGATAGCATATACCATTCCCAGGCAAAGATTTGAAAACAAAACAAAGAAAATCGAAAAGAGCACGCTTTGTTCATTGCGACCAAAGGGAGTTTCCATAGTCCAGGCAGCTGGTCTGTAAAGGAGCCCAATGAAAGGCTTTTATGAGCATGCACATCACACCAAGACATGTCCCAGAGATTGAATTGACATGTCCATTCATGGAAAGGTTGTCATGAAAGACTACACATAGATGTTTTGCCATTTGTTTGTAGCAGGAGTCAGCCCTAATTCAGATGGCCACCAGTAAATGGACCAGACTGCATGTGCCTTCCCAAAGAGCAGAATTTCTGTTTTACTGGATTGAAGCTGACGAAAATTGGGCGTCATCCTGGAAGCAATTTTTAACATGCAGTCCCTAAATTTATGTATGGTGGATTCTGGATTTGGCTCCTTTGTAATGACGAGTTAGGCGTAATCAGCATACGAAATGGCATCAAATCTGCATGACACTATACCCTTAGCCAGGAGAACCACATATATAATAAAGAAGGTAGGGACTAAAAGTGATTTTTGTGGAACCCCTTTAACCAGGACCATGGTTCTGGAGTTAAAGATGTCCACATTGTACCATGTTGGTTGTTCCAGCAGAAAGTTTTCAGCAATCGCAAAACTCTGCCACTGACACTAATCTAAACTAATCTCTGGATTAGGGTTGAATGAGAGATGGCATGAAAAACTGCCAATAGATCCAGCATGGCAGAGTTTCCCTGATCTAAGGCAAGCCTGATTGTTTCAGTGATCTCCCTGCTATACGAAGCACGGAACCCTGACTGGGAGTGGCCCAATAGGGAATGGGTTTCTAGAAAGTAAACACATTCTGGCAGATGCATCAAGCAAAATACCTCCCGGTAAAATAGCGAATCGGTAAAACAGGCCGATACCGAACGCAAAACCAGAAAATGCAATGCATCAACCCCAAATCGGAAAAAAACAAAGAATCGCTAAAAAATCCCCTCGGTAAATTACCAAATACAATTAAGTCAATCGGAAATAACGAACACCAAAGCGGACCTCGGAAATACCGAATCGCTAATAAAGAATCGCAATGGAATGCATGAAAAATCGCAATTACCGAAAATGCCAAAAATCGCTATTTAGCATGAGCAAAATAAGGGGAATCTCAAACTGGAGGTAAAGTTATTTGAAGGAATGAAGAAAAAAATATATATTTTCCAGGTGCTGACAATCAGCAATCCTTTAAAAATGCCCCTGGAAACCCTGTAAGCCTACCAAAATGGCTACGCCCTACGTGCTTGTTAGGAGGAGGAGGATCAACGCCCAGGCTCAGTGCAGGAGGATGATCCAGGACAGGGTCTTCAGGGTGCGCATCACATTGCTGGGGCAGACAGAGGAACAGGTGTATGATAAGTACAGACTCAACCGTGCCATGATCATGTGCCTAATAGCAGATCTGGAACCAATACTGCAGCACCAGACCCGTCGGACCAACGCCATACCAGCCCATGTCCAGGTCCTATGCAGCCTGTACCTGCTGGCGTCTGGAAGCTTCCAGGGGGTAATAGCAGAGGCCGGAGGCGTGTCGCAAAGCGCACTATCATGCTTCTTCCACCGGTTCCTAGAGGTCATGCTGACATTCATACATCGCCACATCACCTTCCCCACAACCCCCCAGCAGCTGACCCGCACCAAACGGGAGTTCTAACAGGTGGCACAATTCCCCCATGTGATAGGGTGTGTTGACTGCATGCATGTCCCCATCTGTCCTCCCTCAGCCATCGAATACATCTTCCGCAACCGTAAGTCATATCATTCCATCAATGTGCAGGTCATGTGCAATGCTAAGCACATCATAACGGACCTCGTAGCCCAATTTCCAGGGAGCACACACGACGCATACATCTTCCGTCACAGTGGCATCCACAGGTGCCTGATCAATGGTGATTTTGGAGAGGGACACCTACTAGGTACATATTGATGCATCACCGTTTACTCCATCCCCTCATGTATAATTGCATTCATGCTGCTGACCATTCTCTCCCCATCCTGCAGGTGACAGCGCTTACGCCTTGCGTGAGTATCTACTCACTCTCTACCTCAACCCAACAACACCTCAAGAGCAGCGCTACAACAGAGCACACATCAGCACAAGGAATGTGGTGGAGCGTACATTCGGCATCCTAAAGAGTCGCTTCCGAATACTGCACAAGACAGGAGGTGCCTTGCAGTACGACCCAGTGACCTGCTGCCAGATCATAGCTGTCTGTGCCATCCTGCACAACATCGCCACCCGTAGGGGGATACCCATAGAGGTGGACGGCGAGGATGAACTACGTGCACAGCAACCCCCCCCAACACCAACAGGCACATGTGCCCAACACAGCAGAAGGGCAACGGAGGCGGACATATATCACACGGCATCATTTCTGAGACAGGTAAGAAAGAGCCTTGACAACATGATCTGGTTTGCAAGGGTTTAATGGACATGAACACCTGACTGGTGCAGAGAAATGTAACACAAACATGATGCAGCTGAAATAAATGCAAAACTTAAATTGTCCATTGTCAACACGGGTGCTGCATGTGGCACTATAGTTGGCCCATGGTTACGTCACCATGGATAGGGAGCCATTGCCACATGGCTACTTGCATTTGCCACGTACCCCCATTTTCCTGTCCCGTGACTCCTCCACATCTCCACGATGGCCGTCAGTGGCTGTTGCACTGTGCACACTGCGCCCCCTCCCGCTGGTCTCCGGCAAGGAGATGCTGCTCACACTTGAGGCTGCCTCACTCCCCTCATCCACTCCCACACTGCTGACAGTTCCAGACTGCAGGTGCTCCACTGCAGTGGTCACTCTCTCGAGGGCCCTTGCCACATCCCCACAATAATGCCCTAAGTCAACCTGCAGGGACACGGACCTGCGGGAGAGCACAGCTGTGCTGTTGCACAGCTTAGTGATGGCCCTCATTGTAGAATTTGTATGGAGCATGTTCTGCCTGTGCCTCCGGCGCTCACTTTGTTGGCCTGTAACAACAGCACGTGTCAGTTCCTGCAGGCATTGCTTTATGTCATTGTTGCCCTCAGCTACGGCTGTGGTGAGCTCACGCACAGCGTCAGTCATGGTGCCAATTCTGTTGGACAGTTTTGTAATGGTAAGATTAATTGCACCCATGTGTCTCCCCTGCAGGCGCTGGACACGCAGCATCCGGGTCTCAACGACTCCATACACATCTGCCGGATCCACTGGTCTCGCTGCAGCCCTACCCAGGGGCCCGGCTCTCTGTCGTGCTGCTGTTCGGGTGGTTGGAGTGACGACAGCCTGCCGTGGGACATTTGGGGCTGCTGTACTCTGCTCCGTCTCCATCTCTTGCAGGGAGGGGACATCTGCCCTGTGGCTCTGCGGAGTTGTCTGCACTGGTGGTGGTGGAGGTGGTGTTCTTGTCTGCACTGATGGTGGTGGTGGAGGTGGTGTTCTTGTCCACACTGATGGTGGTGGTGGAGGTGGTGTTCTTGTCCGCACTGATGGCGGTGGTGGAGGTGTTGTACGCGGTGGTGGTGAAGGGGAGGACATGGCTTCATGTCCCTGTGGGTACTCGGCATCGGTCACCACTGGGGTCTCAGAGATGACGAGGCGGCTGCTGTCATCAGATTCCATGGGGGATGCATCTGTGTGTGAAACAGTGCATTGTTATTATTTTGTCATTATATGTGGGTATTGCATTCTTTTGTCTATATGAAGTACATATTTGGACTGACATTTGGCCCTTTGCTGCTGTTTTCATATCATTCATCTCTGGGGTCAGACATGCACTCATTCATGTTATGACTACAACTCCCATGATGCAACACTTTGGCGAGGGTATGTGCTTTAGGCACGGCTACATGTGCACTGTGTCTGGCATGGGGGAGTGGGCAGGGTTTGACAACACGCTGCATATCTACGCTGGCATGCATCTTACCTTGTCCTCCTTCCTCAGCACCAGAGGTGTCCAGTTGGGTGACCCCCACGACAGCTTCAGGTTCAATTGTTGACTCCACAAGGTCCTCCAGGGCTGTGTTTGGTGTCACATTGGATGACCCCCCACCTGTGCCTGCTGCATCCTTGACCCTTTCAGCAATCTTCTCCTTTGCCCTTTTACGGAGATCATACCAGCGTTTCTTTAAATCGTCAATGCTGCGGTGGGTGACTCCTACTCCATTGACCCTGTCCTCGATGCGCAGCCACATCTTTCTTTTTTCTGCCTCAGGCACCCTCAGGGACAGCTTCCCAAACAGCCTCTCATGTTTGCTGCTGACACCCCCAATGAGTATTTCAAGTTCCTTATCAGAGAACTTGCGCTTTCTCTTCCTGGGTGTGTCCTTTCCCTGCTGGGGTGCCTCCTTCTCAATGACCAAATGCTTGGCAGGTCCCGGTTGCTGCTAGTTCTGTGTAGCTCCTCAGCTCCTGTGCTCTGCCTCCTCCTCTGAGCTCCTCAGGGCACTGAATGGAGCATGGGCTGTCCAACTTCTTGGTTGTGATGTCATCAGCCTGCTTCCGATGCGTTGCGTCTTTTTGCGAGTTCCCAAATACCGAACTCGCATTTACCGATTCGGTATTTGCTAATTCGGTATTTGCTAATGGTGTCTCACAATCGTAGTTTCGCTGTGGAATAACGATTTTTAGCGATTCGGTAATTATTACCGAATCTCTTGATGCATCGCGGTTTGCATGTCCTTATTAGCGATTCCTTATTTTTCGCTAATAAGGACATGGAATACCGAATTTTGATGCATATGCCCCATTGTTGGTTAACCAGGGTTCTGAATCAATATAATCAGTCTAATCAGCGCCGCTCATGAACAATTCATATTTATGTGGGCAACTTTCTTCTTCATCAAGCCATCTCAATTAAAGCCCAACCTACTTAACCAGTTGTTGTCGATTCATTATCTATTGTTGCCAAATCAGATTTATGCAAAACTACAATGGACAAGAGATGGCGGATGAAGCAACTCATGTACAGGAACCTGCTCGCTTGAAGGTCATCAGGGATTGTCGCTCACAGATACTTCACACAGAGCAAGAAGCAAAACTGGGGCTTGCAATAGAACTCTAAACAGTAACGCAGCCCGAAAATCCTGAACTTTAAACATTTTTGGGGAACTAGCTGTAAAGTGTGAGTCTAGCTGTAGCGGTGTCGATTTTATATATTCACTTTTGCATCCACTATTTGTCACTACTATAGGGTTCCCATTATATGTCTCATCACATAGCCTTTCGGGGGCACTGCTTTTGTATGTTGTCCATGTTGGACAACAGGATGGAGGGGCAGATTCCTTTCTTGGGACACGGGGTGGATGGGTGGGTAATGGTTTTTGGGACAGGGGGTGGGCAATACTTGGTGATCTATAAGTGCTTTATCGAAAGATCTTTATATTGGGGGTGTAAAAGACAAAGGGGTCAGATTAAAATTATTGATAAAAGCGACACAAAAAGTCATAACTGTTATTCTAGCATGTACAATACTTGTATTTTTGATCAGAGAATGTTCCAAAATTTCATGGTCTTATTTTCAGCTTCTAGATTTTGGAGGGTGAAATGTAATTTACGTGTGTATCAATGGGGACAATTATATGTATTAGCTGGAATGTTTCCGGCTTAAATTCAGCTATTAAACAACAGCTGGTTGGAGAGGAGCTTAATGCGTATAAGCCCCATCTGGTAGTAGTCGATACACATCTGATATATAAGGATCGGGGTCTGTATAAACAGTTGGGCTTTGAGTTGTTAGAATATACTTAACGGGGGCAGCTATTAGAGGGGTAGCAATTCTTAAAGATAAACACTTGGTCTGTGAAAAATGAAACAGGCCTCTGACCCAGGTGGCAGATGGGTCACATTACAGATCGAAATCTATACCATAAAGATTGTCCTCTGTGCTATATATGGTACAAATCAGATGGTCCTACTTTATTCAATAAATGAATGTTGGAGCTGCTGGATTGGCAGGGCGAATTAGTCATCACTAGTAATTTTAACTGCACTTTGAATTAGGCTATTGATCCAACAAACCGCTCCACTTTGGTAAGAATGAATACAGTACAGCAATCAATTCACGAACTTGCCCGACTTCATGATCTCTCGGACCTATGGCGTACATTATACCCTATGCAGCCTGGGTTCACGTATTACTCTGGGTCACATCATCACTATTTGAGAATCATCCTAACGTTCGTGAGAAATAGCCTTTTAGCATCATCTCAAATAGAGGTTTGCCCGTGGATAACTTCAGATCATAACCCGCTTCTGATTAGCTTTCAGTTCCCAACCGGGGTTAAGCATTGCCGACCATTTTCATTTACTAGATATTTGCTCTCTGATCTACAGTATGTTACACATACTCAAGAGGTTCTCCCTGAATGTTTACAATTTAACATTGAAACAGCTTATCACTCTTTCCTTCCAGGAGTGCCATGTGCTGGAGGCCTGGAAAACCGCTCAGGTTATACCCCTGAAAAAGAAAGCAAACATTCAGATCTCTCAACTGCAAAATCTCCGTCCGATATCTCTGCTCCCCTATTGTGGGAAAGTTGTGGAGAAGGTTGTGAATAAGCAACTTATGCAATTCATTGAAGAGAACTCTTGCCTCCACTCAACCCAGTCAGGTTTTAGAGCAGGTTATTCAACCGAATCTGCGGTTCTGTTTTCTACAGAACGCTTGAGACAACTTGTTGACGGAGGGCAGACAGCAGCGTTGGTGTTATTAGATCTCAGTGCAGCATTTGACACCGTGCTGCACTCAACGCTGCTGTCACGCCTATCAGATATGGGAATTGAGGGTCCAGCCTTTGAATGGGTAAGATCCTTCCTGGAAAACAGGAGTTTCCAGGTACATTGCCCTCCCTATAAGTCATCCCCCCGCAAGTTAAGGCATGGGGTTCCACAGGGCTCAAGTTTGAGCCCCACGCTGTTTAATATTTATATGGAGCCTTTGGCACATATTGTGGAATCGTATGGTGTGGATATCGTCACATACGCTGACGATACCCAACTAATAATTCAACTTGCCAATAACCAACCTGAGGAAGCCATTAATTTCTCCAACTGTATGCGGGCAGTGGCTGGGTGGATGAACAACAACTGCCTTCGCCTTAATGGCGAAAAAACTGAGCTGCTAGTGATCGGTAAATCGTCATCTACCTGGTCGCAGGTCTGGTGGCCGATGGAACTAGGGCCTATCCCCCGCCCAGCAGAGGCTGTAAGAAACCTGGGAATCATGATCGATACGGAGTTGTCCTTCAAGCAACAAATCAATAAAATCACTGGTAAATGCTTTGGAATTCTTAAAACCCTCCGCAAAGTTCTTGACCTGCTCCCCTTTGGTGTCAGGAAGAAACTTATCCACGCCCTAGTCACGCCGCATCTGGACTATGGCAATGCCCTACTCCTTGGCCTGAGCAAAAAAGGCATTCAACAACTTCAGTGTGTCCAAAATGCCGCCGCCCGTTTAGTATTAAACCTTCCACGTAGGGCATCCGGTACAACGGCATTACGCAAACTTCATTGGCTCCCCATTGCGGAGCGTATTAAATTTAAGGCACTATGCATGGCTCATCGTATTGCTCAGGGAAAAGGCCCCAAATACCTGCAAAGACTCCTTATCACCCATCGCCCTACCCGAAATCTTAGATCCGCTGGAGCGATGTTATTCAAACTCCCCCGCGTTTATAAGTCCAGAATGGGAGGTAGTTCATTCCGCTTCTTGGCTAGCAAGCATTGGAATGGCCTCCCTCTGAATCTTCGGATGGAGCCCTCCGAAACAAGATTTAGACAGAATCTAAAAACTCATCTTTTTCCTAAGTAAGTGTATCCAGACACTTCGGGGACTTATTGCATCTTGGTTTCAGCTTCATTTGGGAGCAGCAGTTTTTCAGCGCGGGGACACACCGTCACAGGTGTAACCAGGCGCTTAAGAAATGGTCTTATTATTATTATTATTATTGAAACTGCTTTTCCCCTCATCGTCTGGGATACAATGAAGGCTTTTATTTGTGGTACTACTCAGCCACATATCCATCGTTCAAATACTTATAGGGAAATGGAAAGATGCTCCCGACACTCTTAAAATTAGAGCTTGCTCACATACAGAGTTTTTGTCTAAAGGAGACAATAGCGAAGCAATATATTGCTCTTTAATTAATGCTAGGGCGTTCCTGACTCGCCAGTTTAAGGAAAAAGCTGCAGCCGCCTACAACAAAACCTGTGTGAGCCTATAAGTATATGGCGATCAAGTAGGCAAGATACTAGCTTATCAAGTAGCAGATAAAAAGGCTAAAACCCATATTCACTCAATCAGGGGTAGAGATGGTCAGCTATACAACTCTAATAAGCTAATACTAGACCAGTTCTCTCAATTTTACCTTGAATTGTATACTCAGGACGTCCAAATAGATGCTACTCTGGTGAAAGCATATTTACAACTTGGGGATCGATACTCTCTTAGTTTAGAGGCAGTCAAAAGTCTCAAACAAAATATAACAGAAGAGACAATCACAGCTTTAATAGCCTCATTACCATCGGGTAAGGCTGCTGGGGATGACGCTTTGCCAATAGAGTTCCATAACACTTTAAAAAATTCTATCCTTCAACTACTCTGTATGGTCATTAATCAGATCGGCGTACAAGCCGTGGCCCCTGAATCTTGGGATCAGACACATTTTTCCTTAAGAAAGGGAAGGCATCGGACAAATGCAGTTCTTATCGCCCAATTTCTCTTATTGATTCCAATGCCAAAAGTTTTACCATAATTTTGGCCAATCGTCTTGCTCCTTATATGCCAGATTTAGTATCTGAATACCAACATGGATTTATAATCGGCAGGGACACTACGGCACATGTCAATACAGCAATTACAGTTTTTGCTATTGCCAATAAAACCTCTAGCAACTTAGGGATGATCCTTTTGGATGCTGAAAAAGTGTTGATCGTGTAGTATGGGATACGTTGTGGAAAATCTTGATCAATAACGGACTAGCCCGATCGATTAATGAATTGGATCCAGGCTCTATATATCAAACCGCAAGCTAAACTGATCTACTCTAACTTATATATATATATTTGTTTGTAGAGTTTTATATAGCGCGAACTAGAACCGAACCGAATCAGTTATCAGAGCGCTTTACATAGCACCAGTTACATATATTCTGCTACATTCCCGATTCAACGTGGTACAAGACAGGGGTGCCCACGTTCCCTTTGCTCTTCGCATTATACATCGAGCCATTCATCCAAGCTTTAAATCGGAATGTTCGTAGTATTTCATTTATGTAGGGAATTCACCGCATTAAGACTATCGTTTATGTGGATGGCATTGCAATGTTCACATCAGATACAGCAACTGCATTAAGTTTAAAACAGGAAGAGGCGGAAAATGTTGGTATCTTCTCAGGTTATAAATTAAATGCACACAAAACACAGGTTTGAAATAATCTAGAATCTATCACACCTCTCCGAGGCGCCTGTCATGTTGGAACATATCTGGGAGTCCGGATTACTACTAATATTGACCAAATTGGGAAATACAACTATGAAACACTTCCACAAACAGTTATCAAGAAATGTAGGTACTAAAATAACTTGCCAATAACCATCTTAGGCAGAGTAACATAGTTAAAATGATCATCCAACCTACGTTTTTATACTTTTTGCGGGCGATTCCTCTAAGGGTGCCTACTTATTTTTTTCAAAAATTAGAAGGGACAATTACCAGCTTTATTTGGAGTTATAAACAAGCACATAGGTCGCTACACTCACTTATGTTTTCTTATGAGTTAGGAGGCTTGCAATTGCCTGACTTTAAATTCTACTTTTGGGTGGCATTTACTGGGCATCTGCAAAATTTGCTAATTGAGAAACTTCCATATCATGGTCTTTCCATGGCTCTTGGTACAGGTACTAGAATGTTCTTATTCAGGGTTAATGACCCTAATTATTATAAAAGAGTCTGTTTTAAGACCATCAGGGATATGGTATGCATATGGAATGAAATTCTCAGTTATTCAAAGCTTTCTTTTGAGGACTTCATTAATCATGAACATTTTCATTTATGGAGTAATCCATCTCTCCCGTACATATTTCACGACCCGACACCACGTAGCTGGGCAAGTTATGGGATAGAAAGATTGGGTCAGCTGTTTGATCAGAGCAGTCTCTTAACATTCTCGGACTTACAACAATCCTTTGATCTACCTTGTCAGTCTTTATTTAAATACTTTCAAATCTGAGATTATCTATTCACACGCCAATCTTCTCAGAACCCATGCTCTCACCCTTTACTCGCATACTATTTAAACCCTTCACTTAAAGATAGAATACGTTCTACGTACTCGCAACTGTCTGATATAAGGCAGCCAGATATCAGTCATCTAGCTAGTAAATAGAGTCAGAAATTGGGATCGTTCACTGATGCATCAAAAATCACACTCACATTAGAGGCTTTGGAGAGCTCTGTACTCTCTGTTAATCTTAAATTGCGACAGTTTCGAACAATATGTATGTTATATTATACACTGGAGAACATCTGTGGGTGGCAACAACCTCCACGAAGATCTACTACTGGGGGTGGTGATAGGACATGCTGCCCTAAATGTGGTCAGAGGGCAGCAGATATTCTTCATATGTTTCATACATGCTCTACACTACTAGCCTTCTGGGAGAGGGTTATGTTCTTCACTGGTCAATGTTTGGGGTCGGATTTGTCTTTTTCTACTAAGGAAGTAGTTCTTGGGTTTAAGAAGCATGATAATAATGCTATGATGCGCTTTTGACTATTCTATTAGTTACTGCACACCTTTCGATTGCGAGGGGATGGATTAGTCCTAAACCTACTCTATCAGAACTGCTCGCTCTTTTGTAAGATATTTATGAAAAAGAGCATGCATTGGCAAAAACAAGATCCATTTGTTCAATGCAAAGATTTGAACAGATATGAAAATACTTTAAGCACTAATTAGGGTATTAGTACATATCCTAGGTTTTATGTTTGCATTTAAATGTATTTGTACTCTTGCCTATATATTTAATTTGATGGCATTCTTTAGTATTGCTTATGTTTCGCTCTGCTGGTCTTATATTTGAATACGATGTACCCTTCATCAAGAAAAGAAAAATATTTTTTTAAAAAAAGGTTAACCACAGTTCCTGTAACTTTCCCCAGAAAGGGAAGCAATGATACTAGTGTATATTTCACCAAAACTGTGGGGTTGGTCGTTGTTTTTTTAAGAATAGGTCTAACCATGGCAGCTTTACATAAGTCCGTAATTGGAGAACAAAGTATTGAGGCCAAAGTAACCATAATGCGAGAAGGGTAAGGATCATCAGGAGAGCCAGGTATTAATCCTATTTAGCAGGACCAATACTCGCTCAGGATTAAAAGACTCCAAAGTTGTAGAAGCAGGCTAGCCAAAGATTCTGGTGGGGCTTCCCTATCAATTATGCATTACAATCCGTCAGGTAGGTACATTCTTTTATGATTTTATAAAGTTCTTAGATTCTTGAATTGGATAAGGCTGTTATATGAATAAATTAACATTGCCACCATTGTAAATGACATAGAAGGGAGGATAAAAACAGACTAATTGCATAACTGTGCAAAAAAGCATTCAGTGTTCAACCTAATAGTAGTACACTTTTACAAGATCAAAACAGGGCCAGCCATAGTAAGGCTCAATTTCAAGTATAAAAGCCCAATGCAGTGCTACGAAGTAGGAAAATTGTGGCGGATACCAGTTCTAGTGGCTATTTATGGGCCGGATCGGGCCGACCAGCCAGATTTGGCCAACCAATGGAAATATATAGTATTTGTCCTTGTTCCACTTTTTGATTTCAGCAGTGTCTGTACATTATCTGCATTCCATTCAGTGCAGCAACCTGCAGGAAGTGAGGGGGCTTTTCTAATTTCACTTCCAGTCAGGCACAAGCAAAGGCCTGATTTAAAGGGCCCTCATCCTTTCTCTCGCCCAAGTATCAACCTGGCTGGGTACTTTATGTATTCTAACACCGAAATGCCTATGCAATGGATGGAAGGAAAGGCCTACAACATCACTTCACAAGTACTTTAGAGAAACTATGATATAGAGGCAGGTTTTTTAATTTCCTCAACAACCCTATGTAAGAGATGTGCATGCAGCATGCAGTGTAAGAATGCCAGATTTATCCTTGTAGATGAGTAGTTACACCAATAATGACTAAAATGGCATGAACTCATTTATGTTTTATTTAGTTATTTTATAGCACTACTCATTCCACTGTAGGGAGTCAGAGCGCTTTACATCACACACAGAGACATAATAAATCATAGAAGCATGAAAAATAGTGTACAGATAATGTTACTTAAGACAATGAGAGTTAAAAGGTGGAGAAATGAATAAATGTATAAGTTAGCTGTCTGTGTCTTCTTTCCAAGCTCCATCCCTTGTGACTCCACCCCCTTTCCTCTGCAATATCACGACCCCCAAATTTATGGATTCCAGAGTAAATGTTTCAATTTCCAGCCCTGGCCCAATGGTCATAAGTACTCATTAAAGCTTAGTGATAAAAGCAATTTTCGAAAAGAGGGGCCTGATATTAGACTCCTCGTGCTTTAGTAATTATTAATTGTAAAAAAGAAATATTTATAACATTGTAAAAATAATGTTGACCTAATTTATTTAAATTTTCTGTTTTTACATGAATATGCATAATGATTATGTTGTATTGAAAAACATTTACATTTAATTTTTAAACATAATGTAGATCTTTATATTTTGTTGTAATATTAAAATATGTTATTACAAACTAAAATGTCGTTTTTTTAAAGTAATTTGTTTGAATTATGATTAGTTAGGTAATTTGTAAATAAATTGAATTATTTAGGTGTGTAATCCAGAATTATTATATATGTATTATAAATAATATTTACTATTTTAAATATATAATATATAATGAATGTATGTAGTTTACCATTGTATTTAGTTTATGTTACTGTGTTATGTTATGTAGTACACATATTCTTTTTAAGAATGTATTACTATTATTAACTATACAATTTTGAAAAAGTATTTATTTGTTTGGTATTTTGTGCTGTTAATTATATTTGAAAAAAATGTAGAAAGGGGGACAGTTTATTTAACCTATTTACTATTGAACACCTTCTGTAACATGGGTTACAACAGAGTGGTAATAGTAAATGTTAATTCTTTTGTCTCCAACAGCTTCACAGATAAAAATAAATTGGAGTGGAAATATTAAATGTCACCTCGTTAATGACCAACATCTTACCCTAAATGATTTAGATTAAAGTGTGAATAGTAAATTTGAGATTTTTAATGTCCAACATCTTTCCCTATTTGGTTTATATTGGAGAGGAAAAAGTAGATCTTAACACTATAGTGGCCCGCACCTTTCCTAAAATGGATTAGATTGGAGTGGGAATAGCAAATGTATCCCCTTTAGTGTCCAACCCTTTCCCAAATTGGTTTAGACTAAAGTGGGTATTGTAAATGTGACCTCTTTTGTGTCCAACACTTTACCATAAATGTGTTAGAGTGGAGTGTGAATAGTAAATGGCACCCTTTTAGTGCCCACCACTTATCCCTAAGTGGATCAGATTGGAGTGAGAATAGTAAATCTAACCTCTTGAGTCTCTAATACGTTTACCAAAATCTTCCCCTAATTGGTTTAGATTGGAATGGGAATAATGAGTTTTACCCCATTAGTGTCCAACAGTTTCCCCTAAACGGTTTACATTTTATTGTGAAACACTTTCCACAAAAAGGTTTGGTTTTGAGTAGAAATAGTAAATGTCAGTCCTTTAGTGTGCAACCTTTCTCTTGGATGGTTTAGATTGGGGTAGATGTAAGCATTTGTCACGTAACCCAATTAATATTTGGATTTATTAGATCAATAAAGGTACACAGCACAGTTTGTAATTTGTCTCACCATTTATTCAATGTATATGTATACATTCTTAAATGCATATATATTTTTATAAATAAGAAAAACAATTCACTGTCATTTGTAAACAACATCTTAGGACATTTTTAACATTAAATAAAAGATATATAGTTTCAGGAAATTATTTTACTTTTTTAGCATATTTCTATGTTTTTATGTATAGTACATTTATATTTTATAAATATATACTTTTGTCCAATGTAATACTTTTTTTTACAATTTTTAAATGCTTTTTAACTATATTATAAAAATAATTTATATAATTATTTCACATGTTATGTATCATTTAATGGAATGTTTTGCATTCTTTATAAATTATACGCTAATAACTTTTTACTGCTAGCTTTACTTTTATAGACTATTTGTGTCATATTTTGTTAATCATTTTCCTGGAAGTGAGTTGCAGGAAGATGCTGCTGCTCATCAGACTTGTTTTAAGGTTATCTAAAGAGTTTTGGGGTATAGAGAACCAGCTAATGGTAGTTATACTGTTTTTTTCATTTTAGTTTTTGGAAAGTTTACGAGTACTTTATGTAATTGTTCCCTGTTAGGCCTGGTTAGAGTTTGGAAGTGTGATATTGTTTTTCTAAATATATTTTATATTTATTTACAGATCTGAATTTATAGCATGGACGTTTGAATTTTGTGTTTATTTTTCAAAGGAAATTATTTTGGTTTCTAGTTTCATGGCTTTAGATTGCTTTGCTGTATATAAATTGGACCTGTTTTATTTTTGCATTTTTGGGGGTATTTTTTTAAAATATTTTTTGCCTTTTTGGAAGATTATATTTTGACAATATGGATATGGACAAAGAACTACAGTTGCAGAACAATAAGATGTATTTGAGTAAATATTCTTGGGTGGGAAATGTTAAATTTTATTATGTATGTGTATTTGATATTAATGTTCAATGTTATTTTAAATTTTATGTGCTGTGTTTACTTGGTTCCACTTGATTTTATTTGTAATTATCAGTTTCACAGTTAGTGATTTCTTCATTTTTAACTAATTAATATTCAGATCCTTTGTATGTATTAGTCATTTTTGATATCTTACTTGTATGCTATTTTTTTGCTATCATTTGTTTAATATTTTAGTCATGCTGGTTTGCATTTTAGTTCATGTTATTGGTTAGTTGTAGAATTGTATTTTTATCATAGGCTTTTGGCTATTTATTGTAAGTAGTGTAGTCCTTTGTTGTTAATAAAGAGTTTTACCTTACATCAAAGTCTTATTGGTTTATCTACTAAATGTAAGTTCAATTTGGGTTACTGCTTACGCTATTCTTACTTGTTGGTAGCTTTGTTCTTTTGTAGGGTTTCTATGAATGTGTAGAGTGTAGGTTGGGCTCTGCTGAACATAGATTGGCATTTTTCTACTGTGTTGTTTGGTTTGGCTTCTTGAGCCATAGTGCTGTTGTAGACATTTTACAATGGTATTTGAAATTTGGGGTTGGCATCTGTATCCGGAGTGTGACAGTCTGCCAACACAAGTGTCTTCAAAGTGGTCTATTAGGGAACTTAGGGCTTAATCATGACTTTGCGGTGTGGGAGTGGGCCACCATACCACCCCCCCACTCCCACACCACCTAAGTCATCTGCCACCATCTGGCGCGATTATGAGTTTCCCTGTGGTCTGGCAGGTGGTGCTTTGGCGAGCCTGCAGCGGAGCAGTTCTAAGGCCCATATGGGAACCTTAGAACTGCGGTGCTGAGGGAGTGGCAAGCCCGTTCCTGCACAGCTTGAACTGTACAATCCATGTCAGGCAGGAACAGGGGTGCATGCACACAGGTCAGCACAACATGTGGCCCTGTGCATGCACTCCCATGCACAGTGGGCACCAGGGGGCCCAGTAAGGCCGACATACTTTTCTGACCGCCACATTTTTCATAGCGGGCTCACCACCATGAAAAGTGTGGAGGTCCAGAAAGTCGTAATATGCCTGGAGGTGCTCCAGAGGCACCGTCACATATTGCTGTCCCAGACCATCGTGCCACCTCAGAGGGATCGCAGATCCACCGCAGTTGTGGCGGTCTGACCGCCCAAGTTGTAATACTTCGGTTGTGCGGTGGTAGCCGCACTGTCACCACTGCGCCACCATAAGTTTGGCAGTACACATTCTGGCAAACTCATAACCTGGTCCTTATTGGTGCTTTTTGATTGGCAGAATGGACTTACATAAGTAGGTAGTAGTGGTTAGCTACCACCATAACCAGGACATTGGGCATAGACCAGTGCAATCATTTCTTTTATTTCAAAGGCAAATTGGCTTTTTGTGGGATATTCTACACACAGTACAGATTGTTAGAGATGTCTCCAAATGCTTTAGTTAAAAAGGTAGTAACAACCCTCTATGGCTGTGTATGGGCATATGTTAAGGAGTTTGTATAATGGCTTGTTCAAGGTTGATTATTTTATGTGGGAAGTAGTTGTTTGTTTTTATTTTAATGTGGATTCGTAGTTCGTAGTAAGCACTACTTTATTTATTAGGTAGCAATGCACATATGAATGGTAAGTTAGCATGATATTCACCATGTAAGGTGTATGTGTGAGTCAATGGTTTGGGGCTCATTTTGAATGTCCATCCATCATCCATGTTTGACATCGGTTTAGTTTTAATAGGTTATCTGCTGTAGCAAATATTTAAATGCATTTCTCAAAGTTTTGGTTGTCATGTAAGAGGAAGAGTTCTTCATTATGAGTGGTCATTAAGTGTTCTCAGAATATGGATATTTTGGTATCTTCTAGTGGCAGAACAATTATCACTGGTGGCCTTTTTAGTTTGTGCTAGTAGGCATTTTCAAGATTGGTATAGCTGGTAGCTTGCCTGTTATATCTAGTTATTTTAGGAAGCATATAATTTACTATTTTAATCATGGGCTCTTGGGAATTAGTGCTTGTCTCTCATTAAACTTGTAGTACATGTCTCACTTCAATGTATGATATTTGGGGGGTAGTTGTGTTCTTTCACATTAATAACAACATCGTCTTTTGTGTTCACCCTCCAATGAACAGCATTAGAGTAATATTTTGTAGATTTTCAGTTGATACTTTTGGTTTGTGTACTTTCTTGGCTGTAAGAGAAGCCTATGTGGGATAGTGAATGAATGAATGACTAACTTTTAAAGCGCAAACAATTGCCCAAAGGCATCATCGTGCTAAAGTGGTTCCACTGTCAGAAGGATGGAAGCGGGGGCGGAGCTTGCCGGCAGCCGAGATGGCCGCCTGATCCCGGAGCTCCGTTCAGCGCCACCAAATATCCTGCCTTTATCCTAATCTAGACCAGCCGAATAGACCTCCACCCTCCCTCCCTCGATGGTGGAACAGTCTGCGTGACCGGCGATCCTGTAACGGAGGAGATCCGACATCTGGAATTGAGTTCCCGAGGCCGTTGTGAGCCGAGAGCTGGTGGGCCGAAAGCCGCGATCCCCAGTAGCCCCTCAGGCCGGGCTGCATGCTTGTACGTGCGGCCGCAGGGTGTGAGTCTGCCCCGGGGGTCGGGGACGGCCTCTACGCGCGCTGGCTTTGGACTGCCCAGGCGAGGCCGCGCTTGGGGGTGCCGATGGCTCGGCCCTGCCGGGGTTGAATACCCGCTTGTGACCGGCGTGGATGCCCTGGAGTGCGGGGGAGTGATACCGCTGCAAGGAGGTGCCATTTTTGAAGGTGGGCCCGGAGAGGAGTGGGACTGCACCTCCACGGGTCCGGGAACGGAGTGCCCGGACCGCGGACCGATCCAACAGCAACTTCAGGTTATAGTGAGCCTCAATACACTTAGCTCACACAAGGCGGGGGGGCATTTCACTGCTGAGGGGCTGCGGACTGCGCCCTGCTCCCCAGATTGTGGTCCCTTACGCTGTGGCCTACTTTCAGGACCCATAGAACTCACGGTGGTAACGACCCCTGGTTTTAGGCACACACACAGAGTGGATCCTGTTGTGCACCAGTGACGATCTTCTGTGCACACAAATGGCAGTGCTGGGCGTGTGGACACAAACCGATGGTTGGGCGGACAACGCTCATTGCGTCTTGATCTAGAAAGAGGTAGAACCTTGCTGTACTACACGGGACTGGCTGGGCAGGATCGGTGTCGGCCTTTTCCATCTCGCAGACACCGGTACGCCCAGTAAATTTCGACGGATCTCGGACGGAGCTCTCGATTGCCTTGACTGGTGGTGAGAAGATTGGACGCTGCCCGTGAGTCCACGGTGCGGCCTGCTCCACGATCCTTATAGCTGAGAAGCTACTGGTCGGCCGCGATGGGGAAGGGAGATAAGACGCAGAGCAAGCTCCCCTTCGCGCAGAGACGACTGCAGATACAGAGCGCAGCTACGCAGCAAAGGGAGACCATGCACCGGGAAGAGGAGCAGGCAGATGACTCCGACATCAAGACCATGCTTCGCTCCATGGAGCAGAGCCTGCAGTCTAGCATCTCTGCGCTGGGCACCAAAATGGACGCCATGACATACAGGATGGGCCGTATCGCTAAACGCCTAGACAAACACGCCGAGAGGCACGACATGGCGGAAAGGAGAATGACGGAGGTCGAGGAAGCGCAGACAGATCTGGACACGGCCAGCAAGCGGGTGGAGAACCTGATGAGATCCCTCCAAGATAAGACGGAAGACCTAGAGGCACGTTCGCGACGCGGTAACCTCCGTATAATGGGCCTACCGGAGTCCACTCAGACCGGCAAGATGGAGCTCTTCATCGAGAAGTTACTCACTACTCTCCTGGGCGAGGGGGTGTTCTCTGTGATGTTCGTGGTAGAATGAGCGCACAGGTCCCTGGGCCCCCAGCCGCGCCCCGGGATGCCCCCCGGCCAATCATAGCAAAATTGCTCAATTATAGGGATAGAGACAAGGCACTTCGGCTGGCTTGAGCCAAAGCGGAACTACAATATGAAGGGTCGGCGATATCTTTATTCCCTGACTTCACAGCCAGAGTGCAGGAAGCCCGGAAACACTTCGCCCCACATAAGAAGCGCCTAAGCGAACTGGGGCTAGACTATGCGATGCTGTACCCAGCCAAACTCCGCGTCAACAGACAGGGCCATTCCCATATCTTTACGGACCCTAACGAACTGCAGCAAGCGCTGAAAAAATGGGCATGAGAAAAACGAAACGGCAATCCAGAGCAACAGGAGAATGGAGACAATAGTCGTCTTGATGAACAAGAATGATCCTGGACATTGACCTCTGAGACAATCTGCCCTGTGGGTAGACACTTGCCGCTTGCTGTAAATTCCTGCCTGACTGCATAGCTGGTGATACTGCAACTGCCTGCTTCGAGAACTATTGACGTCTTGCAGATAAGTTGATGTAGTACTGCTGATAAGGAAAAGGGTTCTAAATGTAGATATTCGTAGGTGGTTGGGATGTGACGGACAAATATGCACATTGCCTCTGAGAGTGGTATAAGGGAGGAGTCTGCTGTCGATTGGGGGGGGGACATGTATATCGCTGAATAGCGGAAAGTGTTGAAGTGTAGCGGAGCTGGTCATACCGCAAGTGGTGCATGGCGGGGAGGGCGGCCTGAAGTAACACTCTGAGAATATTGTGAGTCAGGAGTTGTCAGGCGACCTTGGTCCCCGAGCGCATTGCTTTGTTGAAGTTCTGCTCCTCATGCTTAGTTGTAGGACTCCGGGTTGGGAAGGGCGGGAAGTGGGTCGGCAAGGACAAGTTGGGGAGGGTCTGCTGTGGGAGGGGGGTGGAGGTATGGGGAATGTTTTTGGTATAATGTTATGTTCCTTGCCTGCTCACGTTGCCTGCACTGGACTTGTGCTCACAGTTACTGCTTGTAGATCTACCATGCTGCTCAGATGTCTACCACATATTGGGCGACTTGCACCTTTTGGCCCTTCTTGTCACGGATTTCCTATGTTGATTGATACTTATCTCTATTTCGTACTCTGGGACAGGAGGATACTACTGGATGTATACACACCTTCGCTTCTGGGATGACTGATACTGCTGTACAGAATGTAGAAAACTGCACTGATTCACTGAGAATGTTGACGTGGAATGTGAGAGGGCTAAATGACTATCGGAAGCTTAGAAAGGTCTTAAATTATCTCCGCAGACAACACATTGATCTCGCACTTATCCAAGAAACACACCTCCCACTCACGAGCAGAATGTTGTCTACCAAGGGTCTTGCGGGTAACAGTGTGGCAGCAGGATTTATGACACATTCCAGGGGGGTTGTCACGTGGGTCAACCCCAAATCCAACTTACAACTGACGCCCCTTGAGGCGGACCCCGAAGGCCGTTATTTAATTTCCAGATGTGTCGGCAAAGGGCATGATCTCATAGTGGTAAATGTCTATGGCCCGAACTATGACGCCCCAGACTTTTATGACACACTGGCCCAGTACTCTAGGTCTCACGTTCACTCCAGGATGCTTTGGGGGGAGGATTTTAACTTAGTGTTCGACCCAGAGTTGGATAGATCCGCTGGCCCAGCCCGACGACCATCAGCTGCGGCCTTGTCCATGCAGACGGAACTTATTAAGCTAGATCTTATAGATGTCTGGAGGAGTAGAAACCCCGCGAGAGGCGGGTACACACACTACTCAGCCTATCAGAATATTCATACCAGAATAGATTACTGGCTGGCTTCCCAGGCGGTTCTCCGCAGCATAAAGGGGTGTGCAATACTACCGCGTACCCTCTCGGACCACTCGCCGCTGCTCCTGGTATTGGAGACTCCGATAAAGAGAATACCTCCATTCACATGGCGCTTCACCCCGTATTCCTTCTTGGATGAGGTATTCAGAGGTGAATTGGCAGAGGAAATTGACAATTTCTTTGACATCAATGTTGGATCTGTTGATAGTTTCCAAACAGTGTGGGAAACATTTAAAGTTTTCATTCGTGGTATTGCCATGTCCAAGCACTCAAGCGTTCTTAAGTCAATCAGGCAGCGGTTACAACACGTTGAAACCCAATTGTCGGCCCTCGAATCACAACAACGGAACAAGTCGGATGAGAATACTGCCGCGCGAATCAACTATTAATCACTGAATACAAAGAGAAGGCGGACAGGGAGGTGCAACATATGGGCAAATACGCCACCACGCGCACATATGGTGAGGGTGAGCGGCCCGGGTCTCTATTGCCGAGAGTTATACGTAAGGACAGGAGACCACTAGTGATAAGCGAGCTGGAGACGGCTTCGGGGGTGGTACTCATCGAAGAAACGGAGATAATGACGGAGTTTAGAGACTACTATGCTGGACTGTACAAGTCTAGGTCCTGCCGAGTAGAAGAGGAAATTGATGATTACCTAAGCTATATTAAAATGCTTTTACTAACCGACTCCCAGAGAGAATTCCTGATGATCCCCATTCAGAAGAAAGAAATTATGGAGGCGTTGGAGGGGATGCGCTCTGGTAGTGCCCCTGGTGCGGACGGGCTTACAGTGTGCTTTTATAAGGCTTTTAAAGACAAACTTGTTCCGTTCTTGTCCACCCTCTTTGATTACATTTGTGTGGAGGGCTGTATGCCTAGCTCTATGCGAGAGGCTCTGCTTGTCACGCTCCTGAAGCCTGGGAAGCCTCCTAATGAGTGCGGATCTTACAGGCCACTATCCCTGATTAATGTTGATGCCAAATTGTACGCTAAGGTTTTGACCACTCGCTTGGCATTACTTGCACCTGAGCTGGTTGCACCAGAACAGGCGGGATTTATTCCCAACAGGAACCTTACCTATAACATCCGCACGGTACTGGGGACAATGCAACATGTGCGTCAGGAGACTAAAGCGCTGGCCATTTTCCTTGACATGGAGAAGGCCTTCGACTCTGTGGAGTGGCCCTTTATGCTGAGAGTTCTCCGAAAATTGGGGTTGGGCGAACCCTTCTTACAGATGATAGGTGCGTTATACTACCAGCCCACAGCGAGATTGCGAATGGGCGATCGAGTCACAGACGCCTTTGCGATCAGTAGAGGTACCAGGCAGGGCTGCCCACTTTCGCCCTTGCTGTATGCATTGGTAGCAGAACCGTTGGCATGTGCGCTCCGGGAGTACCATAGTTACGAGGGTATCAACTTTCCTACATACAAGATTGGTATTTCTGCATACGCAGACGACATTCTGTTGTATGTCCGGGACCCGGAAGCTAACCTCTCTTCGGTGCTGAGGGAGGTGGTCTGGTTCAGAGCACTCTCAGGATGAAAGTGAATTGGACCAAATCAGTGGCGTTCCCGTTAACACCAGTGATGCTGCCGTTCGACATGGAATACCCACTGCAGTGGACGACGGAGCCGGTCGGGTACTTGGGGATCCAGCTTCATACGGACCCTGATATTTTGGTACAGGAAAATTATGGGGTCGCATTCACTAAATTAGTGGAGGATGTGGATACATGGTGCAAGCTTCCGTTATCCTTAATGGGACGGATTGCCATCATGAAAATGGTGGTTTTGCCTAGGTTCCTTTTCCTCTTTAGCACCATCCCAGTGGTTCTATCTAAGGCCTTTTTCAAAACCTTGACACAAACTCTTATTAGGCTAGGATGGGGTGGAAAACAGCCCAGAGTGCAATGGAAAGTTCTTATGCTCCCGTATGAGTTGGGGGGTCTGGGCGCACCAGACATGGAACGTTACTATCGAGTTGCTCAGGCGGCTCATCTGCATAGATGGATACATGGGGACCCTAATATCCCACATGTGATTTTAGAACGTTTGTTCACAGACCCTTACCCCCCTCCGGCCACGGTGTTCCAGCCAGTCGACCGCAGGGTGGGCATACTGGACTCGATTAAGACCACGAACTATGCATGGCACGAGCTGTTACGGGAGCAGGTGTGCGAACTGCTGTACTCCCCTCGCTGTACTCCCCTCTGATGCCGATAGAATGGGCGGAGTGGCTGGCACCACTGACGGAGAAGGGGGTCGCGCGCGCACTGACCCAGCTGGGAGTCAAAAAAATGGGAGACCTATTTAAAGACGGGGTGATGAAAACCTGGGAGCAGACTGCCCCTTAGATGTCGAGACCACACTGTTGCACCGCTTCCAGTTTCACAGGGTACGCTCTGCGCTACTGGACCTTTTGGGCCCAGGACTTGCGGAGCCCCCGGAAATCCCGGAGCTTACGTATGTGATCAAAACGACCTCACCGCACAAATTAGTCACCAATTTATTTAAAGTAGGGGCCCGACATAAAGGTCTTCACCCCTCGAAGGCCAGGCTAGCGTGGCAGAGCGATCTGCAAATGCAGATTGGAGATGAAATGTGGACATACTGTTGTCAAAGCACGAAGAAACTTTCCCTCAACGGAAGACACAGATTGATCCACTTCAAATATCTGCAGCGAGTGTATTACACGCCAGAACGATTGCATCGATATGGGCTTAGACAGTCTGCCGAGTGCGAACCTTGTCATGTACCAGTGGCGGATTTCATACATATGGCGTGGAATTGCCCTGGTATTAATACATTTTGGAATGAAGTGTTTCTGGAGATGAGTAGGATACTGGAAACGGAAATCCCGACTAATCCCGCGCTGGCGTTGCTGGGTTACTCCAAGTCACTTCCGGTGGTCACTGCGTCGACTGGCAGATATGGGCTTTCTAGTAGCCAGGCGAGTTGTCGCCTTATGCTGGATAAGAGGCCCGTTGCCGACAAAAAGCAGATGGGCCGGCGATATGTTGTACTGATGCACACAATCACAAACTTACAGTGAACTTCTCCCGCCTGTGAGTAGGCCGAAGAATTTTTGGGGGTTGTATCAGACATATATGAACACTGGGGGTGGTGTGGAGGTGGAGCGGGAGGGGTCCGATCATGATCAGGATCCACTGGAAGAGATGAGAGGCCCTGATGGGTTCGTACTTTCCTGAGCCGGGTGCCTTGCATGGAGAAGGGGAGGGACCTGGCCCCACTAGTACTAGAATTGGAGGGAGAATGGGTGCTTTAAACTCTGCTCCGCTTAATTTCGTCCGGGGACATGTCGAGGCAAAGGTGCTCTGGATGGTTGTGCTCTAGCAGTGGAAAGGGGTGGCTGTGGTATGGGAGGAGGGGTGGTCCAGGGAGGGTCTACATAGGCGCTGTGCAATAGCCTAATTCACGAAGCAGACAGGGAGGGGAGACGGGCAGGTTTCTTCTTGTTGAGCTGGGGGGAGATTTCTGGGTTGGTTTATGGACTGTTTAGCACGCAGGGTTAATACTGGTATACCTACTTGCTGCAATCTCACAACAGTGACTTACACAGAGACACCGCCTTCACCACTGGGAGGCAGGATAGGAAGAAGGGCAGCAGAACTGCATGGGAACTGGCAACGTTTATATTTCATGTTACTGCACGCCACCGGACCCCCGTGTTGCCGGCTAATTGGCTGTGTCTGCCTATGTTTCGCTGCCGGCCCCAGGGTTGTAGGCTGCAAGCTGTGTCAGATGTGTGATGTCCAAATAAAGGTTTTTGAAATAAAATAATAAAAAAAAAAGAATGGAAGCATCAACCTTCCAAGAAATGTTGAAAGGCCAAACAGCCAAGTCTTTAAACATTTACAGAAGGAGATATGTGACTAAGGGCAGGAGATCGATATAGGGAAAGTGTTACAAAGTTTAGAGGCCACCACAGCAAAGGCTCTTCCTTACCACCATAGCCTCGTAAACCTGGGAACAACCAGACGATTTTTATCGGAAGAACACAGCTGTCTAATAGGGACATAATTTGAAAGAGGTGTTTGATTCCCTCTAACCAGAGTCATGAAGTACCCTATGAACAATGCATAGGGCCTTGAACAGGATCAGTTTCTCAGCTGAAAGCTAATACAATTTCCAAATGGCAGCAGAAATCAAGTGAAATTTAGGCAGATCCAAGATAAGTCTGGCTACAGCATTCTGGACAAGTTGCAGCTTATGAATAGAAGCCTTGTTAATAACCAGGCAGAGAGCATTACAGTATTCTATCACTGGCAGAATCAGGGACACAGCTGCTTGTTTGCGTTTTGAGGGAGAGAAACAGGAACATCTTCCTAAGGGTCCTTATAACCCAGAAACAGGATGAAACAGTCCTATTGACCTGGAGATCAAAAGACAGGTTGTTTTCACCTATGACACTGAGATTATTTGCCGAAGCAGCAGGACAAGCACATGGTCCAAGCATTCCTGGCTACCATGAATGGGCCCACATAGTTTGTTTTCTGCCAAACACCAGAACCTCAGTTTTGTCCCCATTACATTGTACGTAGTTGTTTACCATCCAAGATGCCACAGCCTGCATGCATTTGTTAAAATTGGCGGCGAAGGTCTCTATGTCATTTGTGATAGGCTTGATTATAGTGTATCAACAGCATATGATAAGGCCTCCAACCCATAGAATCTAATCAGCTTAGCTATAGGAGAAACATGTATATTAAATAGAGTGGTATTCAGGGAGGAGCCCTGCAGCACTCCACAGAAGATGGGTATAGGTGATGTTGTGCAGGATTACCAGCTCAGTTTATCATATTCACCTGGGCCCATAAACATTTACACATTGAACCAGTAATACTGCTTCAACTTCCTGCCTATTAGAATGTATTTACTTTGGGGCTTATACCAGTACACCATGACATACCAAGTCCTTGTTACCTGTGCTCTAAATCCTAAGGATTGAAAAGCAGTTTAGAATAATAGGTCGTTTTTTAACATTTACCTTCATAAAATAACCACAGACTCAGGTAAGTTTAAAACTCTATATCTATGCAATATTCTATGAGTCAACAGCCACATCAGAGACACCAAAGCTTTTTCGAGTAAGAAAATAGTTATTAAAGCAAAAATTCTGCCAAAAATCAAAGGCACATCTTTAGACATTGGTACCTGGGTAGCGTTAAAAAGGAAATGTACAAGGACATCCCACATAGATTCTATTTACCTAGAATGGTGTGAGGACCAACCCTGGCCACGGGCTGGCTCAAGAGAAAGGGCTCCCGACTGATCAGGTGCCAACGGGACAGGACAGGTGCAAAACAGGACAGGTATCCTCAGCTAAGTGCAATGCCAGCCTCACACCCCTGTCTGTGGCTAACAATCAGACCCCGACTGGTTCATCGATTCTTCTCCCTCAGTAAATTCCCGATTCTTCTGACAGACTGCTCGACTAGCACTCTGCTCTCCATTCTCCTTTAGCATACGTTGGGTCAGATACAGGTCTGTGACAAGTCGGACAAACTAACTGACTAAGCCTACCTTAGTTATACCTTTTCAGAGTGTGTACCACCCCCTAAATGTTGCAAATTCTATGTGTTCCCTTCATTTGATTGGTCAGAAAGACGAGGAGAGGTCATCACACCATACTAAGATGAGATCATTTTCATTCAATATAGTTGATCAATGTTCCCACCCATAATTTACTTTCCCATGGTTTTATTCCACCCATCAATAATATTTAATTTTAATACACAATGTTATACAAATTTGCAAGTTGTCTTCCTTTTCCCAGGTTATGGGTGAGGTTCCCAGGCACATCGCGGAAAAGACAGTCTTTTGGCACTGGTTCAATGCCACTGCTTGAGGTCTTTTAATGCTTTTGGTATATGAGCAGAGGGATTTTAAAATGGCGATTCAAGTCACCCTTCAGGCCCAAATACGAGCTATTGATAAAGTCAAAGAGAGACATTTTAGAATACAAAAATAAATGAGTGCACTGTATACCACCTATTTCTACTCTAACCCCATTACGTAATCTTAACTATAGAATTAATAGTTAACAAGAACACACAAGATTAAGTTTAAGCATGGCATAAGCATTAGCATGTGAGGTTTGAAGCGGCCATTTTGGCACTAGTACACAGCTGCAAGAAAATCCCACCAAAAGTGAAAGAAACGTCATACCACGTAGATGTGGCAGATGCATGCGCAGAAAAGTTCCCGCATTTTCGGCAGCAATTTTAGTACACTCGGGTTACTGTTAGTGAAAAGCACATATGCAGGCTTCTCCTTCTTACTAGAAAATGTTGTGTAATGTAATTATTAGTAAAGCTAACCATGTTGATTAATTAGTTACATGTTATTTCGAGAGGATTACATCCAAGCAAGTTTCTATACATATGAAACCTTGCTCCATCATAAGATCAGAATAACATTTCTTCATCTTCACTTTCTGTGGCCTATCTGTCAGAAATGAGGACAGGAGCTACAAAGCAGAGTCTATCACCCCAATTTCCTGAAGGCATTCAATCAGCTTTGTAGGGGATTTGGTATCGAAATCCGCAGAAGGTCCAACAGAATCAGCAGTGCAATCTGCCTGGCATCTACCAGGATGCGTATGTTGTTTACTGCAGATATTAATGCAGTCTCAGACCCATGGCCACCCTGAATCCATATTGAGAGGAATCAAGCCGATGCTGTTGTTCCAGCTAAGTACTCAGCTGGGCATTTAGATGGTTTTCCAAGACCTTAGTGGGAACAGGTAGCAAAGAAATGGGTCGTTGGTTTTAAATTCCAATGGGTCCAGGTTGGTTTTCTTAAGCAGAGGCTTATCAACCGCTGTTTTCCAGCTAAGAGGATTGCATCCAGAGGAAATGACCATATTGAGAGTTGTTGTTAAATGAGTAATAATAATCTCCCTACCCAGCTTCATAAGCTTCAAGGAGCAGGGTTCCACTGGGGGGCCTAATGTAATCCCCCTAGAAACTGATCAGTCTGTTCATATGATGGAGGGAGGAAAGCTGACAGACCAGACTACAAAGTGGGGAATTAATCTTTTGGACAGAGACAAAGAGGCACATTAGGATGGCGGGCGGGCTTAGCCCGCCCGCCACCCTAGCGGAAATCGGGACCGCCCGCTAAAGGGCGGGGGTCCGACATTGCCATTAGAATGCGCCCGCCACAGTGGAGGGCGCATTCCTCAATTTAACATTGTGGCGGGCGGTGCTCACTGCACCGCCTGCCACAACGTTAAAAATAAAAGCATGCCTTTTCACAATCGAAGAGGCAGGCACCGCCCGGTGCCTGCCTCTTTGATTATGCAAAGGCAGGGGGGTACCACAGGTACCCCCCGTGTGCCCCCCCACTTTGGCCTTCACTCTGGGGGCCCACAGTGGCCCCCCAGAGTGTACACCGCATGCCTTTCCGTGTAGGCATTGCCGCCACGGAAAGCAATTGAGAAAAACCCATAGTAATATGGCGGGCGGTGTCTAACAGACACCGCCTTCATGTTACTCGTTTTCCGCCCCGGCCGCAAGGCGACCGGGGTGGAAAACAGGCGGCCGGTGTTTTTCACTGCCGCCTTCCCCTCCGCCATCCTAATATGGCGGGGGGGATTTGGGCTTGCGATGTCGGGCGGTTTGCCTCCACCAGGCCGGCGGTGGCCACCGCCAGCCTGTCGGAGGCAAACCGCCCGACATCGTAATGGACCCCAAAGAGTTCAGACTTAAGGCTGGGCAGAGAATAGTGGATCTCAAGAATTTTAGAGTGAAGATATTTAGCCACACCGTCACAAAATTCCTGCGAGCTTTCGTTATATGCTAGAGCAGGCATTGAGGATAATAGATTGGTTGATTTGAATAAATCACTGGGGGCCTTTAGAGATGCTGTCTTCTGTTGTAAAATTATGATTTTTCTAATTTGATGGCTGCTTTATATTCTGCTAACTTGATCTTGTGATTCATTCTTTCAATCGGGTCAAAGTGTCTCCGCCAGATGCGCTCTTGGCAGCGCAAGACTTGTCTGAGTATTCTAAGCTTTTCTGAATACCCGGGAGCTGTGGGATTTCTCTGCCTATGTAAAGTTATTTGGGGTGGGTGGGGGGGAGGTGAGAGACTCAATGGCTGCCATGAGCCAATTTGAGTACTCTGTGGCTGCCAGATTAGGATCATTATGCTCAGTCCATTGTTGGTTACGAAGGGCACAAATGAGTAATTGTTTCCCTTACTGTTATGTGATGTATCTTGCTCTTTCTCACAATATTTCTGAAAATAGTGTAATAATACAATTATAAAATGTTAAGAAATGTGCTCTACATTTATAGTCTAAATACAAAGTTACAGCAATTGTTTTCTATTTTGTACTTTTTATATGTGTTCTTGCTGGTAATTGCAATCTTTATTTTCTTGTGTTCTGTTGTGGCTATTATAATGTGGAGCAGGTGTCTCCTTTCTGTTAGGGAAAAAATGTAGTATTAGTTTTATTTTAAACATTTATTTGTTGGAAGCTTCTAGGGGGCTGAGAGATTTTACTTTTATATTTAGGGTTTAAGGTTGAATTGATATTTAGAACTGTTTTAATTGACTTTTTGTGTGCTTTTTTCCAGGTATGTGATGGCTGAAGTTTCTTGGTGGCTTTGTATTTTATTGATTGTGCAATAATTTATTTATTATTTAAAATGTTCTAAATTGATTTATTTATACGTTTGTTTAATTAAGGGGCTGATTACGATGGCGGTCAGACCGCCACTGACAGGCCATCAGTGGCAGTCTGACCGCCTCATTGTGATGCTGGCTTTTGGACTAGAGCAGTTGGAGTCCACACTGCTGCCTCTGCCAGGAGCTCAGAACCCGATGGGGCGGCTTTCGGAGTTGTGGCCCTTAATAGCAGCAGTACTAGCCAGGCACCGCTGTGGTGATTTGGTTATCCCTTTGTGGCAGCCTTCTCATAGCGGGAAAACAACTATTAAAAGGTTGTCAGAAAGTGATAGGAGGGGCCACAAACAGGGCCCCTGGCATCTTAGGCCACACTCACCTCCCTGAAGCGTGTGCCATGCATTGCATGGTACATGGCACAACGTGCATGGGCCTGCTGATGGTGCTGCAAGGCGGTAGCATGTACTGTTGCCATTTACATTGGCCAAAACATGCCACCACTGCTGTTCCGACATCTTTGCGACCACCAGCCACATCAAATTGTGGCCATGGGATTGGCACCTGCTTGTCAGGCAGTCCCCTGACCCCCGTAATAGAGGTTGGTGTTCCTACCAACTGCACTTTTATTCATTTTAGAAATTATGTTATTTATTTTCTAATACTTAGGTTTTTGTTATAGTATTTTGGGTGTATTATTCATCTATATATTTTAATTAATTTTTGTTTAATGTTTATATTTTAGTAGCTTAGTTTAGTTTAGTTTAGTAGCAGTGAGACTGCATTGAGCATGTCCCCGGGCCAGCTCTCCACTGCAGCTCGCTCTGCCAGCACTGCCACTGAACTCTCCTTTTAACCCGCTTTTTCTTCCATTGCTGACTGCATCCTTTCTTTTCATGCCCCCTTTACCTTTGTTTTTCTCTCCTTTGTAACACACTTTTCTCCATTGTAACACACTTTTTCTCCCCCAACTGACTAAATCCTTCCTTTTCAAATCACCTTAACCTATTGTTTTCTCTTCATTGTAACCTGCTTTTTCTCCACCTACTGACTGCATCCTTACTTTTCAGGCCCCCTCAACATTTGCTTAACCTGCGTTTATTCCCCCCATTGGGTATATCCTTCCTTTTAAGGTCCCATTAACCTTTGTTTTTCACTCGATTGTAACCCGCCTTTCCTCCCCCCATTTACAGCATCCTTCCTTTTCAGGCCTCCTTAACTTTTGTTTCTCTCTCCGTTGGAATCAGCTTTTCTCCCTGCACCACTGCATCCTTCATTTTCAGGCACCCTTAACATTTCTTTTTTCTCAGTTGTAACAAGCTTTTCTCCCCTAACTGACTGCATCCTTCTTTGACAGGCCTCTCCCTCTGAAACTTGTTTTCCTTTTAGGCTCCTATGACCATTTTTCGCTCCCTCTAAACTTGATTTATTTTTACAGGTTCCTCTAACCACTCTCTCTCCTCAGGCTAATCTCTCTTTTTGCGGCTTCTTTCCTCCTAGACTGGCCCTTGTGCTCCCTCTTCTGCCAGCTTTCTGCCTTCCGCTGACCCAGCCCAGCACCCTGTCCCACTCCAGCGAAACCTACTTATTGGGGAGGCTGCAGCGTGGCTGCACCACCGGCGTGCCAAATGCAAGCCCATCTGCTCCCGTCCGTGTCTGGACTGAGCCCAGCACCCGTATCCCCTGCCCGCTCACCCATTCACAGATACACCAGCACTGAACTAATAACTGTCAAAGCTGGACAACGCAGCAACAACTGCAACCTCGCCTTTCCTCGATTAACAGCAGATCTTTTTTCCTGCTACCATTGCCCCTTTTACTGCAGCACAGAGCCTTCCTACTCTGGAACCCCGGCCCACCTCATCTGCAACAGGACAACTCCACTGCCTGCTGATCAATACCCGCTCACTCCACAAGCACACCATCAAAATGTGGGACACCATCACATCCCTCATGCCAGATATCAACTACCTCACTGAAACAAGGCTTAACCCATCATCAGCAGCCAACATTGCCACCTCCACACCTAATGGATACAAGATATTCACCGGCACAGCATCAACAAACACAGAGGTGGAATCGTCATTTTCACAAAGAGTCCCTCAGCTGCACAGCCACCGGCAACAGCACTAAGGCCATCACGGAACAACTTAACTATTAAATTTGCACCCACAGCAGGACAATGGTCAAAGGCAGCCTCACTTATGGACCCTTAGGATCTTATCCCGCCTTCTGCAAGGCCTTCTCTGCCTCATCAGCTTGCTGGCCATTAACTCAAAAGACTTTCTCTTCCTCAGGGACCTCAACTTTCATCTGGACAGCCCTATTGATACCAACACAACCGACCTCCTCAAGAGCATGGACATCCTGTCTCTCTCAACTAGTCATGGACCCCACTAATATCTTCAGACACACACTGGACCCCATATTCTCAGCCTCAGCCAGTGACAGAATCAGGACAGTCACACCACCAAAGTCACCTTGTCCAACCACTCCGTCATCCATTTTCCCATCATAATCACCCCCAAGCACCCCTTACAGTAACCAAGACCATCTGAATCAACACCCTCAGTGCCACGCCTACCGACACCACCACCAAACTCGAGGTGGTAGTCTAAAACCTCAACATATGGATCAGCAATTATGCTGACAAAGTTGCACCCCACAAATCCACCAAAGCCGACAGATCCTCCAAATACTACAGCTGGTTCTCCTCAAAGCTCAAATCCTGCAAGGGCATGTGTAAGCGACGTGAAAGGATCTGGTGCACCAGTAAAATGTTTTATGACCAATCTAAATTCAAACTAGCCCTGAACAAATACCCCCAGCACCTCAAAAGCACCAAGAAAAATGCCCTAGTCACCCACGTCCAAGCCAGCTCCAACCAAAGAAAGGAACTATTCTACAACATCAAGGAATTTTCCAACCCCACAGCCACAGAGAACACAGTCACTTTCTCCCAGGATATCCGCAACACCCCTGCAGTTTTCTTCTACAGCTTAATTTTGCCACCATCTATGAAAACTTTGACCCCCAACTCCCAGTAACCAAACTCATCAGGTTCCTCAACCTCACCGACCCCAACAAAAATGAATTAACCACATGGAAACCACTATCAGAGCAGACAACTACCATCATCATGAACACCATCCACTCAGGAGCACCTAGAGGTCCCTGCTCCAACCATCCACAAGGTACTCACCATGATCATCAATGCCGCCATCTCCTCAGCATCCTTCCTAGAGGGGTGGAATCTCACAGAAGTGAAACAGCTCCTTAAAAAACTCACTGTAGAACCTAAGGGCCACAAAAATTACTGCACCATCTCCCTGCTCCCATTTCCAGGTAAAGTCCTGGAGAAAGCAAAGAACCTACAACTTCCACCCACATGGAAACCAGCAACCTACTGAATTACTCCAAATCTGTTTTTTGCTCAATTCACAGCACCATACCTGCCCTGATCGCGTCAACAGATGACATCAGTACTCTCCTAGACAGAAGAGCAACCACCACCCTGATTCTCCTTGATATCTCCGCAGCCTTTGACACCATGCCCCACTACACTTTCCAGCATGGACTCCACCAAAAGGGGATCCAAGACAAAGCCCATGAATGGATCGCATCCTTCCTCTCTGCAAGAACACAGTGTTTGCCTCCTGCATACACCACTGGCCCAAAAACATAATCTGTGGTGTCCCACATGATCCTCACTAAGCCCAACCCTTTTAAATACATACACGTCCCCCAGCCAGATCCTACTTTATGAACATCACCTCCTATTTGGGCGACACTCAGCGCATCCTCGCCTTATCTTCAGATCCCACTAACATCAAATCTAACTTCTACAGGTGCATGACCAGCATCACACACTGGATGCAGAACAGATGCCTCAAGCTCAACACCGCAAGACAAAGATACTCATGTTTGGGAGCCGCATCTTGCCATAGGATAATTCCTGGTGGCCAACATAACTCGGCCTCTTACCTTCACCCAGAGAGCATGCAACAAACCTCCTCATCATACTCGACAGCGGGCACACGAAGAGGAAGCAGATAAATGCTATTTTGCTCACCTGCTTCCTCACCCTGCGCATGGTCAGGAAAATCTTCAAATGGCTGCCCATCAGCACCAGACGCTCCATCACCCAGGCCATTTTCACTAGACATTTGGACTATGGCATTTCCCTGTACGTGGGAATCACCTCACAACTACTAAACAGATTTTAGACCATTTAGAACACTGCAGCCAGGCTCTTCCTCGACCTCCTGAGGTAGAACCACATCACTCCCACCTCAAATCTCTACACTGGTGCCCTATCAGCAAACAGTGCCAGTTCAAACTGCTAATTCATGGCTACAAAGCCCTATACAGCAAGGGGCCAGCATACCTCAACCACAGAGTGAACTTCCACCAAACTGCCTAACAACTATGCGCCTCATCCCTCTCCTTGGCACACACACCCCGCATCCACAAGAGTGATTCCCACACCTTCTTACATCTGGCCCCTAAATTCTGGAACTGCCCTCACCCCACCTCTAAATAGCCCAACAATAATTCAGGAAAGGCCTAAAAACCTGTTTTACTAAACACCTCAGCAGCAGTATACCCCTGCCCCCCCCACCTGAATACCCTCCCGAGTGATTAGTAGTGCTTTGCAAATCCTGTTTGATTGATTGATTTGACTTGCTGAAATGTCATCTATGTGGGTGCTATCTCATATATAATCTGCAGGATAGACATAATACTCATAGCGCCCATGTGCATGGTCAGGAACAGTGTTGTCCGCAAGAATAGATAAGGCAATTTTCCCTAAAGAGTAGATCCAAAATAGCATTTCAAAATAGTCAATAATTAAAAATGGCCTCAGCAAATGAGTTTGAGATCAGAAGTTTAGGAAAGTTATAAAGATTTAATAGAATTTCAATTCATTAAGAATAAAACAAGTAGTCTTAATAAAGTAGTCAAATGGCATAGATAATAATTGCCTTGATGGCTCTGAGAGTATAATAAATGCACCATTACACAAAATGTAAAAAACAGATGAAGTCCAAAGGTCCGGGTCTTGTGAGATGTTTCAAGAACATTGCAAAATTGCACTGTGAGCATCTCCCGATATCAAGGAAGGATAATTCAAGACACAAAGCCATGGTTATACAGCTCATGCAGGACCACGCATTTAAGGACCCCCCCCCTTTAAGATGCAGGGCCAAGTTAAGTGTCCCAGTCAACTAGGGGGCAAGAACCATTTACAAGGTCCATCTCAGCCAACAGCACACCTGCTCCCCCACCAACCCACCTGCTTTCAATCCACCTAGGATTAAGTAGCTGGGGATATGGATGAGGGACAAGTAAGTGTGGAAATAAAACACCATTCCCATGAAGACTTTAACCAGCAGCTGAAGACTGTTCTACAATATAAACTATTCCCCAGATGCTGGATAATATTTATTAAGTTCCAGATAGAGATCGCTTGTCTTTCTTGTCTCTTAAGAACAGAGTTCCTCTCGGCAGGCGCAGAGAACACTGCACATGGAGGTCTATCCTTTTGATCAGAATGAGGAATGCAGATTGGGGAGCGACCGGAAAATTGAGAATGTCTACTACGAAAGGCGTGCTGTAAAGAAAAAATTGAAGGAGACAGCGAGGGTCAGAAAAACACACATACTAAAGAATAAAACAATTGCTAGAGACTACATTTACTCCCACATCCACTGCAGTGGTAGTCCAGACCAAAATGAATCATATTTACTACAGCCGTGCCTTCGAGTAAACAGCAAACCACACTTGATCTCTCAAGGGAACTGCAAGGAAGTCTCTTAGAATTCAGTCCAAGTAGGGACTGCTCTACCAATATTGGAGCTGAACACCAATATTTGACTGCAGTTCAATATTTTGATCACCCCAAAATCTACCTTTGATAGCTCAGCTCCGGCAGCCTTGATCTTATGATAAGAATAACTACCCTCCTCAACATCAGTCCTCAAAGATACCTTAATAGAGCAATACAAATAGTGACGGGTTCTGGGACCACTCAATAACTGAGTTCTAGATCACGGAAAGTTAAAGAGCTTTATTACTAATTTCAATATAGACATTACAGAGAGAAACAAAATATATGCCAGGATAGGTCAATAGTCAAGAAATCAGAGATATTCTCAGGAAAAGTTATGAGGCTAATAGGGAGAGTCCTGTGAGGAAAAAGAAAATCAGACAGCTTTTCTAGTAGATCAGGGGAACTGTCCCTCAGTCAGATTCACAAGGAATACCAACAAGATCTCTAATAGAATAGAGAAATTCTCTAGCTCATCCGCAAAAGCAATGTTTTTTACACATTTTATGCATGAGAAATAAGCAAAACTGCAAATTCTGCATAACTAATAATAATACATATTGGAAAATTTAGAATAAAGATCGTCACACAAATAGCTTTAACAGTAACCCACTTCTAAGCTACAAGAAATCTTCTATTATCTTCCATAGCAACAGTTCTGTCCGGAGCTATATAACACAATATGAAACACCTCCAAACAAAGACCCATACATCAGTGCAAGCATGCATCAGAACATCCAGCATAAGTGCCACTCAGAAAGTATCAGAAAATGTGGCATAATTTATAGGTTTTTTTCTTAGATACAGTATCAATGACCCGGCTACCTATGAAAACAAAAGCTTGCTCTTGGGTGGTGACGAGTTGAAGAAATATGCTGTACATAGCTCCTTAATGTAACACAATGTTCCTTCTTTGTCTGACTATGATACCAACATCAGGCACTAAATCGTCTCAGTATGTGGTTGGTAATGTAATGCTGAAGTAAAAATAATAATAAAGGTAGCTATAAAGAAGTGTATTTCAGATGTTACATTAGGAACATAACATCAGTTACATTAGGAACATAACGAAAGTTTTATTCATAATACATGCCAATGGCATCAGTGTCCTGTGCTCTGCAAAAACATTGAGGAGCGAAGACATGCACTGGGGACATTCATTGGGAGGGGTAATAAGTTGGAGCAAAAGAATCAAAATAACAAACAGCAGCCATATTAATAAAATAGTGTCTGTATGAAAATGTGGAAAAACTAAACTACATTAAAAACACGCTTATAATGCTCCAAATGAAATAGTTTAATGTGCTACACTAATAATTCATTGGTTACAACTGTATTCATATTAAAAATCATCAATATTCAAAAATATTTTGTCATCCAAAATTGCACGTTTAGAAAAAGCTTCCACAATCTCCCCTATTTTTTTTATAATCACTTCAATTTCATTGCTAAACTTTATTAATTAGTCATGAGTCGGTAGTCGTCGTGATCATCTTTGCTTGTTTTCAGGAATTTTCCTGTGCCATCTTTAAGTGGTTGTAGACTTTCCAATTCCACTTCCATTGATCTTTTCCTTTTCTTCAACCCATTTTGACCTTTGCCCTTGTTTTTACATCTACTAATCATACACTAAGAAAAGCTAGCAAAGGAAATAGAATAAATGCACAAAACATTATGACTATTAGAGGGGTTAATATAGCTTGAAAAGCATTCCCACCTAAATTACCTAGTCGCTCACCAACCTTTCCAAAACTCTTTTCTAACTCACAAAACCGTGAACCTATAATTTTCCATAGTACAGGTTCTTCAAAAGACTTTGGGCCTAATTAGGAGTTTGGTGGTCTGACATTTAAACTACACACCTGCAGGTGGATACACATGCAAATCACATTATAAAGCCCATCTCAGCCTTTACCAGCATCTTTTGCAAAAAAACTGCAAACCTCACAACAGGCACATACTTCTCTTAATTTTGATCAGGCGCCCCTTATTTATTTATTTATTTATTTATTTATTTTTTTACACTTATAAAGCGCGCTATTGCCAATCGGCGTCCTGGCGCTGAAGTGATAATTCCAGAGAAGCGAGAATCAAAGTACTTATTGGGAGAATAGCCATGTTTTTAGCTCCTTCCTGAATGCCAGGAGATTTGTATTGAGTTTGAGGGAGAGAGGAAGGGAGTTCCACGCCATCGCAGCTCCCCTGACAAAGCTCCTTCCGCCCCAGCGTGCCCTCCTGATCCGGGTGGTTTTGACCAGCCCCAGACTGGCCGACCTCAGTTGTCTGCCTGGTCTATACCACTGAAAAAGATCTTGAAGGAACACTGGGCCAAGGCCATGCAGTGCCTTAAAGACAATGCAGAGGGCCTTGAACCTGATTCGCTTCCGTACCGGAAGCCAGTGAAGTTTAACCAATTCCTTGGAGACTGAGGAAAATCTGGGCAAGCCCCCAATCAAGCGGGCGGCCGCATTTTGTAAAACTTGAAGCTTGTTAAGCACTCCCTGTTGTGCCTCAAGAAAAAGGCTATTACAATAGTCGATGCGAGATAGAACGAGGGCTGTCACCACCGACTTTCTACTGCCCTCAGGAAGGTAGGGTAGAACCTTTCTGATAATTCTCAGAATGTAATGTACTGAGGAACTCATCGCATTGACTTGGGGTTTAAAGGTGAGAAGGTTATCAATGACAACCCCCAAATTCTTCACCTTTGTTACAGGGATGGGAGGAGACCCCATATCAGTGGGCCACCAGTTAGGGCTCCAAAGATTAGTGCTTGGGCCAAAAATGATCACCTCTGTCTTTGATGAATTCAATTTTAAACAACTTTTTGCCATCCAGGAGCTAATTGCAGACATACAATCCTGGAATCTGCCTGCCACCTCCGTCTCAGTCCCCGGGAGCACCGAGACCACAATCTGGGTGTCATCGGCGTATGATGTTAACTCGAACCCGAAGGATCTGATTACTGGGGCAAGGGCGGCAACGTAGATGTTGAATAAAGTGGGGCTTAGGGAGGATCCCTGCGGGCCCCCCCCGGGAGCTCGAAAGGTCTTGATTCATACTCCCCCATGGCCACCACTTGTACCCGCTCCGTTAAAAATGCCTCCAGGAGCTTAAGTGCTTGGCCTCGAACCCCGCAGCCCTCCAGCCGATCTAATAACAATGCATGGTGGACAGTATCGAAGGCTGCTGACAGGTCTAAAAGAATCAGCACTGCCTGGCCCCCTTCGTCAAGCACCTTCCGGATCTCCTCTGTGGATTTGATAAGAGCGGTCTCGGTGCTGTGACCCTCTCTGAAACCATGTTGTGCTGAGTCAAGACCTTTAGAATTGCGCAAAAAGGAGCAGAGTTGGGAGTTCATAATTTTCTCAACCAATTTAGCAGGCAGTGGCAACCTGGATATTGGTCTGTAACTATTGGGGTCCGAAATGTCAAGGGAGGGTTTTTTAAGGAGCGGGCTAATTGAGGCCCGTTTCCAACTCTTAGGGAAGTTACCTTTCTCAAACATCAAATTGAAAATCCCTGCCAGTTGGTTCGCGATAGGAGCAGCCGCCAGTTTTGCAATGGAGGTGGGGCAAGGATCGTAAGGTGAACCTGATTTGGTGGCTAGCAACAGTTTTGCTACTTCCTCTGCCTCCACAGGGTTAAAGGTCAAGAGAGTAGCCCCCGTAAATCCCGCATGGGAATTCCCATGAGGGGTTTCAAGGAGGCTCTGGGCCACCTGAGGTTCAAGAGAGGTGAATATTACCTGAACTTTATTCTGAAAGAACTTTGCTAAGGACTCACAGAGTTCTGGGTTGGGCGGGACCGTCACCGCCTTCGGAGAGGCAAGACTGGTGACGGTATCAAAGAGTTCTTTTGTTGAGTTCTTAGCCTTCTCAATGCGGTCCGTAAAGTATACCCTCTTCGCTTGCCTGATCTCATCTTTATAGACCCTTTGGCCGGCTCTAAGCCTTTCCTTATCATACTCGGAATAGGTGGACCTCCAGCTCCGTTCTAGTTTTTTACATGCTAATTTAGCTTCTCTAAGGACGTCCGAGTACCAGGGGGCTGATGGCGCCGACCTAGCGGGTCGACATCGTTTGGGGGGGGCCAGCTTAAGGCAGGCGTGATCAATCCAGTCTGTGTACTCAGAAGTAGCTGTATTTACGTCTGTCGGTCGGGCCGGGCCAGAGGCCAGGAGCAACTCCTCCAAGTCTGTTCCTTTGATGTTTTTCCAAGGCCTACACATACTGCTAGTATGACCCTCATCTGTCACTGTTTTAGCCTGAGGAATAAGGATGGCGAACCGCACCACCCCATGGTCTGTCCAGGGTAGAGGTTCGGCTATTTGAAACCTGAAATCAGAACTGTTGGTAAAGATTCCATCTAAAGTGTGGCCTGCCTGATGGGTTGGACCTACTACCGACTGGATCAGGCCCACTACAGACATAATGTCTAATAAGGCCAAGGTATCAGAGTCAGCGGGATCTTCCAGATGGAAGTTAAAATCCCCCAGCACAGTGAAGGAGTCAGCCCCAACCGCCTCCTCTAAAATACTGCCCACTGTATCAAGAAAGCGGGACTTCGCCCCAGGGGGTCTGTAAAGCAGACATCCCTTGAAGGAGTAGTGGTTGGAAAGATCCAGCTTAAAACCCAGGGCCTCACACGCCCCGGAGGAAGTAGGAAAAAAATGCCCTTGGATGGATGAGTGGTAAATAATAGCCACCCCTCCACCCCTCTTTTTTGGTCTATCCAAGACGAAATTAAGGAAATTAGGCGGTGTTGCTTTTACCAGGTCAGGACCTGAAGCTGCGTCCGTCCAAGTCTCCGTGACAAAGGCAATTTGTGCGTTTGAGTCGAGAATCAAATCGGCGCATTCCATGCTGTGCTTTACCAGGGACCTAGCGTTAATTAATATACAGTTAATGGTAGTTTCTCCTCGTCTATTCGTCTGCCTGGGAGTCTGAGAGAGGGCTCTGATTCTATCCCCAGTAATGGGAGGGAACATAGCTTTACAAGAGGTACAGCAGTGTAACCCCACCTGTAGCTCTTTATCCGGGGCCATCCTCTGACATCCACTCATCAGGTTGTTCCCCCCTAATTCCCAGAGCTGCTTATGATCATAGCACAATCTCTTGCTGGGGTCTGGAGGAAAATTGCCAGGGGTTATGGCGCTGGGCGCGGGTCCGGCGCGGACGGGCGCAGACGGGCCCGCCTTTGGCCCGCCTTCGGCGCGCCGCCGGCGCGCCCGCTGCGCCCGCCCGCTGCGCGGGCGAGATCTCATGATCATTTTATGGGGCGTGAGGAGGGCGTGAGGCTGCGAGAACTAGTCCGCAGACCTTCCCCTCCCTCCAAGATGGCTGTTTCTGTGCCCCCTTCCGCGTCAGCGTCCAATCGGCTGTGCGGAGGGTCGGCAGATGACAACAGGACAGTCCGAGGACCCGAGGCCCCCCGCCTGCGTTTGTGAAAAGGTTGAAGTGGTAGGTGCACAATTAAAAATCGTGTCGGTAATTCAACAAATTAGCAACAGTTTTTAAAAATCGGTAAATCACAATTAGCAGCAGTTTTTAAAAACAAAATAAATCAGCAAAACACAAGTGCAAGCGTCCAAATCCAGAGTTTAAAACATTGGCTCAAGCTCCGGCCCTAAGCCCCCGGCTTTCCGCCTCAGGGGAATATCATTAGTGGGCGCTGCATGGAGCTGCAAATTTATCCCGCCGGGAGAGCGGGAGGCTGCGAGAACTAGTCCGCAGACCTTCCCCTCCCTCCAAGATGGCTGTTTCTGTGCCCCCTTCCGCGTCAGCGTCCAATCGGCTGTGCGGAGGGTCGGCAGATGACAACATTATTCAAACATTATTTAGAACTCTCCACCACCTTTGATTTTATTGATATTTGGCACATCCATTCCCTGTATTTCTTCCTTAAACCCACTCACATTTAATTTTTTTTATCACCATGGGCCCTGAAAAAAGCTACCTTCACTGCACAAGAGTTGACAGTCATGGGGGATGACATCATTAGAGTACGGCCCACATTTTTGGAGCCCAAGTCCAGCATATTCCTCATATTAGGAAAGCGGAAATGCAGGACCACCCTGCGAACACAGAGATCAGAAAGAGGTGGAACGTCCTCAGGCACAATGTGCGTGGCAAGTGTTCCAACCACCACCAGGAGGCACAGAGGACTAGCGGTGGCCCTCCCAGCACACCTTTACAACTCATATCCTGGGAGGAGAAGGTCTTGGTCATCCTGCATACTGAAGGCTTGTCAGGAATACCTGGGGGACTGGACTCTGGTATGTTATACTTCAAGAACTGCCACATTATCACAATGTCCTGTTTGCTCTTGCCTCTGCTATCATCTCCTACATCTACTCTCATAACATGCAACATAGAAAGTATCTGAGATGTCTGCTTATCTGTTGCAATGAAAATGGGTGCATATGCTATCTGTAAGTGCATCATCATCATCAAAATAGCAACCCATGACATGTGGCAATATGGAAATGTATGGTCCATCACAAATGCATGTCATCAACAGCTATGGTACACTTAACTTTCATGAACTGTTGCAAAAGTGACATAGAACTAACTACTGCTCCATGAGGCCTTGTCACTCCAACTCCAACTTCAAACAAGATGCTAGACTGCTTGTGTCCCAACTCACTAGTCGGCCATGTTAATCCTGATCTACATTAGTCATGCTGGTTACCATTTCTCAAGTGTTGGTAAGTAGACATATAAAAGGTACCACAACTACCATGAGGCCATGTCACTCCTACTCAAACCAAGATGCTAGACTGCTTTTGCCCCTTTTCACATATCTGCTATCTTACTACTTATTTACAATTGTCATGCAGCTTATCTTTTTTCAACTGCTGTTAAAGTGAGATTTAATGTTGCGTTTTCCATATATGAATCTCATATGTGGTGTTTTGTTTCTTGTAGCTGTATTCCTGACGTGTATCAACTCCATTTGTGTATTACCCTCCTATCCCTCCATTATGTGTAAGTTTGTCACGTGGAACGTTCGTGGACTTGAGAATCCCGTCAAAAGATAAAAGGTATTATCTCATTTATCCAAGCTTGACTCTCAGGTATCTTTTCTTCAAGAAACTCATTGTACTGAAGCAGAGTCACTTAAGTTGAAAAGGCATTGGGCGGGCCAAGTTGTTTATTCTCCTGCATCTAGCAAAAAAGGGGGTGTCGCTATATTGTTTCATAAGTCAATAGCTGTACAAATTTTGTATACACAAAATGATGATAATGGGCGCTGGGTAATGGCAAAGGTTGTTAGACAAAACAAGACTCTAGTCTTGCTAAATATCTATGGCCCTGTTAAACCTGACGCTAAGTTTTGGAATGACATTAACATTCTACTCTCTTCCATAGACTGCCCTAATATTATTGTTATTGGTGATTTTAACCAATGGATTGACCCTTTTTCTGATAGACTATCTAAATGTAAATTTAACCCTGATAAATCTCACAAAGCATTTCAATCGCCCATTGCCTCTCGTTCATTATATGATGTTTGGAAGACATGTAACCCTAACTTACTTGAATATACTTTTTTTCTAATGTACATCAAACTCGTTCTAGAATTGACTATATTTTGGTTTGTAAATCTATGCTCACTTACATTCAAACTTCGGAAATTGGTTCCAATTTTATTTCTGATCATGCACCCGTTCATGCTGTATTAGACCTTTCACTTACCTCCCTTCAATTTAGTCGCTGGAAACGTAATAATTTTTTATTATCTGATACTGTATACATTAAGGAAGCCACTAAGTTTATTATTGAATTTTTTACTTCAAAATTCCACTGCACATTTCTGTTTCTAATAATTGGGATGCCTTCAAGGCCTCTTTTCGTGCCTTCACTATTTCATATGTCTCAAATAAAAAGAAAGTCATACGGAAAAAATATACCGACCAATTACAACATCTCAAATTGTTAGAACATACGTGTTTTACTTCTAAATCATCCTCCACTCTCCATGAATTGATTAAGGCCAAATCTGAACTCAACAAATTGGCAACAATTGAAGCCTGTAATATTCTCCTCAAAATTAAATCCAAATACCATGGTGGTCAAAATAAAGCGGGTTAGATGTTAGCCAACTATTTGAAAATTAAATCTGAACGTAAAAATATTGGCCCCACCTTAAATGAATCTACTAAAAAAAAATGGTGTCATCAGATGAAGACATAGCTGAAGTTTTTCATGAATATTATCGATCTCTTTATTCTGATGACACGTTTCCCACTGATCAAAATTTAGATTCCTTTTTCTCGGACCTTCCCTCTCCCCCTTCTCTTCCTGATGAATTCAATGCATTAGAAAGAGTGGTCATGACTCAAGAGATAATTAACGCTATTAAATCTTTAAAGAAATCAAAAGCTCCAGGCCCTGATGGTCTCTCTGTTGATTTTTTTGCCACCTTTACCTCCATGTTTGTTCCTAAACTTTTGTCACTTTTTAATTCCTTTATTGCGGATGCTAAAGTGTCCGGTTCTGTTATGGACGTCTTAATTATTATAATTTCTAAACCAGATAAAGACCATTCCCATTGTAAACATTTTCACCCTATATCTTTAATAAATTATGATTGTACAATATTTGCCAAGATTCTTGCATCCCGACATGAAACCATTCTTCCTTTATTGGTTAAAACTGACCAAGTTGGGTTCGTGTGGGGTAGGTTAGCATCAGATAATGCATGAATGTTTGCAAATATTATTTCATATGGTAAAAAATACAAATCTCCTCTTGTAGCACTGTCTCTGGATGCCGAAAAGGCCTTTGATCATATCAATTGGCAATTTATGTGTTGAACTCTCCAATGGTTTGGGTTTGGACCTACTTTTATTTCTTATATTAAACTGTTGTACTCATGCCCTCGAGCTGGTATTTTTGTTAATAATCATTTTTCCAATTTTTTTTCTTTATCAAGAGGTACACAACAGGGCTGCCCACTTTCACCTTTATTAATTGTTTTATGCCTTGAACCATTCATGGACCGTATCCGTGTTAATTCACATATTTCTGGCTTTACTCATAACTCCATAGAAACCAAATCATTTGCCTATGCAGATGACATATTAATTTACATGTCAAACCCCATTGACTCCCTTCCACCTTTTTTAGATGAAGTTCGACAATATTCTAGTATTTCTGGTTATAAACGAAACCTTTCAAAACCAGACGTTTTACCTTTAAATTCCATATGCTACCAATTTATGTTTAATGATACTAATTTTGCTTGGTGTCCCCGAAAAATTAAATATCTTGGTATTTGGTTTTCTACCTCTTTATCCACCACAATTAGATACACGCTTAGTTCATTACTTGCTTAAATCCAATCACTCCTTCTCACTTGGTCTCCTTTCTATCTTTCCTGGTGGGGTAGGTTGGATACTATTAAAATGATGATTGTGCCTCATGTTCTCTATACATTATCTATGTTGCCTATTTGGATTCCCATCTCCTATTTTTCTCAAATTAACTCCACTTGTATAAAAATTCTATGGAACAAGAAACATCCACAAATTGCTCTTACCAAACTTAGTCGTCCTAAGAATGAGGGTGGTGTGCGCCTCCAAACTTTAAAGCTTACCATTCAGCTTTTTTGATTAAGCAATCCTTTGCTTTATCCTATGATTTTGATGATATCCCTATTCCCAGATGGATTGTTTTTGAACGCTCCTTACTAAAAGACTTTTCTTTTCCGAATGTAATTTTGTATATCCAACAGTACTTTCATGTTCAATAACCCTATTTTAAGATATTCCTAGAGTCCATGATACAATACATTTTCCAATGGTTTCACTCACTTTCAATGTTTTTGATCCTCCACAATATGGTATAACACATTTCTTAAATATAAAGGTAAATCATTCTATTATAATTACTAGAAGGAAAAGGGAATTATTTTTGTTCACCAATTATTTCACCAAAATGCTGTTATTCCTTTTCATGTCCTACAAGTACAATATCAACTACCTGATTCTTGCATTAATGAATATACCATACTTTCAAATTCCTTACAATCACAATTAGCTACTTTTGACCTCCCAGCTGATACACCATCTCATACTCCGCCCACTCCTTTATATCTTTTATTTCCAACACACAGACCTAAAGCTGCTCTTGTGTATAAGTTATTGTTATCTAATGTTACTGAAAGACCTAAATCCCCTATTGAAACTGCGTGGGATACTGACTTGTCCGTTTCTTTTTTTATCACAACTTGGGATAAATTGTGGTCTAAGTTATCCAAAGTTTCTGCTGCTGCACGTATAACCCAATCTTTGTATTTTCTTTACAATAGAGCTGTTATCACTCCTGTTTGTATTTCTGAGTTTTCCCCATCCTCTTCTTCATTATGCTGGTCTTGTTATAATGATACTGGCACTTTGAGACATCAACTTTGTGATTTTTCAAATGTATTAACTTTTTGAAAATCTGTTTGGACTATTTGCATGAAAACTTTTAAATATAACTTTTACATTATCGTTACAAAATGTTTTTCTAGGTTCTTCTTCAAATAAGGTTGATGACTCATCTTCTGTTTCCATGTTATTTGATCTTTGTATTGCATTAGCCTTGAAACTTATCTTATCATCCTGGAAAGATAATTCTAAAATATTTTCAATAACTTGGTGAAATTTTATTTGTGATGAACATGGAATTGCTAATATTTCCTCCATTTCCCTCTCTCAAAAAATTAAATCTGATATTTTTGGCTACCTTTTACTACATATCTCTCTACTCATACTTCCTTACACTAGTTCTTTTCTTATTTTCTCTTTATTATTCTTATACACAATCTTAGATCTTTCTTCCATTTCTATCTCTTTTTTCTCTCCAATATTATGCTCATATTGTACCACTATATAAGTTGCCCACCTATATTTTGTAATATGCTCTATATATATTCTTTCTTTGATTGGTTTTCTCTTTTTGTTTCAATAAAAACTTCTTAAACAAAAGAAAAGTGAGATGTAATTGCTAACACTACTACCATGAGACCTTGTCACTCCAACTAAGATATTATACTACTCCCCTTCTCACCTGTCAACCATCTAACCACTCAGCTACACTGCTCATGCACCTCAACAAATCTCAAGACTGACTAAAGCCACATTCAACTGACTGCAGCTATCAAGAGGCTGTGTCACTACAACTAAGATGCAACACTCTGTACCCCCCTTGTCACCTATCGGCCATTTTACCACTGAGCTATACTAGTCATGAAATGTGTAAAGTACAGACAATGTTCATCACACATATCCTTCTGAACACTTTGCTTTATGGTGTCCTGGACACATCAACTCAAACTAATATTGGCCTGAGTTCTGCCATAACTATGGAGTACACCTAATATATGTCAGCTATCAAAGACACGATGCTCATTTCCAATGTCAGATGACCACTTGACTATAAATTCCTAACAACTAACCTGCCTGTTTGTCCGCATTCTACCTAAAGATGCTGTGAAATTGACAAATACACATGATATGACTATGTTTTGTGTAGCTGAGTGTTAGAGATGCTTCATCTATCCCCAAACCCCAAAAAACATATAGCATCACATCCAATGAGCTAATGAAATCATAGAAATATCAATATAGGACTAGCTAGGTTGTGTTAGTGAGACTCAGGAGGTATATCTGCGGGCAAACCCTTAGGTTTGGTCATGAAGCCCTCACACACCAACCTAGTTGGTGTCATGCTTCATCATCGGGCCCACCACAGTGACACCGAATGTGTCCCGGGTGTGCTGCGACTCCAGATTACTGAGGAGCTGGTATGCTTGCTGAGTGTGCAGTGAAGGTGAGAAAGAACGTGAAAAGTTAAAAGCTATACAGGTGGTCCCAGTTCCCGAGGGTGAAAGGTAAATTTTAATACCTGGGCCCCTGTTAGCAAGATAAAAAGGCTGTGGACGATGTGGAGTGTATTAAGAGCTCCTACGTCCTTGTGGTCTACATGTTTCAGCCAGGCCTTTTGATTAAAACTGGCTTTCCTCAGGACCAAATGAGTATGTGTGGGTGATAATAAACTATATTAAGTGACAATGTGTGGTAAAAAGTGTCGCACTCGCTAAGGTGCTGTACGTGTAAGAGGGGGATTCCCTCTACTTTAACTTGCTACTTGCTGTTAAAGCCTCATGGGTCACTTGGCAGGGAGGGAAAGAAGACCGGTATTTCCGATCTGCGTGCTCCTGCGACCTATCGATGCCTCTCTGGCTCGCAGGGCGTCTCCAGAAGCTCGTCAGCTTGGCGCTCAAGGGAGCGATAAGTAGAATTCTGCAATGGATCACACTCCGCTAGCCCCTCCTCCGGGTCGCCCCTAAGCACTCTGGTATTTGAAGTGCGTGTAGTTCGAAGAATAAAAGTCAAGTTCATAAGTGGTTCACCAAAGTTGGTGCGAGTAGGTACTCGTTGTTCCCAAAATCTCTAGACCCAAGACATGGCTCGGGTTTCGGGATAGTTTCCCTCATCAGTAGAGAACAAGTATGGGGTGGATGAGAAGGCCGCCAAGTAACCGTCACAGGCCTCGATGCCTCTCTGGCTCGCAGGGCGTCTCCAGAAGCTCGTCAGCTTGGCGCTCAAGGGAGCGATAAGTAGAATTCTGCAATGGATCGCACTCCGCTAGCCCCTCCTCCGGGTCGCCCCTAAGCACTCTGGTATTTGAAGTGCGTGTAGTTCGAAGAATAAAAGTCAAGTTCATAAGTGGTTCACCAAAGTTGGTGCGAGTAGGTACTCGTTGTTCCCAAAATCTCTAGACCCAAGACATGGCTCGGGTTTCGGGATAGTTTCCCTCATCAGTAGAGAACAAGTATGGGGTGGATGAGAAGGCCGCCAAGTAACCGTCACAGGCCTCGATGCCTCTCTGGCACGCAGGGCGTCTCCAGAAGCTCGTCAGCTTGGCGCTCAAGGGAGCGATAAGTAGAATTCTGCAATGGATCGCACTCCGCTAGCCCCTCCTCCGGGTCGCCCCTAAGCACTCTGGTATTTGAAGTGCGTGTAGTTCGAAGAATAAAAGTCAAGTTCATAAGTGGTTCACCAAAGTTGGTGCGAGTAGGTACTCGTTGTTCCCAAAATCTCTAGACCCAAGACATGGCTCGGGTTTCGGGATAGTTTCCCTCATCAGTAGAGAACAAGTATGGGGTGGATGAGAAGGCCGCCAAGTAACCGTCACAGGCCTCGATGCCTCTCTGGCTCGCAGGGCGTCTCCAGAAGCTCGTCAGCTTGGCGCTCAAGGGAGCGATAAGTAGAATTCTGCAATGGATCGCACTCCGCTAGCCCCTCCTCCGGGTCGCCCCTAAGCACTCTGGTATTTGAAGTGCGTGTAGTTCGAAGAATAAAAGTCAAGTTCATAAGTGGTTCACCAAAGTTGGTGCGAGTAGGTACTCGTTGTTCCCAAAATCTCTAGACCCAAGACATGGCTCGGGTTTCGGGATAGTTTCCCTCATCAGTAGAGAACAAGTATGGGGTGGATGCGAAGGCCGCCAAGTAACCGTCACAGGCCTCGATGCCTCTCTGGCTCGCAGGGCGTCTCCAGAAGCTCGTCAGCTTGGCGCTCAAGGGAGCGATAAGTAGAATTCTGCAATGGATCGCACTCCGCTAGCCCCTCCTCCGGGTCGCCCCTAAGCACTCTGGTATTTGAAGTGCGTGTAGTTCGAAGAATAAAAGTCAAGTTCATAAGTGGTTCACCAAAGTTGGTGCGAGTAGGTACTCGTTGTTCCCAAAATCTCTAGACCCAAGACATGGCTCGGGTTTCGGGATAGTTTCCCTCATCAGTAGAGAACAAGTATGGGGTGGATGAGAAGGCCGCCAAGTAACCGTCACAGGCCTCGATGCCTCTCTGGCTCGCAGGGCGTCTCCAGAAGCTCGTCAGCTTGGCGCTCAAGGGAGCGATAAGTAGAATTCTGCAATGGATCGCACTCCGCTAGCCCCTCCTCCGGGTCGCCCCTAAGCACTCTGGTATTTGAAGTGCGTGTAGTTCGAAGAATAAAAGTCAAGTTCATAAGTGGTTCACCAAAGTTGGTGCGAGTAGGTACTCGTTGTTCCCAAAATCTCTAGACCCAAGACATGGCTCGGGTTTCGGGATAGTTTCCCTCATCAGTAGAGAACAAGTATGGGGTGGATGAGAAGGCCGCCAAGTAACCGTCACAGGCCTCGATGCCTCTCTGGCTCGCAGGGCGTCTCCAGAAGCTCGTCAGCTTGGCGCTCAAGGGAGCGATAAGTAGAATTCTGCAATGGATCGCACTCCGCTAGCCCCTCCTCCGGGTCGCCCCTAAGCACTCTGGTATTTGAAGTGCGTGTAGTTCGAAGAATAAAAGTCAAGTTCATAAGTGGTTCACCAAAGTTGGTGCGAGTAGGTACTCGTTGTTCCCAAAATCTCTAGACCCAAGACATGGCTCGGGTTTCGGGATAGTTTCCCTCATCAGTAGAGAACAAGTATGGGGTGGATGAGAAGGCCGCCAAGTAACCGTCACAGGCCTCGATGCCTCTCTGGCTCGCAGGGCGTCTCCAGAAGCTCGTCAGCTTGGCGCTCAAGGGAGCGATAAGTAGAATTCTGCAATGGATCGCACTCCGCTAGCCCCTCCTCCGGGTCGCCCCTAAGCACTCTGGTATTTGAAGTGCGTGTAGTTCGAAGAATAAAAGTCAAGTTCATAAGTGGTTCACCAAAGTTGGTGCGAGTAGGTACTCGTTGTTCCCAAAATCTCTAGACCCAAGACATGGCTCGGGTTTCGGGATAGTTTCCCTCATCAGTAGAGAACAAGTATGGGGTGGATGAGAAGGCCGCCAAGTAACCGTCACAGGCCTCGATGCCTCTCTGGCTCGCAGGGCGTCTCCAGAAGCTCGTCAGCTTGGCGCTCAAGGGAGCGATAAGTAGAATTCTGCAATGGATCGCACTCCGCTAGCCCCTCCTCCGGGTCGCCCCTAAGCACTCTGGTATTTGAAGTGCGTGTAGTTCGAAGAATAAAAGTCAAGTTCATAAGTGCTTGTCAAGGTGCGAAAGAGAAACGACAAGTTGCGTGTCGTCAGCATAGTTTACTATTTTTATCCCATAAGGGGTCACAACATCTTCCAAGGGGGCCATGTAAACATTAAACAGGGTGGGACTAAGCGAAGACCCCTGGGGCACTCCACATGTAAGAGTGAAGGGGTCTGAGCGAGAGTTGCCGTCCCACACCTGAAATGAACGACCGGAAAGGAAGGAGTCGATCCAAGCATATGCAGTTCCCACAATTCCTGCCCTGGCCAGGCGATGAAGGAGGACATGGTGATCCACCGTATCAAAGGCGTATTTTAGGCTGGCCCACACTGTGTATGTGTGTGTTTTTATTGGGTCATTGCATTTATTCCCACTGGTGTGCTGTTGCTCTCCATGTAGCTTGCGTTGTAGAGGTTTACTGCTCATGTGACAAGCTACCTGTCCTGATAGTTGCTCATGTGTGAGACAATCACCTTTTGTGGTTCATTAACTTGTTAAAAGGTAACATATACACCTGGGCATTCTAAAGTTTGTTATTGACATCCGTGTGTCAGTACCATATATGGCAGGAGGTATGCCCTGTGATTGTAGCAGCAACCATCTTCAAATAAGTGACACATAAATTATCCCTTTCTGTAGTCTACATGGCAAGAGCATACCAGAGTCAGTGTGACACATGCAAGCCATTTCATTCTGACCTTTGTGTTTGATGTCACTATGTACCCTGGTGTCAGGCTGTATGTGGCAAATGCATTTTGGTAATAGATCAGGCTGTTACAGGGTGTGTACATACATTGCCAAGTGGGTTCCCCTTCAGAAGGTCTGAATGGTGTGGTGTGTGTTACTGTTGCTCACAGCAGACTACATTTGGGATGGCCCTACTCTACATGGTGTTGGTGCTCTGTGTTTGTCAGTGTGGTACACTGCCAGGCTAGAGGGGAGTCCGCTAATGACTACAGAATTGTGAATACCACTATTAGTGGTGCTAAGCATGTGAGGAGTACAAATATAGCCTATTAAGATTTGTTACTTGCTTGTGCCAGTTGTGTCAAAGATGTGTGAGAGTCCCACATTGACCCATTTACTATCAGTTACAATATCTTGCTTCATCTCTTACCTCAATACAGGTCAACACCCATCAGAAGCAGGGATTGTGGAGATCCATTGCCCAAAAAGTGCGGGCCCTGGGGGTCTAAATCCGGGAGAGCATCCACTGCAAGAAGAGGTGTGAGGACCTGAGACCCTGGGCCAGGACCCCTGCAGAAGTCCAGCTGGGGATGTCCTCCCCAGGTCGTAGGGGCACATGCTGGACCCTGACTACCCTAATGGCCCACATCCTCGTGGTGACCTACCCAGAGCTTGATGAACAGTTCAGAGTCCAACAGCAGCCTAGGAGGGTTGAGTATTTTGCAGTCAGACATTGTGCATTAACATTTTCGTCCTGTTACAAGCAGCAATTGCCCCAATATTGTTGTAGGTGACTATGTCCTAAGGATTGTCGGTGTTGTTGCATGTGTAGGTATTGACATTGGTGCATGCTGTTTGGGCAAGACTTATGTCTTGTGGTCCTGATCCAGTGCTGCGTGGAGTCACATGTCAATCTCCAGATTTGTACAGACACATGACCAAGTAATGTGACATGTCACCTACTCAAGTTTTATGTTGTATGTGCCAGCTGTTTCACAGAGACCATGTGTCTACTTTTTGTCAGGAGTAATGTATATTTTGACCTGGGGATCTTCTACATGTGACATGGCCTTGGTGAATAGGGTATGTACAGTATTGTGAGTTGACAAACAACACTGGTTCCATCTGAATTTATGCCTTCATGATGCTGTTTGTCGATTTTTTGTAATATCATCTGCACAAGAACATGACCCATGATGTAAGGGTATACATAGGTTAAGGCTGAGGGTCCTCCAAATGTGTATGTGTTGGCCAATGTGTAAAGGTAAATGTTCATTTATGCTGGGAATGCAGGTTATGTGGAATAAACACAATATGTTCACTGTTGAGGGTGCTTTCACTGACTGATGACATACTTCAGGGAATGACATGCCAATTTGGTGTGGTCATATGTGGGTTTTGGAACATTGTAATACCATGGTCTTTGTGTGTGCTGAACATTTTGGGCTGTGTCATGTGCTTTCCCTTTTGGACACAGGCAACAGCTCATTATCATGGACTGGAGCTTAGCTGAACCTCTTAAGAATTTCACTATTCTATGGAGTTGTCAACATGCGACATGCAACCTGAGGATGTGTTGCCACCAGGACCAATGCTGAGTGGGTACATCCGTAGCCGTAGGTTGGTGTCTGGTACCATGGATATCTGTGCTGTTGCTAAGAGTAAACTTAGGCCACCTTCTATCCATGGACGTTGTAGTTGACCTTGACGGTGGAGTGATCTGTGCCAATGTGATGATCTTTTTGTTGAGATGTGGTTGTACACTGACTTAACGCGGATGTCTTACACCTATTTCCAGTGTCTATTGAGCACTAACCGAGGCAAGCAGAAGAGATGGCACTGACGATGTTGAGGATGCAACTGGCCACATTGGCTCCAGTCAGGAGATCGACAACAACGGAGTCAGTGACCCGGAGGGTGCCGTGGAGAAGCAAGATTACAAATCTTCATCTTTTGAGTTGGCCTCCAGTGACAGCTCCCTGGTGGTGGAGAACCCCACAGGACACACCAACCTTATTCTCCACCTCCCGCTTCATCTCCATCCTCCCTATTGCTCCCCACCAGGTTGTCTGGTTCATCTCCAGTAAGGAACAGGATGCCTCCTTTGCTCCAGGTACCTCCTCTCCTGCCCCCGCAGCCCCAGCTGCCTTGAGTGAGGAGGCTATTAAACTCCTGACACAGATCTCTGTTGGGCAGGATGCACTGCTGAATGCCATCCAGGGGCAGTTAAGGCAGATGGTGCAGATAATCGAGTTCCTGGAAGGCATTCACAGTAGTATATCTGCCCACAGAATTTTTTCAGGCTCTGGCCTCCTCTGGGGTGGCAGCCTTCCCCCCAGCCCAGTCTTCCACCCCACCTCCTGCCTTTTTCACATCCCAAATCCTTTTTCCAATACCTTTCCCAAGCAAACGTAAGCATGCACCCACAACATCAACATGCAGCACACCCACCCCCAAAATGTAGCATAAAATTCAAACATGCATCCACCATACAGGCTCTCACCTCCCTTCCGAGCCCCACCACACACATATCCACAGAGCCAGCAACAGCAGAGACACCCCCAACACAGCAGACATCAGACCCACAGCCATCAACACCAACAACAATCACACCCATTTCACAGACAGACACTCCCTCTATCTCCCAAAGCCCATTCCTTGTCATTCCACCTCCTGAGGCTCCCATTGAAAGTCCTCAGTTTCCCCTTGGACTTCCCGCTGCCACAGCCACAGCCCCCCCCCCCACCCATAGTCAACCCAACCCATCCTAATACTGACCACAGCCTTCCCTAATCTAATGTTTTTGATTCCTGGCCTGCCCACTGGATGTCCCTTCCTTGGGAGGTTTCCCTTGCACTGTCATGTTAGGCAAGTGGAGTGGTACATCATTGTGCTAGGCCACATTGGACTAGCCATTAGCCTTTATTTTTATCTTTTGAATTACAACTGTTCAGTAATTGATGACACCCTAGTCCTGTCATTCCATTTCATGCTATTGGCTGCTTTGGCTTTCTTAAGCATGTGTGACTACAGTTGTGTAACTTTGAGGCGGATTGGTGGTCCATTGGAAGTGGTGAGTGTGATCTGACCTTTGCACCTGTTCTGGAGGTTCAGTGGATGAGGGGACATGTTCATTGAATGGATATGTGGAATGAAAAACAAATGGGGGTGACATTGCATTGTGTGTTTTTTCATTAGGTAAATATTTAAGCTTAGCCACAGTCAACCACATTTTGCTTGCCCTTCTCCCTATTATGTAGGTTGGGTATGTGTTAGGTGTGTTGAAGTTAGATATGTGTGTATCCACATGTGGAAGGTGTCAACTTCTCATTCCTTTGTGTATTTCTCCAAGGCCATGTGTCCATTTTGCAGTTTATACATTTCAGCTACTTCCTCTAGGTGTGTGCCTGAAGCTGCGTTTGCCTTGAAAAGTTGCACTTACCCATTGCCTACACATCCCTGGCACTTGCTTATTCTATTGTTTGTCCTTGATACACTTCAATTCCCAGGTCCAATGCTCAAGAATCTGTCAGGTATGTGAAAAATGAAGTGTGGCCCATTGCACCAGGCTTTCAGGGTTCCCCCTATGGAGGCATGAGTATCCTGCAGAGAGTGATTCTATTGTGCCCTTAGGATGCTTTCCCTACTGCTTCTATGTTATTCTTTAGATTGACATTGACTTTTGATGTGGGATATGTGTGAGAGTCGACTACAGAGTTGTAGCCAAAAAGGTATGTTTGACTTTGAGGACAGATCTATACTGATGTTACTTCAACCTCACAACAGGAGCAGGGATGTGTGGATTGTGATCATGTCATATTTACTTAGGCATTTTGGTCAGAGTTGGAATCCCAAAGCCTCTTGGTAGTTGTAGTCAATTCAATGTGACTTTATTCAAGAGAAATGGTGACCTACACAACTAGTGAAGATAGGTAGTGACATGCCAGACAAGTGAGAAAGATCAAGTCTTCTGTGTGACAGGCATTGATAAGTGTGATGTTGTGGAGAAGGTGTTGTTGTGGTACACAAATTAAAGCAGACACCACTATCACTTTAAATAAAATGCTGACAGTGTGTACAGTGTGCTTGTGTAGTATCAATGTTTGGGCCTGGGAGGGCATCCTACTGCTTTACTTAGGATGATCATTATGAAACAATCCCTGCCAGAGTCACTGTTTACGTGTGAAATCATTGCCTCTCCACAGCCAGGCATCGTTTTGCAGAGGTATCAAGGGCAACAGTTTCCTTTACACTTTGTAACTTTTGGAATTCAACATCTTCGATATGGGACCGGGTATTTTCTTTCCATGATTGCATTGTAGTGAGTTCTGTGATGATGGTCATGTCTTTGGGCCTTAATAAGAGTTGGTCGGTACCAGAGAAGATGGTGCAACGCACTGTCAGCTGTGGGACCGCCAAACCCATGGTTGGACTGCCCACCAGATCAAGAGTTTTCTCATAAAGGGCTGACTGCTGCTCTCAGAGCATCACCTGCTCTTTCCTGCACTGGGGTGACCGATTTACAGGGGGAACTACATGTGCCCCACTGCACACACCCATTGGCACAGAGGCACAAGGGGCACTATAGGGCCCTCTTTGTTGCCTTACCCCCACCCTTTTCATGGCGGTGTGACTGCCATGAAAAGGGTGTCAGTGAAGCAATTCAAAATATGTTCGCCGGTGCCGCATTGCCATGAAAAGGGTGGCAGTGAGGCAACTCAAAACATGCTGGGTAGTGACAGCCAGCTTATTTTTGTCTCAAACCGCTGGCGGACTACCATAGGATCCTTGATCCGCGGTGGTAATAGGTTCAGGGGTGGTCCAATCGCCAGACTTATATTACTGTGGGTGGTCCCACAGTGTAGTGGTGGGCAGACTGCCTCTAAGACTGTGGTGATCATCGTAATAAGGCCCTAAATCTGTGGTGATGGCAGCAATTATTTGTTCCACAGACAGAGCTGCTGGTGTGCTGGACCTTACAATAAAATTTAGCTATTTCTCTGCTGTCCTGGATGTCGAACTGTGACAATGTAGCTGCATATATGAAAAGTAATTTGCTGGATTTTGGTCCTTCCCAGGTTCAGGGCCGGACTGGGAACCAAAACCGTCCCTGGCAAAGTGCTCGACCAGGCCCCCGGGAGGTTGGTCTTGCGGCCGAGTTGTTTGCCAGGGCTGGTTTCAGCCGATTTTGTTATAGGGGCTGATACTGCAGCTATGCTGCAAAAATGGCCCTGTAACAAAAATGGTTCACGTGGGTCCAAAACCGGCCCCCACCCTGGGGGCCCAACGTGTAAAAGGTTTATGACAGTGCTTTCACCTTGTCTGGATCGGGAGTCATTCCCGCATCAGAGAAAATGTGCCCAAACATCTTAAGTTTGGTTTTGTGAAACTCACACTTTGCTGCATTCAGAGTGAGTCCTGCATCAGCAAGTTACTGGCACACTTGAGTAAGGGCTTTGTCATGTTCTTTCTGTGTGTTCCCAAAAACAGTATGCTGTGTCACTGTACTTGAAAGCATGTGTAACAGGTTGGATTACACAGCCAGTAATATCCTGAAGTATATACCTGCAGTTATCTTCCAGCTTGAGTTGATGGCATCCTTTTTTTCAGGTCAAGAAGGGAAAAGACTTTGGCTCCATTCAATTGCATGCTCATGTCTGCTATGTGTGGTCCAGGGTGTCTCTCACTCTCAATTGCTTTGTTTGCTTGGCACATGTGAACACAAATGTGCACCGCTCTGCTATTATTTTTTTTCAGTACAACTACAATGGCCCAAATCCATGGTATCGGGCCTGTGGAGAGTTCAATGATGTCATGTTTAAAAAATGTTTCTAACTCTTTCTCTACAGCTTGTTAAAGATTAACTTTATGGTGCAGCTGAGCAACAGGGTGAATATCTTCACTAATTTGAAGCTGCAATTTATTTTTCTTGAGTTTTCCCAGGCCATGAAATTGCAAAGGAAATCGTTTCATGATCTCAGACTGAGCACAGAGGCATATCAACCCCATGTCTGCAGCGGTGGCCAAACTGAGGACACATGCACTAGACGGGGTCTCTCGCAAAATATGAATGGTGGCCTGCACTGATGTCTTTCTATGTCACATCATCACAGTGAACAACCTTTGGCTTTGCACTGGTTCATAAGTGGCCCGGAATATACCTTTGTGACTTACAGAGTGAGACAGGGCACAGCAGTTAGGCTGTTAAACTTTTCCACTATAATGATATTAATTGATGCTCCACTGTCTATGATGAAGGTTATCAGGTGACCGTGCTATTCCAATGTGATTTTGGGACAGTGTCCAAATGAAGTTTGTCGGTTTGTTTGGTGAGTTTTCCTTGAACTGATCTTCTTTACAAGAAGCTAACCTCTTATGTGAACACCGTCTTTTGGTAGATATCATCAGGGCACACCCATCTTCTTTGCTAGCACTCGATAGTGATCATGGAAGAACTTATGTACGGCGAACTTGACAACATTTGATTTTGCTTGGTTTCCACTTGTCATGGCTGATGTTGCTTTTTGGTTTTGTGGGTGTGGTAAGAGTGCGTCTGGAACATTCTCATATTCATCTGTTCTTTCCATCATGATGCACTTGATTTTTCTTGGTTCGGCACACAGTTATGAAATAGTGCTCTTTCCCACAACCTTTGCAGACTTCTCCTACGGCTGTACATTTACTTTCATGGGGAAATGAAAACCCACATTGGAGTGTACCTTGTTTGTACTTGTGTGGACATAAAGCTAGTGCGTGTAAATGTCCATTGTGAATTTCTAAATTTGTAAACTTAGACCAAACATCTAAGTTTACCTTTGTGAATCTGGCCCTTTGTTAATGTCCTGGAGTGTCCTGGCTATTAGAACATTGAAATATTGAGAGCTTCTTTGAAAACAATGGAGTAGCAGTGGCCTATATAAACTGATATGGGTCTACTAGTCTGAACAATTTAATGTACTAATACACTGCCTTAGCTTTTATCTTTCGAACTGCCTATCAGAAATATGTGGAGCGGGGAGAGAAAAGCAAAAGGCAGAGGCTGTGCTGTAGGGCACACCGGAGCATTTCCCCTCCCTCTTCCTGCAGCTCACAGACTCACTTGAGGCTCGGAAGGAGGAAGAAGAATGCTGCTTAGCTCCTGGGTCTCCCTGGTCCAGCTAAACAAGAAAAAGCAGTTTATCCAAGCCCAGGAAGAACCAGGGGCTAACTTCATCTCTCTTTCACAGCTATTGCTGGGAATGTTCAGCAGCTAACAGCCATGGCCCTGCGTGTGGCTCTTGACTGTAAAACACTCACAGCAGTAGCTGTGAACAATTCTTTGGAGCCAAAGAGGGTTGTTCTAATAGCTCTATACTGCCCAATAAAGTTTCACTCCCATGTTAAATGCCCTCGCCTTCGGTTCAGGCCTTTAACGCTCAGTGTAGCCCGCTATAGTGGGCTATAAAGTTATTTTATGCAATGGGATGTACTAACCATACAGTACACATTGGCAATGCTATTTGAGTATTGAAAATTAAAATAATGTTTGGAAACGAGGCTTCTGCTGACAGCATTGGCATCCAGTAAATCATAATATTTGTTGTGATTTGATTGAGTTTGTGATAAAATATTTTAGGGCACCAAGATGAGCATGTTTATGACCCTTTCTTCTTAGAATTAGGAAAATGTACCTGCAAATATTCTTTTCCTCAGAAAATACAAATACATGTTTTCTCCTCCAAACAAGTTCAATCCCATGTCAGCATCAGAAGAAAGCTCATGTTCTAGTACTATAGGAAATAAATGTCTTTGATACATGATTGTAAACTGTGGGTTTTGGAGATGTTATTCTGTTATTTATTGATATATGGATTTGTGTTAAAAAGAAAAGGAAATAGCTCATATTGTGTTTATAATGCTGCACGATCTTTCCTGATCACCTATTATTATGCACACTTGAGCGCACAGAGTTCGAGCCTCCTGCATCAGGAGAGCAGTGGATTATAGCACAGAATATGGTTCGTCATATTGGGATTCGCTCACCAGTCCCCGCTGACTGCGAATCCATATTGCAACCTTTGGCGGACATTATTTCTGGCATACAAAAGACTCTCAATGTGCCTGCCCCAATGCCTAAGTGATCCCCAGTGGAGCAAATCTAGAAGCTTGCAGTGTATTCTCTGAACCCAGGAAAAAGCAGTATTGATGGAATGAACCATTTGCCTTGACTTTACTTCACAGTGGATCAATATGGGTAGATTGCTTTAGCATGTGGCTTCTGGGACAGTTACAGAAGAGAACCATAATAGTCAGTTTTTTATTTTTGTATATTCAAATATCCAAATTTGAATTGTCGATGCCACTATGTCTACAATCATTTCTAATAAAGATTGTGCTTGATTTAACAATCACATATTTGCGATTTCTTGGGCATTCTCAAGCAAACTCATGTCCTCATATGGCGGCTACAATTAAGACCTATTGTTTGGAGGTTTACATCATTGTGTACGATCAGAATAAAGATATACGCATAATAATAATGTATCATACATTTTGTGATTTTTCAATTACATTAGTCAGAACTGATCTCTGTTGTGGAAAACCCCTTAATGCTCAATTTAGGGTATGACTGTCAATCAGAATAGGTAATATTGCATCTGTGCAGTGAAACTGCTACAAAACCTGTGCTGACTAGAAGACAGTTATAGGTAAATACAAAAGGTTTGCATTTTATCTAATGTGTGCAAAACAGAAACACACAACATACACAACATGCACATCCACACAAAGAAAGTAAGCGAAAACCGAGATTCCCCTTGGTACCTAGTTCCACTAAGTTTAATCCCTTCACTGCGGCAGCTCTTCCACCGCAGTGCTAAGGGGGCGGGGCGGCCGCATGCTGGTGACGGAACCGCTCCGTCACCAGCCGCGGTTGAGCTGTACTCATGACGGAGCGGTTCCGTCACGGCCCCGCCCGCTCAATGGAACGTCCAGCGCAGGCGCGGAATTCGCGCCGTGACGGAACCGCTCCGTCATCAGCACAGCGCGACCGCAGCTGATGACGGAGTGGTTCCGTCACCAGCAGGGGAGAGGTTAAAAAAGATTCAAGCACTTATGTATATAAACCATCATCTCTGTAGATATCAATGTCCACAGAACATCAGTTATACCCGACCATGGGCATAGGGCATACAGTAATGTGAACAGGAGAAATACAGAATGATGAAGTAAGTGCAGCAGGGGCCACAAAGTGAGGTGGGTCAGGTGGCACACGGTGATGTGCACCAGGCACCAAATTGAAAGTCAGGTGCACTGTCCTAGTCTGCGCCATGGAAAACATGACATTGTGTATATATATCCCCATGCAGGTGCCACTACTGCATGCTCTTAGACAGTGGAGCATTGACAGTAAGACTGGCTGTTTCAAATAGTCAGTTTATCTTTCAATGCAAGGCCACTTGCAGTGGGTTTGTATCCCCGCAGGAGTGTGCATTGAATCACTGCAGCAGCTTATGGGTACAGGAAGATACCTGAGGTCCCCTAGATCTCCTTACTCTCATGCCAAGGTATACCCTCTGGCCCAAAATGAGTAAGGCTTGCTTGCCCTTACACCTTCATCTGTAATATGGTGAGGGCACAAGGCAAATGAATGTCTTCATTTGCATGGGACCATGCTTTCATGGAAATAATGGACCACCTTCCTGGAATTGCACTCGGAAATATTTTGCCTTGGTACAATCCACGTTACAGAAGTGGCCACACAAGTGTCTACAGCTTCTTCTGTAATACCAAAGTGCCTAGGAAGGACAAATGATGGGCACACACACACCCACACGGGCCTCCAGGATACTTAAGGTAAATAGCCCCATTTGAGAAACATTGATGCACTTCAACGTAGATGAAAAATGTATCTGAGAGAAACACTAGGTTTTGTGCCCATGAGAAAACTGGGTGTTGTGCCATATGTGAGCTCTGGGTGCACTGCTTCTGGAACAACCAGGTGTTGTGTATGAGGTGTAGGATGGGTTTCGTGCATCAGGGGCCACTGGGTGAAGTGCAGTTCACTGGTAGACCGCAGCATGTAAAATTGTGACAGAGAGTGATGATCAATGCGTGACCCTGGCAATGTACAATAGTGGGTATTTTTAGTGCCCCATATGATGTGGGATTCCATCGGCAGGTGCCTTTTTTTAACTGGCTGGCCAGCCAAGATATGCAGTAGTAAATGCAAAACTCTAGTCCAGGACTCCCTTTGTTTGTTTGTTTGTTTGTTTGTTTTTATTTGTTTGATTAATTAAAATCTTACAAAACGGATAAGACTTATACAAATCTAAAATGCTGATACAGTACATATATTCAAATACTTCTCATAAAACGATAAAAAGTAATCTGACCCTTAAAATTATTCCATTAAGAATCTTGACAGTAGTTACAGACTATTCAAACACAAGCGTCCAACTTTTTTTTGGCCAATATGAGAAATTTCACGAATGCTGAATTAATTGCTAAGTCTTCTGGATCTAAGGTTGCCATAAGAGCCTGCCTACAAGTCCTTAGGACTCCCTTTGGCTATCACAATATAACTGCCTGAATGTATCAGTCATGAACTGAAGTACTGTGCAGCTATCCGAAATAAAAATACAAATATTTAGTCACCCTCTTTTTAACGATTTATTATGTTTTGTTTTGATGGAAATGTACATTTTGTCTCAAAGCAGCTTCCTGTTAGTTTAAAGTTTCTCTACTTTCGTTGTGTTTCACATTCCCATAAAAAAAATCTCCTGGGTAAAATTTTCAAGTATTTGAAGTGCCAGATCCAAATAAATGGGCCCGAGCAATTCATCATTTCAATGGGACATTTGAAAATGTCAAAATACCAGGAGCTCGCTGGCATCAGGCAATCCGTTTCCTGACTGGAATGATTTTGTGAAGAAGATACATATTTTCCATCAGTACCAAGTTGATCAAAATAGCAATTGTTGTTAAAGAATAAGTTGCTGACACCAAAAACCGTCCTTGAAGCTCAATGCTGACATCTCATACAGCTGCAAAGCTACTAATCGCACACATTACTTGCTGGTCCATATTAGACATTATATGCAGTATGCTTGAGAGCACATGCTGTTTTTAGTTTTTATAAGTTAAACCTAAACATTTGATTAACATTGACCAACGTATGCATACATTTTTTCTTACAGGGCGATTCAGTGCATATGTGGTTTTCTCGCTGGGCGTTTGGTGTAAATGTCACATTTGCACTACAATTTGGTGTCATTGTGCACATGCCATATGGCCAAGACAGTGCCATCATATAGAACAATTATGAATGATGCTATTTTCAAAAAGATTTTTTCTTAATTTCTCTTGATGGCTTATTTTTAATATGCTTGTGGAGTATTATATGGTATGGTTGTGCAAACTTACCATGTAATACATTCGCAAAGCTGTCTGGGATCCAATCAGACTCATTTTGAAAAAATGTTGATCAACCCTGAGCCTTCGAGCAGCAAGGCTTAAACAATGGAACTAGTGTCAAGCATTTAGAAGCACCAAATAGCAAAATAGGATAGTCACACAATATGAAAGGAATCAGACACAAATTTATAAAAATAGATAATATCTTTATGAATTTTTAGATACCAAGATGAGCAAAATCTACCAGAAGGTTCAAGAGATATAGATTTTTAAGTAAAATGTAAATGTCAGCTTTTTGGTCCAAAGTTCGAACAAGCAAACAAAAGTCACATTGAAGATTCCAATGTTTGGACTGAGGGCCTGATTAGGATGCCTGTCAAAACGCCATGACAGCCCGTCCAGAGCAAGTTTCCCACCCGCCTCATTAAGATGGCGAATGGTTTCTTGGCGGTCAGAAAGACCAACGCCACACATCCTATGGGCTTCATGAGACCGCCGGTGCGGTGGAGTGCCTCGTATTCCCTACTATGGCAGTGGTGCTATAGGGATTACAGTGTCCCTTTCCGCTGGCCTGTTCGTGGTGTGACCCCGCCATGAACAGGAAGATGTAAAGGGACTTTGGGGGCCCGTAGCAGGCCCACTTCTTTCCTGGCACTGAGGTGTGGGCAGTCGGAGACACCCACGGTGCCTCTCTACATATCCCTGCACCTGTGGCAGGCACAGCGTGGTCAGCATGAGGAGGGGGGAGTTTGTAGTTTGTGTTTTGATTAAATGGGTGATTTTTGGATGTCCTCTTGCAAGACCATGCTTGGCGACCCTAGCTCTTTCTGTATGAGAGTGAGGATGCTCCCTGAGTGTGTTTATTAAACAGCACGCTATCTCATATGCAAATACTCACTGGATTTATTTTGCCCTGTATTTGACCAAGGTATGTCTAGGAAGTTGTCCTACCATGACATTTGTTTTGTTATTGTTTACATGGGTGATGGAAAAATGACAATACAATTCTATTTAAAATGACTTATTAAATGTAATAAGGAAAATCAATATTACTCTATAGGAGGACTGGCCTCACAGTAGTGAAAAACAAATTTGAGATTTTTTCACTACCAGGACAAATAAGATTTAAAAGTACATGTCCAATTTTTCAATTGCAAATCTCCCACTATCGGGCCTACTTTTGGGGAGATTTATATGTAATAAAATGTGAATGTAAGGCTTGACAAGGGTGTTATTTTGTCACCTTGAATTGGCAGTTTTAAACTACCAGCAGGCTGCAATTGCAGTCTAGAGATATGGATAAAAGGCTCATGAAGTGAGCAGCACAGTAAGTGCTTCAAACTCACTAGTTGCATTGAATTTAAGGGCCCTGGTTACATACAGTACCACTTTACTAGGGACTTATAAGTAAATTAGATATGCCAATTAGGTGTAAACCAACATTACCAAGTTTTAGGGAGTTAGTACTAGAAACAGGGTTTCTGTTTGGCACAGGTATGCACCTCACGCAAGCAGGAACCACCACTCCAGTCAGGGTAAGCTAGATACACACTAAAAGATAACCTGTGCTTACCTTCTGGTAGCTTGGCGCAGAACACGCACAGTAGCATAATGAAAACACCACAAATGTACTCCACATAGGGTTATAAAGATAGATTATATTTGTATAAGCAAAACAAGACCAGAATGAAAACAAATCTAATAAGTAGATCCAGAGTTCTGATTTTTTTGAAGTTTATATCAAAATGCAGTGCTTAGAAGCAAATAGCGCTTAGGGATAACTTGAGGTTGTGCTAGAGTGGGGTAAATCCAAATCTCAGGCCTACCGTGAGGCTGGCTACAGGACTCACACAACCTTGGATGGAGGAAGTGTCGACGCTAGAGACTCGATGTGTTGGTTCTCATCCTCATAGGTGGTGAGAGTTTAGTTGATGAACCCCTTTACAATGCTGGCGATGCATCGTTATTGAGCCACGATGTTCGTCGTCATCGAGCCATGCAATCCATCAAAGCAATGTTATCAATCAGCTTGTGCGTCGGCGTCAAAGAGCAATGCATCGGTTCCTATTGACGCAAGGTCATCACTGCATTAATGTCCCAACCTCACTCACCTGAAAACCAGGTACCGCAGGAACGATGAGAGCCTCCCCTCTCCCCTACAAAGCAATCCTCCACTCATGTCTATAACTGATAGGGCGATTGCTTTACAGGGGAAGGGGGAGAAAACACCTCAAGAAGGAGAGGTATCTTCAGTAGGGATGATTCAAGGTAGAAACTTGCGGAGAGGAAGGTGTTCCAAGGGATAACAGGATTATTTCAGGGCATCAGGGGAGTGACACTCAGCCGGACCTGGAGACAACAACAAAAAACAAAATCCCTAATGCATATCAACTGTTAGCAGTAATTTCTTAGAACAATATCCCGCACAATATTTTACCGCTGAAGACAGGCCTTTCTCTTATCCTAAAAGGAAGTTCGTCACGCCTTGGATGAAGGGAACAATAACCTGGGAGACTCCTTCACTGGAACAGCAATCGGAATTCCCACCTATCGCACGGTATGCCCCTGGAACGAAGGAGGCGATGCCGCCGGCTCCTGCTGTGCGCCTCTAAAGGATCCCAGAATTGAGAAGGAATTAATACTTGGAGCGATGGAGGCGGTGCTGCTGGCTCCGCCCGTGCGCCTCTAAAGAACTCTAGGACAGTATAAAAATAAATAAAGTAGCGTTGGAGGCAGTGCTGCCGGCTCCTGCCTTTCGCCTCGTGTGAAGGATGGCCTAGTTATTCTTTACCAAGCTTGCTGCCTCCTCAGGAGAAATGTGTATCCTTTAATCTGAGGTCTCTCAAGGCCAAAGGTGATGTTTTCTCACCGGGGCCTTATAAACAAAAAAAGGACAAAATAATAACTTTAAACGATGTATATATATTAACTTCCTTAGAACCCGGAGCAAGGGAATACACCGTCGCTATGTCTCTTCCTCGAGACTTTAAAGTTCAATGGCGGTTCCCGCCACTGAATATCCCCGGAAGGCAAAGCAGTCACAACTGCTGCATAACGGGTTAGTTCTTGGCGACTTGTCACAATAGTTATCCCCCCCGCGGCCTCACTCGCGCTGGACTAGAGAGCGGCAACGGCAGCGTTCGAGGATATCAAAACAGTGGCTCTCGTTGCGATAATTACCTCAAGCGGTTTCAGCCGCAATAGCCCTGCGAGCGGCAACGGGCGTGACCGAGGAGAATCAGAATGCGGCTCCTGCCACGTTGAATTCAAATCCCAGGTATCAGTGCTCGGGGCTTCGAGCTCTCCGGAAGCAGTTTTCTCCGTCTCACACTAAGCAGTGAGCAGAGGGGATGTCTTCGATATGCGCGATACACTCATTCAGGAAAAAAAGGGGGGAAATAAAGGGTGATAGGGAAGGAATATTCGGGAATCAAGAACGGGTCTAGGGGAAGGGCCTGGAACCAGGATACATGCAATAAAGCCAAGCACCGGCTCAGCAAATGAGAGGGACTTATATACCGCCTCCTTCCCATCCATTTTCTACCTAGGAATTAAAGGGGTAGATACCCTCTAGGCGAGGAGGAGGAGGCATAAGTCCCTGCTCACAGCAAGAACACGGGGAAAAGGTGGTAAAATTACCTCCCCCTCAAGGGTCTCCTTACCGGGCGATGTTTATTTGGGTGACGAGCATGGAATCTTCTAGTCAACAGAGGAGCATGAATGTTTCCCGCAGGTTCCCAAGAACGCTCCTCCGGAGAATAGCCCCTTCAGTCCACCAAATAATACAGCTTCCCTCCCCGTCTACGTGAATCCAGAGTGCTATTCACCTCGTATTCTTCTGGTTGTTTATTAACACAGGAGGAGGGGGAATCAAGGAATGGGGAAGAGAAGTGAAGGGTTTCAACAGAGAGGTGTGAAAGACGGGATGTATCAGGCAATCGTCTGGTAAGGATAATTTCATGGCCACGGGATTGATAATCTGTGTTATTTCGAATGGACCTACATACCGGGGTTGTAACTTCTTTGGCCCTGGTAATTTCAAATTTCTGGAGGATAACCATACCTTGTCTCCTATGACATACTCAGGTGCCGGACGTCTATGTAGGTTGGCTGTCTTTTTCATCTTTCTTTTTGTCTCCCGTAACTGAGTATAGGCCGTCTTCCAAATTCTTTTCAGGTCCGTACACAAGGTGTCTACGGCCGGAACCTTCAGACTGGGTTGTAGAGGTACCGCTCTAGGGTGAAACCCCATAGAACAAAAAAAAGGAGACATCCCTAAGGCAGAGTGGATACTATTGTTATAAGCAAACTCTGCGACAGGTAACGTTTTTACCCAGCTGTTTGTGAGAGTTGTTAACAAACAGCGCAAAAACTGTTCCATAGTCTGATTCACTCTCTCCGTCTGTCCATCGGTTTGTGGGTGGTAGGCCGAAGACAGAAGGAGATCCATTTGTAAAGCGGAACCTATTTCTTGCCAGAACTTAGAAATGAACTGAGGGCCACTGTCTGACACTAATACCGATGGAATACCGTGTAACCTGATGACATTATGGAGGAAGATGGCTACTAGCTCACTAGCGTTAGGGAGTTTGGCTAGAGGTACAAAGTGTGCAGTTTTAGGAAAGGAATCTACGATAACTAAGATGGTGGTATACCCTTCTTCTGGAGGGATATCTGTGACAAAATCCATGCTCACCGTATGCCATGGATAAGGGGGCACTGGCAAAGGGCATAATAACCCTTCTGGGGTAGAACGTGGTGTTTTCTGAGTGGCACACACGGGACAAGAAGAAAACGTAATTCTGGATATCTTTTGCCATATGTTCCCACCAAAACCACCTTTGGCATATGTCATTCGTCTTTGTAATGCCAGGGTGACCCACCAGAGCAGAAGAATGAACCCAGTGCAATACTTGTTCTCTCAATAGATCTGGAACGTATAACTGCTCACCATGATATAGTAGGCCCTTCCTTATGTGAAATTCAGGTTTTGACAACCAAGGGGACAAATCCATGTCTTTCAGCTTCTCCTCCAATTCTTGACAGAACCTATCAAAAGAAACGTACCCAAGGATTCTCCCTGGAGGCATGAATGCTTTGAGTTCTGGTTTCGTTCTCTTATGTGGGGGTGTTACACATAGGCGTGATAACGCATCAGACTTTACTTGTTTTGCGCGGATCTATAGGTGATTACGAAATCAAACTCATTGAAGAATGAGACCCATCGCATTTGGTTGGGGTTTAAGGCTCTCGCCGTATGGAAAAATTCTAGGTTCTTATTATCCGAATAAATGGTGATGGGATGTTTAGCCCCCCAAAGATAATGCCTCCATTCTTGGAAGGCCTTCCGAAGTGCCAGAAGCTCTCTCTCGGCTACTGTGTAGTTCTGTTCCGCTGGTAGTAATTTTTTGGAGAAATAGGCAATTGGATGCATTAATCCGAAACCATCTCTTTGAGAAAGAACCCCTCCTACCGCGTATTGCGATGCATCCGCTTCTACGAAATATGGAAGCGTAGGGTCTGGATGTATGAGCACCGGGGCAGAAGTGAAAGCGCCTTTTAGTGCATCGAAAGCTTTCTGTGCATCAGAGGACCATACAAATGGTACTCCCTTTTTTACCAGTCGGGTGATGGGGATAACAAGGTCTGAGAAATGGGTGATGAACCTCCTATAGAAGTTCGAAAATCCCAATAAGGCCTGGATGTCTTTTACACTAGTGGGAATAGACCAGGACAAAATAGTGTCTATCTTTTTATTGTCCAATTTGATTCCATTAGCCGAAATGACAAACCCCAAAAAGTCAACCTTATCCGCATGAAAAGTGCATTTCTCTAATTTAGAGTAAATGTGATGTTCTCTTAACCTTTGCAAGACTTGTGTGATGTGTTTGTAATGTTCTTTATATTTCTTAGAGAAGATTAAGATGTGGTCTATGTAGACGATTAGAAACCTATCCAAGAAAACCCTAAACACCTCATTGATAAAAAATTGGAATGCCGCTGGGGCATTGCAAAGCCCGAAGGGCATTACACAATATTCAAACAGACCGAATTTGGTCCGGTATGCGGTTTTCCATTCATCCCCGGCCCGTACCCTGATGAGATGATAGGCTCCTCGTTCATCTATTTTCGTGAACACAGTGGCATCTTTATCTGGTCCAATAAAACTGGAATACGGGGTAACGGATACTTATTCTTGATGGTGATTTTGTTGAGTGACCGATAGTCGATGCACGTGCGAAGACCTCCTTCCCGTTTTGCTATAAAAAAGAGAGGAGACGATACAGGGGATGTAGAATGTCTAATGAAACCACATTGCAGCATATTATCCAAATATTCCTTGAGATAAGCCGTTTCGGGCTCAGACAAGGCATATATCCGACTACAAGGTAATATACTTCCGGATTCCAAATCAATACGACAGTCAAAGTCGCGATGAGGTGGTAAGGCTGTGGCTTTTATCTCATCAAATACATCTGAATACTGTTCGTAACAACGGGGAAGGCGATCCATTTTCTGGACGTTACAAGAGGCACAGACTAATGGAGAAGTCCAATCAATGGCCTCCTGATAATAGGGTTGAATGCAAAAGTGAGAATCCAAAGTCACTGTTCGATTTACCCAGTCTATCTTGGGATAACCGACTCGGGTTCATCTTTCTGTACACACTTGACTCCTAAGGATAAGGCTAATTGATTATCCCAAAAAAATCCGGTCGCCCCTGAGTCTAGTAGGACCAAAATGGATACACGTTTACTCATGGACAAGATCAAAGTAACGCTAATGGTGAAATGTTTAGGTACTCGGACTACCCTCTCATCCTGTCGGTTCAATGCTAGCGCCACTATCTTTTTGGGACCTCTCATATTCGGACGTACAGGGCATTCTCGGGCAAAATGACCCCCCTTTCCACAATAGAGACATAAGTTAAGACGACGTCTCTTGTCCTTCTCCTCTTTCGTTAGAGGGCCTCGGATCCCTCCTATTTGCATGGGTTCTTCCAAACTCACTCTAGAGTCCTCTTTCTTGATGTTTTTATGTTGTATGACGCAGGGGTATCCCCCTTTCCTCTCTCCCCATGTCTTTCTCTAAGTCTATGATCCAGTTTGACCACCAAATCTATGAATTCGGAACAGTCTTCGGGTGGATCAACTATCTGCGATAAGACGTCCTTGAGCTCATTGGTTAATCCCTTATAGAACAGGGAAGTGCGTTTCTCTTGTGGCCATCTGGTTTCTTCCATTAATCGATTAAACTCCGTGACGTAGGAGAGTAATGGATTCTTTCCCTGTCGGAGATTCAATAATTCAGTGTCACTGGCCTGCATGAAGGAATGCCTATCAAATAGCCTCGCCATCTGCTCCTGAAAAGCTGGAAAGTTGTGCAATAGTGGATCATCAGATGCCACTAGAGGAATGGACCAATTGGCAGCCACTCCGACCAAATAAGAAATCACAAACGCCACCTTGGCCGTGTCGTCCGGGAAGGCCATAGGTTTACACATGAATTGTAAATAACATTGATTCATAAACGTGCGATATTTCCCACCTTCTCTGTTAAAACGTTCTGGGTTGACCAAGGGCACGGGGACAGGGGTTACGTCCGTAATGTTCGAGGGGGTGGTTCCCCCTTCAGCCGCTGTCTTGTTATAGAGAAAAGTGGCGGGTTGAACTACCGAATGCTGACCTATTGGGATCGCCCCTTGAGTAGAACTCCACGGATTCGCAATTTGTCTGCTCTGTAGTGCAGACTTTAAAGACATGTTTTCCTGTCGTAAATTCTGTACCTCCTGTTGTAGGGTCACTAAGGCTGTGGCTAACTCTTGCACGGTGGGAAGGGAAGAGGAGTCAGTAGCTAGCTGGGTCTCATTGAGTCCCTCTGGATCTATCATCGTTCAGGCGGTGTAATTATCGTGGGCTTGGCTTTCTGTCCCAACCTCACTCACCTGAATACCAGGTACCGCAGGAACGATCAAAGACTCCCCTCTCCCCAACAAAGCAATCCTCCATTCAGGTCTATAACTGATAGGGCGATTATTTACAGGGGAAGGGGGGGAGAATACACCTTAAGAAGGAGAGGTGTCTTCAGTAGGGAAGGATGATTCAAGGTAGGAAGTTGCGGAGAGGAAGGTGTTCCAAGGGATAACTGGATTATTTCAGGGCGTCAGGGGAGTGACACTCAGCCGGTCCTGGAGAAACCAACAGAAAACAAAATCCCTAATTGTAAGAATCAGAGCAGGAACTTGTAGAAAATGATGGTTTATTAACAGCACAGCATCAGCTACAGGCACATCAAAGTTCAAGCAGCAACTGACACCATGTAGTAGAATGCATCATTAGCAAAACTCTGTCAGGAACACAGAATGCTAGAAAGGATCTATACAGCACATGCAGTTAAAGAAACAGTACAGATTGTAACACATCCCCCTCCTTAACAATTAAACAATGAGAGAAATGCATTACACAAAATCCTGGAAAGAATTTGGTCTCTTTCTGATACGCGAATTATCTTTGACCCTGGACGCTACAGACTCGGGAACAGAAGGAAAACAGGAATCAACATTGGAATCATTACCTTGATCATTTTGTAAAGGACATTTAGCAATCTTCCTAATATTCCAAACCATACCATCTTGGGTGATGACTGAGTTACTAAAAACTCTTTTAACTTGAATGGGTCTGCCAAACTTACTCAAACCTTTGCTGACAACCAAAGGTTTCTGAACTCTGACCCAATCTCCCACACATAGATCATGCTCCTTGGTCCTCCATTTACGGTTGTACCACACAGCTGATTTGGCTTGCTTGTCAACTACTTTATTGGCAACCTCCTGAATATCAACTGCATCCTCACACACACTTTTGCACCTCTCCTTAAGCCACCAAGGACACACAGATGACGCAGGATCCCTGCCCTTGAGCAACCTAAAAGGACTTACTTCTGTGGTGGTATGAGGGGTGATGCGATACATCCACAACTTTTCCCTTAACGCATGCAACCAATTACCTTTTTCCTTCACAGCATCAACCACAGAACCTTTTAAAACTCTATTAAAACGCTCAACCTGTCCATTCTCATGTGGCTCGTACAAGGAAGTGCGAATATGTCTGATATTGCAGGAACGCAAGAAAGACTGCATCTCAGATGAAACTAGCTGTACCCCATTATCTGACACTAAAACAGCAGGACTACCTTCCCTCGCAAAGATCTCTTGGAAGAATGAAATAACAACCTCAGACGTCACTTTAGCAACAAATCTTACTTCTGGCCATTTAGAATGATAATCTATCATTACTAATGCAAAACGTGAGGTCTCTGGAAGAATGTGGAAAGGACCCGAGATATCAAAAGCTACTTTGCTCCATGGCATCACAGGACATTCAACAGATTTAAGGGGAGGAACATGCAGCTTTAACATTTTGTCTTTGGCACAACAATCAGGACAGTCCCTAACAGTTCGGTCAATGAAACGGTCCATCCCTGGCCACCAAAAATTCAGCCTAATCAAACGCTTCATGCTAGAAATACCAGGATGCGCTTTGTGTGCCAAATTAAAAATAAGTTCCTGAACACCAGCAGGTGGAATACATTTGTCAGATTTAAACACAAACTTCCCTTGAAAATGCAACTCATCAGCAACATTGAAAAATGGGAGTAAATCATCCCTGATCTTGGTTTTGTTTGGCCAACCCTCCAACATACATTTACCAAGTAAAACAAACTTCTCATCCTTGTCTTGACATTCCAACCAAAATTGTTCAGAAATATCCCGACATTGAGAAGACACAACATCAGATAAACTTAGTACAAAATCTAACTCCTTCAAAACATTGACCTTGTCCTCTTTATTGTCAAACGGAAGACGTGACAGACAGTCAGCCGTGACATTTTTTTTTCCAGGAATATACTCAACTGTAAAATTATACTCTTGCAACCTGGAAGTTAACCGTGCAATCCTGGCTGTCGCATTCCAACCACCCCCAACCGATAAAATATTTACAAGAGGCTTATGATCTGTTCTGAGAACACATTTGCTTCCCCAAATATAGATTCTGAAATGTTCTATTGCCCAGACACAAGACAACAACTCCCGCTCTATAACTGCATACCTTCGTTCCGTTTCACTCAAAGTCCTTGAGGAAAATGCGACATTCCATTCAAGCACCCCATCAGACTGGGATAATACACAACCTAAGCCATACAAGCTCGCATCTGTTGTGATAATACAGTCCTTACCCATCCTAAATGGTTTTAGAGTGGGCGAGTTAACAATTTCATTTTTGATGCTCACAAAAGTTTTTCTTGTTCAGAACCCCAAAGAAAATCACTATTTCGCCTTAGTAATTTTCTTAACGGCTCCATCTTTGTGGCAAAATTTACCACGAACTTACTATAGTACTCACACATGCCAGAAAAAGACAGTAGCTGTTCTTTGTTAGCTGGAGAGGAAGCCTTGAGGATAGCTTCCACATTGGATCTTTTGGGAACCAGCCCCTCCCCTGACAATGTGTGTCCCAGATATTCAACTGATTTTTTGAATACATTGCACTTGTGTGCTTTAAGAGTGAGACCAAAATCCTCCAGTCTACTACATACTACCTCCAAATGTGAAACATGCTCAATTTCATCTTTAGAAAACACCAAAATGTCATCTTGGAAACATTTAACAAATACATCACAGTCTTTAAAAATATTAAACATTACACGTTGGAAAACTGAGGCTGCGGATGCTAATCCGAACGGCATCCTCCTGTATTGAAATAAACCCATAGGGGTGATAAAAGCTGTGTATTTCCTAGAATCTTCAGTTAACTCAATTTGATGGTACGCAGACCTAAGATCAAAAGTTGAAAAGATTTGCGCACCATCAAACAACGAAACAAGCTCATTAATATTTGGCAAAGGGTGGCAATCCACAATAATATTAGAATTGAGCGCCCTTAAATCCACACAGACTCTCAAAGATTGATCAGGTTTCCGCACTAAAACAATAGGCGAAACCCATTCTGCAGATTCGATAGGCTCAATTATATTATCTTTAAGTAAATCATCCAACATTTTCTTAAGCTCATCTCTAACATTTAACGGAACTCCTCTAAGTTTTTGTTTAACTGGAACAGCACCTTCCTTCACTTTAATCTGATGCTCGAAATTTTTTAACTTACCCAACTGATCACTGAATACCTTATCAAATTTTTTGCTCCAAAACGAAATGTTACTGCACTCCCCCGCACTAGGATAAATAGAACCAATCATTTCCTGATCGGTACACATCGAAATGGGATCTTTTGCTCGTGGATTTAGTTTAATACCAAGTTCCCATTGATCTTGCCAACCTAACACATTTATACCCTTCACAGCAATGTATAATTTAATTTGAGCCACTCTGCCTCTGAATGTTAACTGAACATTAAAGAACCCTTCTATATCAATCATGTATCCACTGAAACCTTCTGCTAAAATGTCTGATTTTTGCAAATTAATCAAATCACAAACATTGCTTAACTTCTCATTAAAGTAGTCTTTAGTAATGATGGTCCAGGGAGAACCAGAATCTACCATAAGCTCAATAGCAATTGAGAAAACATGAAAAATACACTTAGGGGATTTCCTTCTTGTTATTAGAGTACAACTACTTTGAACAATAGACACAACATAATCCTTCTCAGGAACTTGTTTTTCCTCCTCCACCTCATTTAGAGAGGAAATTTTCGAAGGTGTTATGCTGCTGGAGGGCGGACGTGATGATGGATTACCACGCCATTGTGTATTGTAACGTCTTTCCCTACAGACACTACCATAATGTCCCACTCTACCGCAGACATTACAAGTTTTGCTTATGGCCGGGCAACCTTGAAATGATGCAATATGAGACCTGCTACCACATCTAAAACATGACCATGTATTATTTACAACCTCTGGTCTCCTATTGCTAGTGTTTACTGAATTTTTACTTTTTGATTGATTGGATATAGTATTTCTCTCATTCCATTTAGCTCTAACAGCACATACTTCCTCTTCAGAAATGGTTTTACTGGGATTGGAACTTTGTTTATCCACAATACCCATCCACTTTTCAGATAATTCAGTTGACTTAGCAATGGCAATAGTTTCCTCTAAATTGGGATCACCAATACACCATAATTTATCTTGAATCTTTTTGTTTCTAACATGCAAAATAATCTGATCGCGGATCATTTCATCGGCCATTGCACCGAAATTACAATGCAATGTTAGCGATCTTAAAGCTGTGAGAAAATCGTCAAAAGATTCTTCTAGCTTTTGTGCCCTGGTATAGAACTTAAAACGATTTAATGCTATATTGGCTGTAGGTTTAAATCTTTTTTCCAACCTACTGAGAGCCTCTGTATATACATTTAAGGAATCACCACTCCCTGAAGCAACTGTAATTTGTGGTAAAGTCCTAAAAACTTCTTGGCCTTCTGAGCCAAGGCAATGTAATAAAATACTTTTTTTTTCTTTTCAGACCCCATTCGTTCCCCATCAATAGCTCTCATATAGTTGAAAAACTCCTCCTTCCATCTAGACCAAGGCATGGGAGGGTCACCCTTAACTTGTAAAAACTTGGCTGGTGGATCAAACTGCATCTCAAAGTAGTAATGTGCTGTGTAAATATCACTTCTATGATAACAAAATAAATAGCACTGACTTTAAGATTATTTGTAAAGTAAACTTGAAATACATATAATACTAATGCAATAATAAAAGAAGATTCCTTCACTTTAAATACATGAGAAAAATTTTGACCAGCAATAATTAATAGCACCCTTTGGATAAATAACTGAAGATAGATAACAGCTGTAAAGCTGAGTCTTAAGGGTCGCTGTGAATAGTGCTTGCAATTCCAAGCATAGAAGTAGAAAAACAACTTATCCGAAGTGATGAAATGGCAGACAAAAACACCAATTATAGCGTGTCTTGAAAAACGCTTGCAGAATAAGATAATAATTGCGTTTCCCAAAGTTACCGCTTTGTTTATGGTCACCGTCTGATTCAAAACAAAATGCCTCACTCGAAGAAAATGCTGCTGTCGCTTCAGCGCTTAGCCGTGTACTGGTTGCTAAGATACGCTGCAACAAAATGGTGGCACGTCGTGTCAGCGTCAAACGCGGTGATGTAGACGCGTTGCACGTGGTGACACTGTGGACGTGGTGACGCTGTTGAACGTCTCAGTGAAGAGATGCGTAGGCAGTATCCAGATGACACGCTGATAACAAGGTTCGGAAGGCAGAAAGAGGTGAGGTAGGAGGATTCCACAAAGCGCGTCAACAGTTGGAATTCCGGTGAGTCAAACTGACGTGTTCAATAGCCTTCATTCGCTCGAGCCCAACTTGAAAATTTGCCACAATGCACCAAAAATCTCCAAAAAGCGCTTTAAATGCTCCGAGACCCGGGCGTTCAACAGAATAAAGGTGCAGATGAAACTGACCACGGTGTAGGTCAGAAAAGGCAATGTAGTAGAAGTTAAAATCTGAAAATTGCCGAGATATCCATAAAATATTCAAAACTCCGCTCCTGTGCTGTAGATGGCTGGAGTGGCTTTATCCTTGTCGCCAAATTTGTAAGAATCAGAGCAGGAACTTGTAGAAAATTATGGTTTATTAACAGCACAGCATCAGCTACAGGCACATCAAAGTTCAAGCAGCAACTGACACCATGTAGTAGAATGCATCATTAGCAAAACTCTGTCAGGAACACAGAATGCTAGAAAGGATCTATACAGCACATGCAGTTAAAGAAACAGTACAGATTGTAACACTAATGCATATCAACTGTTAGCAGTAATTTCTTAGAACAATATCCCGCACAATATTTTACCGCTGAATACAGGCCTTTCTCTTACCCTAAAAGGAAGTTCGTCACGCCTTGGATGAGGGAACAATAACCTGGGAGACTCCTTCACTGGAACAGCAATCGGAATCCCCACCTATCGCACGGTATGCCCTTGGAACGAAGGAGGCGATGCCGCCGGCTCCTGCTGTGCGCCTCTAAAGGATCCCAGAATTGAGAAGGAATTAATACTTGGAGCGATGGAGGCGGTGCTGCCGGTTCCGGCCGTGCGCCTCTAAAGAACTCTAGGACAGTATAAAAATAAATAAAGTAGCATTGGAGGTGGTGCTGCCGGCTCCTGCCATGCGCCTCGTGTGAAGGATGGCCTAGTGATTCTTTACCAAGCTTGCTGCCTCCTCAGGAGAAATGCGTATCCTTTAATCTGGGGTCTTTCAAGGCCAAAGGTGATGTTTTCTCACCGGGGCTTTATAAACAAAAAAAAGGACAAAATATTAACTTTAAACGATGTAAATATATTAACTTCCTTAGAATCCGGAGCAAGGGAATACACAGTCACTATGTCTCTTCCTCAAGACTTTAAAGTTCAATGGCGGTTTCCCCCACTGAATATCCCCGGAAGGCAAAGCAGTCACAACTGCTGCGTAATGGATAGTTCTTGGCGGCTTGTCACGATATTTACCTCCCCGCGGCCTCACTCGCCTCACTCGCGCTGGACTAGAGAGCAGCAACGGCCGCGGTCGAGGATATCAAAACAGCGTCTCTTGCCGCGATAATTTCCTCAAGCGGCTTCAGCCGCGACCGAGGAGAATCAGAATGTGGCTCCTGCCGCGTTGAATTCAAATCCCGGGTATCAGTGCTCGGGGCTTCGAGCTCTCCGGAAGCAGTTTTCTCCGGCTCACACTAAGCAGTGAGCAGAGAGGATGTCTTCGATATGCGCGATACACTCAATCAGGAAAACGAAGGGGGGAAATGAAGGGTGATAGGGAAGAAATATTCGGGAATCAAGAACGGGTCTCCGGGAAGGGCCTGGAACCAGCATACAAGCAATAAAGCCAAGCACCGGCTCAGCAGATGGGAGGGACTTATATACTGCCTCCTTCCGATTGGGTTTCTACCTAGGAATTAAAGGGGAAGATACCCTCTAGGCGAGGAGGAGGAGGCATAAGTCCCTGCTCACAGCAAGAACACAGGGAAAAGGTGGTAACAATTGATATTCATGGTTCTGCATGGCAGAAGCTCACTTTCAAGGGCTGAGGACTGGATTGGCATCATAGGGCAGCACTGACAGATGGCAGAGGACAGGTCCTGTTGCGGGGTTGAAAGAAGTCTTTGATGGCCCTGAGACTTCAGAACAGGGGGCAATCAAGCCCTTCGAGTCACTCTGCATTCAAGTGAGATCGGCCCAATCCTTGTCCTCAGCAGGGCAGAGATCATCAGGCAGCATAGCAGCCTAATTGCACTGGAGGGACCGCCGCGGCCCCTGCGGATGATCCCTCCTCCTCTAGGGTGGCAGACGGACGCAAGTCCGTCCGCCATCCTAATGAGCCCCTAATTTGGGTGTATGCCACTACTAGGGCTTGCAAAACTTAGCAGAACATGTCCTACCTTTTACTTAAACAGCACCCTGCCCCACGGGCTTCCTAGGGTCTAGCTTAGTGGTGCCGTATGTGCGATAAAAGGGGAGTTTAAGGATTGACAAGAAGTTTTAAATGCCAAGTTGAAATGGCAGTTAACTGCACACACAGGCCTGCAATGGCAGGCCTGAGACAGGATTGAAAGGCTACTTCTGTGGGTAGCACAATAAGTGCTGCTAGCCCCTTAGTAGCAGTTAGGCTACAGGCCTTGGGTATGTAGCAACCACTTTTCAAAGGACTTGCAATTAAACTAAATATGACAATTTTGTATACACCAACGCTACCATGTTAAGGAGAGAGGCACAAGCACTTTAGCGCTGGTCAGCAGTGCTAAAGTGCTCATAGTCCTAAAGCAAACACAATGAAGGTCAGAAAATAGGAGGAGGAAGGCAAACCGTTTGGAGTGACCTTTCAGAGAGGGCCATTTTCCAAGAGTGAGCACAAGCACTTAACAATGGTTAGCAGTGGTAAAGTGCCAGAGTCTTAAGCCCACAAAAATGAAACATCTGAGGTGTGAAAGCAAAAGGATTGGGGGTCAGCCTGCAGAGAGGACCAAATATTTCCTAATTAATTTATTTAAAAATGGATAGTGTGATTAGTTTGTGTGAGACCCTGATCCCCAATAGGTGCATCTGCAGGCCCTGGACCCTAGGCTAGCATCAGAGTGTACTCCTTTACAGGAAAAAGTGAAAATCCTGAAGTTTGGGCTGCACGTGACCGCAAATGCACCTGTTTATGCCAAGACTTTGCCACCCATGATGACTCCAATGTGAAGGTTGGGTGAGACCTGCTCTGTGTGCGAGAGCAACTGAGCACAACAGGCAATGCGAGAGATACACTTCAGGCTATAGCAACAACAGACCACAGTGACTGTCAACACAAAAATACAACAACCATCTGCAATATTCAACTCACTCGTCATGCTACAGAGACAATCATCTGTGATGCCGTGCTTGCTCTTCGCGCTACAGCGACTACCATCCACAGTGCTCTACCTGCTTCTCCTAGCCTCCTCCTCTGATGCAATTGGAACTCTTTGTGCCAAACTTTGAAGGTAGCTTTTCAGTGGGACTGACCTGTCCCATTATCTGACCCACACTTCATTACAATCATCCTGAACTTGTGACTTTCCTCCAGTTTACTGCGCCCAGATGACCGTGAGTTGAGCTTTGTGCTGTTAGGCACTATGATCACTAAAACCTTTCAACTTGAAAATCTCCAGTTCTACTGATTGGATTTTAGTCATTCTGGTTTCTTTTTATTTATCACAATGTGCTCTATTATTCTAAATTGGTTTGGGATTTTTCTTGTGTTATGTTTTTATTTTATTACTGTTTGTAGACCGCAAAAATACTTTATGCATTGCCTCTAAGTTAAGCCTGACTGCTTTGTGCTAAGCGAACAGAGAGTTACAACCAGATTAATTTAATGCCTTTTTTGTGTCACCCTGACAAGAATTGTGACTATTGCCTACACCCCTCTCAATCAATAATCCAATTTCTTACAGAATAAATTTAAATCATTGTAAAATCAAAACGTACCATTGTCTTAAGTAACAGAAAAGAAAAAACATGAATTATGCTACCATTCGATAACATCTAACAATCACAATCCATAATGTGAACTAAGGTAAACCGGCAATTGGACAAGATTAAGGGCAATATGATCTATAACTTAAAAAAAACTGTGAGTTATCTTCGCTCAGAAAAGCAATTACTGCATATTTGCATTTCCTAATGTCTAAAGAGATAATAATTGACTAAAAAATGAATTTGTGCTCTTCAACCAGACACCAACCAATAAGTAAAATGTGTACTGGTGTTTTTTTCATATCAAAACGCATACAGCACTGACAATTACTATTAATCGATTCTAAGACTGAGTTATGGGAGGAGGCAAAATCTTAGCCTAGCCAATTTAGGTTTCATCTCTGCATGTTTGTCTTGGCATAAGATAGCACGGCCATGCGGGCATTTTTCCTTTTTCATCTATGAATGACAACAATTTGACTTGAATTAAAACCAGCATTTTAACATGTATTACTGGTAACTGTTTACACCATATTTAACCAAGCTTCATATTATAAATAGAAGATTCAAGATATTATTTCAAAGAGCTAGCATATTTCGGATTAGATTGATTAATTCCCTGCCAGGTGAGATTTATTTAACGCCTCTACAGGCACTGTTCCAAGTTTGAAACAAACAGTTTTAAAGAAGGTTTTCTGAACGTGGACTTGTTTTTGCATGTTGAATTCCAAGTGGCAGATTTATAAAGCATTTGTGCCACCAAAAAGTCACACAAAGTGATGTAAAGGTGATCAAAGTCTTGATATAGGATTTACCTTCCAGTGCAAATTTTTTTTTTGCTGATGAAAAGTGCCTTTTTGTAACACAAATAATGGTTTGTGCTCTTTTGTTCTGCTTTGGTCCACTGAGTCAAGGGCACTTTCCATGGATGCACCTCTGATCATGTTAAATAGCAAGGATGCAAGAACCAACACCCTGCATAAAACCTTTTCTCATGAAGACAATATCAGATGAGTTCAAAGGCCCCAATGAATGTTTTTTTACTGAGTTGTTCAAGTAAACTGTGATCATAGCTTTCAGCAGTGAGGGAGGCCAGTATAGATGACTCAATATCTTGGTCAACACTGTCAAAGGCTGTTTGGACATCAATAAATGCAACATGTAGTGCGAAGTCTGGCAGGGTTATCAGATTTTCCTTGATCCTGCAACCCTACTGGAAAGTGGATGGAAAAAAATTAAGGATCTTGGCGTTTCTAACCTTGGTTTGCAACTTAATAAGAATATCTTGGAGTAGCATTTACTCTCCATATGAAATTAAGCAATTAGGGGGTTGTTTACGTGCTAGTTGTGAGACTCTTTTTATGCATTGTAATATATGGAGAGCGATCAACTCCAAGTCCCCTGAACAAGATGTGCACACAATGTAAAAATACGGGTCTAAATAAACCGCCCAAAATGCGGGATACCCCTATATGCACAGCTTTTGCAAAGTTATTTGTACCCAAAGCCCTCTTTAAGTTTACTGATGTCAGATTATTATGCACTCCTTTCTTGGTTATCACTATCTCTGTGGAGTCTGAGTGTTTAGTTTTCTAAATGGTTAGTTACTTCGGGGCATAATTATCAACTATTTGTGCAACACAGCAAACCACCTTGCGGAGCTGTGTGATCGGTAGAGGGCAGGAATGTGTAGTATTTAACATTATGCGGCTCATTTCTGCTCTCTGCCTGCGCTGGCACACAAACTGCTGCTTAGGGCCAACAAAGTTATCTTTGAACCATTGTGCAAGGGTGTCTGCATTGTAGGCAGGCTTGTTTTTGCGTATGAAGGGACAACTTCCAGCACAACAATAATCCTCTGAAGCTTTTTCCTCTTTCTATTTGTGCTGTAAAATGCAGCGCACATAGAAAGAGGAAAACAACAAAGCGAAATAAGCATATTTCTCTTCATTACACCTCCCCTGTGGAGATGTAGCATTTAGTCGCATTCCCAGGTCTACCACTAATGGTGTATCTGGAAATGTGTCAATATCCATGGCTGGACGCGTGGAAAGATCCGTGCTACACCAATGTATGGCTCCCTAGGGGAAAGTAATGCAAGGCAGTGACTTGTACTGTCTTGAGTTACTCCACATTTACCAAGCTACTCAGGGCTACGGAAGGTGGCCTTGTGTGGCTTGGTAGATGTCATTTTAGGTTTTTCTTCATCCTTTGCCCCCCTTAAATGGCTCACGGGTGATGCAAAACCATGATAAATATACCCCTTCATCTGCAGCATAGGCTTCTTTTAACCCCTTACGTGCTTTGGACAGCTCCCGGCTGTCAAACGTCACTGTGGGTGTGTGCGGAGGACAGCCGGCGGCCGTCCGAACCCCTCCCACTCATTAAAAGGGCCGCACAGCGTGAAAATTCACGCAGCCTGAAAGGGGTTAAGTAAGCGACAGCGTCATTCAGGGCAACTCTGCTATCAGGAGCGCTTGAAGTCCCACTCATGAAATTGTTCACATAACTCCAAAACTTTCATTAAGGCCTCTCTCTGCATTCTCCAGTTCGCTATTGTTTTTTCTCATCCTGTTTCTTTGCTTGTGACATTGAGTTTTTATACTTAGTTTTCATCTATGTGGCTTCACAAAATTTACAATTGACAATAATTTACTGTGCTAGCGTTTCTGGTTACTTTATTTTATCTTCTACTAATGGCTGTCAGTTCCTTAGTAACCCATTTATTTTCTCATTTTCTTCTAGCTAGCTTCTAATGCCACTTTATTGCGTTACTATCAGCACGTCAAATCCTTAAACCCACAATTAAATTGGACCCAGAGTCATCACTAATTGTATCTAAATGTATTCGAGCTTCCTCCTTAGTGTAATATTTAGGGGCAGATTTACAAGCTCCTTGCGCCACTTTTGCGTCACTTTTCCCATGTTAAAAGTGATGCAAAAGTGGTACAAGGGGCTTGTAAATCTGCCCCTTCGTTTTTCCATTTTCCTCTACCATTCACATAGATCGGACTCCTTCAACTTATACCATATTATTTTCTTCAGTTTCCTAATATCTATTACCTCCGCTAAATCACTGGGGCAGATTAACATCTAATCACAACCAACTGGTGAAAATGATCACTTAAGACCATAAAAGCGATTTCAAAATTGGCAATGTCTTCAAAATCTTCCACAGACAGTAGTGTGCAATCTAATGCTTCTTCTCTGTGTTATGTGTAATGATTACAATAAGCAGCAACATTTTGAGAAGCCCCAAACTGTATAAAGCAATGGCTCCCAAACTTTTCAGAACCATGACACACTTTTTAGAATGACAAACTTCTGCGACCCATCTACCTTTGATGAACATGAGGAGAGGCGAGTTTTTTAATGTAACTAAAGCATCATATGGTAGTTCATTGTCATTACAGACAACACACTTTCCATTGAAATGGCCACTAACTGTGCAAAGACATACAGTTTTAATGATCAAACTATGTATCATACAGATGATAATGTATGGAAACTTGGTTTTGGTGAATATTTGTCATTTGTGCTCACGCTCATCCTGTTCCTGGGAGCGCCTACTTAAGGCGGAGTCTCAGATGCCTGTCACCTGAACAGGTACTTGTACTGCTGCATTTGCGCTGCTGCTGGCGCTTCGTTTTTTAACATTTCCTGGTTTTTTATTTGCGTTTATTTATTTTCATTTCTCCCCTGGTTTTAGCGGGTCTAGGCCGGGCTCTTCCCCTCCCTCTTACCGCACATAATTGAGTGTCAGCACCGCCGCTTTGGTGGGTCCGGATCCCTTGGGTGGTCCGTCCGTTTTGGGCGCCATTTTGCCTTGGGCTCTGCCCAGCCCGGCGGGCGCCATCTTGGAGCGTCCTCACGCTCGTCCTGTTCCTGGGAGCGCCTACTTAAAGTCGCCCTCTCCCACGCAGCGGGACGCGCAGTCGGGGCGCCCTCGCGTCGCCTGAGTCGTGCCAGAGTCCTGCCCGTCTGCGCTCGTCAGCGACGAGGAAGCGCGAGTCGTGGTAGGACTCTGGGCACTTAGCTCGATTTTTATCATGTCGACGCCTCTGACACGTGGCTATACTCGGGATGAGTTATTGTCCATCGGTGGAAGACTTGGTGTTTATCGGTGCGATCCGGTACACCCACTATCCGGCCCATATGTATTCACCTGCAATAGCTGGTCTTTAGAAAATCCGGCCAGGATTCGATCGCTGGAAGAGAGTGCTGCGATCACACATAATAACATCGCGGGACGTATGCTTCGGATCTGGAACTTGAACGTGAGGTCGTTGGTCAAGCATCATCAATATGTACATGACCTCTTAGGGAAGGATTCGCCCGACCTACTTTTCCTCACCGAAACATGGTTACAAGACTCTGATGCCGCCATCCTCAACCTTACTTTTCCATCTGAATATACGTTTTTTACTTTGAACCGTCCGACGAGGGGTGGCGGCATCGCCATGGCAGTAAAATCGTGCTACCCCTCGGAATGGAAATCTCTGGATCTGCCTGCCTGCGAGAGTGCCCTTTTTAAAGTGGCCTTCAGTCATCATTTCACTCTCAGCGGTATTCTCATCTACCGTCCTCCAGGTAATGATACAGTTTTTAAGGCTGCCCTTGCCGATATGGTAAGCTCTTTTGCACCTAGTTGTGCAAATTTTAACATCACGGGCGACCTTAATATCCATTTCGACTGTAGGGCGTCCACGGGCATAGACACTCTGCTCGCGGACCTTGAAGCACTGCAACTCATTCAACTAGTTACCCTGCCTACTCATTCTGGGGGCCACATTTTGGACCCCTTTTTCACTACTCTTGAGGGGGTGAAGGTGTCCAACCCGATCCCGGTGGGCTGGACTGACCATCTGTTGGTGGAAGTCTCCTGCCCCATCGATGATCTGCCATTTAAATCGGCGGAAAGATTGGTTTTTAAAAGGCAGTGGCATAAGTTGAAATTGGAGGAGTTTTTCGGGATGCTGGAGAAAGAGCCCCTGGGCTTTATTTTGAATGTGGAGCAAGGTTACGAACTGTTTTGCAAATGGATTTCGGACGCCCTCGATTCCCTTATACCAATGCGCTGGTCTAAATGCCATACTAAAGTACCAAGTCCATGGTATAATGACTCGCTTGCCGAGCTAAAAAAAATCTGCCGGAAAGCTGAGAGGGAATGGAGGAAGACTTACGATCTTAATCTGAAGTCCATTTATTTTGCCAAACTTAAAATCTACCATAGGGCAATTTGCAGAACCCGGGCCGCATTCTATGCCCAGGAATTCCAAACCAGCACCAATCCCTCAAAACTAATTTTTAAGGTCATTAAGGACCTTCTGAATAAAAGGGCCACCTCAACTGCAATCTGCACTGACGCTCATTGTGAAGGTTTGGCATCCTTCTTTTTAGAAAAAGTGCAGACTATCTATCGAGGATTTAATCGGTCACTGCCTGACCCAGAGTTAGGGAGCTTTAACTCGCCGGAGGTGGAGATTCTATCTTCTTTGCCGGACCTGTCCATGGAGGCTTTTGACACACTGGGTCTCAGGATCAAATCTGGATCTCCGTTAGATCCTCTGAAGCCTGAGCAGATCAGGACTCTTCCCCTCTCGTGCCGGGCTTCGATACTTTCCTTAATTAATCTGTCGCTATCTTCCGGAACGGTCCCTTCCTTGTGGAAGCAGGCGGTAGTTACTCCTGTCTTGAAGAAGGCTACTTTAGATCCGGCTTTGCCTGAGAACTACCGCCCCATATCCCTTCTCCCCTGGATAGCCAAAATCACGGAGGCACATGTTAATTCCATCCTATCCGACCATCTTGCTCGCAATAATATCCTAGACCCGAGTCAGAATGGTTTTCGGTCGGGACACAGTACCGAGACCGCGTTGCTCTATATGACCGAGCACCTACGTGGGGTGCTCGATGCTGGGCGAACGGCGGCGCTCCTCTTATTAGATCTGAGCACCGCGTTCGACACTGTGTCCCACCGTATCCTGACTCAGCGCCTGGAGGAGGCTGGTATTGCGGGGACTGCTCTTCAGTGGTTCTGCTCTTTCCTCTCCGGTCGGTCCTTCAAAGTGGCTATACCACCTGGCCAGTCCACCTTCCATTCTCTGGCTCTGGGGGTCCCTCAGGGTTCCTCGTTGAGCCCAACATTGTTCAATTTGTATGTGAAACCGCTAGCTGCGATCGTCAAACAATGGGGTCTGACAATGACCTCATATGCTGACGATACGCAGCTGGCGGTGACTCTGAGTAGTGACCCTGAGGTGGAGGCCCCTAGATTCCGAGCAGGACTTTTGGCCGTAGCAAATTGGCTGAGAACCAATTGCTTACAACTGAACGCCAAAAAAACTGAAGTTATGGTGTTGGGGAAACATGCAAAGCTCTGGGGAGATCAGTGGTGGCCGCCGGAACTGGGCGTCACTCCTGTTCCTGTCTTCGAGGTAAAGAATCTAGGAATTTGGATGGACTCGGCCCTTTCTTTCTCGAGTCATACGAAGAAGGTCGCAGCTACCTGCTATGGTATTTTGCGTGGCCTTAGACCTGTCCTCAAGTTCTTCGATTCTTCCACCCGGCAGCTCGTGGTTCAAGCCACGGTTCTATCTCGGCTGGACTACGGCAGTGTGCTGCTGTTGGGAATTAATCAGGCCGAAGCATCTAGACTTCAAGGGTACAGAATGCTGCGGCGCGGGCCATTGTTGGCCTTCCCAAACATTGTTCAGTGTCCAGTACGATTTCTGCTCTACATTGGCTGCCGGTGAGGCAAAGAATTAAGTTCAAGTCGCTATGCCTGGCCTTTAAAATTCTGAAGATTTCTTCGCCGCCGGCACTTGCGAACTTGCTTACTCCCTATATTCCGTTGAGGTCTTTGAGATCGGAGGCTCTCCATCTTGCGCTCTGCCCCCGTTTTAAACTCAGTAGGATGGGTGGCCGATCTTATCGAGTACTTGCCGCTGGTTTGTGGAATGCTCTCCCGGTGCACATTCGTGCGTTGAATAATCTCACTGTTTTTAGACGTATGATCAAAACTTTCTTGTTTTCTGTACCCGCCTAGGGTCTTTTTTCTTGTTCTGTGTTATGTTTCAGTACCTGTTCTAGCGCCAGGACGCCCCTTCGCTGGGGCAGCTGTGCGCGATATAAAAATTAATAACATAACATAACATGAATTGTTCTGATTTCCAGAACACTTCAAAATTACAAAAAAGTGCTTCATTTTTGCTTTTCTAGCTGCTGAATGCATACAGTTTATTTACAGGTATTTACATTTTGTTGTGTGTTGTAAGAAAATCAACATACTTTGTGTACCCCAGCAACATTATCACATAATTTACTTAAAAAATTCCTGTCACTTTGTAGTCAGAGAAAGAAAAGTAATCACCAACACATGCTAAAAGAGTAAGCAGCAATTAGTCAGAAGACATAGCCTGACATTTGACCTCTGTCTTTGAAGCAGAGGTAAATGTGACAATATAAACACAGAATTTAAAGCTATCCTTATGTATTACTTGGACTTTCCAACCCACAAAGAATTGTCTCACAATCAACCAGTGGGTCGTGACCCAGAGTTTTGGGAACGCTGGTGTAAGGCATTTAGTAGTTCTCCACTGGGTGGGGTGAGGGGAACTAACAGAGTTTCACTCAATGGAATTCCGTGGAGTTACATGAAAACTCTGTCAGTTTCCAGGGAGATCCATGAATGGGAGGAAATCAGCACATTGAGTTGCTTGTGCTGATTTTTAGCCCTAAGAACTTGTTCTTCTCTAAAAAATCTGCACAAATGGCACCACGTGGCTCCACGTGGGGTGCTGCTTATTGAGTTGGTTTTGCTGCTGCTCGAGTAGATTTTCTACGAGAGCGGCAGCTTTCTCACCACAAACAGTCTCGACTGCCTGCATTTGGAAAGTCTCACCGGGTGCCCTTCTAGCTCCCAAAAATCGCGCTGGGGGATGCCACTTCTCGCTCGCTCTCGCCAACTTGCAAGTCACACATGAGAACAAAATCCATCATGCTGCAGTGGTGGAATTTGTCTGGAACTCCGCATTAGTGGCCAAAAGTCCAACAACTCCACCAGCGGAGTGGAATTTCTATTCTGTTCTTCACCCTATTTATCCCTTTCGTGTCTGGGTATGCAATGGTTGGGAATCTTCCATTAAGAATTATCTGCCTGAAACCACTCCTCATTCTCCTCATTCCAAAACAGATTAAAATTAAAGTCCATTTTTATGATATATGCATGATAATTCTCTGCCTTAAATTTAGTAATGATATTGGACAATGGCCTTACTGCTTCTTTTCTTGATGTTGTATTCAGTTTTTTATAAATTACATATTAAATATTGATGCATACTTGGACTGTAATCAGAGGGGAGTTCAGTATCATCGCTGCATTTATATGGAGTGCACAGGTATAAATGTTTCACAGCCTTCTTAATATTAGTGATGGCCATGCAAAGGCTCTCTGATCAGTGGTGGCTGGTGAGATTTGAATTGGCAGGGTGTAAAAAATTGTTCCAAAGTTAGAAAAGCGAGCATGCATGCATTAATATTTTTTGTATATATGTTGCAAACTCAGCCCAATGAAATTGGACTGGAGCACTTTGCAAGAGACCAGTTAAATTTCACAAGGCCTGAGTCCTTTTTATGCATAAAGAGATGAAGTGATTTATCGAGAATCACAGGTCGTTCAACCGACGTCAGGACTCGACCACAGTTCCCCAGTTACAAAAATTGGCACAACGGCATATTATCATAAAGAAAATTAAAGACTTTTCTCTCACTTGCCTTGAAAGAGAAAATATGTTTATTGAGCTGACCCTGGAGCTGGGTTTCCAAATCTCGGTTTATATCCAAGCACTATTCATGAGCTGAACAGACATTGCCCGATCTTTATTCTTTGTGAGAGGATCCGCTCCTCAGTTTCTGCATTCCACTGACCTGCTCAGCCCAGCCCAGCCCATCCCGAAGCTGCTCTTCAAAATAAAGGGCGCAAGGTTCCTTCAAGAGTGTATAGTTACAGCTCGGGATTGGCCTGGGCAGGGCTCCTCAGCGCTCCTTCGGAGAATGGGGGCGGCTGTCACTATCCATCTGGCTCGCTAATACAGAACCTGTACAAAGACTTCAAAGTGCACATGTCTATTTGGCAGTGTCCAAGTACATGTCCAGCCTGACATGCGCACTTTCTTACAGCAGCCCCTGCCATTCTCTTGAGCGGTGCGAGCAAGAGGACTACACTTCCTGTTCCACGTGACGGCAAAGTTGAAGTGCTGATTCAGCCTAAATAAATATGGGTTAATTAATGTTTATATTTTATAGTGTTTGTTCAGGTATCAGGTAGCGGGGCAACACTCAAGCGCTCCTAAAAAAAGGACCCCTGCTGCCCCTGATACTGACATTGTTTTATCACAGACACAAAAACGCATGAAAGTCTTTTATTGGGAACTCCAGTAGAGGCCATGTTTCTTGTAAACCTATGATATTGCAAGGGCTGACAAAATACAATAGTCCAACATCGTCATAAATTTTCCGTTTGTCACTAATATTTCATGAGCAAATGCAAGCAAGTTAATAGTCTGTGCCAAAGCTTCTGTTTCCAGGAGAAACTGAAAACAAAAACACATAATCACAAAACACCAGACTTTGACGTATTTCACAAACAAAGTTACAATGGAAACAATATATTATAAGCGCATGCTGAGAGCATGATTACACCATGTCCATATGTTCCTTGTTCCTTCTTTGTGATAAAGATGACAGGTGTTTATATTAACATTTAACGCATACTCCACTTGGAGGTAGTCATAATGACAAGAACACACCATGACTTCCGCCCTCTATCATGTTATTCCATGTGAAACACAAAATTAATCCAAAACGCCATTCTTATCGATACACTGACTCCCCTGATTTTAAAGTCGACGTGTTAAGGCCATAATGGTTTGTGGCCTCCTCAGGACAAAAGAAAGAGGAGAAAACACATACTTATGATGCAAAACATGCCAACGTTCATATCACATGTCTCGCTAATCTCCACTATGACCATTCTTGTTTTTCGTATTGTGGGCAGCCCAGGTTATGTGGGGTGATATGGGAATAACCCCTTTGTAAATAAATAATACCCCGGTATTCATAAAGCGCAAACTAATCACCCTTAAGTGTCTCAATGCGCTGGGGCCATCGGGAAGATTAAGCAAGCTATTGCCCATAGTGACATGGTGCTGGGCTGAGCTGCAGCCAGGGATTGAACAATGAGCCCCGTCCTCTGGAGTTAGCCGCCCTGGCAGGTGCGCCACACCTCTACCCTTTGTATGTAACAGAAAGCGATGGAAAGCAGTTTTTTGATATTCAGATTCTTTTTTTTTTATATATATTTTTATTGATAACACAAGAAATCAAGAATTACACAAATAAGTCAGTTAATCCATTATAAGTATAGCACAAACATAAGATTCAAAAAGTACAGAGAACATTTGAGAAAAAAAGAAGAGAAAAAAGAAAGAAAAAAAAAAAGGACAAGAGCAAAGGGCAAGAGCAAAGGACAAGTCACGTGGTACATAACAAACACATCAGGTCTGACCTGCAAAGAGAATTCCCCAGATTTGATCTATTTTCTTAAGTGAGCGATCCCCTCTTCTTTTAGCTAAAGCAAATGCCATATCGTATATTTCGTTCACCAGAAACCACCATTCGGTTACATGAGGTGGTTTATCTGATATCCATGCCCTTGCAATGATCAGTCTAGCGCATGATAACAAAATAAAAAGCAAATCTTTAAATGGAGCAGTGGTTGGTTGTAAACCTAGAAGTATCATCTCAGCTGATAATGGGGAGCAAATCAGCTGCTTCTGTTTCAGAATATTTTCTAGGTTTTCCCAGAATGTGCGCAGAATTGGGCATGAGACGATCATATGCTCTAGGTCGGCAGCCAATAGGTTACATTTCGGGTATTGTGTACGATCGCTAGGAGCATTATTACCGGTCCACTTAGAAATTTGTAGCGGAGTATAGTATAGCTGGCACACAGTCTTGTAGGATTGAAGTTTTAAGCTAGTTGAGTGGACAAGGTTGTCAATGTTATTTAAAAAAGAAGAGATGTTGTTTGATGATATACCCAACCCCAGTTTAGAAACCCATTTTTGCGCCAGTTTAGGGCAATCATCTGTTTTAAATTGGCTGAAGCATTTATAGCCTAGGCTAATTATAGATTTATTTCCCCCCACCCCCCCCCCATAGATACATACCCAAATGTCTGAGTCTAAAATATCTTTAAGCTTCATTTTACCAATCTAAAAATCACGTATCTGTATATATTTAAATTGCATATTTTCGGATAGTTTATAAAGTAATCTAAGAGTTTCAAACTCTAAAAAGCCTGTTGAACCATATAAGTCACCCAACTTAGTTATGCCTAGATTAGCCCATATTTTACCAACCGAATCGCAAAAAATGCCCGGTAAACCCGGATTATTCCAAAGTGTTAGGTTGGAAAAATGAAGTCTTGTCAATAGCCATTATTATATTCCATATTCGAACCGCATCTTTAGCGGTCTTGAACCTGACTCTCTTATAGTAGTTCGGGTCATTAGCTCTTGCAAGGAATTGTATGGAGTTAAATCCCAGCAAAAATTGGTGAAAGTAATACGGGTTCTAGAATTGAAGAGGCTGCGGATTCGACCCAGAAAAGAAGCGTAGAAATAAGTTTTAAAGTTTGGGAAGCTGAGGCCTCCTTTAAAAAATGATAACTTCAAAGAAGAGAGTGCCCTACGATTTTTTTTATAAGCCCATATGAAGCTTCCAAGAATATCATCTAATTTTCTAAAAAATAAATTATTGAAAAACAAAGGGATAGACCTAAACAAGTATAAAAATTTGGGTAGAATATTCATTTTAATAAGATTTATCCGTCCAAACAAATTTAGGGGGATCTTATGCCATTTTTTAAGGAGCACTGCAGTATCTCTTAGTATAGTATTATAATTAAGTGTCTTGATGTCTCTAGTATTAGATGTAATTTTAATGCCTAAATAAGTAGCAGTGTGACAGATACCAATGACTGGAACTCTTGGTTTACAGTTTACGATAATTTGCGTTTTATTCAGGTTTAATTTATATCCGGAAACAACACCAAAATCATCTGCTTCTTTAATAATTCCAGCCATAGCTTCTGTCACATCAGTTGTATATATTGCCAAGTCGTCAGCATACGCTGTAATTTTAAGTGAATTAATACCGTGAACAAATGGTTTAATACGTTCTTGGGACTGTATCGAATTAATGAATGGCTCCATAGATAGAGCAAATAAAAGTGGTGAGAGGGGGCACCCTTGACGAGTGCCTATTTGAATTGGAAAATTAGGGGATAGTAAATTAGCATATCCTTTTTTTGCATTCGGGCAGTCATAGAGTGCCTGTATTCTTGTTAGAAACTGAGTCTTGAAACCAATTTCTTTAAGAGTTGCCCACAGATAATCCCACCCCACTCAGTCAAATGCTTTTTTTGCATCTAGTAATACCATACAAGAAACTACTGGCGGCCTAGACTACTCCCAATCTGGTTTTAGGCCGAAACACAGCACAGAGTCTACCCTTCTGTCTGTTACTGATGACCTCCACATGTTTCAGGACCAAGGGTACTCTGTGATTCTAGTGTTATTAGATCTGTCGGCAGCGTTCGACACCGTGTCACATAACATCCTTATTGACCGGTTGTCGAACGTAGGAGTTAAAAACAAAGCCCTTGACTGGTTAAGGAGCTTTCTAACAGATCGCACCCAGACTTTCACCATGGGTGCATATAGATCAGCGGAGGTAGACATTTCCAAAGGGGTGCCACAGGGCTCTTGCCTGAGCCCAACACTTTTTAACATCTATGTGGCACCCCTGGCAAGAGTGATGCGTAAATATGGCTTCATCCCCGTGTCATACGCGGATGACACGCAACTCCTCTTCCCCTTTGAAACTCTCACCGCTGAGCTAAAGAACTCCTTCTCTGCTGGCATGAAGGCCGTGGCACAGTGGATGTCCACCAACTATCTACAATGGAACGTTAGCAAAACCGAAGTTATGCTATTTGGTGAGGCCAAACTTCTGTGGACCCCTGACTGGTGGCCTTCCGATCTTGGCATGGTCCCAAAACCTAAACAGGTCGTGAAAAACCTGGGGATCCGCCTTGATCAGGATCTGTCACTAAGACAACACAGTAACTTTGTTGCAGGCTCATGCTTCCATGTCATCAGCATGTTGCGAAAAATTTTCCCTCTATTGCCAGACACCTTCAGGAAGACACTAGTGCAGGCCCTTGTTCTGAGCCGTATTGATTACTGTAATGGCCTGCTTCTATCTGTCAACAAGGGAGTGTTGGCCAGACTCCAGGTAGTCCAGAATACGGCGGCTCGACTTGTCCTTATTGCCCCTCCTAGAACAGCATCCAAACCTCTTTTAAACCAGCTTCACTGGCTCTCGATACGACAGAGAGCTACATTTAAAATATGCTGTATCATTCATAAAAGCATAAATGGACAAGGCCCTGCCTACCTGAAACATAAATTCATCTCATACACCCCTTCCAGATCACTTAGATCTAGCACAAGCCATCTACTAATAGTACCCCGTATCAAAAAAGCTAGACACGGAGGTAAAGCGCTATCCGTAGTAGGACCCACTTTGTGGAACCGGCTTCCACTGACCCTTAGACTCTGCACTACGCACCTTCAATTCAGGAAACTCCTAAAAACTGCACTATTTAAAAATGAGATCTAAACCACAGTATTTCCCTCTTCCATGTGTATGCGAACTGGCCCAAAAGCGCAGAGATACTCCTGTAGGAGTCGATTCCAGCGCTATATAAACTCGCAAATAAATAAATAAATACCGAGTGGGAAGGGATTAGTAGCTGCAACATCAAACGCTGTGATAGCCATGCTAACATGTGCAGTTGTGTCTCTACCTGTCACGAAACCATGTTGATGTTGGCTAACTAACTTAGGCATGAGAGGAGCTAGTCTCATGTCTAATAATTTAGCGTATGCTTTAGCATCTGTAATAATCAAAGAGATGGGCCTATAGGATCCACATTCTAACGGTGTTTTGTTCTTTTAAAAAAAAATAGATTATCTTTGCGGTTTTCCAGGAATTAGGGGCCCTACCAGCTTCACCTATCTGATTAATAACGGAGCATAGCAAAGGTAATAGTTCATCGCTGCAAATTTTGTAAATTTCAATAGGAAGCGTGTCCTCTCCAGCTGCTTTCCTCGAAGGAAGAGATGAGATAGAAAGTTTTAATTCCGCAAGAGTAAACATTTTTTTTAGTTCTTCCATCTCTTCTGATTCCCTTTCTAGTGCCCAGTTCTTTCTAATGTATCTCTGCACGATGTCTATCGTAGGAGAATGTTCCAGAGTATAGAGTTTGTCCCCACTCTCATATTGTGATAATTTATATTTCTGGAGCTTGGAACTAATTGTTTCTCTTAAAAAACTTTTAGTCTTGGATCGTAAAGTAATTAATTTAAGTTCTAGTTGATTTTTATTTGGTGTGGAAGATACCCCTATATCTTCTTGTCTAATATTTCTGCCAAATGTTTCTCCAATGACCGAATATTTGATGTTATTTCCTGGATCTCATTTTTTCGTTTAGTATTCTGCCTAATTATAAACTGCTGGGTGAACCCTCTAATATTCGCCTTACAGGCATCCCATACATAAATGAGTTGAGCGGAGTTTATATTAAACTCCAGAAAATCTTTCATGTTCTTTTTCAACTGTGTAATAAATACTGAATCTGACAGCAAGTATCTGGGAAATGAAAATAGCCTAACTTCTTGCTTTTTGGAAGTAATATTAAACCGTAAAAGAATGGGGTTGTGGTCAGAAGTTACTCTGGGGCAGATCTCCATTTTGCAGTCTTCGAGTATGTTATCAGAGGCCCAAGCCATGTCAATGCGCGAGCACATTTTATGTGGTGCTGAGTAATATGTATATCCTGCCAACATAGGATGAAGATTCCTCCATACATCCTTTAAATAATGTATACGAGTAAGCTCTAAAATAGCAGCTCTAGTCTTATGCATACGTTGAGATGGGGTACGCTTCGTAGTGTCCTTGGCGTAATTAATGACGCAATTGAAATCGCCCATTAATATTAGCTCCCGCTCCCAGTCTAATACTTCTATGTTGAGTCGTTTAAAAACCGCGTTGTCGTCATTATTTGACCCATACAAAGCACATAAAACATATTTACAGTTTGTTAAATTAAGTTGTGCAATTGCCCATCGGCCAGCTTTATCGGAGGCTGCTCTAAGAATTTCTACCGTAAATACTTTTTTCTTCAGTATGGCCACTCCCCGTATTGAAGCGTCTAAAGTTGTGCATGTGACCAGCTCATACCCCCCTTGTTCCATCAATTTTCTATCCTGTAAGTGAATATGGGTTTCATTTAGGAGTGCAAAATGAGGATTATACATTTTAAGTTCTTCAAAAAACAGTTGGCTTTTGCTTTTATTATTAAGACCTGAAACGTTCCAGGCTAAACAGTTAATTTGATACATATCTTACTTCAAATATGTTCTGATTTCCCAACCTAATCTGAAAAAAAGTGTTTCTGCTCACTCTGTACCTTAAATCTTCTATGCTTGTGTCATCTATTTTCACCATTAGCCCCCCCACCCTCCGTCCCTCTTCCCCTGCCCCTACCCTCCAACCCTTGAAACCCCCCCCCATAACTACCTACCAGGAAGCCACCCTCTATCAACTGCTGCCGCTGACAGGGCAGCCATCCAGAAAGGTCTCCTAAAAAAAAACCTCCCTCCGTATTGAACTCATACAAAAACTAAACATCAGAAGGTACCTTAATGGCCTAAAGATAAGCAGGGAAGCTTAGCATTAAACATTTAGGTGTTTGAATCCATCTTTGAAAGAATCTGCTCAGCCTCTTTAGTGTCATTAAAGAAATAAGTGTGCCCAGATTTCACAACTTTGAGGCAAGCAGGTTCTTGAAGATAAACCAGTGCCCCCCGAGATTTAAAAGGGTTGATCAATTTGCGCAGTTCCCATCGCCTTCCATAGTGACCTTGCTAAGATCAGATCTCACAAAGAGAGTTACGTTATCCAGTGCCACAGGTGTATTTTGTCTGGCTTTAATTGAAACCGCTTGTCTTAGTAAGTAGTTGCCAAAATAAATAAGGATGGGGCGCGGGTATTTACTCACCTTGTTTCTAGAAAATATTGGTAGTCTATGTACACGCCAGTCGGACAGATCCGGAAATGCCCTTTGAAAAAATGTAACCATGTAAACCCTGGCATCAGAGCACTCCGATCCTTCGGGTATTCCGGAAAGTCTCAGATTCTGCCGCCTTTGCCTATTCTCTAAATCCTCTACTTTATTCTGTAAAGCTACTATATCTTTATTTTGTTGGTCGGTTGAGGTCATTGTAGTAGTTAAAGATTCCTCCACCTCAACCACCCTTTGCTGTAATTCTTCGATCTCTTTTGTAACTCCATTCAGTTTGCTGGTAACTACTTGTAAGCAATTCTGCAATTTACTGTTATCTTCCCTTAATTGAAGAAAATGTAGCTGAGCCTCTTGCCGATGTTCCATTAGTGTCTGTCTTAAGAATTAAATCCAAAGGAGATACTGCTGAGGGAGCCGGAGAAGAACAAAGAGATGTAGCAGTTAAAGCTTCTTCTCAAGAGATGGTTGGAGTCAAGGGTTTATCTGTCTGACACAGTATGATATGACCCATAGGCAGTGTACTACCGGGCAGAGCTCCCGTTGAAGAAACCACCAAAGGATCTGATGATACAGTGTTACTAGGGGAAGTAATTTGAGAGTTCTTTGAGCTGTCTCCCTCTGTAGGACTAGCTCCAGATAGCCGCAGAGTCATGCTCCTGACACTCCCTTTGGCTTGCATCCACTTACGCAAGGGGCTCTGGTCTTTGATCGCCTTCCCTCGAGTGGTTGTAGAGGTCAGTGCAGCAGATACAGTTGAAAAGTTCATATTCCTCCCTTTCTTGACTTTTCTCTTTGCCTTCCCCTTTCCTTTGTTGATGCTCGAGGATTTGCAACATGCTAGCGTAGAATTGCGCTCTGTATCTTATTCATCTATATCCCCTCCTTTCCCTCCTTCCACCAGTTCCTTGTATTCATCACTAGAATTTTCTTGTTGTGTTTCTTCGTGTATTTCGGCATTGTCGGTGTCAGCTCCTCCTACCGCTGTGGTTATAGAATCCGTTACTTTGTAAGCTTGTATTGGTAAGGCTTGTGAAGTTGATAAGGCAACCGCAGTAGCCGCAATAGCTCCCACTGAAGCAGTATTGTTAGGCTTCGGAGTATCGGTTACATAAGTTATCTCCAGGTCGGGATCCTCAACATGCATCATATCTTCATTAACATCGCTCGTAATTGCCACATTCTTGTCATTCTTATCTTGTTTCTGTAATAAATTCTGTGTGTTGCAGATCCCCACCAAAGCCTCTCTGCTAACTGTGGTGATCTCCACTATCTCAGTAGTATCAGCCTCAGCCTCAGCCCCTGCATCATTGTTGCTACCCCCTTGGTTAGTCACGGTATTAGCAACTTTGTTGCCCTGCATATCTTTGTCCTTGTCCTTATTTTTACATTTTGCCTGGGTATTTTTATCTTTTGGGGCCACAAACAAAGGGGGGCGGATAACTTGTCGCTTACCGCCTTGCAAGTCAGTGTTGCCGGGTCTCTCAACTCTTTCGGGAGAACTCATCGCCAGTTGAGTCATCTTCATTGCTCCAGGGATCATCGGTTTAGCCGGCACCACAGTCCCCTCTTCTGCTTTTTCTTCCAGGGGAGTGCCTCTCGCCACTCTGTTTTCCCGCGGTGCATTTTTAGGCGCCATCAGTTCACTATCTTTCCGCCTCCTTCGGTTTCGCGCCACAGCGGATCTCACAGCGGCTATCGCAGTCACCGGCAGCACCTAACCGCCACCACCGGCACCACCAGACCCAGCCAATCAAACTCGGACTGTATGAGCGTCCGCAAAGTCTCGCAGCCTTCAGGAGTTGAAGCCGACAAAGCTGATTCTGTGTCAGTTTGTTAATCTGTAAGTCTGTGCTGAGACTCGCCACGCTATTCTGCAGCCAGCACCTTCCTTGTCCTTCCCAGCAAAATCTTTGAAATTTTAGTCGGCGAGTATCGCCAGTATCTCGGAGTTCAGGGAGTCCTTGTCAGAGCGTCCTCACTGCGACGTCTTCAATCCGCCATCTTGCTTCCCCCAGTAAAGACTTTGATATTCAGATTCACTGCTATTCTGCAGCGATGATCCTTCAGTTTGAAGTACCTGAAGGTATCACAAAATATCAATTCACTGACCTCTCCACAAGTTAGATTTTTGAACGCAGCTGCAGTTATGTGTTGGTTCCTGCGTGTTTTAAGTTGGGATAGGCTTTTTCCATGATGACTTGTACTGTATCGTGATACATAGGTGAGCCGTTTAAAGGCATGGGCAAAGTGGGCTCTGGTCTAGGGCCCCAGCCTTTCAGAGGGCCCCCTGTTACATCTGGCTCTGTCCTTCACACAGACCTGCCCTGATGACTTTGAATGATTTTGAAACACGGATTTTATTTTAAATACCATTTTCCTGTATGGCAATGTTTGGGAGTCTATTTCAGACGTTTTGCAGAGAAATGCTGTGCATGTGTTTTAGCACCATGAAAATCCTTTTAATGATAAATGGCAGTGGGTCACAGAGATTATTTGCAATAATATCAGGGAGCTCCTGCGATATTACAATATTGAAAAGACACATCACTATCCCTCAATTTTACAAGAAAACACATTTAGAATTAGGACCCGTCTGTCTGTGCAGTGTCAGTGACCCGGCCTCAGAGGGCATGAAAAATCTTAAATTGGATCATAAATTCAAAGATGCTCCAAACAGGGGTCCTCAAATATGCTTGGCCTAGGGGCCTCAAACTCCTTAAGATGTCCCTGATACATAGACTTGTTGAATTGTTTCTTCAAGTTTTTCCATTTAATGTGTCTGTTGCACAGAAAAGAAGCATGTGAAAGCAAGAAAAATTAAATTAAATGCAAATTTGTTAGATGGAGGAGACAGTGAAAGAAATTGGCACATTTTAGCATCTGCTATCCAAAGGGTATCCCAAAATGGTTTACACATACTGTCAACAAAATGATTGCTATTCCGTCCTAACAGTCGAACAATAAGACAAACAAATGGCTAATTGTCAGCTATTTTTGTTGTAAACTCTCCTACAGAAAATTGTGCAGATTAAAAAAAAACCTCTATGAGTTATTTTCTTGGATGTTCAATTATCTATCATTACCAGAGAACGCAGTATTTTAAGCATTCACAGCATGCATGTGCATACATTATTTTTTAATGAGGTTAGTTATTCCCTCCCTCACACACTGCGCATGCATATCCTATGCATATTCTCAACTAAAACAGTTTTAAGCAGTTGCGGATTGTTGCCCTTTGCAAAGGTTGGTAAATACGTTGTCTACCTTCTCTAGAGTTACTTTTTTCAATATTTGTAGGTCATTTTCTCACATAGCTAAATCAGTCAAACTGGAAAAGATTAAGGGGCTTATTTATGAGAGGGTTGCATCACGTTTGCACCATACAATGTGGAACATGAGTGAAGCAAACCTTTAAGTCAGATTTTTGAAGCCATTCAAAGACACTTACTTGTGTTGCCCTCCCCTGGGAAGGCGTTCCATGGGCGTTGTGAGGGGGATCCCACGCATCTCCCCTGGATTTTGATGCATCTCCAGATTTACAAGAACTTGCAAAACTGGGGATGCGCCAAAATCTTACACCTTTCCAGCGAGAAGGTGTAATGAGGAGAAATAACTAAATTTCTCCTCGTTTCATATTCTCTCTATGTCTCTGAGGGTTATTTTTGTGCAAGAAGGTGCCCCTTACCACACAAAAACAATCCTGCATGCAACACAGGCTTCCTTGCAGCATGGTACAAGTGTGCTGCTGGAATGTGATGTATTGACTTAACACCATGCGTGTGGCGCATTTTCCCGCTGTGCGCTGAAGTTTCTAAAAACCCGCGGTTCATGACGATCTCAGCCCGTCATGAGCGTACGAGAGGTGTACCTCATGACGAGCTGAGCTCGTCATGAGCGTCGAAGGGGTTAAAAACGTGCATTCCTGCCCTTTCCCTGTGACACATTGCAATGCAGCACAGTGACTTGCTGTGCAGCATTGTGTCACAAGCTCATAAATGAGCTACTAACTACTAATAATGCTTTCTAGCTAGAATGTTAAGTTTGCACAGTGATTTTCTCTCGAATGTCATTTTGCAAAGCTTTTCTATGCACAACTGCATCACTATTCATTTGCAGAATCACTTTATTAGTTGTTGTTAAATGATTGCCCCACAAATACAGAATAGAGAAAAGCTTTTCAACCATCCCGTAGTTACAAATTTTTGCATAGACCTTCGTGAGCACAGCCACTCTGCATTTTTACTCATCAATTCATAAATTACCAGGGTGTTCAAGTATCAAATACTTACTGGCTTCTGTTTTCATTTTCACGTGCTGTTTTTTTCTAATGAGAACACTTAAATCTTACTTTTTTTAAACTCATGGGTTACAATTCTTAAATTAAGTATGGTAAAAAACATAGGGCCTCATCACGATGGCGATTGGGCAAGTGACCAACAGCCATCGCCACAGGCAGGAACCATCCGACAATGAGTCGGCGGTCCCACCCACCCTATTAGGATATAACCACCATGCAGGAGGCCATAAAAATTTTTTTTTGCTGTTGCTTATGCTGTGGCCCAGGAGAAGGGCCACGGCACAAGCCACCCTAGAAAAAGCATTTTGTGCACATCCATGCACCATGGACGTGTGGGGGGAGCACAACATGTGCCCCACAAGCCACTAAGCAGTGGCCCACAGGGGATGAGGGCCCTACTTGGGGCTAGCAAAGCCCCTCTCAGTATGCCTATTCATGACAGTGGGACCGCCATGAATAGGCAGTCAGTCCAGGACCTGCTTCCATTGTAGGGATTAGAGTCTGAACACCACCCTGACCGGCTCCTTGAGCCTGTCAGAGGCAGGAGTCTTCCCCCTGAATAATTGCTCTAGGCGCCGGTATTGTAATCCGACAGTCGGACCGATGGCCTGGATGTCGAGTAGACCGACACCAACGAAGTGTCCGTGGCAGTCCGCCCTACATCATAAGGAGGGTCATAGTTACTAAACATTTTGTATGTTTCACCTTTCCCTTTAAGCATCTGTGAATATCACCCATTGAAGTCAGGAGTAAGTACCTCTGGAAAATGACAATAGAAGGGGACACCAACTTTTTTTTGGGGGGGGGGATTTATGAGAAGGTGAAGTTCACAGGAAAGGACCTTAATTTGCCCCATGGTTGACAAGAAAAAACAATGTTAAATATGTAGATGCCCAATTCTGTAAGGTTTATTCCTGTGGATTTGACCCTGAGTGGTACATCTTTAAAATTACGTTGCAGGAAGCATGAGTACTCCAGGAAACCGTGCAGTATTATTTGATGTCTGTAAATTGCTCATAACTAGTATACATTAAGTCTTCATTGGAGCTACTACTCAGCATCACAAACAATTTCAAATGTGGCAGAAATATAATTGAAGCAATATGCACAGCATAAAATATCATACTAAATGTTTATAGAAATATGGCCTTTTTAATGAATTTTAACTGTAATTGTATTTATATAGCACTTACTATCCCTGATGAGGCATTGAACCAATTTTCGGCGAGGATCACGCTACTCCGGAACCCAAAAAGGAATACTGGTGAATTAGGATAGGAAAATATGAGTTAATTTGAGTAGTGAATATGTGAGTCTGTTAGCTGTATTTTTTTTTTTGATTGAGCAGAAATAGATATATAGTACAAAAAAAAAACAAGAAGGCAATTTTACAGAATATAAACAAATAACTGAATAGCAGCTTTCACATTTGTACTCTACAAATACAACTCCATGAATCGGTTTTACAGCAAAAAATACCAAAGTGCAGAAGAGCCTGAATCACCCTGACCAAAGCGGGCCAAAAAAGAAATATCAAGTCACATATTACCATGACTTAAGGTGAGTTCAGTAAAAATTACACAACATGTATGAAACTGAAAAGTACAGAGTGAAAGCAGCATTTACCGTTTACACAATTTTCACCCATTGTAGGAATTTTTGATAAAGCGAATACCTGTAGAAGACCCCCCTCCATAAATCCACCCAGCATTTTAATTGGATGGAAACGGACTCTCTATTAAGGGACTATGGCTCCAGTTCAGCTTCAATACCCTCAAAATGGTGCCATATTGCCACAAACCTCTTCAACCCCCCCCCCCCCAATCTTTGCATATTCCTCTTCAAATTTCTTGGGAGGTATCATCTTTTCCTTCCAGCCCTGGATAGTTGGAACCCGGATGGTCCTCCAATATTGAAGAATGAAGTAACGATCAATCGTAAGTGAGATGCCCTCCCTTATTAAACCATAGAATTTCCTTGAAGACCCCATACAGCACTAAACTTGCTTCTGGAACTATCCTAGACTGTAAAGCCTGGCTGATAAAAGAAAATAGCCCTTCCCATAATTTGGATAGTATCGGACCAATGAAAAACCTGAGAAACAAATCTCCTGCACCTTCCTGTTGACAACAAAAACATTTATCGGAGACAGTTGGATATATTTTATGGAGAGTCGCTGGCGTATATTACACCACCCAGCGGGACAAGAATGACATTCATTTCAAATTTCTCACTCTCAGAGATTTATGTCCAATCTCTGAAATAGCGTACCAGTTTACCTCAGATGGTCTACGTTGTTTTGTTTCCAAATCTTCACTCAGAAAAGGATAAATATAATCTTTTGAAGAATGGTTACAAAGCATCCTATACCAGTTACCTATCCCTGGCAATTTGCTCTTTACTAGAGTACGAACAACAGGGTGAGTTCATTGTCTCTTCCCCTGGACATAGGCTGCCCAAAAATGAGTTATCTATAGAAAATTTCGGAAACATCGCGTACACTTACCCCTGCTCCTGGAAGTAAGTTTGTTCCATGTAAAACATTTACCTCTTAATAAGAAATCTTCAAACTCCTTAAATCCTAAAGAATTCCCGAACTTGATCTGCCTACTGGATATAGACAGTCCTACAACAAACTGACCCTTCTGGAATTGCAGAAATTAATACTCAATGGTAAACTGTTAATATTTACATATGGCCATCAGTCGGCCTCTAACGCCCTGGAGAGACTTATAACTCTTCTTTTGGGTACTTTTGCTGTTTTAATAAATGCTGGTAGCTAATACCAAACTCCTGCACCATTCTACTTAAATAAATCATCTAAAATAGGGGAGCGTGGCTTGGCCGGCTGCAAGATGGCTACACTCTAAGTGCGCTCTGCCAGTCAAGCACAAGATCCGCTATAGTCCTGCAGACGACGGCTTTCTAAACAGCCACAACCGGTGTTCCCTGACTCCTCCTCACCTTCTGTACCGCTTGGAGTGGTTTCCACCTCTCGGAGCTGCTCGGGGACTGTACTGCTGTGGAGCTGGGCCAGCGCCTCGCGGTCTGCAGGAGCCCGTTCTCTCTACTTCTACCGCTGGCAGGGCTTCCTGGGTCTTTGTGAGGCTGGAGGGATGTCGAAGGTGCCTGCTGACTCCCGGTGAGTGTATTCGCCACCTGGGCTCCCTGCAGCGGGGCTGGGGCCATACACGCTGGACTGCCCGGCCTGGGCCTAGGGAGTGCCGGCGCCATTTTCCACCCTCGGTCCCGATTGGTGCGGTCTCTGCCCACTTTCAGTGCCCAGGCCTGGTAACGCGAGCGGTGTACCCCCGTGCCTCCTCGTCGCGTCTGCCCCGGGCTGGTGTGTGCTCCTAATTCCTTGGTAGCGGAGCTGTGTGAGGATCCACAGACCTGCTCTCAACTCCTGCGGCCTCTCCTGGCAAATAATGACGCTTCGCCCCCACGGCACACAGGACATCCATGGCCAGGCCTTACTGAGGCCTCTTCAGTTTTCCTACACCCGGCCTGCTGCCTGCACTATACGCCAGACCTGTTTCTCCTGAGGAATGCATTATTAAATAGTTTGTATAGTAGCCAAGTCCCCAAGACATTGTGGCAAATTTCTAAACTCAAACCCCTCATTGTTATAAAATATGGTGCAGTGTGTATCCTGAGGCTGGTCCTTCCCTCTCCGCCACGTCTGCTGCTGCTATCTGAGGCGTGGTGTGTCTGCTCCTCTCGGCATTGGCCCTGGTGCGGTTGGTGTTGTCCCCGCTGTTGGCCGTGCCGAGCCCTGCACCTTTACTGCTGTCCGGGGTCTGCCTCCTCACCTGTTTCATCAAGGCCTCAGTGCTGCTGCGGAGCTCCTGTCAAGAGCCTCCCAAGTTCACCCCACCACACACCTGCTGCAGTGCCGCAGTAGGTGTGTGGTGTATGGACTCTTAGTTCTTAGGGGGTCGCACTCCGTTAGGGCCTCCTATGGGGAGGCTTAATCTGTTTGGTGCTGTGTGGCGCATGCTTTGCTTTGAGGTCCCCCCTTGGGCCGGACGACAGTGCTCTCTCTTCAGGGACCCGTGAACCTGACCAGTCTTCCATTCGCTCTCCTCCTGTACATTCGCCTTCTCCTCGGAACTTTGTTGGGTGAGGGGTCGCGCCGGTTGGTTTGTCTCCCTGAGGTCCGTTCGGCATGCCGATCTCCTACTGCTAGGTGCCCTCAGTTTCTTCGCTGTGCACAATTTATTGTGGACTGGCAGTTTCTCTTGGCGCTAAATCTGCTCATCAGGGGTGCTCTGTTGCTCCCCCATTTCTTGACAGCGCCTGCTGTGAAATTCCTTTGCCATGGGAAGGTCCAACCCTAAACAGTCCAAAATCACATTTGATCAACATAGGTCGACTCACCAGGACGGCACCAGCTCTGACAGTGGCGATTCTGCAGCCATCATGGACTCGCCTCCCTCTGGCGATGACGACCTAAAAGCGATCATGTTGAAGGTAAAATCGACGGTCACAGGTATCGCGACCCAGCTGGACCAGCTTTCTGCCCGGCTGGACTCTGTAAAGGCTTGTGTTGAATCCCACGAAAATCGTCTCCTCCACGTTGAGTCCAGGGTCTCGGACGCAGAGGATGCAGCTACGCAGGACCACCAGAAGCTACTACAGAAGGACAAAGTCCTTGCTCTTATTCGGGAGAAAAATGAGGACTTGGAGGCCCGCTCCCGTCGGAATAACCTCCGCATAATTGGTGTCCCAGAATCCACCAACATAGCTCGCATGGAAGACTACGTGGAGCAACTGGTCAAGGAACTCTTTAGTGATGTACTCTCCACAGTCTTCATTCTCAAACGAGCACATCGCTCCCTTGGTCCGCGCTCTTCCCCCGGATTACCTCCTCGCTCTACCATCGCAAAAATACTGAATTTCCGAGATCAGCAGGCACGGCTGGTCCATTTGGGCGGAAGGGCCCTGCCCCGCCCCTTTTTCCCGTAGGAACAGTGTCTATCAGGCTGAACAAAATTCAGCCTGACAGACACTATTCACTTTCAGTTTAAGCAGCCAGGAGACACACATGCGCATTTAGTGCTGGCTCCTAGCTGCCTGAACTGAACTATCCTGGGCTGAGAAAGTCACAGCTCCGTTGGGTGTGACTTTCTCAGCTCAGCAAAGGTTGCTAAGGCCCTCCCCTCAGTGACGAGAGATAGCGTCACTGATTGCCTCACACCTGGACACTTCAGTTTTAATCCCTGAAGCACCCAGGGTGGAGTGTCAATCAGTGACACTTCATCACAGAGTCGAATCAATGGGCAAATATCGGAGCCCATCTGTATTGAACGTGGCACTGGGCAGTGATGTCCTCTTTCACCTATGCTCTTCGCTATCGCGATGAAGCCCCTTGCGGTTAGACTCCGGCAGCATCACACTCAGAGGCTTATAGGTTTCTCGGCCCCCTCCCTCCTGGTCTCCATGTATGCGGAAGCCATTACTTTGTATGTGCACCACCCCAAGACAATCTTAGCCCTCTTGAACGTGAGATAATATGCTTTGCTGGACTGTCTGACATACAGGTGAATTGGAGTAAGTCTGTGTTATTTCCCCTTACGGATGCCACCAGACCATTTACACCGGACTTTCCCTTTATATGGGCCTCTGGCCCCACCAGCTACCTGGGTATCTGGCTGAGTAGGGACCTGGATGCCCTCTGGAGATCCAACTTTGGGCGCGCGGTGGATTGGCTAGAATCAAAAATTCCGAATTGGAGTCGGCTTCCATTGTCTCTGGCCGGGCGCATAGCCATTGCTAAGATGGTGGTCTTGTCAAAATTCCTTTACCTTTTTTTGAACATCCCTATCCTCTTCACTGCTCATTTCGATCGCAAACTATGTACCTTCATCATCTCTCTCGTTTGGGCCGATATACAACCTAGAGTCGCGTATGACATTCTCACTCTCCCTATGTCGGTAGGGGGCATGGGTGCTCCTAATTTCAAGCTTTACGCCTTATGCGCTCAGGCCAGCTTTCTGCATTTTTGGATTCATCCCTCTCCTTATCAACCACACGTGGCTGTGGAGACTGATATTGCATCCCCCGGCTGCTGACCATGGCCCTATTTGCCCCGGCGTGTCACCATTGGGCGGAGTTCGACACTGTTGAGACATTGAGGTGGGTCTGGTCCGGTCTGCGCTGAATCTCCAATTTCCCGATGCTGTTGGCAAATGCCATGCCGATTGTGTGTCATTCTGCTTTTCCCCCTCTCCAGCCTTCTGCCATGTCCAAACATGCATCACGTCTGGGCCTGTCGACATTGGCAGACTTATATCACGACAACACATTCTATTCTCTTCCCGCCTCCTCTAGTCTGCTGGACACACTCTTGTTTTATCAGTTACAAGCTATATGCCAGGAATGACATCCTACGTTCCCCCAGCCTCCACCTACGATGCCTGCCCTCGATTTCATATACACACCCCCTACTCCACACAAAATAGTCACTAAATTATACACCCTAATGTTGTTGTCCACTTCCATCTCCACTGGCCGGCCACGTGGGCGTGGACCTAGGCATGAATATTGCCCAGGCCGTCCGTCTCCTCTGCTGCAATCAGATGAAGAAACAGTCACCCAACTACCGGCTTCGTCTTATTCATTTCAAGTATCAACATAGGCTATACTGCACTCCTGTCCAGCTTCACAAACTAGGACTCATAACCAGCGATGGTTGCATGCGCTGCGCTGCCCCTGCTGTGGATTTTGCTCATCTATCATGGCTATGTCCCAAGGTGGCGGAATTCTGGAAGGCGGTATGCTCCGCTATCTCCGAGATTACCTCTGCGACGGTGCAACCGGACTCTCCGCTGTGTCTGCGAGGCTTTGTAAAATTCTGCCTGGATGTTTCTCGCCGCTTGATCGCAATGCTGCTTGTGCTGGCTATGCGTAGGGTGGCCATGTGCTGGGGCTGCAGGCCGGCGCCTCAATTCGCTCATTGGCTTGAAGACGCCGCAAGATGCCAAACCTTGCTATCGGAATTCTGGGACTTTCTACCGGCGAGGTCTCGTTCAATAGACATATGGGGGCCTTTAGTGACATATCTCCATTCCCGAATTCCCTCGAGCCGCGCTGCCTCTCCCGCACTCCCCGCCATCACCCAGCCCGCGGCGGCTGCCGGTGCTGGTCAGTGACTGCCTCCCTCTATCCCTCTGCCTCCCCTGTTTGCTGCACTTGCCACCATCACTGCAGTGGTGCTCACGCCTCCTCTTGGGAGGGGATAATCCTGTTCATTTATGCTGTCACAACAGTATAATACGGAATTTGTCTTTTGCATTTGGGGAGTGTCTTTATATATACGATATTGGACTCGGAATTCACTGTTTATGTCGATCTGCTCTGATGCAAACTGTATACTGGCTGTTTTGAACTTGTCGATAAAGGTTTTGAAAAAAAGAAAAATCATCTAAAATATGGCTGCCTTCTAATAGTATCGCTAAAATATCCATTAAAACTGCCTAATAATGGGGAGTGCCAAACCACCCTGATGTTTATCTAATTGCAGAACACTCAATTACACTCTAGGGGGCTTTTTATCCCAATGAAACTCCTTATAGATGAATCCTTGTCCTGTAAATAGCTAAATAGCTGCTGCTGACTTTTATCTGTCAATTAAAAAAAAAATATGAGTAGTGGTAGGATATGCATTTGTATTAGAGCAAGCTTCCCAATTATTGTCAGATGGAGAAGAGACCATTTTTCCAGTAATCCATTCATTTTCCAAAGCATTGTCTCATAATTCAACCGACACAGTGGAGTAATATTATTAGAGACATATATCCCTAGATACCATATGGGATCTTGTGATCTTGCTTGTGGCTGTAGCGAATCTGAAAGATTTTCAGCTAGTTTATTGAAATGAAACTTCAGTTTTACTTGGTTTATCCTATAGCCACCAGTACCTGTGAATTCCAATCAGCTGTAAAGCCCCCTATATATTCTCTTCTGGTTGCAGGTAAAGAATAATATAATTTGCCAGTAGCTTGAGCCTGGCCATCCCCTCAACTGGTGCCCTAATATTCCCACTGTGTGTCTTTTCCACCAGGGGCTCTATAAAAATGTGAATAGTATTGGTGAGAGAGGGCACCCCTGGTGTGTGCCTTTGTGAATTAAAACTATGCCAGCCATTCTAGAATTGACCAAGACTTTGGCCTGTGAAACATGGTATAAATTCAGCAGCATTGAGGTAAATTGTGGGGGGAACCAAAATGTATGCAAGCTAAAACACAAAGCATCCCAATTAACAAGTGTTGGACCTGCGATGGGCAAGCCCAGCACAAAGGGGGTTATTTACAACAAGGGGTGGTGATGGACAGAGTCTCTGAATTAAGCAGAGTACTCTCACCCAGTCAAGAGATCAGGGCTAGATCCAACACCGTTTTTTAGCTCATTGCACCATCCCAGTTTCAGAACCTGGCTGTATGCAAATTAGTCTGTCCCTGGCCCTGTGCATCATGGGAACAGGGCAGACAAAGGGGGTAGCTTGGCTCAAGTGACAAGGCAAGTGAAGGCTGTAGTGTTAAGCCGGCTCTGACACAATAATAACTCCTTGTACATCCACACCAAAAAGAAGGACACCACACCACTGCTGTAGAAAAATACGATTCCTTTATATAAAAGTTCTTTGTTGTAAATAGGGTTGACTGGGAAAGCACATATACATTTCTTTTGGTCATACAGTTCTGGTAATAAATAGTATTAATAAATAGAATAACTTCAGGAATGAATATCAGAATAAATATCAGAATAAATATCAGAATAAATATCAGAATAAATATCAGAATAAATATTGGTTCATTTAAATAAACAACCACATGTTTCTTCTGGTACCGCTGCCAACAATTAAATACTTTCAAATCATTACATCTGCAATACGTTTCAAATGGGAAAGATCACTCTTACAGTTTATGCTGTTTTCAATGACCAGGTATACGGCTTCTCTGAGCACAAAATAAGGTTTGGGACTCTTTAATAATCACTCAAGGCGTATGCGCGTATATCTAGAAGGCAAGGAAACACAGTAAATACATCATTTGCACTCGGCGGTCACCGGGATAGGATCTCTGCTTTGCCGGTGAAGTCTATGCGCGCCTACGGGCTTTAGCACCACTTGAGCACAGGCGGCACCAGTTCAAAGTCATTAGACTGACGAACGGGCTGCCGGAGAGGTCACACAACCTTCGCGCACAGTCAAATAAATGCCGGTTCACAGTTCCTTCACAACGCTGCATTCACTATGAGGAAACGGGCCCACCTCACATCGGCTGCAGTCAAGATACGATTCAGTCGGGCACAGCACTCCTCTCGTTAGCGACGGGGCTCTCAGGGGCTCCACGGACCTCCCTCCGACTTCCGCATACAGGGGGGTTCCCGCCCACAGCTACAGCTCCCGGGTCACTGGGGAGTGGCAGAGACGCTAGTCCCGCCCAACGAAGGCCGGCCTTTCCCCGCCCCGGCGCACCACCTCACCTTCAATCTGCGCAGGAAGCGTTCTACGCTGGTGGGGCTCGGAGACGTCGGAGCTCCCCTCTAGAGGCACCTGTCGCGAAGGGGGCACAGCTGACGATCGCGGTCGCGGCGAACTTGCTCTCGCCTCGCGAGTCGATAAATCGATCACAGTTCACCACCGGGGGCGGGGAGGCACACGAATCTGGCCACAGTCTTTGGGGGCAATGAGGTACTCGCTGGGCAGGCGCTGTAGGCGCTAGATCACTTCTCACGTAGCTGACTGGAACGCCAGTCAGACACAACGCCAGCAACCCTTTGCTGCTCTACTGCCTGCGCTACCAGCCACCTCAGGAGTCAACAGGGCAGGTGTCAATCTGGTGTCAAGTCTGAACAATCTTCATCTACATCTCAAATCTAATCTCCATCCTCAAAATGGCCGCCAGGGACTGGGCCTTATATAGCCAGTGCCCTGGGGTACTGGCACGAGCCAGAAGGTTCTAGAACCTTCTCTGGCTGTGACAATGACAAGGCACTCTTGAGGGGTATTTAGGACACTCACAGCCACCGTACTGGGGTTCTAGAGCAGCCATTTTGGGTACCTGAGGAAAATAAAGGAATTCCTGTCAGAAATGCGCGCCAAACAAAGGGCGCCAAAACCTCAAAAGGCCAGGGTTTATGAAGGCTCCAATGGGAGTCACTTCACATGAGGAAAAAGGGTGTCCACCATTTTAGGTTCATTTATACAGGTTGACAACCCCAGTTTGTAATGCCACAGGTTTGGGCCAGGCACCTTGTAAATAGGTGCCACAAACCTTGTGAGCAACTGGGCGTCAAGGAACATCTAACCCCATGAGACAACACATAAAAAGTCCTGGTAGACAAATAAAAAGCGACACATTTTGGGAGGTACAGGGGAACAAAAGAAATCATAGTGGTGAGGGGACTCTCAGAAGCAGACAGGTCTAACACGCGTCCCCCCCAGCTGAAAGTGGGGAGAGCTACCCAACCCCTTGGGAGTCCTCAACACTAAGGCGGAAATACCTGGAGAGACCGTCTGCATTGGCGTGGTCAACTCAGGGCCGGTGTTTGACCCGAAAGTCCATTCCCTGTAGGGAGATAGACCACCTCAACAGTTTGGGATTTTCCCCCTTCATTTACATGAGCCAACGAAGGGGTCGGTGGTCTGTCTGAACAAGGAAGTGTGAACCAAACAAATATGGTTGCAGCTTCTTCAGTGCCCAGACCACCGCAAAGGCTTCCCGCTCGATGGTACTCCACCTCTGTTCCCGGGGAAGCAGTCTCCGTGACAGAACGACCACGGGTTGATCCAGACCCTCTTCATTGAGTTGCGATAGCACCGCCCCAATGCCAATGTCGGATGCATCTGTCTGGACAATGAACTCTTTTGAAAAATCTGGAGCCTTCAGGACTGGAGCTTTACACAATGCTTGTTTCAGAGTGTCGAAGGCTCGCTGGCAAGCCTCCGTCCAAATGACTCTCCTGGGTTGCTTTTTGGCCGTGAGTTCTGTAAGGGGTGCCACGATAGTGCCATACCCCTTCACGAATCGTCTGTAGTAACCTGTGAGGCCCAGGAAGGCTCGGACCTCAGTCTGGGTCTTGGGGGGTTTCCAGGCCATGATTGCCTCAATCTTCGCCTGAAGGGGATGCACCGTTCCCCCGCCCACCAAGTGTCCTAAGTACACTACCGACCCCTGTCCAATCTGACATTTGCTGGCCTTGATCGTCAAGCCAGCCCGTTCCAGGGCCTGGAGAACGGCTTGCAAGTGCTGCAAGTGATCCTCCCAGCTGCTACTGAAGACAGCTATGTCATCCAAGTAAGCAGCAGAGAATGACTCCATCCCGGTGAGGATCGTGTTCACCAGCCGCTGAAAAGTGGCAGGAGCGTTCTTGAGCCCAAAGGGCATGATGCAAAACTGGTAGTGTCCATCAGATGTGGAGAAGGCTGACCTTTCCTTGGCTCCATTAGACATGGGAATCTGCCAGTACCCTGCAGTGAGGTCAATGGTACTGAGATATTGGGCAGCTCCCAACCGGTCAATCAATTCATCCGCCCGAGGGATCGGATGAGCATCCGTTTTGGTTACCGAATTTAGTCCTCGGTAGTCCACACAGAATCTCAATTCTGGTGTGGTACCAGGTGGGGCAGCTTTAGGAACTAACACCACCGGGCTAGACCAAGGGCTACTTGAAGGTTCGATGACTCCTAGCTCCAGCATCTTAGCTACTTCGCTTTGGATACTGGCCTTCACCTTGTCAGACAGCCGGTAAGATGTTGACTTCAGAGGTGGGCTGTCCCCTGTGTCCACGTCATGGGTACACAGGTGGGTCTTACCCGGGACAAGGGAGAACAGAGGAGCGAATGACCCCAAGACCTGGCGACATTCCTCCTGCTGCTCAGGAGTCAGGGTTGGCGAGAGTTTCACTCCCTCCACTGACCCATCCTTTTCTTGAGACGCAAAAAGGTCGGGGAGAGGCTCCGTGTCCTCTTCCTCCGATCCGTCAGTCACCATAACCAACATGACTTCGGGCCTTTCGTAGTGGGGCTTGGGGCGATTGGCATGTAACACCCGATGCGGATGCCGAGGGGTCTTTACGTCCACCAGATAGGTAGACTTGCCCTTCTTCTCCAATACCTCATAGGGGCCTGTCCAACGGTCCTGGAGGGCACTCAGCTCTCCAGGCTCCATCACCCACACCTTCTGGCCAGGCTCCAACTCCACTGGGTGAGCGTTGTGGTCATACCACGCTTTCATAACTGCCTGACTGGCTTCCAAGTTGTCAGAAGCTTGCTTCCACAACTTAGCCATTTGGCTTCGGAAGGCCAGCATGTAGCTCACCACATCCTGGGGAACTTTCCGGGGAGACTTTTCCCAGGAGTCCCTCACCAGGCTGAGAGGTCCACGTACAGGGTGCCCGCACAAAAGCTCGAAGGGGCTGAAGCCCACTCCCTTTTGCGGCACTTCCCTGTAGGAAAAGAGCAAACAGGGTAGGAGGACGTCCCATTTCCTCCGCAGGCTTTCGGGTAGACCTCTGATCATACCCTTCAAGGTTTGGTTGAACCTTTCCACAAGACCATTGGTCTGTGGGTGATAAGGAGTGGTGAACCTGTAAGTCACTCCACACTCCTTCCACATGGCCCGCATATATGCTGACAGGAAGTTGGTCCCCCTGTCAGACACAACTTCCTTGGGGAGTCCCACTCGGGTAAAGATCCCCATCAGGGCCTTGGCCACTACTGGTGCAGTAATGGTTCTCAGAGGAATTGCCTCTGGATACCTTGTGGCGTGATCCACCAGGACCAGGATAAACCTGTGACCGGATGATGTAGGTGGATCTAGGGGCCCAGCAATGTCGATGCCCACCCTTTCAAAGGGGGTGCAAACGAAGGGAAGTGGTTCCAGGGGAGCCTTCAGCTTCGTCCCTGTTTTCCCACTGTTTGGCATGACACGCACGACCGACAGTATGTGTCGGATGCCACCCCCATTCGAGGCCAATAAAAGTGGGGGACAAGCCGGGCAAAGGTCTTGTCCTGACCCAAGTGTCCTGCCAAGGGAATCTCATGAGCCAACTCTAATAGGAAGGCTTGGTAACACTGTGGGACTACCAGGGCCCGTGACAACCTGTGCACTGGCGCCCTGGGTTCACTGTAGAGGAGACCATCCTCCCAGTAAACACGATAGTTCCCAGACTCGTTACCTGCTGCCTGGGCTTCAGCCTGTTGCCTCAGACCCTCGAGGGTGGGACATTCCCTTTGTCCCTTGCTCAGTTCCTCCCTGGATGGTCCTCCTTCCACTCGCCACTCAGCGGGGATAGGCAAGTCCTCCAACGGAACCATGTCCTCCTCCGCGGACTCCGGGTCCACCTCCACAGGTGGCCTATCCGTCTCACGGGGCATGGACATCGAGGCAGGCTCCTCCTATCCTCGAAATGTTCCCTCATCAGCAGCTGGGTGGGCCATTGTTCCAGGCTCCAACCCACGCGACTACTCCTCCCGAGCAGCCGCAGACCTGGTACTCACACAGGCCCAATCAGGTGTACCCAGCATCTCAGTATGAGTCCGGTATTCCACCTCCTTCCAAGCATTGTGCTCCATATCATTGCCCAGCAGACAATCGACTGGCACGGCGGGGCTTACGGCAACTCGAAGTGAACCTGCAACCCCTCCCCACTCAAAGGGAACCTCGGCCACAGGATAGTGGCCCATTCTGCCGTCAGCCATCGCGGCTGGATGAAGTACGCCTGGAATCACCTGCTCTGAGGACACCAGATGACTCCTTACCATAGTCATACTGGCTCCTGTATCTCTCAGAGCTTCCCCTCTATGGCCATTGATGGTGACCCATTGCCCATACTTGGTAGTATTTGAGGGGACCTGGATCTTTGGAACCATCTCCCGATCACCCAGGGACACTAAGGTGACACCCGCCCACTCCCCCCCTTAACTAAGGGCATCTCCTCCCCGAGCGCTACACTAGCAACTCCCGGGGCCTTTCCTCCAGTGGGAGGGGGTGGTCTCTTTGGGCATTTCACGTCTCCCTTATAATGTCCAATACCACCGCACTCATAGCAATGGATAACCCTTGGCTGCTGACTCTGGCCAGGATTAGGGTTCTTCTGCGGGTTAGCCTTAGAAGTGGAGAAGAAACTTTTTCCCTTAAAGGTATTTTGGGGGCCTTTGGAGAACTCCTGCTTCTTGTTATCTCCCCCCTCTTTCTTCTGGGGAGCGCCCTGTCCGGACTTCTGAGAATCTCCTCCCGTCCCCTTCGTGGACACTCGGGTACTTGCCCAAATGTCCGCCTCCTCAGCAAGCTTACGGGGGCAAGTAAGTTTGCTGTCTACTAGGTGTTGCCTCAGCTTGGGAAGACATTTCTCGAGTAGATGTTCCTTGAGTATCAGGTCGTACAACCCTCGATAGTCCTCCACCTCATTACCTTGGACCCACCCATCCAGGGCTTTCTTAGCAAAATCCAGGAAGTCAACCCAATTCTGTGAGCTCAGCTTGTGGCTGCCCCTAAACCTTTGCCGGTATTTCTCGGGGGTCAACCCAAACTTCCTGATGAGCGCCACCTTCATGGCGGGGTAATTAACCTGTTCCTCCCGTTCTAGGGCCAATAGGGCATCCCTACCTGTCGGAGGCATGTACCGGTATAATCCACCACCCCAATTCTTCTCATGGATCCCATGGGCTCTTAAGGAGACCTCATAGGCTGCCAGCCACTTGGCTATGTCGTCTCCAGCGGTATAACTGGCGACTACGTCCTTGGGTAAATGGGGCCTGGGCTCCCTGGCAAATTCCTTTGACTCGACACCCTTCGGAGTGATGTTAGGGACCTGGAATTCGAGTTCTCGTAGCTTGAACTCGTGTTCCATCCTTTTCCTTTCCATCTCCAGCTTGGACTCATGTTCCAACCTCCTCCCCTCCCTCCTTTCTTCCAACTCCATTTTTGCTATTTCCCACCTTAACAGTCTTTCCTCTCTCCTGTAAGCTAACTCGGTTTCTGACAACCCTCTCGATGACACACTGCTGCCCTCCCGTGAGGTTGCCTTGGGGCTGATTGACATCTCACCCACCCCCGGGGGACATTCCGCAGTCCTATCAATGACAGTACCTCTGTCCGATTCCTCCTCCTCCACCGTTCCCTCCGTGTGTGCTTCCACCCATGCTCGCAGACTGGTACGGAGCTCCTCTCTTTTGGCCCCTCGCCTGACAAACACTCCCCTCTCCTGACAGAAATCCTTGAGCTGTGCCACAGTATAGGTCTCCAGCTCTGACATTTCGAATTCCATCTTGTCAGTGAAAAGTGTGGACAACCACCCCGAAGTAGGTGACCAGGATAAGAACTTTGAGGGTCACTTCCACCCACCTCCAGGAAAGAATTTGGAAAAAGCAAAACATTGAATTTGAGGGCCGCTAGGAGAAAACTCTGGGTGTGTACCTGTGGTGCACACTGAATTGTTATGGGGTTCAAAACAAGCACGGCTCGCAATCCCACCCGCTGAGCACCAATTTTATGTTGAACCTGCGATGGGCAAGCCCAGCACAAAGGGGGTAGCTTGGCTTAAGTGACAAGGCAAGTGAAGGCTGTAGTGTTAAGCTGGCTCTGACCCAATAATAACTCCTTGTACATCTACACCAAAAAGAAGGACACCACACCACACCACTGCTGTAGAAAAATACGATTCCATTATATAAAAGTCCTTTGTTGTAAATAGGGTTGACTGGGAAAGCACATATACATTTCTTTTGGTCATACAGTTCAGGTAATAAATAGTATTAATAAATAGAATAACTTCAGGAATGAATATCACAATTAATATCAGAATAAATATCAGAATAAATATCAGAATAAATATCAGAATAAATATTGGTTCATTTAAATAAACAACCACATGTTTCTTCTGGTATCGCTGCCACCAATTAAATACTTTCAAATCATTACATCTGCAATACGTTTCAAATGGGAAAGATCACTCTTACAGTTTATGCTGTTTTCAATGACCAGGTATACGGCTTCTCTGAGCACAAAATAGGGTTTGGGACTCTTTAATAATCACTCAAGACGTATGCGCGTATATCTAGAAGGCAAGGAAACACAGTAAATACATCATTTGCACTCGGCGGTCACCGGGATAGGATCTCTGCTTTGCCGGTGAAGTCTATGCGCGCCTACGAGCTTTAGCACCACTTGAGCACAGGCGGCACCAGTTCAAAGTCATTAGACTGACGAACGGGCTGCCGGAGAGGTCACACAACCTTCGCGCACAGTCAAATAAATGCTGGTTCACAGTTCCTTCACAACGCTGCATTCACTATGAGGAAACAGGCCCACCTCACATCGGCTGCAGTCAAGATACGATTCAGTCGGGCACAGCACTCCTCTCGTTAGCGACGGGGCTCTCAGGGGCTCCACGGACCTCCCTCCGACTTCCGCATACAGGGGGGTTCCCGCCCACAGCTACAGCTCCCGGGTCACTGGGGAGTGGCAGAGACGCTAGTCCCGCCCAACGAAGGCCGGCCTTTCCCCGCCCCGGCGCACCACCTCACCTTCAATCTGCGCAGGAAGCGCTCTACGCTGGTGGGGCTCGGAGACGTCCGAGCTCCCCTCTAGAGGCACCTGTCGCGAAGGGGGCACAGCTGACGATCGCGGTCGCGGCGAACTTGCTCTCGCCTCGCAACTCGATAAATCGATCACAGTTCACCACCGGGGGGGCGGGGAGGCACACAAATCTGGCCACAGTCTTTGGGGGCAATGAGGTACTCGCTGGGCAGGCGCTGTAGGCGCTAGATCACTTCTCACGTAGCTGACTGGAACGCCAGTCAGACACAACGCCAGCAACCCTTTGCTGCTCTACTGCCTGCGCTACCAGCCACCTCAGGGGTCAACAGGGCAGGTGTCAATCTGGTGTCAAGTCTGATCAATCTTCATCTACATCTCAAATCTAATCTCGATCCTCAAAATGGCCGCCAGGGACTGGGCCCTATATAGCCAGTGCCCTGGGGTACTGGCACGAGCCAGAAGGTTCTAGAATCTTCTCTGGCTGTGACAATGACAAGGCACTCTTGAGGGGTATTTAGGACACTCACAGCCACCGTACTGGGGTTCTAGAGCAGCCATTTTGTGTACCTGAGGAAAATAAAGGAATTCCTGTCAGAAATGCGCGCCAAACAAAGGGCGCCAAAACCTCAAAAGGCCAGGGTTCATGAAGGCTCCAATGGGAGTCACTTCACATGAGGAAAAAGGGTGTCCACCATTTTAGGTTCATTTATACAGGTTGACAACCCCAGTTTGTAATGCCACAGGTTTGGGCCAGGCACCTTGTAAATAGGTGCCACAAACCTTGTGAGCAACTGGGCGTCAAGGAACATCTAACCCCATGAGACAACACATAAAAAGTCCTGGTAGACAAATAAAAAGCGACAAATTTTGGGAGGTACAGGGGAACAAAAGAAATCATAGTGGTGAGGGGACTCTCAGAAGCAGACGGGTCTAACAACAAGATTGAAACCTTTTCAGTTTCGATTGTCATTATCACCGTTTTTGTTTGGTTGGTCGAGCAATAGTCTATTGTCTGTATTAAAAATTGGTCATTTGCTGTCATAAAACGATTAGCAAGTCAAACCCACTCTCATCCTTATGGATTAAAGCTGGGCTCAGGCAAAATCTGAGTAACCCAAACTTTCATACAAAGTTTATAATTGGCGTTAAGGAGGGTAATAGGTAGCCTAATGGCTAGAGTGGTCAACCTCGAATCTGGGGAACCATGTTCAAGTCTCGGCGATGACGCTCAACATCCTGTGATTTTGATCAAATCGCTTAATCTCCCCATGTCTAACAAAAATGAGTGTGTCCTTATGTAACGCGGCTGGAGCTCATGTAAAGCATTCGGATACCCAATACTATTGAGTCCCGTTTGCGCTATATAAAGCTCAGAAAAAAAAATAAGAATTCATATTTCAGGGATTTTTATCTTTCTTGAGAAAGCTTACTGTAGTATATTCCATGAAAGTGGAAGGAACCTCCCCACCCTCTTTTATATAATTACCGATATGTGTTAAAAAAAGGCAACAGCTATTTAGCAAAAACGTTATAAAACTCAGAAGGAAATCCTTAATTTCAACATGCCTTAAGGCATCTTTTAAAGTGCTTTGTGGACCCCGATGGTTGTTATTTTCCCCAAGATTGCCTGAGTCAAATAATTCCGTAGTTGGGGTAGCTGCCTAGAGGCATAACATTGTCCTATGCTGGTCTCCGGAATAGAGTATTGTGTTTGATATATGCCTCTGTAATGCTGTAAGAAAACCTGAGCAATTTCATCCTGATCTATTGCCATTTTAGTGGTAGCCGGGATCTCAATGTGATTAAATGTAGCTTTCTCGTTCTTAATTCAAGTAGACCAGGTTAAAAGCTTGCCTACCTGCTGGTTCTCTTTGCAAAGGTTTTTCTGGTAAGCATTGGAGATAGTTATTTCCTCAAGCGTAAAAAAATCCCTAAGATTTTGCTTCACGCTGCCTTCTTGGTCTTCAGAAACCTCCGTACTAGCTACCCCCTCACTGGCTTTGATAGAATTGTGTAGCACCGATTGTAATCCCGCTATTTGCCAGGTGCACTCTCTGGATTGGTTTGCTTTGAAGGTGATGATGCTCCCTCTAACTTTTGCCTTAAAGGCCTACAAAACTGCAATGAGAGAGGCATTATTTCTATTAATGAGAAAAAACTCGGTGATGAGCCCACTCATCTTGGCCTCCTACTCTGGGTTTGATAAGAGTTCTGTCGAGCTGTCACCCCAATCTCTCTCTGGTAGCAATATGCAGATCCACCATAATAGAAATCACCAAGTGATCAGAGAAGGAATTTGCCCAAGTATCTGACCCAGCCTTTTTAATTGCCTGGGAAACTAAGAAAAAATTGAGGTATGAAGCGATTTGATGCATTTTTTAAATTATGTGAAAAACATTATCCAGGCGAATCCAGGGTGGTCTTCACCCAGGCATCTACTAATTAAAAATCTGATCAAGGTATCAATCACCTTTTTGGTTTTGGGTTCAAGCAGTTTCTTTGCTTTGTTTAATGTGTCCAATGCCAGATCATCAATGTAGTTATATTCACCCCCCCCCACACACAATCAAAGGGCCCTATGCCCCCATTGCAACATTATGGATCTGAGATAGTGCATTAACATCATCACTGATGGGGCTATAGTAGTTGAGCAAATTCAAAAGGTGCCCATTAACAAAGACCTTTACCCAAAACCACCTACCTCGGGGATCTCATAGCACCTCCTGAACAACCTAGTCAATGGCCCGACCTGAGTAAATTGCTTCCCTTCTTACCGCAGCCTTAGCTGAGGCAAAAATGGCAGAGAATATTTGCTGGGAACTCTTGAGGTGAATCTCTTGCAAAACGATGACTTTGGGTGAAAAAGACATAAGCCATCTCATTAAGCCCCCAAATTTGCACCTATTTATAGTGCCATTGGCATTGAGTCCGTTAGTTGGATTGAAGGATAATGGAGGGATAGAAGTGGGGAGGGTTGAAAAAGTGCTCATTGGGAGCTCATAGTAGTATAAAGAGGTTTGGGGTGAGTAAAGGAGATATTGAGGAGGGAAGAGGCTCTAGAAATTAGGGAGTTCACAGTAGTAAAATGAGTTTTCGGATGAGTCTAAGGAGGATACATGAGGGGAGAATTTAGAACGGGTTGTTTGAGAGATCATAGTAGTTAAATGAGCATTGGTGTGATCCAAGGAGGGATAGAGGAGGGAAGAGTCTAGAAAGGGTTATTTTGGAGATCATATTAGTAGAATGAGGTTCGGGAGTTCAAGTTCAAGTTCAAGTTTAGCATTTGTATAGCGCACTACTCACCCAGAGGGTCTCAAGGCGCTTGAGGGAGGGGGGTGCTTTACTTATCGAATATCCAAGTTTTTAGTTGTTTTCTGAAGAGTTCTGTGTAAGGCGGAGGTGGGTGGGGAGAGAATTCCAGGTTTTGGCCGCTAAGCAGGAGAAGGATCTTCCCCCCATGGTGGATCTATGGATGCGTGGAATTGCGGCGAGGGCTTGATTGGACGATCGTAGTTGGCGGGTGGGGGTGTAAAAGGACAGGCGCGTGTTGAGGCATTCGGGTCCTAGGTCGTAGAGGGCTTTGTGTGCGTGGGTGAGGAGACGGAACGTTATTCTCTTGTTGACGGGGAGCCAGTGGAGGTCTTTCAGGTGACCGGAAATGTGGGCTTGGAGGGGGATGTCTAGTATGAGTCTGGCTGAGGCGTTTTGGATGCGTTGAAGTTTTTTCTGTAGTTTGGCTGTGGTTCCGGCGTAAAGGGTGTTTCCGTAGTCCAGCCGGCTTGTGACCAGTGCGTGGGTGACTGTCTTTCTTGTTTCGGTGGGGATCCAACGGAAGATTTTTTTGAGCATACGTAGGATGTTGAAGCATGATGATGAGATGGCTTTGACTTGTCTGGTCATCGAGAGGGAGGAGTGCAGGATGAAGCCCAGGTTACGTGCGTGGTCCGTAGGTATGGGTGCGTTTCCCAGGGCCGGTGGCCACCAAGAGTCGTCCCAGGCGGAGGGGGATGAACCTAAGATGAGGACTTCCGTTTTGGCCGAGTTCAGTTTTAAGCGACTTTTCTTCATCCACTCGGCTACTTCTTTCATCCCTTCGTGGAGGTTGGTTTTGGCGGTGTTTGGGTCTTTGGTGAGGGAGAGGATCAGCAGGGTGTCGTCTGCGTAGGAGATGATGTTGAGGTTGTGTTGGCGCGCGATGGATGCGAGGGGACTCATGTATACGTTGAAGAGGGTGGGGCTGAGTGATGATCCTTGTGGAACGCCGCAGATGACTTCAGTGGCTTCCGATTTGAAAGGGGGGAGGTGGACTCTCTGGGTTCTCCCGGTGAGGAACGAGATGATCCAGTCCAATGCTTTTCCTTGTATTCCGACGTTGCTGAGGTGTTGTATAAGGGTGCTATGACAGACAGTGTCGAAGGCTGCGGAGAGTTCAAGTAGGATGAGGGCAGCTGTTTCTCTGTTGTCTAGTAGAGTTCGAATGTCGTCTGTTGCTGCGATGAGTGCGGTCTCGGTGCTGTGTTTGGCTCAGAAGCCGGACTGTGAAGGGTCGAGGGATTTGTTGGATTCGAGGAAGGCGGCGAGCTGATTGTTGACGGCTTTCTCAATGACTTTGGCAGGGAATGGGAGGAGCGAGATGGGGCGGTAGTTCTTAAGTTCAGTTGGGTCTGCTGTGGGTTTCTTCAGAAGGGCGCTGAGTTCGGCATGTTTCCAGCTTTCCGGGAAGGTAGCGGCGTTGAGGGAGCAGTTGATGACGTCTCGGAGATGGGGTGAGATAATGGAGTCTGCTTTGTTGAAAATGTGGTGGGGACATGGGTCGGTTGGCGATCCTGAGTGGATGGAGTTCATCAGGCGGATGGTGTCTTCAGTGGTGATTGGGTTCCAGGCGCAAAGGTTGTTAGGGGGGGGGTTTGGTTGGGGGGTGGGTGGGGTGGACTGGTCTTCCGACAGGTTTTCAAAGCTGTTATGTATGTCAGCGATTTTGTTGTGGAAGAATGAGGCTAGGGAGTCGCAGAGGTCTTGGGAGGGAGTGATGTCGTTGGTGCCGGCGGTGGGGTTGGTAAATTCTTTGACGATGTTGAATAGTTCCTTGCTGTTGTGGGCGTTGTTGTCGAGTCGGTCCTTGAATGCTGATTTCTTGGTGGATCGGATCAGTTGGTGGTGTTTGCGGGTGGTGTTCTTGAAGGTGGCCAGGTTGTCAGTGTTTGGGTTTTTTCTCCAGGCTTTCTCGAGGGTGCGACAGAACTTCTTGGATTTCTTAAGGTCATCGTTGAACCAGGGGGCTTTTTTGCTACCTTGCTTGAGTTGCTGTTTTTTCAAGGGTGCTAATTCGTCAGCACTGTGGGTGATCCATTGTGTGAGGTTGGTGGCTGCAAGGTTTGGGTCCGATGATTTTGCAGGAGGGTTTTGGTGGTGCGATGTGAAGAGTTGGTCGGAGGTAATTTTGTTCCAGTTTCTGCGGGGAATTGGTTGTGGGTGGTTGTGGGTCGTAGTCTTTTTGTAGTTGAAGTGAACGCAGCTGTGGTCTGTCCAATGGAGAGCTGTGGTGTGATTGAAGGAGATGTGCTTGCTGGAGGTGAAGATTGGGTCAAGCGTGTGCCCGGCATAGTGGGTGGGGGTGTCAACAAGTTGTTTGAGTCCGAGATTGTCGAGATTGTCCAGAAGGGTGGTGGTGTTGGTGTCGTTGTTCTTTTCCAGGTGGAAGTTGAGGTCTCCCAGTAGAATGTAGTCCTCGGAGGGGAGGGCGTGTGGGCTGATGAAGTCAGTGATGTCTTCGCAGAATTGTGTGCGGGGTCTTGGTGGCCTGTAGATGAGGGTGCCTCTGAGTGTGGTCTTGGGGTCGGTGTGGATCTGGAAGTGAAGGTGTTTGGCAGCTGCGAGGTTAACTTCGGAACTGGTCGTGATGCGGATGGTGTTCTTATGGACGATGGCTATGCCTCCTCCTGTTTGGTTGATGCGGTCCTTACGGATGATCTTGTAGTCGTCCGGGATGGCTATGGCGATGTCGGGTGCTGATGAGGCGTTCATCCATGTTTCTGTAAGAAAGGCGAAGTCCGGTGAAGTGGTGTCGAGTAGGTTCCAAAGGTCAATGGCGTGTCTGTGGACCGAGCGGGTGTTGAGCAGTATGCACTTCAGGTGGTTAGTGTTGAAGCTCTGTTTGGAGTTAGAGGATTTGGTGTGGGTTTTGATGCAGTCGAACTTGCAGGAGTGGCAGGTGAAGGATCCATGGGTGTGTCCTGGGGCGGCTTGGTGGTAGTTTGGTGATCGGCCGGGGTTAAGGGCTGAGAGGGTGGCGGCGTTGTACGTTATGCGGGTGGAGTGGATTTTGCGTGGGCCAGGGGGACTGGCGCTGGGCGTGGTCCAGGCGCAGAGGGGCGTAGACCGGCTTACCTTTGGCGCGCCTTCGACGTGCATGGGGCGCGTCTGCTGCGCGTGAACGCTGCGCGCTAGTGCATCAGACATAAGTGGATGGTGGGGGGGCGGAGCGAGGGAGGAGCAGCTGGGAGGAGTCAGAGAATGGAGGTTGAGAATATACAGAGAGAGGTATAGGGTGAAACACAATGTAGTGCATTGGAGAGATTCAGATTTTTTAAATGTATTTATTTATTTCATTTACTGTATTTTATTTTACAGTTGGAGTAAAGTAATAAATAAATATAGATACATAAGAACATGGAGGGTACATGTAGAAGGAAGGTAATATATCAAGATTTGAATTTTATTTAACACATTCAGATTTTTTTCTGTTGCTGTACTTTCAGCTAATTTATTTGTGTATTTAATTTTTTTATTAAATAGGTTTTCAAAATATTTATAGTAGAGCAATTGTAGATGAATAGTTATGATAATATTTAAATATTGTGATAGATAAATACATGGAAAACCATAAGCAACTATGCAGTGCCCTCTATACATGTTATGTATATATATGTATATATATATATATATTCACTGAAAAAAACATAGGTTATAGACCATATATAGTTAGGAATTAGCATTTACAAAACCTTGAAAATTCACTGAAAAAACCATAGGTTATAGACCATATATAGTTAGGAATTAGCATTTAAAAAACCTTATTTTACTCACACAAAACCATTGAAATTCCATATATAGTTAGTTGTACTAACTATATATCGCGCACCCGCAATCCACTGCTGATCATGTCACATATTACATCATTCATGACATGGTCAGTGACATCACTGATGACATCACTGATGACATCTCAAATGACATCACTGATGACATCACTGATGACATCTCAAATGACATCACTGATGACATCACATCACAACTGAATGAGTGGATGTATAAGTGTCTGAATGAAGGTTTTAGTAGGTGCGTGACTGACTGTATGAGTGAGTGATTAAATGTGTCTCACTGAATGCATAGGTTAGTGACTAAACTGTCTTAATTTGTGCATCATTATGTCTGGTATTCTGTAAACTGCTGCATGTGTTGATCAGTAGCTATATGAGTAACTATATGGGTTATTGATTGATTGTCCAAGTATTTGTATGGGAGACTGAGTGTGTGTGTGGCTGGCTGGGAGATGTGTGACTCTGTGCAGATCAATGTGTTCTTGTATCAATGATTTATAAGAGAGTAAGTATGTGTTAGAATATGTTTGAAAATGTAAGGTACTCTATGTTTCACTGTATAGATTAGAAAATGGAAGTGTGATTGATTCTTTACAGGACTGACTAGGTGTGTGAGTAACTCCAAGGATGAGTGGCAGAGTGTGAGTGTCTGTATAGGGTGTATGAGTGCATATGATAGTGTTGTAAAGATGAGTGATTGTATGTATGAATGATTGTATGGGTGAATGAGTGAATGTGTGTGTAGACGTAGGAATCAGTGAGTGCGTATGTAGTAACTAGTATTGGTGTGTCAATTGTTTAAAAAAATATATTCTGTATTTAACACTGGGTGTAACAGAGGTTATATTAAAGTGTGAGGAGATGCATTGTATTGTCACATGAATGATATCATCAGTGATGTGACCATTGATGTCAAATGAGATGTCATCAGTGATGTCATTTGAGATGTTATCAGTGATGTCATCAGTGATGTCATTTGAGATGTCATCAGTGATGTCATTTGAGATGTCATCAGTGATGTCATCAGTGATGTCATTTGAGATGTCATCAGTGATGTCATCAGTGATGTCACTGACCATGTCATGAATGATGTAATATGTGACATGATCAGCAGTGGATTGCGGGTGCGCGATATATAGTTAGTACAACTAACTATATATGGAATTTCAATGGTTTTGTGTGAGTAAAATAAGGTTTTTTAAATGCTAATTCCTAACTATATATGGTCTATAACCTATGGTTTTTTCAGTGAATTTTCAAGGTTTTGTAAATGCTAATTCCTAACTATATATGGTCTATAACCTATGGTTTTTTCAGTGAATTTCATTGGTTTTTTAAAAGCTAATATCTATAGCTGTAAAATGTATTCTTCTTTAAATCCAAAAATATATTTTATATGTTTATTAATAATTTTGTTAAAATATTTTTTTTGTTTCGCTCCCGGTCCGCGAACCGGGAAGCTTCCCGTTAGCTCAATTTGATTCCACGACCCGGTCCGCGAACCGGTAAGAAATCAACATAGTGACGGTATCGCGTTGCCGCGTAATGCGTCTTATGACGTACTGCGTTAGCGCACCCGGAAGTGTCCCGGGGCGCGGACCGGGGCGCGAAGCTTAGCGACCCGGAAGCTAACCGGGGAGCGTTCCGCAGCGCGTAACATGAGCGTGAGAGGTCATGTGACTTGTTAATAAAACTTTTCATTGGTTCATTTCACTTTTGGTTTCATAATGATGGAAGGCTAGGTCAGGTGACTTAAAAATAACACTTTTCATTGGTTGAGAAGTATTGTTTTTTCCCAAATGATGAAAACCCCTCCTTCTTTCCTCACTCTGACTTTCATCATTGTGAGAGGAAGACCTATTTTGCTTGTTGGAAAATGGCTTCATTGGTAGCTTCAGCTGGTGGACCCCCACCACCACCACCACCTCCTCATGGGAAGAGAGGACCACCTCCCCAGGTCCTGACCAACACTGAGGAGGAAGAGGAAGAAATGGATGAGGAGGGAGAAGAACCACAATTTTTAGAAGAGTTGCCCCGGGTTTCCAGAAAGAAAGCCAGTTTCATCTGGCAGTTTTTTTCAATACCTCGTGGCCAAAAAAAAGTCAACGCGAGGTATGTCACCTGCCTGATATGCAAGGAACAATTGTCCAGAGGGACGGACAAAAAATATAGCTTTGGAAATCACACAATGCACAGGCACATGACGAGGAAACATCCCCTAAATTACAGCCGGGCGGAATTAAGGGATATGCACGACAATCCAAGACCAACTCCTGTGGCCAGACCAACAATACCGGTTTCTCTAACACCAGAAGAGGCACGGGAAACTGTGCCAAATATTCAAGAAAATTTTGGGCACATGATTCACTTATGTATGCACTGTCGTGCATTATTAGCTTGTGGCAACATGAGCATCAATGCACTCAACCTGGCGTATGAACACCATGATTGCCCTAACCGCCCCCAGTAATTTTTTTTTGCTCCTGTTGAGCCCTTTTCAACGCCTGTTTTTTGTTGTTTCCCCCCCCCCAAAAAAAACCAAAAAAAATATAAAATCGTTCAAAAAATACAAAAAAACCAAAAAATGTTAAAAAAATAAAAAAAATATAAAACAACAAAAATATTAAAAAAAAAAGTTCTTTTCAGAACTACCTTCCCTTTCCAAAAAAATTGCTAGAATGTTTAGCACTCTGGCAAGCTCTATTTCTTTTGGTTCGCTTCCGGGTTAGCTTCCCGGTACGCGGACCGGGAGCTAACCAAAAAAATTCAAAAAAAAAAAAAAGTGTAAGTATAAGGAAAGGAAACAGAGAGTGATGTTAAAAGAAAGACAGCTATAGGGAGTAAAGAAGAGATACTGTTTAATAGATCTATTTACCGAAGAAAAGACAGAAGAGGGTATAATTGTGAAAAACAAAATAGATAACGAAGTGAAAGAAAAAAAAAGAGAGTATAACATTAACAAAGAAGAGTTTCTTGGAGAATGTGAGTGAATGTTCAAAATAAGATTAAAACATGAGGAATAACAGAGAGAAAAAATAGAAAACAAAAAATAACAGAAAAAGATTAATTGAAACAGCAAAGAAATGTAATTAACATAGAGCCATATCATCAACATAGGCAATAAAAGTTTTGCAGCTTTTATTGGCAGAAATGTGTCGCTAAAGCTGCTTTTGTGGCAGAAAACTGCCACTAAAACCACTTTTGCACCAGTTTTCTGCCAATAAAAAGAGCAATAATTTTATTGGCTGTGTTCATAATATTCCCCTTAGTGTGCTTCAACTACACAGAGAAAGCATTATGAACAAGTAGTGATAGAGTGATCAGTCAAAGACACTAAGAGTAATAGAGACGCAGTGAGTGAACAAGAGTGAGGAACTATGAGAAGAGAGGGACTGAGAAAAAGAGTGGAAGGAGTTGAGTAAGTAGGTAATAGAGAAAGGAATGAGGGAAGTAGCAAAGGCAGGAAACTGAGGGTTAAAGAAATGAAGCAGTGGAACTAATAGTAGTTAAATGTGATAGAAATGTAACGAAAACAGTACAAAATATTTACCTTATAATTGTCGTTAAATTACTCACTTTTTGTTTTTATACTTTCAATCTGTGAAAGAGAGAACAAACATTTGAAAAATATTAAAAAATGTATTTAAAAATTAGAAAAGACAAGGGAAAAGATTGAAGGACAAACAGTTTTTCAACAACTTTGACACTTACAGAAGCTTCTGCTTCTCCAGGCCCCCTACACAGTCCTAAAGATATACATTTTAAACTAACAGTATCTTGATGCAGATGAAGTGAGGCCTATCTTAAAACATGGTGCATCTTTTGCATTGCTGTTGTTTCAGAAAAGTGTCGCAAGACACTAAAATTTTAAATAATTGCTTCAGGATGCCAATAAGATGTCTACTATCCAGAGGTTTGTTTCAGGTGAGGCCTACTCAGGGTTGCAGATGAGATTTACACTTGTTGAAGAGTACAGAGGAGATAATACATGTGAAGGTCTACCAATGAAGTGAGTCATGTCCACTGCACTCTTCAACAAAGTTCAAACCTCCTATGTTTCCCTGGACAGACCTAAACTTGATCTGCACAATGTGATTCGTAATGATAGGAAACACAGGTGATGTAAATGAAATACGTGCAATTTATTTTGCTCATTTCACAATCACATCACTTGTGTTTCCTTTGCTTAGGTATCTCATTGTGCAGATGTAGTCCAGCATATGAAAGAATACGCAGAAGTGCAGCACTGCATGCAACAACTTTGACACTTACAGAAGCCTCACCTTCTCCATGCCTCCTACACAGTTCTACATATACATCATAAATGCAAATAGTACAGAATTAATTATACATGTTAAATGGTTTATTTTTGCTGTTCTCAGAATGTATCAAAATTCACTAAAAACAGTGACTTGAAGGTATTCATCATATAACAGCGGGGAAAAAAAAACACAATCAAAATGATTGTGTTTAAAAAACCCATACAACATAAGAAATGAAAATTCAGAACTCCTTAAAGTTAACTTACTTTCCATGACGTCCAAGGATGTCCTATGAACAGCTTACACTCTTTTGTGCTGTTATTACTTTCAGCCCGCCACTTTCTGAAAGAAAATCTCCATCGTTTTTAAAAACAAGTTACATGCAATAAATGACTTCTTGCTCTCTACCACAAGTTTCCACAAGGCCAAATCTGGTCAGAGCCATTTATAACTCTTGGATTTCTTGTAAGCCAATCCCGTCATTTGGCATTTCCGCAACTTTCAGAATTAAAATGTTGAAGATCATTTTCACAATCCTGGAATAGTAATATCTTCCCCTTCTTGCTCAGTCATGTTCTACATTTCCTATGACACTGATACTGCTTACTATGAAGCAGACTTACACTACCTCTATGACTACTACAATTATTTAATTCTCTACATCACTTTTAATCACAAAGCAATGTAAAACAGTAGACAGCATTGCAGACTTACATTCCCTCTACTCCATGTTTTGATTGGCTGCTTCAATTAGCTTATAAAAAGAAACAGTTTTTCTGAACTCATTCAAAGTGCACGTATTTCTCCATGATGTCCAGTCCTATGGTTAGAAGTTATGTCTCTGAACTACACTTATCCTCAAGGCCAAATTGTGTAGGAGCCATTAGAACTTCTTGAAATTCCACAGAGCACATCCCGAGATTATTTCCCTAAAATTTTGGTTTTAAAAACACCAGGTAAGAGTTTTTAAGGTCATACGGCAATTTTTTTTTGAAAATTAAAACAGAATCATTGCAGAATGACCAGCCATTTCTAGACTTTAAATAAGCTGTGTAATGTCCTGATGTTATTGAAGGGCCGTCATGATATATAATTGCTGCAGTTACAAAAGTCCTTCCTGATATTGACAACTGCGAAGCTACAAAGTTTTTAATTAAAGTTGTCAATTTTGTTCCATCAGGCCTACATCGTTGGAACATTAAAATGACATACTGGCCATATGTTCGTATAAATAATGTGGACATCATTTCAGATTTACATTGGCTACACTCCATGTTGTGATCAGCTGCTTTTACTAGCTTATTAAAGGAGACTGATTTACTGTCTGGCAAAGTTAAATATATAAATCTTTCTGAGTCTACACTAGTAGTACTTGATACCATACAGTTCTCGCAGTCATGCTGCCATTGATAAGAAAGCCCAAACAGCTGATCTACATCTACACCTTCAGCATGTAATACATCAAGCATATACATTAAAAACTCCTGACAATCTTGCTGAATATTTTGAGAGAATTGTGTTTGGCCTGAACATCTGTCTAACAGATTTCGAATTTCAGACACACTTTCTATGTTTCTTCTATCAGTGCTACATTTCTCTAACACAGAATTTAACAAACTGCAAAATCTTTGATCAGAATTGACCACAATCTCTTCTTTTACATTTTCTAGAGAAAACAAAACATTAACCACTACATTAGCATAGCAGTTGACACCAGAACTGTTTTCAAATTGAAAACCAACAACATCTTCAACAGAATCCTTTTTGTTTCTGCTTGTAATTTTAGGTTCATCGACTTTTCGTCTTTTTGCTACAACCTCCCCAGTATTGGTCACATTTCTTCGTTTCCGGCCTACCACACGTTTCTCAAACAAAGGATACTGAGGCAAATGTGGCGCATACTCTCTTCTTAACCTATTGTATTCCTTAACACAATCTAGATCAGCACAAATGTTTGTGACATCACACTCAATCAAGTACAATCCCGATAAAGTTCTAACTCGTGACAATGCCACATATGCCATACCCTCCTTGAACACAGAACTGCCAATATTCACCAATGCACTGTCTACACTTAAACCTTGCGATTTATGGATTGTCACCGCATATGCCAAGCAAACAGGAAACTGCTTACGGCGAACATATAAGTCTTTTACAAGCAAAAATCTAGCAGAGCAACGACCAATTAGCTGTACTTCCTCAATGCCATCAAATTTAATTTTTTAAAATTCAATTCCATCTCTATTTCTGTATTTTACAAAATCAACAACATTACCCATTGATCCATTTACCAGACCTCTTTCAACATGTAAATTCCTTCTTAAAATTATACGGCAGTTCAAGCACACATTCAGAGTCTTTTCAAAACCTGCAGTTTTAGATATACTCTTCTCTAATGAATCCAATTTTGTTTTCAGATTCTCAGACAAAATAATTGTTGATCCCATATGCTCTACTCTGTCAATAGCTTCCAGTTTCACAATCTCTTGCTTTTCTAAATGCAACATTTTGTTGTTGAATTTGGCACATTCTGCAAGAGTTGGCATCAAACATATTCCAGATTTCTTATCAGTAATTTTCTGAAAAATATTCTCAGGCACAACATCTTGTTCTGGATATAAATTTGACAGTAATCGTGCATGTAAAGCTTCTTTCCCATGCTCGGTCACTTTTCCAATTCTAACATCTTGTAGAATAGTCTTGTAAACTTCATCCTTCGCCTGACGCATATTTTCATGCAGTTCAGCATAATTGAAGTTTAACCATATATTGACGTTGCCAATGCTGCCTAGGCACTTCCTGGTATCTTCATGCGTGAGCATTTTGAACACAGGTTGCCCTTTCACTGGTGTCAGCTGCAGAAGATCTCCGAAAACAATGATGTGTTTGCCACCAAATAACACATCATACTCTGTTTTGAGAACTTCTTGCATCCTCAAATGCACAAAGGCAAGCATGACATTGGAAACCATGCTTACTTCGTCAATGATAAGAAGTTTCATTTTCCTCAAGATTCTTGAAACTTCAAAACAAGCATCTCCAGATAGCTTGTGATATTGTAATTTGTTGTCATGCTCCACTGGCAGCATCAGTAAACGATGTAAAGTAATCCCTTTAATGTTATGTGCTGCCAGTCCAGTTGGAGCGGTGACAACACAAGACAGCGATGACTCTGTCCTTTCCTGCAAATAGCATGAAATTGCTTTAATGAGGAAACTTTTTCCAGTTCCCGCTTCTCCACTCACGTACAGTCGGACAGGCTTCAACGACGTACATGAGCACTCTTTCTTGTCATGACTTAATCCATGATCAATTTGCATGGTAACTTCGTCATATATTTTCCTCTGCTCAACGTTGAGTTGTCTTTCCAACTCTTCTAAGTTAACCGCATCCTCCTGAGCATGTGCCATGGCTCTTTCCACTTCATTCATGGCAGTGGCAGCTTCATTTTCGATAACAGGTCCTCCTAGTGGATCCTGACTCAATGAAGCAGAACTCTGACTGTCCTGAGAACTGTCTCTGGCAATCTCGGCTGCAATCGTTGCTTCCTGCTCAATTTCCGCATTCAACATTTCTACATATTTGGGAAAAGCAGGACATTCTATGGTCTCCTTGGCGGCATTGAAAGAGTCTTCGTAACAGAGGAAATCTCCAAGCAGTTCCTCTTCTGCACGCCAAGGCTTGAAAAGTTGCAAAAGTGCTAAATAGAAAAACTCCTTTTTTTCAGGAGATTCGCCACTCAATTTTCGATGGTTTACCAAGTGGCATTTTCTTTGCTTGACCAGACATCCCTCACTTCCTATTACAGCATACACTCCTTTCTCAGTATCTTCTTTGATGTTCCTCTTGAATATGTAATTTTGAAGAACCTCATACAGACAAACATTGTCGAGGTGACTGCTTCTATTTGGATAATATGTATCCAACATGTTGGTCTTCAAAATGTCGGTACTGTTTGGCTCCTTTTCCGCCAAATACTCAATTTCCCGCACAGGTTTCAGAACTCGATTACGCGTTGCAGCAAGACCAAGGCTCGCCCAAACGATACTCCTGGACTTGGCATAGAGACTTGCTGAAGACAACCGGTCAGAGCATTCGTAAGCTCCGATTTCTCGATGCGACAACATCTTCAGACTGAAACTGTACAACTTCTTGCTGAGGCTCTTTTCATGGGAAATGTCCTCCCACATATCCTTCAATTCTGTCTTCTCTTTTTTGGTGATGTAAGACGTCACATACCGAGCCACAGCCATACAGTTATCAGCCACAAACTGTATATCCATGTTAGCATTCCATATGGACAAAATCACCGGGTTGTAGTCGTTGATGTACTTGGACTCTTCGTTCCTCTTCAAATTGTATGTGTTTTTAGGTGATTTCTTCATGACATTATGTCGCAGCGAAGACATCAAACTGTTTACTCTTCCTTTAGAAATCACCGGTCGTGGAAAACCGAAACGACATTTGGTGTAGAACTTGTCCTTGTTTCGGAATTTACGACGGCAGTACTTTCCACATCGATGGCTTTGGAAACGCAGAACTTTTTCTCTTAGGCTTTTCTTCTCCTTTGCGTTTGGAACAGCACACGTAGAATACTGTTGGATGAAACTCATCACTGAGTCTTCTGGATCCGTTCCAAATTTAGGTGCATCCTTGATCCACAGCAACATATGTATATGAGGAGCACCTCTTGCTTGGTACTCCTTTCTCCAGAACAAATCCAACACCTCTCCAAGAGGTGGATTCTTCTTATTCATGATGAAAGACATCATAGCTTCAAATCTATGATTGAAGTACCTACATACATTGACTGGATCCAAAGAGCACAGTTCTCCGGGTGTCTTGAATTCGATGTTATCTACGTTAGCATTTGCCTCTCGTAGAAATTCAAGTAAGTCTTCCCAGCCATACTCGGCACAGCTCAGAGTGAGGAACCATGTGGGAGTACCTAAGTTCCTCAGCATACATTTTAAATCACCATGACGACGGTACCAGTACTCATTAGTACCACGCTGACACGCCATGAGATTAATCAGGTGAGAATCCAAAATACTGTCTTGGACATTGACTTTATCCATAAAGTCACTTGCCGAGATGTTTTGCATGTGTATACCACTTTTCAAGATGTGGTTCACTGCATATGACAGTCCAGACAGATCGCTTTCAAACAGGAGATGAAACAAATAGGGAATGCATTGTCGAAACCTAGCATCTCCTGCATACAATCGCAAAGTCCGGTATTCAGAAGCAGGAATTTGATGAGGTCGCTCATCATATCTTCCTCCCTGACCTGTTGGAAAAAGCTGTGGGAAACACCGAGCTTCCAAACTTTCCTCCCAAACACTAATGGGACTCCCTTTGGCTTGTTTCATTTGAAACAACTCAATAGCATTCCCCATGACTTCCTTGGAATGCAAAGGATGAACACTATAATGTTCATATATTTCTTCACTAGTAGAGGGTTCTACTTTCTCAATTTGACCAGCACACAAATCGCTATCCTCTTCCTCACTTACTTCCTCTTCTGCAACATATACATTCTTATAGTATTTATTATTTTTTTTCAAATACAATGTTGCCTTTTTAACTTTCCTAACATCTACTAAATCTTGCCATATTTTCTTATTCTTTGTCGGAACCCCATTAACTAAGATAACCAGAGGTTCCTCTTCCACTTTTTCTACTCCAATTGTGTTAATGTTTTTCTTCAAATCTAGAGGCAAATAAACAACTCTTCCCTTTAATCCTCTCTGTAAATCTGATGGAGGCAATTTCCCTGTCTTTGGCTCCATTCTTACAATAGCCTGAAAGGGATGGATACTTTGAATCAAAATAGATTCATAAGTATTTAAATCCTTCAATTCAGAAGGAATCTCAACCAATTCCAGATTATTATGAACTGCTCTAGCAGGCATCTGGTTTTGATTTAATTTGCAACAACAATAAGTACACACACGTTGATCCAATCCCAAATCAAAACAATTTTCTACCATCAAGTATGTTGCGAAATCCTTCCATTCACTATTATCTTCCCTTTCACTTTTTGCATATAAATCCACTAACTTAGTCTGATTCTTATAATAAGTGCGTCGACAACACACACAAGTGAAATTAGGCCTCTCACTTGATTTCACCTCAAACGTCGCAATTTCCCTCTGGAAATTATCTGTACTGGAAACCTGTACACTATCTTCCACATGACCCTCTTCTTCTTGCTCAATTTCAACATTCTCCTCTTTACTTCCAAAGTAACAAAACTCAATTTCTTCACATATATTCTTCACATCTATTTCAGAACCATGCAAAAGAGCAGCGCATAATTGTTTAAGCATAATTGCTGGACTCTTAGCATAATACAACATTCTAACTAATTTCCTCACTTTATTATGATGCACTGCTAGCATCCTGAAATGATGAAAAACACTCTGGCATACTCTCCTGGAAAGACAAGCCAGTGAATGACCATGCAAACCTGTCACTTCTCTTACTCTGCAAGGATCTAATTCTTGCAACAACCTTATTTTCTGCTTCAAACTTTTCTTATTAAATGACCGTACAAAATCACAAAGCAAATTGATGGAATCCTGTCGCACACTGCAAATACTACTACACTTCCAGGTGTACACAGGACCCTTAGCACGTCTTCCTAAAACCTCATTACCTAACACCTCTTCTGCCTCTGTTGTCACAAGTTTTTCTTTTTCAACTGGACAACCATCTTTCACTTCATAAGCACGACCACTGGTGTCAACTGCATGCACCAAATCATTATCCTGGAAATAACTCTCCTCATTAAAAAATGCCTCACAGCTTGAACTATGCATCCATTCTCCAGAAAAAACTTCACAAAAATTACTACGATTAACTATTCTCTTCCATCTACTATTTCTTTTGAAATCATAAATTACCTTGTTTAGCTTCCTAATTCTATTGATTATCAAAATAAATAACTTACGTTTAATTTCAAATGCCTGATCAATAACTTTCTCAACTTTTTTTTTTCTCTTATAAAAAACCAGTTTCTGTTGACCTTTCTTAATATTTTTTAACAAATTGCCAATTATCCTGTTGCGGAACATTCGTTTACGAATCTCCCTAAACTGTTGTTTCCTTCTACTATCATGCACAGAGTTATCTCTTGCTCTAGCAGTAACATTTTTGATTGGCCTTTCCTTTCCATTTGAATTCCTTCTCGTTTTATGGACTGAAACATTTTCTGTAGTAATATTTTTTTTACTACACATATTTCTTATGAAATATTTTGTGCTCTTACCCGGTGCTTTCTTCGTGACTTGACAAATCTTTTTGTTAGAGGACTGCTGCTTATTTTCTTTCACCTGCTGTCTTTGACGTTTTGCAGCCTTTCTCTGTCTTTCTATTGTTGGCATGGTGAAATCTTGAAATGATCTGCAGTTGAATCTGTGGTAAAATATAATAAAAAATGTTATTAACCATTATTACCAAACAGTAAAACAATAACAGTGATCAAAAACTTAACACACTACTTGACATTTTAAATAGAAGATTTTTTAGTCCTTGCAAATTTACAATACAGAAATAGCAGAAAAGAAATGACATTTATATTTATGTTACCTGTGCTATTTTATATGTGAATCTGATCTAATTTTATGAGCATATTTTAATATTTTATTGAAGACACTACACATAACCTGCTTTTGAAGGTGTCTTTATTTTTAAATTAAACGGTTTACCTTTTTACTTTTTATTAATTATAAATTTTAAAAATAAATGTTTATATTTCCATAGGCTCAAGCAGGTCAGCTTCCCATCCTATGTCATATAATTCGGACAAATCTGCATCCTCATCACGCTCTTCTTCATCCTCAGGATTTAAATCATCCAAGGGATCAACATCCACTAATGTTTCAATTACAAGTTCAATGATGAGGTCAAAATCAACTGATTGCAGATTGTCGCTCATGTTGAGGTTGTCTTTATCTTTAAAGAAAGATAACAACAATGAGATGTTGCAGAGTAAGAGACAAATCTCAGAGATTATAATAGTAAAATTATTTAACAAGAGTAATATTTTGCAGCTATTATTTAGCCATGTCCAGCAATGCTGAGCAGGTGAAGACTATGTCTAAATTTTCAGTGAACAGGACTCATCTCTTCTTAACCTTGGATAAGCCTCACCGACTCTGTGTGTCCTGCACATACTTAAATGTAAAGGGGCAGATTTATGTTAAATGGCACATCCCCAGGCATGCACCAGTTAACGTGCACCACTACTCTGCCACCCATGGTGTGCCGTATTTACAATCAGATAGGAGAAAGCTTCGTCAAAACCCTGCGCCTGCTTTAAGCAGGCATAGGTCTTGACACAACATTGTGGAGATGGGGCACCCCTGAGCCTTGCTTGAGCTGCATCGCACTTGCGATACAACTCCAGCAATCACTACCTTTACAGCACAGATACGTCACGCATCTGTGCCATTTTTGCCCCATGATGCCCCGTATTCTAAATGCAGCACACCATGGGTGGCGGAACAGCGGCGCAGGATGACTGACACATCCCTGGTGATGCACCAGTCATCATAAATCTATCCCTAAGCTTCTTATCTTGTTACAGATGAACCGCCATATGTAGCATGAAACTATTTTGCATTTCCTAAATAGCGAATTTTAAGGAATAAATAGCAATTCTTTACCATTCCTAATTTGCAATGAGCAAATTGCTAATTGCAAGTTACCCATTCATTTCCATGGGCTAGGAGGCTCATAGGAATGAAGGTTTAATTTGCGATTAGCAATTTGCTCATCACAAATTAGGAATTTTTCCAAGGGTGCAGGGGTGTCTCAAGAACACCCTGCTGCACCCCTGAAAAAGAAATTTGGGGGCATATGGCACACATACATGCCCTAAGGGCATGTGTTGGCGTCATATGGCACCTTTTGTTTTTTTGAAAAAAAGCTTTTTGAAAAGAATTCACAAATTACCATCAATTTACCACAATAGTTTCCAAATCCTTAATGTCATTTTTTACATATTTTTTGTTTGATACATTTCATTTAAGTAGTCACAAAATTTGCAAATCCTTCAGTGCAATTGCAAAATAAGGAATAGCAAATTTTGCTACTCCTTATTTTGCATCAAACTTGTTTGATACATACCATTTGTCTAATTAACATTCGCAAAGGCCGAAATTCGTAGAATTTTGATCTTTGCGAATGCTAATTAGCTTGATACATATGGCCCCAAGTGAGGCCTGTCTTGCGACATGGTGCATCTTTTGCATCACTGCTGCATCGGTTTCATGTGGTACGTTTTTTTTACACCATGACATATCTGCCTAAATGCATCAATTTGTAATGTTGTCGCCTCATAGCAAATCTTTTGCACCGCCGCTGCATCATAAAAGTGACGCACAGTGGCACAAAAGAGGAATACACCTATCATAAATCTGTCCCTAGCATTTTAAATGATTAATCCAGGATGACGATAAAGTGTGGCCTATCCAGAGGTTTGTTTAAGGTGAGGCCTACTCAGGATTGCAGATTAAAGTTACGCTTGATGAAGAATACAGAGAAGATAATACATGTAAAGGCCTACCAATGAAGTAAGTAATGTCCACTTTATTGCGCCAGTCATCATAAATGTATCCCTAAGCTTCTTATCTTGTTACAGATGAACCACCATATGTACCATCAAACTATTTTGCATTTCCTAAATAGCAAATTTTAAGGAATAAATAGCAATTCTTTACCATTCCTAATTTGCAATGAGCAAATTGCTAATTGCAAATTAGCACCGCCGCTGCATCATAAAAGTGACGCACAGTGGCACAAAAGAGGCATACACCTATCATAAATCTGTCCCTAGCATTTTAAATGATTAATCCAGGATGACAATAAGGTGTGGCCTATCCAAAGGTTTGTTTAAGGTGAGGCCTACTCAGGATTGCAGATTAAAGTTACGCTTGATGAAGAATACAGAGGAGATAATACATGTAAAGGCCTACCAATGAAGTAAGTAATGTCCACTTTATTGCGCCAGTCATCATAAATGTATCCCTAAGCTTCTTATCTTGTTACAGATGAACCACCATATGTACCATCAAACTATTTTGCATTTCCTAAATAGCAAATTTTAAGGAATAAATAGCAATTCTTTACCATTCCTAATTTGCAATGAGCAAATTCCTAATTGCAAATTACCCATTCACTTCCATGGGCTAGGAGGCTCATAGGAATGAAGGTTGCAATTTGCGATTAGCAATTAGCTCATCAAAAAATAGGAATTTTTTCAAGCGTGCAGGGGTATCTCAAGAACACCCTGCTACACCCCTGAAAAAGAAATTTGGGGGCATATGGCAAACATACATGTCCTAAGGACATGTATAGGCGTCATATGGCACCTTTTGTTTTTTGGAAAAAAATGCTTTTTGAAAAGAATTCGCAAATTACCACAAACTAGAAGTTGGTGGTAGTTTCCAAATCCTTAATATCATTTTTTACATATTTTTTGTTTGATACATTGCATTTAAGGAATCGCAAAATTTGCAAATCCTTCAGTGCAATCTCAAAATAAGGAATAGCAAATTTTGAATTAAGGACATTTTAAGTAATTTCCACATGTGCAGTGTTTTCAAATTATGATTTGAAAATCGTTTTTGGGGAAAAGTAATGGTTTGCAAATTTATGACAAGGACATAATGGTGTATGCTTCTCTATAAGGCATTTCAGTGTCTCTGATGTCATTTTTCCCATATTACATTATAAGACCTTTCCCCATGGAGCACATTCCTTGTAAATATGCTCCCACCTGTGCATGGTGAATTTAGATTTTGACTGTTTGAGTCACATAGCCATGTTAAAAGTCACCCCAAAAAATTGCAAACGCTTTAAAAAAACACATTCATGTGTCTTAAGGATATTTTAAGTCATTTCCCCGTGGACAGTGTTTTGTAAGTGGCGCAAAAGAGGCATACACCTATCATAAATCTGTCCCTAGCATTTTAAATGATTAATTCAGGATGACGATAAGGTGTGGCCTATCCAGAGGTTTGTTTAAGGTGAGGCCTACTCAGGGTTGCAGATTAAAGTTACGCTTGATGAAGAATACAGAGGAGATAATACATGTAAAGCTCTACCAATGAAGTAAGTGATGTCCACTTCATTGCGCCAGTCATCATAAATGTATCCCTAAGCTTCTTATCTTGTTACAGATGAACCGCCATATGTATCATCAAACTATTTTGCATTTCCTAAATAGCGAATTTTAAGGAATAAATAGCGATTCTTTACCATTCCTAATTTGCGATGAGCAAATTGCTAATTGCAAATTACCCATTCATTTCCATGGAGCAGGAGGCCCATAAGAATGAAGGTGCAATTTGCGATTAGCAATTAGCTCATCGCAAATTAGGAATTTCTCCAAAGGTGCAGGGGTGTCTCAAGAACACCCTGCTGCACCCCTGAAAACGAAATTTGTGGACATATGGCGCACATAAATTTTAACAACATTCCTTTACCTCAAAAACGATTTTCAATTCATAATTTGAAAACACTACCCACAGGGAAATTACTTAAAATGTCCTTAAGACACATGAAAGTGTTTTTTTATTGCCTTTCCAGCATGGTTGGGTCACTTTTAACATGGCTATGTAACACAAACATTTAAAATCAAAATTTCCCATGCACAGGTCGGAGCATATTTACAAGCAACTTGCGCCACAGAGAAAGGTCTTACATTAAAATGGGAAAAATAACATCAGGGACAGTCAATTGCCGTATAAAGAAGCATACACCATTATGTCCTTGTCATAAATTTAAAAACAATTCCTTTTCCCCAAAAACGATTTTCAAATCATAATTTCAAAACACTGCACATGGGAAAATTACTTAAAATGTCCTTAAAACACATAAAAGCGTTTTTTGATTGCCTTTGCAGCATGTTTGTATCACTTTTAACATGGCTATGTAACACAAACATTCAAAATCTAAATTTTCCATGCACATGTGGGAGCATATTTACAAGCAATTTGCGCCACATAATTCATAATTTTCTCCTAAAAGCACACTATTCTCTATCTAAATTAAAGAAATATTTTCTCACCTTAGCAAATACTTTGAGTTTGAAAACAGTCTCAGAAACACACCAATTTGTCTTCAGCAGAGCAAAAGGTATGCACTCCAGAGTCTGCAGCTATCAAAAGCACAGAAATGCTGTAATTCTTCACACATATCTCTCATGTCACCCAATCAAAACTCTTCCCTCACTTTTTTTCAAATGAAAACCCTTCCCCCCTCTGCCATTTCATGCCTTTTCTGCATGGCAACCACCTCTTGGAAGACTTCTGGTGTTTGCAAGTTCACACAACTTTGTTGCAATTGAACTCTGAACTCTCAGTGCACCTGCATATCCAGTGCATTCTTTCATTTAATGATTTTTTATTGACCATTCAAAATACATCTTTCAAAGAACACATCTGTGCACCCTAACTTTCTGTTTTCAGCAATCAAAATCCACCAATCACTGTTACTGCTTCATGAACACAGAAACTCCACAGTTTTTTTCATTTTAAACTCTCATTTTTTCAACTGCCATTTCATTGCCACACTTCATCTGACTGCAGGAGAACCTTCTCTCACCATGTTTTCTGTCTGGATTGTTGGACATAGTTATATTCACTGGGCTCAAAGGTACGTTGAAAACAGGAAATTACCTAACCTCAATTTACAAGATGTGGAAATTAAGTGGTTTGGCCACAGAGGATTAAAATGTCACCAATTGATACCATTGGTGAAAACCTTTATGCATTTGCCCAAACCTGACCTGTTAATTGTGCACTGTGGAGGTAATGACTTGGGCACTTTGACTGGTGTAGGTCTGGAAATGCTTTTAAAGGACACCTTTGAGCAATTAATGGCACTTTTTCCTCAGACTGCCTTGGTATATTCAAATATATGCCAAAGACAGAAATGGAGGTGGTCAAACCAATTTTGTCCACAAATTGAGAAGTCGAGGAAGCATGTAAACAAATCTGTTTCAGCTTACATGAGAGACCATGGAATGGGCTCCCTGTACAACAATAACTTGCGTTACTACATGCAAGATATCTACAGAGGAGATGGAGTTCACTTCTCAGATGAGGGCAACAGAGTTTTCACTCTGAATTTAAGAATGTGCATTGGTACCTACTTATAAGTACCTAAATGTACCATAAACCCAAAAGCTCTTCTCAGAGCTACCCTACATCTGATCACTCACAATTATTATTTTACTCTAACATTTTTCACTAATTTCCAACAAAGTACGCTCCCTGGGGCGCTACCCGGTACGCGAACCGGGAGCTAACCTCGCGAAATTTTTTTTTTAAATGTTTTTTTTTTTCGCACATATAAGCCTCCTCAGCCACCCTCAGAAAACCTAGGGGGTCAAGATAACTCTACCGTGCCCCCTTCTACCCATTCTGAACATTATTTGCCCTCCATCTTGTATCTTAATTCGACCGAAACACAAAATGGTGGACTCCCGGAACGCTTAAGGTTCGCGAACCGGGGCGCTCAACGGTACGCGTACCGGGTCGCTCCCTGGGAAGCGCACCATCAAAAAAGGTGGGAAAGTAGTTCACAGAAAAGCCACTGGAGACAATTTCACCAAATATAGATTAGCTCATACTACATACCAATCCCTACCATTTTCACAAATTTGATTGGAATTCCATTTAGTCATTTAGCCTGTAGACCTCTCTAAATACCCTGAGGTAAATTACTTCACAAAACACATCTGAAGTGTTGGAATTGACAACCAATGAAAATGTTACTTTCATTTTCTACTTTTTTTACCTGACATTTCATTGGTTATATACCTGAATATATATAAAGGAAGAGAAGAAAACACAGCCATTTTGACTACTACTTCTTGCTGTACATTTCAATAGTATTTTCACTAATTCCTTCAACTTCTTTCTAAAGGTAAGTTTTTATTTTTAAAACTGAAGTATATTGTGCACTATAAGTTAATATGGTAAACTTTTTCTGATAGATATATACTATCCCTCTGTAGTAGTTATAGATTTAGAGAGACTTCTCTGTTATAGTTATGGATGGAGTTAGGCTTCTCTTGTATAATTATGAATTTACTTACGTTAAATCACATACACTTTTTTATATTCCTACTTCCACTCTGATACTATACACTGCCCAAAGATAAATTCACTGATAAAAAATGCCTATCTAAAAATATTCCCAACATTGCCCTATCTCTACTAATATATATTTTTTTAATCCAAATTTCAGGCAAAATGGAAGGCGAAAACCAAGTTTCTTTTGAAATGGACCTGCAAGAGAGCAGCCAAGAATTGATTGATACAATTGATCAAATTGACATTGAATTTTTCGATGAAACTTGGGACAATGAACTACTGCAATGTGTACAAGCATAACCTCCTTGCAAATGAGGACATTTTACACCCTCAGAGACTACAATGTATATTCCATGATAATTATGAAATTTCTGACAATGAAATGTTAGAAAGTTTAATAAATTATGAAACACAATCACAATAAAAAAAAATGCTTAAAAAATAAAAAAAATAAAAAATAATCAACAAAAACAACAATCAATTAACATACAGCATTTGAAAAGTCTATCATTCATTTTTCATTGCAGTACGCTGCCCAGAACGCTTCCCGGTTCGCGGACCGGGCGCTCCCCACGGAAAAAAAAACCAAATTTTTTTTTTGTTTTTTTTGCCCCGCGGGGCCCTTTTAAAACCTCCACATTAAACCTAGGGGGTCAGGGAGGATCTAGTATGCCCCCTTATGGTCATTTTCGCCTTTGTTTTGGCCTCCTCTTGTCTCTCAATCCTACCGAGAGACAAGATGGCGGCCGCTCCGGACTGTTTAGAATGTTGACAGACACCGGAGAGCCAATCAGCTTAGCTACGCGAAGTTCCGGTACGCTTAAGGTCCGCGGACCGGAGCGCTGCCCGGAGCGCGCTTACAGATATATATCTTTTTTTAAACGTTAATTTCTCAAAATCCACTGGAGCACATATATTGAGACCTAGAAAAGGCACATCCGGCTACCAGTCCCTACAATTTTGCCAAGTTTCATGCAAATCCATTCAGCCGTTCGGGCTAAAAGTGAGGCCAACCGCCCTATGGAAAACTCAATGTTAAAAACACGTTTTGGGACCCCCCTTTTTTCTCGGCCCCCCCTGGACGAACCCCCCCCAAATTTTCAGGGGCTGCTCAGAAACAAAATGTTCCATTTTCCAGGAAATTTCAGCCAATTCCGTCCACAAACGCCAAAGTTATTAGACATAGAATTTTCAAAAATCCCATAGGGAAAAAATCCTAACTATATATACCTACTGGCGACCGCCAGTAGGTAATATATATATATATATATATATATATATATATATATATATATATATATATATATATATATTACCTACTGGCGGTTATACAAGAGAAGCCTAACTCCACCGCCAGTAGGTAATATATATATATATTACCTACTGGCGGTCGCCAGTAGGTATATATAGTTAGGATTTTTTCCCTATGGGATTTTTGAAAATTCTATGTCTAATAACTTTGGCGTTTGTGGACGGAATTGGCTGAAATTTTCTGGAAAATGGAACATTTTGTTTCTGAGCAGCCCCTGGAAATTTGGGGGGGGTTTGTCAAGGGGGGGCCGAGAAAAAAGGGGGGTCCCAAAACGTGTTTTTAACATTGAGTTTACCATAGGGCGGTTAGCCTCACTTTTAGCCCGAACGGCTGAATGGATTTGCACGAAACTTGGCAAAATTGTAGGGACTGGTAGCCCGATGTGCCTTTTGTAGGTCTCAATATATGTGCTCCAGTGGATTTTGAGAAATTAACGTTTAAAAAAAGATATATATCTGTAACAGCGGACCGGGCAGCGCCCCGGTTCGCGGACCTTACGCGTAACGGAACTTCACGAAGCGAAGCTGATTGGCACTCCGGTGTCTGTCAACATTCTAAACAGTCCGGAGCGGCCGCCATCTTGTCTCTCGGTAGGATTGAGAGACAAGAGGAGGACAAAACAAAGGGGGAAATAACCATAAGGGGGCATACTAGATCCTCCATGACCCCCTAGGTTTAATGTGGAGGTTTTAAAAGGGCCTTACTTACTCTATTTTTTTTTTTTTTTTAAATTCGGGTTAGCTCCCGGTTCGCGTACCGGGAAGCTAACCGGGAAGCGAACCAAAAGAAATAGAGCTTGCCAGAGTGCTAAACATTCTAGCTAATTTTTAATAACGGGGAGGTAGTTCTAAAAAGAACTTTTTTTTTTATATTTTTGTTGTTTTATATTTTTTTTTTCTTTTTTGAACATTATTTGTTTTTTTTGTATTTTTTGAACACTTATTTGTTTTTTTTCAAAGGGAAGGAACAGAAAGAGGCATTGAAAAAGGCTCAACAGGAGCAAAAAAATTTTTTTAAACTTGCTGCGTTTGGAGCATCGGTGTTTCTCGAAAGCCAAATTAATTAATTTCAGACTCATGTTTGCGCATGAAATTAAAGTGCCACAATATAAGCATGTCACCTTCATATGGACAAAATTTTTTGGGATATTTGGCGCTGTTTCGTTGGCCTCTCCAAATGTGAGAGACATATCAGGTGATGTTCTTGTCACCGAAGTTGGGGGGTTCTGTTGTAGTTCACGCACCTCTGCACGACTATAGTTGATTGGATGCCACCTCTGCATATGTCGGTGCATCGTGTAATTTCCATAACTGTATTTTTTATTAGTGCCCCGGGATAACTTTTCTTGGCAGATAAGGCACGTAGCATAGCGTGCATTGACTTTTTTCTCTCCTGGTGGAATGGAAAAAAATTGCCAGATAAAGCTAACTTTGCGATGAGATACCCGGGGTAACTCTTTGACAAATCGTGGTCCCTCTTCTTCCTCTCCGTCTTGTTCTTCCTCTTCCTCCTCTGTGTCTCCAATAAACTGTGCAGATGGTCCTCTCTTCCTATGAGGAGATGGTGGTGGTGGTGGTGGGGGTGCAGAAGCTGAAGCTACTATTGAAGCCATTTTTTAATAAGAGCAAAAGATCAGGTCTTCCTTTCTCAAAGTTGAAAGTCAGAGTGAGAAAAAAGGTGGGGGCTTTCATCATTTGGGAAAAAAAATAGTTCTAAACCAATGAAAAGTGTTATTTTTAGGTCACCTGACCTAGCCTTACATCATTATGAAACCAAAAGTGAAATGAACCAATGAAAAGTTTTATTAACAAGTCACATGACCTCTCACGCTCATGTTACGCGCTGCGGAACGCGCCCCGGTTAGCTTCCGGGTCGCTGCGCTTCGCGCCTCGGTCCGCGCCCCGGGGCACTTCCGGGTGCGCTAACGCGGTACGTCACAAGACGCATTACGCGGCAACGCGATACGTCGCGCTTTCGCGACGCGCCGCGGATCGCTTCCGGGGAGCTGCGTTTCGCGCCTCGGTCCGCGCCCCGGGGCACTTCCGGGTGCGCTAACGCGGTACGTCACAAGACGCATTACGCGGCAACGCGATACCGTCACGATGTTGATTTCTTACCGGTTCGCGGACCGGGTCACGGCATTAATTTGAGCTAACGGGAAGCTTTCCGGTTCGCGGACCGGGAGCGAAACAAAAAAAAATATTTAAAAAAAATTATTAATAAACATATAAAATATATTTTTGGATTTAAAGAAGAATACATTTTACAGCTATAGATATTAGCTTTTAAAAAACCAATGAAATTCACTGAAAAAACCATAGGTTATAGACCATATATAGTTAGGAATTAGCATTTACAAAACCATGAAAATTCACTGAAAAAAACCATAGGTTATACACCATATATAGTTAGGAATTAGCATTTAAAAAACCTTATTTTACTCACACAAAACCAATGAAATTCCATATATAGTTAGTTGTACTAACTATATATCGCGCACCCGCAATCCACTGCTGATCATGTCACATATTACATCATTCATGACATGGTCAGTGACATCACTGATGACATCACTGATGACATCTCAAATGACATCACTGATGACATCACTGATGACATCTCAAATGACATCACTGATGACATCACATCACAACTGAATGAGTGGATGTATAAGTGTCTGAATGAAGGTTTTAGTAGGTGCGTGACTGACTGTATGAGTGAATGATTAAATGTGTCTCACTGAATGCATAGGTTAGTGACTAAACTGTCTTAATTTGTGCATCATTATGTCTGGTATTCTGTAAACTGCTGCATGTGTTGATCAGTAGCTATATGAGTAACTATATGAGTTATTGATTGATTGTCCAAGTATTTGTATGGGAGACTGAGTGTGTGTGTGGCTAGCTGGGAGATGTGTGACTCTGTGCAGATCAATGTGTTCTTGTATCAATGATTTATAAGAGAGTAAGTATGTGTTAGAATATGTTTGAAAATGTAAGGTACTCTATGTTTAACTGTATAGATTAGAAAATGGAAGTGTGATTGATTCTTTACAGGACTGACTAGGTGTGTGAGTAACTCCAAGGATGAGTGGCAGAGTGTGAGTGTCTGTATAGGGTGTATGAGTGCATATGATAGTGTTGTAAAGATGAGTGATTGTATGTATGAATGATTGTATGGGTGAATGAGTGAATGTGTGTGTAGACGTAGGAATCAGTGAGTGCGTATGTAGTAACTAGTATTGGTGTGTCAATTGTTTTAAAAAATATATTCTGTATTTAACACTGGGTGTAACAGAGGTTATATTAAAGTGTGAGGAGATGCATTGTATTGTCACATGAATGATATCATCAGTGATGTGACCATTGATGTCAAATGAGATGTCATCAGTGATGTCATTTGAGATGTCATCAGTGATGTCATCAGTGATGTCATTTGAGATGTCATCAGTGATGTCATCAGTGATGTCACTGACCATGTCATGAATGATGTAATATGTGACATGATCAGCAGTGGATTGCGGGTGCGCGATATATAGTTAGTACAACTAACTATATATGGAATTTCATTGGTTTTGTGTGAGTAAAATAAGGTTTTTTAAATGCTAATTCCTAACTATATATGGTGTATAACCTATGGTTTTTTTCAGTGAATTTTCATGGTTTTGTAAATGCTAATTCCTAACTATATATGGTCTATAACCTATGGTTTTTTCAGTGAATATATATATATATATATATATTACCTACTGGGGGTCGCCAGTAGGTATATATAGTTAGGATTTTTTCCCTATGGGATTTTTGAAAATTCTATGTCTAATAACTTTGGCGTTTGTGGACGGAATTGGCTGAAATTTTCTGGAAAATGGAACATTTTGTTTCTGAGCAGCCCCTGGAAATTTGGGGGGGGTTCGTCAAGGGGGGGCTGAGAAAAAAGGGGGGTCCCAAAACGTGTTTTTAACATTGAGTTTACCATAGGGCGGTTAGCCTCACTTTTAGCCCGAACGGCTGAATGGATTTGCACGAAACTTGGCAAAATTGTAGGGACTGGTAGCCCGATGTGCCTTTTGTAGGTCTCAATATATGTGCTCCAGTGGATTTTGAGAAATTAACGTTTAAAAAAAGATATATATCTGTAAGCGCGCTCCGGTCCGCGCCCCGGTTCGCGGACCGGGGAGTGTACCGGAACTTCGCGTAGCGAAGCTGATTGGCTCTCCGGTGTCTGTCAACATTCTAAACAGTCCGTAGCGGCCGCCATCTTGTCTCTCGGTAGGATTGAGAGACAAGAGGAGGCCAAAACAAAGGGGGAAATGACCATAAGGGGGCATAGTAGATCCTCCCTGACCCCCTAGGTTTAATGTGGAGGCTTTAAAAGGGCCCCGCGGGGCAAAAAAAAATAATTATTTTTTTGTTTTTTTTGCGTGGGTAGCGCCCGGTACGCGAACCGGGAAGCGTTCTGGGCAGCGTACTACAATGAAAAAAGAATGAGAGACTTTTCAAATGCAGTATGTTAATTGATTGTTGGTTTTGTTGATTATTTTTTATTTTCTTTATTTTTTAAGAATTTTTTTTTATTGTGATTGTGTTTCATAATTTATTAAACTTTCTAACATTTCATTGTCAGAAATTTCATAATTATCATGGAATATACATTGTAGTCTCTGAGGGTGTAAAATGTCCTCATTCGCAAGGAGGTTATCTACTGCTTGTACACATTGCAGTAGTTCATTGTCCCAAGTTTCATCGAAAAATTCAATGTCAATTTGATCAATTGTATCAATCAATTCTTGGCTGCTCTCTTGCAGGTCCATTTCAAAAGAAACTTGGTTTTCGCCTTCCATTTTGCCTGAAATTTGGATTAAAAAAATATATATTAGTAGAGATAGGGCAATGTTGGGAATATTTTTAGATAGGCATTTTTTATCAGTGAATTTATCTTTGGGCAGTGTATAGTATCAGAGTGGAAGTAGGAATATAAAAAAGTGTATGTGATTTAACGTAAGTAAATTCATAATTATACAAGAGAAGCCTAACTCCATCCATAACTATAACAGAGAAGTCTCTCTAAATCTATAACTACTACAGATGGATAGTATATATCTATCAGAAAAAGTTTACCATATTAACTTATAGTGCACAATATACTTCAGTTTTAAAAATAAAAACTTACCTTTAGAAAGAAGTTGAAGGAATTAGTGAAAATACTATTGAAATGTACAGCAAGAAGTAGTAGTCAAAATGGCTGTGTTTTCTTCTCTTCCTTTATATATATTCAGGTATATAACCAATGAAATGTCAGGTAAAAAAAGTAGAAAATGAAAGTAACATTTTCATTGGTTGTCAATTCCAACACTTCAGATGTGTTTTGTGAAGTAATTTACCTCAGGGTATTTAGAGAGGTCTACAGGCTAAATGACTAAATGGAATTCCAATCAAATTTGTGAAAATGGTAGGGATTGGTATGTAGTATGAGCTAATCTATATTTGGTGAAAGTGTCTCCAGTGGCTTTTCTGTAAACTACTTTCCCACCTTTTTTGATGGTGCGCTTCCCAGGGAGCGACCCGGTACGCGAACCGGTGAGCGCCCCGGTACGCGAACCTTAAGCGTTACGGGAGTCCACCATTTTGTGTTTCGGTCGAATTAAATAATGTTCAGAATGGGTAGAAGGGGGCACGGTAGAGTTATCTTGACCCCCTAGGTTTTCTGAGGGTGGCTGAGGAGGCTTATATGTGCGAAAAAAAAACATTTTTAAAAAATATTTCGCGAGGTTAGCTCCCGGTTCACGTACCGGGTAGCGCCCCAGGGAGCGTACTTTGTTGGAAATTAGTGAAAAATGTTAGAGTAAAATAATAATTGTGAGTGATCAGATGTAGGGTAGCTCTGAGAAGAGCTTTTGGGTTTATGGTACATTTAGGTACTTATAAGTAGGTACCAATGCACATTCTTAAATTCAGAGTGAAAACTCTGTTGCCCTCATCTGAGAAGTGAACTCCATCTCCTCTGTAGATATCTTGCATGTAGTAACGCAAGTTATTGTTGTACAGGGAGCCCATTCCATGGTCTCTCATGTAAGCTGAAACAGATTTGTTTACATGCTTCCTCGACTTCTCAATTTGTGGACAAAATTGGTTTGACCACCTCCATTTCTGTCTTTGGCATATATTTGAATATACCAAGGCAGTCTGAGGAAAAAGTGCCATTAATTGCTCAAAGGTGTCCTCTAAAAGCATTTCCAGACCTACACCAGTCAAAGTGCCCAAGTCATTACCTCCACAGTGCACAATTAACAGGTCAGGTTTGGGCAAATGCATAAAGGTTTTCACCAATGGTATCAATTGGTGACATTTTAATCCTCTGTGGCCAAACCACTTAATTTCCACATCTTGTAAATTGAGGTTAGGTAAATTCCTGTGAATATAACTATGTCCAACAATCCAGACAGAAAACATGGTGAGAGAAGGTTCTCCTGCAGTCAGATGAAGTGTGGCAATGAAATGGCAGTTGAAAAAATGAGAGTTTAAAATGAAAAAAACTGTGGAGTTTCTGTGTTCATGAAGCAGTAACAGTGATTGGTGGATTTTGATTGCTGAAAACAGAAAGTTAGGGTGCACGGATGTGTTCTTTGCAAGATGTATTTTGAATGGTCAATAAAAAATCATTAAATGAAAGAATGCACTGGATATGCAGGTGCACTGAGAGTTCAGAGTTCAATTGCAACAAAGTTGTGTGAACTTGCAAACACCAGAAGTCTTCCAATGAGGTGGTTGCCATGCAGAAAAGGCATGAAATGGCAGAGGGGGGAAGGGTTTTCATTTGAAAAAAAGTGAGGGAAGAGTTTTGATTGGGTGACATGAGAGATATGTGTGAAGATTTACAGCATTTCTGTGCTTTTGATAGCTGCAGACTCTGGAGTGCATACCTTTTGCTCTGCTGAAGACAAATTGGTGTGTTTCTGAGACTGTTTTCAAACTCAAAGTATTTGCTAAGGTGAGAAAATATGTCTTTAATTTAGATAGAGAATAGTGTGCTTTAAGGAGAAAATTATGAATTATGTGGCGCAAATTGCTTGTAAATATGATCCCACATGTGCATGGAAAATTTAGATTTTGAATGTTTGTGTTACATAGCCATGTTAAAAGTGATACAAACATGCTGCAAAGGCAATCAAAAAACGCTGTTATGTGTCTTAAGGACATTTTAAGTAATTTTCCCATGTGCAGTGTTTTGAAATTATGATTTGAAAATCGTTTTTGGGGAAAAGGAATTGTTTTTAAATTTATGACAAGGACATAATGGTGTATGCTTCTTTATACGGCAATTGACTGTCCCTGATGTTATTTTTCCCATTTTAATGTAAGACCTTTCTTTGTGGCGCAAGTTGCTTGTAAATATGCTCCGACCTGTGCATGGGAAATTTAGATTTTAAATGTTTGTGTTACATAGCCATGTTAAAAGTGACCCAACCATGCTGGAAAGGCAATAAAAAAACACTTTCATGTGTCTTAAGGACATTTTAAGTATTTTCCCTGTGGGCAGTGTTTTCAAATTATGAATTGAAAATCGTTTTTGAGGTAAAGGAATGTTGTTAAAATTTATGTGCGCCATATGCCCACAAATTTCGTTTTCAGGGGTGCAGCAGGGTGTTCTTGAGACACCCCTGCACCTTTGGAAAAATTCCTAATTTGCGATGAGCTAATTGCTAATCGCGAATTGCACCTTCATTCCTATGGGCCTCCTGCTCCATGGAAATGAATGGGTAATTTGCAATTAGCAATTTGCTCATCGCAAATTAGGAATGGTAAAGAATCGCTATTTATTCCTTAAAATTCGCTATTTTGGAAATGCAAAATAGTTATATGATACATATGGCGGTTAATGTCTAACAAGATAAGAAGCTTAGGGATACATTTATGATGACTGGCGCAATGAAGTGGACATCACTTACTTCATTGGTAGAGCTTTACATGTATTATGTCCTCTGTATTCTTCATCAAGCGTAACTTTAATCTGCAATCCTGAGTAGGCCTCACCTTAAACAAACCTCTGGATAGGCCACACCTTATCGTCATCCTGAATTCATCATTTAAAATGGTAGAGACAGATTTATGATAGGTGTATGCCTCTTTTGCGCCACTGTGCGTCACTTTTATGATGTAGCTGCGGTGCAAAAGATTTGCTATGAGGCGACAACATTACAAATTGATGCATTTAGGCAGATATGTCATGGTGTAAAAAAAACGTACCACATGAAACCGATGCAGCAGTGATGCAAAAGATGCACCATGTCGCAAGACAGGCCTCACTTGGGGCCATATGTATCAAGCTAATTAGCATTCGCAAAGATCAAAATTCTACGAATTTCGGCCTTTGCGAATGTTAATTAGACAAATGGTATGTATCAAACAAGTTTGATGCAAAATAAGGAGTAGCAAAATTTGCTATTCCTTATTTTGCAATTGCACTGAAGGATTTGCAAATTTTGTGACTACTTAAATGCAATGTATCAAACAAAAAATATGTAAAAAATGACATTAAGGATTTGGAAACTATTGTGGTAAATTGGTGGTAATTTGTGAATTCTTTTCAAAAAGCTTTTTTTCAAAAAAACAAAAGGTGCCATATGACGCCAACACATGCCCTTAGGGCATGTATGTGTGCCATATGCCCCCAAATTTCTTTTTCAGGGGTGCAGCAGGGTGTTCTTGAGACACCCCTGCACCCTTGGAAAAATTCCTAATTTGTGATGAGCAAATTGCTAATCGCAAATTAAACCTTCATTCCTATGAGCCTCATAGCCCATGGAAATTAATGGGTAACTTGCAATTAGCAATTTGCTCATTGCAAATTAGGAATGGTAAAGAATTGCTATTTATTCCTTAAAATTCGCTATTTAGGAAATGCAAAATAGTTTCATGCTACATATGGCGGTTCATCTGTAACAAGATAAGAAGCTTAGGGATAGATTTATGATGACTGGTGCATCACCAGGGATGTGTCAGTCATCCTGCGCCGCTGTTCCGCCACCCATGGTGTGCTGCATTTAGAATGCGGGGCATCATGGGGCAAAAATGGCACAGATGCGTGACGTATCTGTGCTGTAAAGGTAGTGATTGCTGGAGTTGTATCGCAAGTGCGATGCAGCTCAAGCAAGGCTCAGGGGTGCCCCATCTCCACAATGTTGCGTCAAGACCTATGCCTGCTTAAAGCAGGCGCAGGGTTTTGACGAAGCTTTCTCCTATCTGATTGTAAATACGGCACACCATGGGTGGCAGAGTAGTGGTGCACGTTAACTGGTGCATGCCTGGGGATGTGCCATTTAACATAAATCTGCCCCTTTACATTTAAGTATGTGCAGGACACACAGAGTCGGTGAGGCTTATCCAAGGTTAAGAAGAGATGAGTCCTGTTCACTGAAAATTTAGACATAGTCTTCACCTGCTCAGCATTGATGGACATGGCTAAATAATAGCTGCAAAATATTACTCTTGTTAAACAATTTTACTATTATAATCTCTGAGATTTGTCTCTTACTCTGCAACATCTCATTGTTGTTATCTTTCTTTAAAGATAAAGACAACCTCAACATGAGCGACAATCTGCAATCAGTTGATTTTGACCTCATCATTGAACTTGTAATTGAAACATCAGTGGATGTTGATCCCTTGGATGATTTAAATCCTGAGGATGAAGAAGAGCGTGATGAGGATGCAGATTTGTCCGAATTATATGACATAGGATGGGAAGCTGACCTGCTTGAGCCTATGGAAATATAAACATTTATTTTTAAAATTTATAATTAATAAAAAGTAAAAAGGTAAACCGTTTAATTTAAAAATAAAGACACCTTCAAAAGCAGGTTATGTGTAGTGTCTTCAATAAAATATTAAAATATGCTCATAAAATTAGATCAGATTCACATATAAAATAGCACAGGTAACATAAATATAAATGTCATTTCTTTTCTGCTATTTCTGTATTGTAAATTTGCAAGGACTAAAAAATCTTCTATTTAAAATGTCAAGTAGTGTTTTAAGTTTTTGATCACTGTTATTGTTTTACTGTTTGGTAATAATGGTTAATAACATTTTTTATTATATTTTACCACAGATTCAACTGCAGATCATTTCAAGATTTCACCATGCCAACAATAGAAAGACAGAGAAAGGCTGCAAAACGTCAAAGACAGCAGGTGAAAGAAAATAAGCAGCAGTCCTCTAACAAAAAGATTTGTCAAGTCACGAAGAAAGCACCGGGTAAGAGCACAAAATATTTCATAAGAAATATGTGTAGTAAAAAAAATATTACTACAGAAAATGTTTCAGTCCATAAAACGAGAAGGAATTCAAATGGAAAGGAAAGGCCAATGAAAAATATTACTGCTAGAGCAAGAGATAACTCTGTGCATGATAGTAGAAGGAAACAACAGTTTAGGGAGATTCGTAAACGAATGTTCCGCAACAGGATAATTGGCAATTTGTTAAAAAATATTAAGAAAGGTCAACAGAAACTGGTTTTTTATAAGAGAAAAAAAAAAGTTGAGAAAGTTATTGATCAGGCATTTGAAATTAAACGTAAGTTATTTATTTTGATAATCAATAGAATTAGGAAGCTAAACAAGGCAATTTATGATTTCAAAAGAAATAGTAGATGGAAGAGAATAGTTAATCGTAGTAATTTTTGTGAAGTTTTTTCTGGAGAATGGATGCATAGTTCAAGCTGTGAGGCATTTTTTAATGAGGAGAGTCATTTCCAGGATAATGATTTGGTGCATGCAGTTGACACCAGTGGTCGTGCTTATGAAGTGAAAGATGGTTGTCCAGTTGAAAAAGAAAAACTTGTGACAACAGAGGCAGAAGAGGTGTTAGGTAATGAGGTTTTAGGAAGACGTGCTAAGGGTCCTGTGTACACCTGGAAGTGTAGTAGTATTTGCAGTGTGCGACAGGATTCCATCAATTTGCTTTGTGATTTTGTACGGTCATTTAATAAGAAAAGTTTGAAGCAGAAAATAAGGTTGTTGCAAGAATTAGATCCTTGTAGAGTAAGAGAAGTGACAGGTTTGCATGGTCATTCACTGGCTTGTCTTTCCAGGAGAGTATGCCAGAGTGTTTTTCATCATTTCAGGATGCTAGCAGTGCATCATAATAAAGTGAGGAAATTAGTTAGAATGTTGTATTATGCTAAGAGTCCAGCAATTATGCTTAAACAATTATGCGCTGCTCTTTTGCATGGTTCTGAAATAGATGTGAAGAATATATGTGAAGAAATTGAGTTGTGTTACTTTGGAAGTAAAGAGGAGAATGTTGAAATTGAGCAAGAAGAAGAGGGTCATGTGGAAGATAGTGTACAGGTTTCCAGTACAGATAATTTCCAGAGGGAAATTGCGACGTTTGAGGTGAAATCAAGTGAGAGGCCTAATTTCACTTGTGTGTGTTGTCGACGCACTTATTATAAGAATCAGACTAAGTTAGTGGATTTATATGCAAAAAGTGAAAGGGAAAATAATAGTGAATGGAAGGATTTCGCAACATACTTGATGGTAGAAAATTGTTTTGATTTGGGATTGGATCAACGTGTGTGTAGTTATTGTTGTTGCAAATTAAATCAAAACCAGATGCCTGCTAGAGCAGTTCATAATAATCTGGAATTGGTTGAGATTCCTTCTGAATTGAAGGATTTAAATACTTATGAATCTATTTTGATTCAAAGTATCCATCCCTTTCAGGCTATTGTAAGAATGGAGCCAAAGACAGGGAAATTGCCTCCATCAGATTTACAGAGAGGATTAAAGGGAAGAGTTGTTTATTTGCCTCTAGATTTGAAGAAAAACATTAACACAATTGGAGTAGAAAAAGTGGAAGAGGAACCTCTGGTTATCTTAGTTAATGGGGTTCCGACAAAGAATAAGAAAATATGGCAAGATTTAGTAGATGTTAGGAAAGTTAAAAAGGCAACATTGTATTTGAAAAAAAATAATAAATACTATAAGAATGTATATGTTGCAGAAGAGGAAGTAAGTGAGGAAGAGGATAGCGATTTGTGTGCTGGTCAAATTGAGAAAGTAGAACCCTCTACTAGTGAAGAAATATATGAACATTATAGTGTTCATCCTTTGCATTCCAAGGAAGTCATGGGGAATGCTATTGAGTTGTTTCAAATGAAACAAGCCAAAGGGAGTCCCATTAGTGTTTGGGAGGAAAGTTTGGAAGCTCGGTGTTTCCCACAGCTTTTTCCAACAGGTCAGGGAGGAAGATATGATGAGCGACCTCATCAAATTCCTGCTTCTGAATACCGGACTTTGCGATTGTATGCAGGAGATGCTAGGTTTCGACAATGCATTCCTTATTTGTTTCATCTCCTGTTTGAAAGCGATCTGTCTGGACTGTCATATGCAGTGAACCACATCTTGAAAAGTGGTATACACATGCAAAACATCTCGGCAAGTGACTTTATGGATAAAGTCAATGTCCAAGACAGTATTTTGGATTCTCACCTGATTAATCTCATGGCGTGTCAGCGTGGTACTAATGAGTACTGGTACCGTCGTCATGGTGATTTAAAATGTATGTTGAGGAACTTAGGTACTCCCACATGGTTCCTCACTCTGAGCTGTGCCGGGTATGGCTGGGAAGACTTACTTGAATTTCTACGAGAGGCAAATGCTAACGTAGATAACATCGAATTCAAGACACCCGGAGAACTGTGCTCTTTGGATCCAGTCAATGTATGTAGGTACTTCAATCATAGATTTGAAGCTATGATGTCTTTCATCATGAATAAGAAGAATCCACCTCTTGGAGAGGTGTTGGATTTCTTCTGGAGAAAGGAGTACCAAGCAAGAGGTGCTCCTCATATACATATGTTGCTGTGGATCAAGGATGCACCTAAATTTGGAACGGATCCAGAAGACTCAGTGATGAGTTTCATCCAACAGTATTCTACGTGTGCTGTTCCAAACGCAAAGGAGAAGAAAAGCCTAAGAGAAAAAGTTCTGCGTTTCCAAAGCCATCGATGTGGAAAGTACTGCCGTCGTAAATTCCGAAACAAGGACAAGTTCTACACTAAATGTCGTTTCGGCTTTCCACGACCGGTGATTTCTAAAGGAAGAGTAAACAGTTTGATGTCTTCGCTGCGACACAATGTCATGAAGAAATCACCTAAAAACACTTACAATTTGAAGAGGAACGAAGAGTCCAAGTACATCAACGACTACAACCCGGTGATTTTGTCCATGTGGAATGCTAACATGGATATACAGTTTGTGGCTGATAACTGTATGGCTGTGGCTCGGTATGTGACGTCTTACATCACCAAAAAAGAGAAGACAGAATTGAAGGATATGTGGGAGGACATTTCTCATGAAAAGAGCCTCAGCAAGAAGTTGTACAGTTTCAGTCTGAAGATGTTGTCGCATCGAGAAATCGGAGCGTACGAATGTTCTGACCGGTTGTCTTCAGCAAGTCTCTATGCCAAGTCCAGGAGTATCGTTTGGGCGAGTCTTGGTCTTGCAGCAACGCGTAATCGAGTTCTCAAACCTGTGCGGGAAATTGAGTATTTGGCGGAAAAGGAGCCAAACAGTACCGACATTTTGAAGACAAACATGTTGGATACATATTATCCAAATCGAAGCAGTCACCACGAGAATGTTTGTCTGTATGAGGTTCTGCAAAATTACATATTCAAGAGGAACATCAAAGAAGATACTGAGAAAGGAGTGTATGCTGTAATAGGAAGTGAGGGATGTCTGGTCAAGCAAAGAAAATGCCACTTGGTAAACCATCGAAAATTGAGTGGCGAATCTCCTGAAAAAAAGGAGTTTTTCTATTTAGCACTTTTGCAACTTTTCAAGCCTTGGCGTGCAGAAGAGGAACTGCTTGGAGATTTCCTCTGTTACGAAGACTCTTTCAATGCCGCCAAGGAGACCATAGAATGTCCTGCTTTTCCCAAATATGTAGAAATGTTGAATGCGGAAATTGAGCAGGAAGCAACGATTGCAGCCGAGATTGCCAGAGACAGTTCTCAGGACAGTCAGAGTTCTGCTTCATTGAGTCAGGATCCACTAGGAGGACCTGTTATCGAAAATGAAGCTGCCACTGCCATGAATGAAGTGGAAAGAGCCATGGCACATGCTCAGGAGGATGCGGTTAACTTAGAAGAGTTGGAAAGACAACTCAACGTTGAGCAGAGGAAAATATATGACGAAGTTACCATGCAAATTGATCATGGATTAAGTCATGATAAGAAAGAGTGCTCATGTACGTCGTTGAAGCCTGTCCGACTGTACGTGAGTGGAGAAGCGGGAACTGGAAAAAGTTTCCTCATTAAAGCAATTTCATGCTATTTGCAGGAAAGGACAGAGTCATCGCTGTCTTGTGTTGTCACTGCTCCAACTGGACTGGCAGCACATAATATTAAAGGGATTACTTTACATCGTTTACTGATGCTGCCAGTGGAGCATGACAACAAATTACAATATCACAAGCTATCTGGAGATGCTTGTTTTGAAGTTTCAAGAATCTTGAGGAAAATGAAACTTCTTATCATTGACGAAGTAAGCATGGTTTCCAATGTCATGCTTGCCTTTGTGCATTTGAGGATGCAAGAAGTTCTCAAAACAGAGTATGATGTGTTATTTGGTGGCAAACACATCATTGTTTTCGGAGATCTTCTGCAGCTGACACCAGTGAAAGGGCATGCTGTGTTCAAAATGCTCACGCATGAAGATACCAGGAAGTGCCTAGGCAGCATTGGCAACGTCAATATATGGTTAAACTTCAATTATGCTGAACTGCATGAAAATATGCGTCAGGCGAAGGATGAAGTTTACAAGACTATTCTACAAGATGTTAGAATTGGAAAAGTGACCGAGCATGGGAAAGAAGCTTTACATGCACGATTACTGTCAAATTTATATCCAGAACAAGATGTTGTGCCTGAGAATATTTTTCAGAAAATTACTGAGAAGAAATCTGGAATATGTTTGATGCCAACTCTTGCAGAATGTGCCAAATTTAACAACAAAATGTTGCATTTAGAAAAGCAAGAGATTGTGAAACTGGAAGCTATTGATAGAGTAGAGCATATGGGATCAACAATTATTTTGTCTGAGAATCTGAAAACAAAATTGGATTCATTAGAGAAGAGTATATCTAAAACTGCAGGTTTTGAAAAGACTCTGAATGTGTGCTTGAACTGCCGTATAATTTTAAGAAGGAATTTACATGTTGAAAGAGGTCTGGTAAATGGATCAATGGGTAATGTTGTTGATTTTGTGAAATACAGAAATAGAGATGGAATTAGATTTTTAAAAATTAAATTTGATGGCATTGAGGAAGTACAGCTAATTGCTCGTTGTTCTGCTAGATTTTTGCTTGTAAAAGACTTATATGTTCGCCGTAAGCAGTTTCCTGTTTGCTTGGCATATGCGGTGACAATCCATAAATCGCAAGGTTTAAGTGTAGACAGTGCATTGGTGAATATTGGCAGTTCTGTGTTCAAGGAGGGTATGGCATATGTGGCATTGTCACGAGTTAGAACTTTATCGGGATTGTACTTGATTGAGTGTGATGTCACAAACATTTGTGCGGATCTAGATTGTGTTAAGGAATACAATAGGTTAAGAAGAGAGTATGCGCCACATTTGCCTCAGTATCCTTTGTTTGAGAAACGTGTGGTAGGCCGGAAACGAAGAAATGAGAACAATACTGGGGAGGTTGTAGCAAAAAGACAAAAAGTCAATGAACCTAAAATTACAAGCAGAAACAAAAAGGATTCTGTTGAAGATGTTGTTGGTTTTCAGTTTGAAAACAGTTCTGGTGTCAACTGCTATGCTAATGTAGTGGTTAATGTTTTGTTTTCTCTAAAAAATGTAAAACAAGAGATTGTGGTCAATTCTGATCAAAGATTTTGCAGTTTGTTAAATTCTGTGTTAGAGAAATGTAGCACTGATAGAAGAAACATAGAAAGTGTGTCTGAAATTCGAAATCTGTTAGACAGATGTTCAGGCCAAACACAATTCTCTCAAAATATTCAGCAAGATTGTCAGGAGTTTTTAATGTATATGCTTGATGTATTACATGCTGAAGGTGTAGATGTAGATCAGCTGTTTGGGCTTTCTTATCAATGGCAGCATGACTGCGAGAACTGTATGGTATCAAGTACTACTAGTGTAGACTCAGAAAGATTTATATATTTAACTTTGCCAGACAGTAAATCAGTCTCCTTTAATAAGCTAGTAAAAGCAGCTGATCACAACATGGAGTGTAGCCAATGTAAATCTGAAATGATGTCCACATTATTTATACGAACATATGGCCAGTATGTCATTTTAATGTTCCAACGATGTAGGCCTGATGGAACAAAATTGACAACTTTAATTAAAAATTTCGTAGCTTCGCAGTTGTCAATATCAGGAAGGACTTTTGTAACAACAGCAATTATATATCATGACGGCCCTTCAATAGCATCAGGACATTACACAGCTTATTTAAAGTCTAGAAATGGCTGGTAATTCTGCAATGATTCTGTTTTAATTTTCAAAAAAAAATTGCCGTATGACCTTAAAAACTCTTACCTGGTGTTTTTAAAACCAAAATTTTAGGGAAATAATCTCGGGATGTGCTCTGTGGAATTTCAAGAAGTTCTAATGGCTCCTACACAATTTGGCCTTGAGGATAAGTGTAGTTCAGAGACATAACTTCTAACCATAGGACTGGACGTCATGGAGAAATACGTGCACTTTCAATGAGTTCAGAAAAACTGTTTCTTTTTATAAGCTAATTGAAGCAGCCAATCAAAACATGGAGTAGAGGGAATGTAAGTCTGCAATGCTGTCTACTGTTTTACATTGCTTTGTGATTAAAAGTGATGTAGAGAATTAAATAATTGTAGTAGTCATAGAGGTAGTGTAAGTCTGCTTCATAGTAAGCAGTATCAGTGTCATAGGAAATGTAGAACATGACTGAGCAAGAAGGGGAAGATATTACTATTCCAGGATTGTGAAAATGATCTTCAACATTTTAATTCTGAAAGTTGCGGAAATGCCAAATGACGGGATTGGCTTACAAGAAATCCAAGAGTTATAAATGGCTCTGACCAGATTTGGCCTTGTGGAAAATTGTGGTAGAGAGCAAGAAGTCATTTATTGCATGTAACGTGTTTTTAAAAACGATGGAGATTTTCTTTCAGAAAGTGGCGGGCTGAAAGTAATAACAGCACAAAAGAGTGTAAGCTGTTCATAGGACATCCTTGGACGTCATGGAAAGTAAGTTAACTTTAAGGAGTTCTGAATTTTGATTTCTGATGTTGTATGGGTTTTTTAAACACAATCATTTTGATTGTGTTTTTTTTTCCCCGCTGTTACATGATGAATACCTTCAAGTCACTGTTTTTAGTGAAATTTGATACATTCTGAGAACAGCAAAAATAAACCATTTAACATGTATAATTAATGTTCTACTTTTTGTACTTATGATATACATTTAGAAATGTGAGGTAGATATGGAGAAACTGAGGCTTCTGTAAGTGTCAAAGTTAATGCTTACAGTGCTGCACTTCTGGGTACTGTTTTTTTTTAAAAACTGAATAGGCCTCACCTTAAAGAAACCTCTTGAAAGGACACATCTTATTTGTATCCTGAAAGAATCATTTAAAATGTTAGACACAATTTTATGATGGCTTTACATCTTTTTTGCGCTGCTATTGCATCACTATTGTGAGACATCAGCAGTGCAAAAGATGCACCATGTTCCAAAATAGGCCTCACTTCATCAGCATCAAGATACTGTTTGTTTAAAATATATATCTTTAGGATTGTGTAGGGGACGTATAGCAGCAGAGGCTTCTGTAAATCTCAAAGTTTTTGAAAAACTGTTTCTTCTTGAACCTTTTCCCTTGTCTTTTCAAATTTTTAAATACATGTTTTAATATTTTTGAAATGTTTCTTCTCTCTTTTACAGATTGAAAGTATGAAAAAATATTTGAAAAAGTTAACAAGAATTATAAGGTAAATGTTTTCTACTCTTTTAACCCGCAATCCACTGCTGATGATGTCATTGACTATGTCATGAATGATGTAATAAGTGGACATGACTTACTTCATTGGTAGGCCTTCACATGTATTAATGCATACACTGCTGCACTTCTGCGTACTGTTTCATATGCTGAACTACATCTGCACTATGAGATACCTAAGCAAAGGCAACACAGGTGATGTGATTTTGAAATGAGCAAAAGAAACTCCACGTTTTTCAATTACATTACTTGTGTTTTCTAAGTTTACGGATGACATTGTGCAGATGAACTTTAGGTCTGTCTATGGACACAGAAGAGGTCTATCCGTTGTTCAAGAGTGAAGTGGACATGTTTTACTTCAATGGTAGGCCTTCACATGTATTATCTCCTCTGTATTCTTCAACAAGCATAAATTTGATATGCAACCCTAAGTAGGCCTCATCTTAAACAAAATTTTGGAGAGGACACACCTTATCGTCATCCTGAATCAATCATTTAATCTATCACATTTAACATCTATTAGTTCTACTGCTTCATTTCTTTAATCCTTACTTTCCTGCGTTTGCTACTTCTCTCATTCCTTTCTCTATTACTTAATTATTCTACTCCTTCCAGTATTTTTCTCAGTTCCTCTCTTCTCATACTTCTTCATTATTATTCACTCATTCTGTCTCTATTAATGTTACTGTTTCTGAATGATCTCAAAAAAATTTTAAAACAAGAACAGTAAGTATAAGGATAGGAAACAGACATTTATGTTACAAGAAAGACAGCTATAGGAAGTAAACAAAAGATACTGTTACTCGCAATCCACTGCTGATGATGTCACTGACCATGTCAAGAATGATATAATATGTGACATGATCAGAAGTGGATTGCGGGTAACAGTATGTTTTCTTTACTCCCTGTAGCTGTCTTTCTTTTAACATAACTGTCTGTTTCCTTCCCTTATACTTACTGTTCTTTTTTTTTTAAATTTTTTTTGGTTCGCTCCTGGTTCGCGTACCGGAGTGCGAACTGGAAGCGAACTAAAAGAAATAGAGATTGGCAGAGTTTCAAAAATTCTACCAATTTTTTTTATAATGGGGAGGTAGTTCTGAAAAGAACTTTTTTTTTGGTTTTTGTTGTTTTAAATTTTTTTTATTATTTTTCTGAACATTTTTTATATTTTTTTTGTTTTTTCTGAACATTTTGTAATTTTTTTGTTTTTTTGGGGGGGAGGGGGGAAACAAAAATGATTCATTGAGAAGGGCTCAACAGGAGCAACGAAAAAAAGAAGAATTTATTTTTTGGGGCGTTTCGGGCAAACATGATTTTTGATAGCTCTCATTATAAGAGTAATGCTACTTTCTCGGTAGCAAAGTGTTTGGCTGCACCACACGCACACTTGCTTTACTTCCCCCATGTCCATTTGAATGTTCGGGATCACCTCCCACGCCTCTGGTCCCGATACTTCTTTGACAGCAGATGTTCTCACCATTGCCAGGGGATTTTGCTGTTCATCACGAAGCTGGGCAGCACTATAATTATTTGGGTGCCACCTACTCATATGCCTGTGCATCGTATAATTGCCGAAGCTGTATTTCTTGTCAGTGCCCCTTGACAGTCGATCGTTGCAAATACGGCAAAACACATATCTGGCATTGACTTTTCTTTGCCCTGCTGGAAATTTAAAAAATTGCCAGATGTAGTTTTCTTTTCTATTGTACCTCCTGGGCTCCTCTGGCAAAAACTCAGGCTCTTCCTCCTCTTCCTCCTCTTCTTGATCTTCCTCTTCTTCAAACATTGGTTGAGCAGGTGGTCCTTTCTTACCTTGAGGAGGTGGGGGTGGTGGTGGGGGAACACTAGCTGAAGCAACAATGGAAGCCATTTCTCTATAAAGTAAAAGGGTCTTTCTCTCACCAAGATGAAAGTCAGAGTGAGGAAAGAAGGAGGGGTTTTCATCATTTGGGAAAAACAATACTTCTCAACCAATGAAAAGTGTTATTTTTAGGTCACCTGACCTAGCCTTACATCATTATGAAACCAAAATTGAAATGAACCAATGAAAAGTTTTATTAACAAGTCACATGACCTCTCACGCTCATGTTACGCGCTGCGGAACGCGCCCCGGTTAGCTTCCGGGTCGCTAAGCTTCGCGCCCCGGTCCGCGCCCCGGGACACTTCCGGGTGCGCTAACGCGGTACGTCACAAGACGCATTACGCGGCAACGCGATACGTCACGCTTTCGCGACGCGCCCCGGTTAGCTTCCGGGTCGCTAAACTTCGCGCCTCGGTCCGCGCCCCGGGGCACTTCCGGGTGCGCTAACGCAGTACGTCATAAGACGCACTACGCGGAAACGCGATACCGTCACTAAGTTGATTTTTTACCGGTTCGCGGACCGGGTCGCGGCATCAAATTGAGCTAACGGGAAGCTTCCCGGTTCGCGGACCGGGAGCGAAACAAAAAAAATATTTAAAAAAAATTATTAATAAACATATAAAATATATTTTTGGATTTAAATAAGAATACATTTTATAGCTATAGATATTTGCTATTAAAAAACCATTGAAATTCACTGAAAAAAACATAGGTTATAAACCATATATAGTTAGGAATTAGCATTTAAAAAACCTTGAAAATTCACTGAAAAAACCATAGGTTATAGACCATATATAGTTAGGAATTAGCATTTAAAAAACCTTATTTTACTCACACAAAACCAATGAAATTCCATATATAGTTAGTTGTACTAACTATATATCACGCACCCGCAATCCACTGCTGATGATGTCACATATTACATCATTCATGACATGGTCAGTGACATCACTGATGACATCTCAAATGACATCACTGATGACATCACTGATGACATCTCAAATGACATCACTGATGACATCACTGATGACATCTCATTTGACATCATTGACCACATCACTGATGATATCATTCATGTGACAATACAATGCATCTCCTCACATTTTAATATAACCTCTGTTTCACCCAGTGTTAAATACAGAGTATAATTTTTGAAACCATTGACACACCAATACTAGTTACTACATATGTACTCACTGATTCCTACGTCTACACACACATTCACTCATTCACCCATACAATCATTCATACATACAATCACTCATCTTTACAACACTATCATATGCACTCATACACCTATACAGACACTCACACTCTGCCACTCATCCATGGAGTTACTCACACACCTAGTCAGTCCTGTAAAGAATCAATCACACTTCCATTTTCTTGTCTATACAGTTAAACATAGAGCACCTTACATTTTCAAACATATACTAACACATACTTACCTTGTTATACAATCATTGATATAAGTACACATTGATCTGCACAGAGTCACACACCTCCCAGCCAGCCACACACACACTCAGTCTCCCATACAAATACTTGGACAATCAATCAGTAACCCATATAGTTAATCATATAGCTACTGATCAACACATGCAGCAGTTTACAGAACAACAGACATAATGATGCACAAATTAAGACACTTTAGTCACTAACCCATGCACTCAGTGAGACACATTTAATCACTCACTCATACATTCAGTCATGCACCTACTAAATCCTTTGTCCAGACACTTATACTTCCACTAATTCTTCAATATGTAAGACACATTTTAACTTTACAGAAACATACAGTCACTGGATGTTGTCATCAGTGATGTCATCAGTGATGTCATTTGAGATGTCATCAGTGATGTCATCAGTGATGTCACTGACCATGTCATGAATGATGTAATATGTGACATCATCAGCAGTGGATTGCGGGTGCGTGATATATAGTTAGTACAACTAACTATATATGGAATTTCATTGGTTTTGTGTGAGTAAAATAAGGTTTTTTAAATGCTAATTCCTAACTATATATGGTCTATAACCTATGGTTTTTTCAGTGAATTTTCAAGGTTTTTTAAATGCTAATTCCTAACTATATATGGTTTATAACCTATGGTTTTTTCAGTGAATATATATATATATATATATGTATATTTGTATATATATATTCCAGCAACAACTCCGTATGTCTCCAACGAAATTAGACATCACTCCGGTCGTATTTGGCAGACCCGCTGCCCCCTCCAACAACCATAAGTTACATATCCATTTGTTAAGCAGACTAAAGAATATCCATGTATGTAAAAAAAGTATTATTATGCATATTTATACAAGGAAATACACATATCTAGATACTTAACTAGTATCAAATTGAATGTTCATATACACTGGGATATGCTGTAAAAAAATAATTTATTATGGTGGTTCTGTAAAGAAGAACCAACTCTTGAGTAATCTTCTGAAGATAATATAATTATCTGTAGATCTTATGTTTGGGTGTAATGAGTTCCATACTTTGGTTGCTTGAACAAAGATGGATGTGCCAGTGATGTTTATTTTTTTATGTTGGGATTTTGAGGCTAGGTGCCAATCTGGAGCAGAGATTCCTTTGTTGAATGCATGTGGTGATTTATTCCTGATGAAAAGCGATCCTGTTAAATCTATTGCTTTGTGGGTGACACAAAGAAGTTTGAATGTGGATCTTCAGGCAACCAGTAATCAATGTAGGGCCCTCAAGGCAGGGAAGATGTGGCTTGTGGCTTTACATGTAAGAGTTGTCTGGCAGCAGAGTTCTGAATATGTTGTAGTCATTTCATAGTTGAGAAAGATGATCCGTGGTAGCGGCCTTTGGCGTAATTGAGTTTAGACAGTACAAGAGAGACAGTAGCCTGGACCTTGTGTGCATATTCTAGTTGAGGGAAGATGCATCACAGAGTTTCCATGGTACTGAAGCTTGATCTTTGCTAATTTGTCCACTTGGGCATTCATTCAGAGCTTGGAGTCCATGGTAATTCAAAGGCTTCTAACTTCCTTACATACTTAATGAGGTGGTCCCAGAATGTCAGTCCAGGTGCTGAGTGGGTCATCATTTTTCCAATCGCCACATGTGAGTTTTTCTCTTTTGGAAGCACCCAATTTGAAATGGCTCCATGTCATCCACTGATCAACATATCTGAGGCATCCGAAGATTTGTGAGTTTCCATCAACCATAACTTTATTTCGCGGTTAAAAGAATGCATAAAAGTACATAGGATTTCATTTCATTCAGTTGATACAACACTAAAAACAAATATTTTAAAAAAGCATTTCATTTATATCAAGTAAATCATCCTTTCATTAAAATCTTTAAAATAATATACAAATGCTCATAAAATATTATGCTCCTGCGTTAAATGGCATCTATTGCCATAGGTACTAAATACCCTATCTATTTCACAAGGTTAGGGACCTTGGAAGGTAAAGGGTAGAGAGGTCCTCACAAAAAAGGTAGGAAGGATACATCCTCCCTATAAATTATCCACAAAAACAATAAAGTATCCCTTCTGGAAGCACAGTGGTTCTTTCAAGAGAAAAAACAAAGGGGAGAGAGAGAGATGTGTAGAGGAGGTGGGGCTGTTCTTTTTTAAGATGACACTGTATTAAGCGTTTTACGACAGTCTTTTGTCACCCCTTATTATGGGTGGAAAGGAAAGGATACCCTTTCTTTATATATACCTCTCTCAGTCTAATAGTGACATGCTTCATCATCAGGCTCACCCCAACCACTAAAGGTCTTACAGGGAGCCCTTATGAAGATTTTGTGTCTGGGGCATGACTTTTAAAGATAAACCCCCCCCACTCCTAAAGTAGTGGAGTGGTGGGGAAGGTTAAAAACTACTATAATAGGGTAAGAGGATGTAATGTTCCTATAACCCTAAACAAGACACCAACATGTTTCCGCCCTTTCTATTGGCTGAGTGATGGTCCTTGGCTTTCGTCAGGGTGGGATGCAAAGCAGTCACTTCCCCAAAAGACGTGAGTGTGAAGTGGTCATGCAAGTTACATGTGTCACACTGCAGGATTCTTTGGGGACAAGTCAAGTACATGCTCTGTTTTCTAAGAGGACTTGCTTGTAAAATAAAAAAACAGAGACAGAAGAAAAAGGCTAAAAACACATATAAAAACTATTTGTAACATATGTGTAGTAAAGCCAGAAGGAGGCATGCTGCTGCTGTGAAGCTTCGTAGTATTGTTGCCATTAAAAAGTATTGAGGAGGTGACTGGTATTGTGTAGGGTACACCAGAAAAGGTCATTCCTCTGATCTGTTGGCCGTAAAAGGATTCATACCAGTAACACTCAAACCTGATTTCTCAAAAACCATATGGACTATGGGATGAACATACATGCATTATTTCCTTCACACATGCCATTCGTAATTAGTGTTGCTGCACCTTGTCACACATACACAAAAAATTCCTCCCAGTAAACACGATAGTTCCCAGACTCGTTACCTGCTGCCTGGGCTTCAGCCTGTTGCCTCAGACCCTCGAGGGTGGGACATTCCCTTTGTCCCTTGCTCAGTTCCTCCCTGGATGGTCCTCCTTCCACTCGCCACTCAGCGGGGATAGTCAAGTCCTCCAACGGAACCATGTCCTCCTCCGCGGACTCCGGGTCCACCTCCACAGGTGGCCTATCCGTCTCACGGGGCATGGACATCGAGGCAGGCTCCTCCTGTCCTCGAAATGTTGTTATTGTTATTGTTATTGTTAGTTTAGATTTGTAACGCGCTCAATCACCTACAGGCCTCTAAGCGCATTGGAAATAGATGTTGTTACAATAACTTAGCTTCACTCCTCCGAGAGACACCACTACAGGCCTACATTACGGTCAGGACTCTTCTGAACAACAGTGTTTTCAGGGATTTCCTGAACCGTAGGAGATTCACCTCCCTGCGTAGCCCCTCAGGCAGCTTGTTCCATAACTGAGGGGCCAAAACAGAGAAGGCTCTCCCTCCCTTGGTCACCAATTTATAGCGGGGGCAAACCAGTTGCTGAGAATCCGATGACCTAAGTGTTCTCTTCGGACTGTATACTTCCGGACGGGCTTTAATATATGCCGGCGCATGGCCATAGATCGCCTTATGCGCTATACAGAGGCTCTTAAACTCAACCCTCTCTTTAACAGGGAGCCAATGAAGATTTTGGAGTAGAGGGGAGGCCTTTGTTCGTCTGGGTACTCCGAAGATCAGTCGTGTGGCGTCATTCATTACGACCTGAAGTCGGTTTGTCAATGTTTTTGGGAGGCCAAGATACAGTGCATTCCCATAGTCGATCCGTGAAATGACGGTTGCTGCTACAATTGAGCGCATCATAGAATGAGAAAGGAGGGGGGCTAACTTTCTCAATTGTCTGATGATGTTCGTGCAGGTTCCAACGACGGTGGAAATTTGGCTGCACATTGACAGATCACAATCTAGTTTAATCCCCAAACTCTTCACGTTGGCGCTAGGTTTTGGGGCTGATCCAAGCTCTGCAGGCCAATACAGATCACTCCACGGTGAGGTGGTAGATGGAATTACCAATACCTCGGTCTTATCCGGGTTGATCTTTAGTAGGTTTTCCGTCATCCACCCCACGGTAAACCTCAAGATGTTTTGAGCTTGGATTTGTGCTGTCCCTGTATTATCAATGCTCAGCACAAGTTGAGTGTCGTCAGCATAGTTGAAGACTCTACAACCCATCTCAGCCAAGGACGCAATCAAGGGCTGCAGATAGAGGTTGAACAGAAGTGGGGACAGTGCGGAACCCTGCGGTACCCCGCACTCTAAGAACCCCACCTCCGATATCGACTCCCCCAGTTGTATCCTCTGTGTCCTTCCCAAAAGGAAAGATTGCAACCACTTAAAGGCCAAGCCTTTGTTCCCAAAGGCCTCCAGTCTTCCCAGGAGCAGGTCATGGCTGACGGTATCGAACGCCGCTGACAGATCTAATAATATCAGGGCGCTCGGTTTTTTGCCGTCAGCCATGCCTCTCAGTTCATCTAGCACCGAGAGCATCACTAGCTCGGTGCTATGGTGTGCTCGAAACCCCGCCTGTCGTTCATGCAATAAGCAATGGGATTCAAGGTACAGGGACAGGGACTTCAGCACATGTTGCTCTAGGACCTTTGCAAGGAAGGGCAACTGGGAGATCGGCCTGTAGTTCTTCAGGACAGCCGGGTCTGCGCCTGGTTTCTTCAGCAGAGGTCTGACACGCGCCTCCTTAAGATCACTTGGTAGGTATCCTGTTTCTAGGGACCTATTAAGGAGAGAAATAATCCGAGCTTCCAATAGCGGCTGTGCCACGCGGAAGACACTAGGGGGACATGGATCCGCTGGGGAGCCAGATTTGGTTTTACCCATTAGCTGCTCTAGGCTCAGCTCATCCAGCTCAGGGAATTGTAACATAGAACAGTGAGCAGGATTATGAACCTCGGAGTGTATGGTATCACTATTCACCATACTATTCTTTATTTCCAGGATAATGGTCTTTACTTTATCTAGGAAATACCCCTGGAAGGTGTCACAGTTTATGGGAGACTCCGAATTCTCCTGTTTTTTGCTCAACTCCGATAGGATTTGAAAGGTCTCCCTCTGGGTGTTCCTAGCCTTCTGTAGGCGAGACTCATAATACTCCGCCTTAGCTTGAGAAATAAGTTTTTTATACAGGTGGAGTGAGTCTTTGTATTGGTTCTTTGCTGTATCCTGCTTAGTTTTCCTCCAGATTCTCTCCCGAGCTCGGAGTTTCCTTTTTTGTTCCCTTAGCAGCGGAGTAAACCATGGAGCCTCTTTTCCAGGTCCTTTGGTTAACTGAGTTTTTTCCGGTGCTATCTGGTCAATGGCTTTAATCAGGTTCTGGGTTAGATCTGTATATTCAACGTCTAGACTTCCATCTGTACTCGTCAGACAGGCCATTTCCGGGAGCACCGAGGTCAAGGTTTTTAAATCAACCTCAATCCATTTGCGAATCTTTCTGGTACCTCGGGGTAGATGCTTTAAGTAGTCTTTAACATTTATATCACAGGTCACCAGATAATGATCAGTCCAGACACAGGGACTCACATCCCTAAGAATAACATTTGGGTCCGTGGTCCATACTAGGTCAAGCGTATGACCCTTGATGTGTGTGGGTACTTCCACGAGTTGACTAAAACTCAGGGCGGACATGGTAGTGTCTAACTGGCGTGTAGGCAGGTCCCTTTGGAGTCTATCCCAGTGCATATTAAAATCTCCCATTATCACGATTTTCTTGTATCTTGTACAAAGGTCTGATATGATGGGGGCAAATAAATCGTTAAAAAGTGGGGATGAGTTGGGCGGACGGTAAACCGACAGAATCACCCAGCAGGAGTTGTTTAGAGAAATCTTTACTCCAACTAGATCAGCTGAATCCACTGTTTCGGATAAAAGTTTCTCCACGGATAAGGTTTTTTTAAATAGAATCGCCACTCCGCCCCCCCGTGCCAATCCTGCACGGTTCTGCCATATAGCGTCATAGCCATTGGGGAGGGCAGCAATGATGTCCGGCATGGAGTTTTCACCCATCCAGGTCTCTGAGAGCGTCAGGATGTCTAAATCTCTATCCTGAAGTAGGGTGTAGATCTCCACATGATGACTGTGAAGAGACCTAGTATTCAGACTCGCTATCTTTAGCACTGGGTATTGTGTTTTAGAGATACTGTTGTAAGACCGCAGTATAGCATACTTTTCCAACTTAGTAATAACATTATGATCGAGTGACAGCTGACCGTTATCTAAACAATGAAGCTCTTCTGCTGAATAAGTATAGCGATGCTCAGGGGTCCGAGCCCCTGCGCCCGTCTGTGCGCGGACGGGCGCAGACGGGCTGGACTCTGGCGTGACTCCGGCGATGCTCAGGCGATCCCACAGCGCGTGACCGCTGCGCGTGAGCATGGTCAGCTTAAGTACCGGTCTAGCGTCCTTGTGACGACTAGACCGTGCTGATCCTCAGCCCCCACCCAAGATGTCTGCCGCTGTGGCAGTCGATAGCTTCAAACCAGTTCAGTGAAACTGCAAGCTACACGCTTGTCAAGTGGCATGAAAAGCCGCCCCAACGCGGTGTTTTGTAGTTTTTTAATGTGCAGGTAAGTGGCGGTTTTAGGAACAAGGTGAACACGAAATCATACAGAACACACATAAAAAAACGGGATCATTAAAATCAGTCTGTTAAAACTCCTAATGAGCGCTATGCGTTCTGTGCTGCCTCCTGGCTTGAGGATTGCCAAGAATGTAATGTTCCCTCATCAGCAGCTGGGTGGGCCATTGTTCCAGGCTCCAACCCACGCGACTTCTCCTCCCGAGCAGCCGCAGACCTGGTACTCACACAGGCCCAATCAGGTGTACCCAGCATCTCAGTATGAGTCCGGTATTCCACCTCCTTCCAAGCATTGTGCTCCATATCATTGCCCAGCAGACAATCGACTGGCACGGCGGGGCTTACGGCAACTCGAAGTGAACCTGCAACCCCTCCCCACTCAAAGGGAACCTCGGCCACAGGATAGTGGCCGATTCTGCCGTCAGCCATCGCGGCTGGATGAAGTACGCCTGGAATCACCTGCTCTGAGGACACCAGATGACTCCTTACCATAGTCATACTGGCTCCTGTATCTCTCAGAGCTTCCCCTCTATGGCCATTGATGGTGACCCATTGCCCATACTTGGTAGTATATGAGGGCACCTGGATCTTTGGAACCATCTCCCGATCATCCAGGGACACTAAGGTGACACCCGCCCACTCCCCCCCCTTAACTAAGGGCATCTCCTCCCCGAGCGCTACACTAGCACAGCACTCCTCTCGTTAGCGACGGGGCTCTGAGGGGCTCCACGGACCTCCCTCCGACTTCCGCATACAGGGGGGTTCCCGCCCACAGCTACAGCTCCCGGGTCACTGGGGAGTGGCAGAGACGCTAGTCCCGCCCAACAAAGGCCGGCCTTTCCCCTCCCCGGCGCACCACCTCACCTTCAATCTGCGTAGGAAGCGCTCTACGCTGGTGGGGCTCGGAGACGTCCGAGCTCCCCTCTAGAGGCACCTGTTGCGAAGGGGGCACAGCTGACGATCGCGGTCGCGGCGAACTTGCTCTCGCCTCGCGACTCGATAAATCGATCACAGTTCACCACCGGGGGGGGCGGGGAGGCACACAAATCTGGCCACAGTCTTTGGGGGCAATGAGGTACTCGCTGGGCAGGCGCTGTAGGCGCTAGATCACTTCTCACGTAGCTGACTGGAACGCCAGTCAGACACAACGCCAGCAACCCTTTGTTGCTCTACTGCCTGCGCTACCAGCCACCTCAGGGGTCAACAGGGCAGGTGTCAATCTGGTGTCAAGTCTGAACAATCTTCATCTACATCTCAAATCTAATCTCCATCCTCAAAATGGCCGCCAGGGACTGGGCCTTATATAGCCAGTGCCCTGGGGTACTGGCACGAGCCAGAAGGTTCTAGAATCTTCTCTGGCTGTGACAATGACAAGGCACTCTTGAGGGGTATTTAGGACACTCACAGCCACCGTACTGGGGTTCTAGAGCAGCCATTTTGTGTACCTGAGAAAAATAAAGGAATTCCTGTCAGAAATGCGCGCCAAACAAAGGGCGCCAAAACCTCAAAAGGCCAGGGTTCATGAAGGCTCCAATGGGAGTCACTTCACATGAGGAAAAAGGGTGTCCACCATTTTAGGTTCATTTATACAGGTTGACAACCCCAGTTTGTAATGCCACAGGTTTGGGCCAGGCACCTTGTAAATAGGTGCCACAAACATTGTGAGCAACTGGGCGTCAAGGAACATCTAACCCCATGAGACAACACATAAAAAGTCCTGGTAGACAAATAAAAAGCGACAAATTTTGGGAGGTACAGGGGAACAAAAGAAATCATAGTGGTGAGGGGACTCTCAGAAGCGGACGGATCTAACAACAAGATTGAAACCTTTTCAGTTTCGATTGTCATTATCACCGTTTTTGTTTGGTTGGTCGAGCAATAGTCTATTGCCTGTATTAAAAATTGGTCATTTGCTGTCATAAAACGATTAGCAAGTCAAACCCACTCTGATCCTTATGGATTAAAGCTGGGCTCAGGCAAAATCTGAGTAACCCAAACTTTCATACAAAGTTTATAATTGGCGTTAAGGAGGGTAATAGGTAGCCTAATGGCTAGAGTGGTCAACCTCGAATCTGGGGAACCATGTTCAAGTCTCGGCGATGACGCTCAACATCCTGTGATTTTGGTCAAATCGCTTAATCTCCCCATGTCTAACAAAAATGAGTGTGTCCTTATGTAACGCGGCTGGAGCTCATGTAAAGCATTCGGATACCCAATACTATCGAGTCCCGTTTGCGCTATATAAAGCTCAGAAAAAAAAATAAGAATTCATATTTCAGGGATTTTTATCTTTCTTGAGAAAGCTTACTATAGTATATTCCATGAAAGTGGAAGGAACCTCCCCACCCTCTTTTATATAATTACCGATATGTGTTAAAAAAAGGCAACAGCTATTTAGCAAAAACGTTATAAAACTCAGAAGGAAATCCTTAATTTCAACATGCCTTAAGGCATCTTTTAAAGTGCTTTGTGGACCCCGATGGTTGTTATTTTCCCCAAGATTGCCTGAGTCAAATAATTCCGTAGTTGGGGTAGCTGCCTAGAGGCATAACATTGTCCTATGCTGGTCTCCGGAATAGAGTATTGTGTTTGATATATGCCTCTGTAATGCTGTAAGAAAACCTGAGCAATTTCATCCTGATCTATTGCCATTTTAGTGGTAGCCGGGATCTCAATGTGATTAAATGTAGCTTTCTCGTTCTTAATTCAAGTAGACCAGGTTAAAAGCTTGCCTACCTGCTGGTTCTCTTTGCAAAGGTTTTTTCTGGTAAGCATTGGAGATAGTTATTTCCTCAAGCGTAAAAAAATCCCTAAGATTTTGCTTCACGCTGCCTTCTTGGTCTTCAGAAACCTCCGTACTAGCTACCCCCTCACTGGCTTTGATAGAATTGTGTAGCACCGATTGTAATCCCGCTATTTGCCAGGTGCACTCTCTGGATTGGTTTGCTTGGAAGGTGATGATGCTCCCTCTAACTTTTGCCTTAAAGGCCTACAAAACTGCAATGAGAGAGGCATTATTTCTATTAATGAGAAAAAACTCGGTTATGAGCCCACTCATCTTGGCCTCCTACTCTGGGTTTGATAAGAGTTCTGTCGAGCTGTCACCCCAATCTCTCTCTGGTAGCAATATGCAGATCCACCATAATAGAAATCACCAAGTGATCAGAGAAGGAATTTGCCCAAGTATCTGACCCAGCCTTTTTAATTGCCTGGGAAACTAAGAAAAAATTGAGGTATGAAGCGATTTGATGCATTTTTTAAATTATGTGAAAAACATTATCCAGGCGAATCCAGGGTGGTCTTCACCCAGGCATCTACTAATTAAAAATCTGATCAAGGTATCAATCACCTTTTTGGTTTTGGGTTCAAGCAGTTTCTTTGCTTTGTTTAATGTGTCCAATGCCAGATCATCAATGTAGTTATAATCACCCCCCCCCCCACAATCAAAAGGGCCCTATGCCCCCATTGCAACATTATGGATCTGAGATAGTGCATTAACATCATCACTGATGGGGCTATAGTAGTTGAGCAAATTCAAAAGGTGCCCATTAACAAAGACCTTTACCCAAAACCACCTACCTCGGGGATCTCATAGCACCTCCTGAACAACCTAGTCAATGGCCCGACCCGAGTAAATTGCTTCCCTTCTTACCGCAGCCTTAGCTGAGGCAAAAATGGCAGAGAATATTTGCTGGGAACTCTTGAGGTGAATCTCTTGCAAAACGATGACTTTGGGTGAAAAAGACATAAGCCATCTCATTAAGCCCCCAAATTTGCACCTATTTATAGTGCCATTGGCATTGAGTCCGTTAGTTGGATTGAAGGATAATGGAGGGATAGAAGTGGGGAGGGTTGAAAAAGTGCTCATTGGGAGCTCATAGTAGTATAAAGAGGTTTGGGGTGAGTAAAGGAGATATTGAGGAGGGAAGAGGCTCTAGAAATTAGGGAGTTCACAGTAGTAAAATGAGTTTTCGGATGAGTCTAAGGAGGATACATGAGGGGAGAATTTAGAACGGGTTGTTTGAGAGATCATAGTAGTTAAATGAGCATTGGTGTGATCCAAGGAGGGATAGAGGAGGGAAGAGTCTAGAAAGGGTTATTTTGGAGATCATATTAGTAGAATGAGGTTCGGGAGTTCAAGTTCAAGTTCAAGTTTAGCATTTGTATAGCGCACTACTCACCCAGAGGGTCTCAAGGCGCTTGAGGGAGGGGGGTGCTTTACTTATCGAATATCCAAGTTTTTAGTTGTTTTCTGAAGAGTTCTGTGTAAGGCGGAGGTGGGTGGGGAGAGAATTCCAGGTTTTGGCCGCTAAGCAGGAGAAGGATCTTCCCCCAATGGTGGATCTATGGATGCGTGGAATTGCGGCGAGGGCTTGATTGGACGATCATAGTTGGCGGGTGGGGGTGTAAAAGGACAGGCGCGTGTTGAGGCATTCGGGTCCTAGGTCGTAGAGGGCTTTGTGTGCGTGGGTGAGGAGACGGAACGTTATTCTCTTGTTGACGGGGAGCCAGTGGAGGTCTTTCAGGTGACCGGAAATGTGGGCTTGGCGGGGGATGTCTAGTATGAGTCTGGCTGAGGCGTTTTGGATGCGTTGAAGTTTTTTCTGTAGTTTGGCTGTGGTTCCGGCGTAAAGGGTGTTTATGTAGTCCAGCCGGCTTGTGACCAGTGCGTGGGTGACTGTCTTTCTTGTTTCGGTTGGGATCCAACGGAAGATTTTTTTGAGCATACGTAGGATGTTGAAGCATGATGATGAGATGGCGTTGACTTGTCTGGTCATCGAGAGGGAGGAGTGCAGGATGAAGCCCAGGTTACGTGCGTGGTCCGTAGGTATGGGTGCGTTTCCCAGGGCCGGTGGCCACCAAGAGTCGTCTCAGGCGGAGGGGGATGAACCTAAGATGAGGACTTCCGTTTTGTCCGAGTTCAGTTTTAAGCGACTTTTCTTCATCCACTCGGCTACTTCTTTCATCCCTTCGTGGAGGTTGGTTTTGGCGGTGTTTGGGTCTTTGGTGAGGGAGAGGTTCAGCTGGGTGTCGTCTGCGTAGGAGATGATGTTGAGGTTGTGTTGGCGCGCGATGGATGCGAGGGGACTCATGTATACGTTGAAGAGGGTGGGGCTGAGTGATGATCCTTGTGGAACGCCGCAGATGACTTCAGTGGCTTCCGATTTGAAAGGGGGGAGGTGGACTCTCTGGGTTCTCCCGGTGAGGAACGAGATGATCCAGTCCAATGCTTTTCCTTGTATTCCGACGTTGCTGAGGCGTTGTATAAGGGTGCTATGACAGACAGTGTCGAAGGCTGCGGAGAGGTCAAGTAGGATGAGGGCAGCTGTTTCTCTGTTGTCTAGTAGAGTTCGAATGTCATCTGATGCTGCGACGAGTGCGGTCTCGGTGCTGTGTTTGGCTCAGAAGCCGGACTGTGAAGGGTCGAGGGATTTGTTGGATTCGAGGAAGGCGGCGAGCTGATTGTTGACGGCTTTCTCAATGACTTTGGCAGGGAATGGGAGGAGCGAGATGGGGCGGTAGTTCTTAAGTTCAGTTGGGTCTGCTGTGGGTTTCTTCAGAAGGGCGCTGAGTTTGGCATGTTTCCAGCTTTCCGGGAAGGTAGCGGCGTTGAGGGAGCAGTTGATGACGTCTCGGAGATGGGGTGAGATAATGGAGTCTGCTTTGTTGAAAATGTGGTGGGGACATGTGTCGGTTGGCGATCCTGAGTGGATGGAGTTCATCAGGCGGATGGTGTCTTCAGTGGTGATTGGGTTCCAGGCGCAAAGGTTGTTAGGGGGGGGGTTTGGTTCGGGGGTGGGTGGGGTGGACTGGTCTTCCGACAGGTTTTCAAAGCTGTTATGTATGTCAGCGATTTTGTTGTGGAAGAATGAGGCTAGGGAGTCGCAGAGGTCTTGGGAGGGAGTGATGTTGTTGGTGCCGGCAGTGGGGTTGGTAAATTCGTTGACGATGTTGAATAGTTCCTTGCTGTTGTGGGCATTGTTGTCGAGTCGGTCCTTGAATGCTGATTTCTTGGTGGATCGGATCAGTTGGTGGTGTTTGCGGGTGGTGTTCTTGAAGGTGGCCAGGTTGTCAGTGTTTGGGTTTTTTCTCCAGGCTTTCTCGAGGGTGCGACAGAACTTCTTGGATTTCTTAAGGTCATCGTTGAACCAGGGGGCTTTTTTGCTACCTTGCTTGAGTTGCTGTTTTTTCAAGGATGCTAGTTCGTCAGCACTGTGGGTGATCCATTGTGTGAGGTTGGTGGCTGCAAGGTTTGGGTCCGATGATTTTGCAGGAGGGTTTTGGTGGTGCGATGTGAAGAGTTGGTCGGAGGTAATTTTGTTCCAGTTTCTGCGGGGAATTGGTTGTGGGTGGTTGTGGGTCGTAGTCTTTTTGTAGTTGAAGTGAACGCAGCTGTGGTCCGTCCAATGGAGAGCTGTGGTGTGATTGAAGGAGTTGTGCTTGCTGGAGGTGAAGATTGGGTCAAGCGTGTGCCCAGCATAGTGGGTGGGGGTGTCAACAAGTTGTTTGAGTCCGAGATTGGCGAGATTGTCCAGAAGGGTGGTGGTGTTGGTGTCGTTGTTCTTTTCCAGGTGGAAGTTGAGGTCTCCCAGTAGAATGTAGTCCTCGGAGGGGAGGGCGTGTGGGCTGATGAAGTCAGTGATGTCTTCGCAGAATTGTGTGCGGGGTCTTGGTGGCCTGTAGATGAGGGTGCCTCTGAGTGTGGTCTTGGGGTCGGTGTGGATCTGGAAGTGAAGGTGTTCGGCGGCTGCGAGGTTAACGTCGGAACTGGTCGTGATGCGGATGGTGTTCTTATGGACGATGGCTATGCCTCCTCCTGTTTGGTTGATGCGGTCCTTACGGATGATCTTGTAGTCGTCCGGGATGGCTATGGCGATGTCGGGTGCTGATGAGGCGTTCATCCATGTTTCTGTAAGAAAGGCGATGTCCGGTGAAGTGGTGTCGAGTAGGTTCCAAAGGTCAATGGCGTGTCTGTTGCCCGAGCGGGTGTTGAGCAGTATGCACTTCAGGTGGTTAGTGTCGTAGCTCTCTTTGGAGTTAGAGGATTTGGTGTGGGTTTTGATGCAGTCGAACTTGCAGGAGTGGCAGGTGAAGGGTCCATGGGTGTGTCCTGGGGCGGCTTGGTGGTAGTTTGGTGATCGGCCGGGGTTAAGGGCTGAGAGGGTGGCGGCGTTGTACGTTATGCGGGTGGAGTGGATTTTGCGTGGGCCAGGGGGACTGGCGCTGGGCGTGGTCAAGGCGCAGAGGGGCGTAGACGGGTTTACCTTTGGCGCGCCTTTGGCGCGCATGGGGCGCGTCTGCTGCGCGTGAACGCTGCGCGCTAGTGCATCAGACATAAGTGGATGGTGGGGGGGGGCGGAGCAGCTGGGAGGAGTCAGAGAATGGAGGTTGAGAATATACAGAGAGAGGTATAGGGTGAAACACAGTGTAGTGCATTGGAGAGATTCAGATTTTTTAAATGTATTTATTTATTTCATTTACTGTATTTTATTTTACAGTTGGAGTAAAGTAATAAATAAATATAGATACATAAGAACATGGAGGGTACATGTAGAAGGAAGGTAAAATATCAAGATTTGAATTTTATTTAACACATTCAGATTTTTTTCTGTTGCTGTACTTTAAGCTAATTTATTTGTGTATTTAATTTTTTTATTAAATAGGTTTTCAAAATATTTATAGTAGAGCAATTGTAGATGAATAGTTATGATAATATTTAAATATTGTGATAGATAAATACATGGAAAACCATAAGCAACTATGCAGTGACCTCTATACATGTTATGTATATATATGTATAAATATATATATATATATATATTCACTGAAAAAACCATAGGTTATAGACCATATATAGTTAGGAATTAGCATTTACAAAACCTTGAAAATTCACTGAAAAAACCATAGGTTATAGACCATATATAGTTAGGAATTAGCATTTAAAAAACCTTATTTTACTCACACAAAACCATTGAAATTCCATATATAGTTAGTTGCACTAACTATATATCGCGCACCTGCAATCCACTGCTGATGATGTCACATATTACATCATTCATGACATGGTCAGTGACATCACTGATGACATCACTGATGACATCTCAAATGACATCACTGATGACATCACTGATGACAACATCCAGTGACTGTATGTTTCTGTAAAGTTAAAATATATCTTACATATTGAAGAATGAGTGGATGTATAAGTGTCTGGATGAAGGATTTAGTAGGTGCGTGACTGACTGTATGAGTGAGTGATTAAATGTGTCTCACTGAATGCATGGGTTAGTGACTAAACTGTCTTAATTTGTGCATCATTATGTCTGTTGTTCTGTAAACTGCTGCATGTGTTGATCATTAGCTATACGAGAGGCTATATGTGTTATTAATTGCTTGCCCAAGTATTTCTATGGGAGATTGAGTTTGTGTGGGGGTGGCTGAAAGGTGTGTGACTCTATGCATAGATGTGTGAACAGTTTATTCACTAGGTGTATGAGTTCAAGAGTGCATGTGGAAACAGCTACATGGGCAGTTGACTGTGTGCATGAGTGTATTGATGAGTAAATGGATATCTCAATGCTACATGTCATAGTAAGTACATATGTAAAACACAGTACATGTGAGAGTTGGCATATATAAATAACTGTGCATGAGAGCCACCGAATGAGTGAGTGGTTGTATCGATCATTGTGAACTTGTATCAGGGATTGTATAAGAGAGTAAATATGTGTTAGTATATGTTTCAATAAGTAAGGTGTGTTTAACTGTATAGTTGAAGAAATGGAGATGAGATTGTTTCTTTGCATGACTGACTGGGTGTGTGAGTAACTCCATGGATGAGTGGAAGTGTGTGAGTGTCTGTATACACTGAGTGTATCTAAGATTATATTAGAGTCTGAAGAGGTTTATCGTATTAGCACAAGAATGATGTCAAATGAGATGTCATTAGTGATGTCATCAGTGATGTCATTTGAGATGTCATCAGTGATGTCATCAGTGATGTCACTGACCATGTCATGAATGATGTAATATGTGACATCATCAGCAGTGGATTGCAGGTGCGCGATATATAGTTAGTGCAACTAACTATATATGGAATTTCAATGGTTTTGTGTGAGTAAAATAAGGTTTTTTAAATGCTAATTCCTAACTATATATGGTCTATAACCTATGGTTTTTTCAGTGAATTTTCAAGGTTTTGTAAATGCTAATTCCTAACTATATATGGTCTATAACCTATGGTTTTTTCAGTGAATTTCAATGGTTTTTTAATAGCAAATATCATAAGCTGTCGAATGTCAAGTACGTGGTAACTGAAAACATTTTCGTGTTTATGCACACTGATCTGCTTTGAATGGTGCCCCCCCCCCCTCATTTCTATTAGGAGTACTCTCTCTTTGCAGATAGTGAAAGGTAGTTAACGCAGGTCTTTGCCCCCATTGTAATCCGTCGTGCCTGCTTCTCTCTCCATTTGATTCATTGTTATCCAAGTATTTACTGTTTTAGAATTAGTTCTCTTTGGTTCATTCTCTATTTACAAACAAACACAGAGTCGCAATACTCTGTTTAGTCTTTGCAGATAACGAAAAATCGTGTAAAAAAAAAGAAAAGGAATCGAGCAAAATCAGTAGGCCACTAATGGGATCTCTTTTTGACCTCGCTAAAATAGAAACATTAGGAACAACCCCTCATGACAAATACAAAACTAGTGAGATGAACTGAACTCCACACAATGATGGCTGCAAAACAGCTCGGCTCCGCCACCCACCCCGCCCAAAATAACGATAAAGAACGGCTGCCATGATTGGTTGCGGAATGACCACGACGGAGCTACGAAATGGTGCTGCTCTCATGCTAACCCCAGCTTCAGTCTGAAACATCCAGAAACACTGTAGACTACCAATTCGATCAGTTCCGGTAGCGCCCCAATGTAACCCGGTAGAGAAGAACTAGCCCTCCCCTCTTTGACTGATGGTTCTTGTTGCCTGTCCCTTCTGTTGTCATTTAACAGAACTATTTAGCCTGCTGAAAGGGGTTGTGTTCCGACCGCTGGTTGGTGGAGACATTTTGACTATATTCTGTACCTGCGTTGTCGCGTAATGCGTCATATGACGCGCCGCGTTAGCGCATCCGGAAGTCATCCGGGGCGCGCAGCGCGTAACGTAAGCATAACAAGTCATGTGACTTGTTAATAAAACTTTTCATTGGTTCATTTTACTTTTCTTATTGTAATGATGAAAGGCTTGGTCATATGACCTAAAAATTACGCTTTTCATTACTTCCGAACATTATTTTTTCTTAAATATATGTTATAATGTTCCAGGCTAATGTACTTTCCCGGAAATTTTACAACTGTCCTGCAAGTAAAATATATTCTTTTTTCGAGAAAAAGAGCGTTTCTTCGTCCCATGACGGAGCCGTTGAGCAAAAGAGGGTCGACCTGCTGTCTTAGTCGCCGATACGCCTGAATATGAGATTCTTATCGATCACTTTATGTTGCAGGAATAGAAAACACAACAGCCCTTGACCATTTATCTTTACTGCGTTCCTTCGTAATATACCTTTTACCCTTCATGTAATTGGTCTGCTTTATTTCACTTGCCTTTTAATGATTCTAAAACAGTGACTATTATTAAAAACTTTACCAATGTATATACTACTACCATGTTTTCTTTTAAAAACCTTTATTGTGAAAATTTCATTATACAAATACGAGCCTATAACCACGTGGGCCGGCCACGGAGCAAACTGTAATCGTATATGATGAATAGACATTTACACTGTAGAGGAACGTAACGGGCGGGCCATTAGGTTGCAAGAACTAAGGTGTCTAACAGTTACGGAATCGGTGGACGTACATTTTATAATTAAAATACGACAGGGCCAGTTACAATAAAATTATCTAGATATACATTTGCGGGCAAGTACCATGGGTGACGTTAATTCGAACTTTCAACAGTACAGTAATCAATAACACATCAGAACTTAATATCAATAGGGATGTCGAAATATTCAATCAATTCTCGTCCCCGCCCGCCATGTGCTTCAAAACTGCATACGTATCTCGTGATTTCAAGGTTCTGCAACCAGTACACAACAAGGAGTTACGAGTCCCATTTGTTCTGGCGCCATTTTGGGCGAGGACGGGCAGGTCCAGGATATAGTCAAAATGTCTCTACCAACCATCGACTATGATGATGTTCATATGCTGTATTTATTAGAGTAACACTCATCTGTCCACATGAAATTAATTTGCCACAATCTAAACATGTCATTTTAATCTTTCCAAAGTTCTTCTAAATATTTGGGACCGTTTCCCTTGCCTCTGAAGCTCTCAGTGCCACTTCTTTGATGAATGTACTAGCAGGTCAGGGGTTCTCCTCCAAATCTCTCTTTTATGCAGCACTATAATTAATTGGTGCCACCTCTCCATATGACGATGCATGGTATAGTTACCACAACTATATTTTTTTTCGGTTCCTCTGGAGAGTTCATCGTGGCAGATGAAGCGTGTAACGTACCGGGCATTTACCTTTTTTTGCATGTACAGGAAAGGAAAAAAAAATCGAGCGTCCGAGTTCTAAGGTGTCCCAGGGCCATTTTGGTGGACCAGGCCCAAATCCAAAGAACAGCTATCTCACAGGCTAATGGGGCGACCCACGCCGAGTTTCAGCATTGTAGGATGACCACACAAGTACAGCAACTTGCTAGACATCACCTCGGTGCCATCCGGATCTCGGCGCCCCACTGCAGATGAAGTGCCTCTCAACTATGAAACCACCACGGTGACATCCGGATCTTGGCGCGTTGTGCTGCCTTCGGCCTATTCGCACATCGGTCCGCTACTGACGCCATCTCACAGGCTAATGGGGCGACCCACGCCGAGTTTCAGCATTGTAGGATGACCACACCAGTACAGCAACTTGCTAGACATCACCTCGGTGCCATCCGGATCTCGGCGCCCCACTGCAGATGAAGTGCCTCTCAACTATGAAACCACCACGGTGACATCCGGATCTTGGCGCGTTGTGCTGCCTTCTGCCTATTCGCACATCGGTCCGCTACTGACGCCATCTCACAGGCTAATGGGGCGACCCACGCCGAGTTTCAGCATTGTAGGATGACCACACCAACTTGCTAGACATCACCTCAGTGCCATCCGAATCTTGGCATCTCAACGCCTAGTGGTATCTTCCATACAAAAAATATTGTTACGCTGCCTTTGGCCCCATTCGCACATCAGTCCGCAACTTAGACATCACCTCGGTGCCATCCGGATCTTGGCATCTCAGCGCCTTGTGGTGTCAGTCAGAAAATATTGTTGTGCTGCCTTCGGCCTATTCGCACATCGGTCCGCTACTGACGCCATCTCACAGGCCAACGGGGCGCCCCACGCCGACTTTCAGCATTGTAGGATGGCCACACCAGTGCGGCAACTTGCTACACACCACCTCGGTGCCATCCGGATCTTGGCATCTCAGCGCCTTGTGGTGTCTTCTACTCCGGAAATATAGTAGAAAATATTGTTGCGCTGCCTTTGGCCCCATTCACACATCAGTCCGCTACTGACACCATCTCACAGGCCAACGGGGCGCCCCACGCCGACTTTCAACATTGTAGGATGGCCACAGAAGTGCGACAACTTACTAGACACCACCTCGGTGCCATCCGGATCTTGGCGCGTTGTGCTGCCTTCGGCCTATTCGCACATCGGTCCGCTACTGACGCAAACTCACAGGCCAACGGGGCGCCCCACGCCGACTTTCAGCATTGTAGGATGGCCACACCAGTGCGGCAACTTCCTACACACCACCTCGGTGCCATCCGGATCTTGGCGCGTAGTGAAGCTGCAGCAGCTGCAAATAAGCTTCAGACAGTGTTACAACCGCTGCTCAGAACTCTCAACTATGACACCACCTCGGTGCCATCCGGATCTTAGCGCGTTGTATTGCCTTCGGCCTATTCGCACATCGGTCCGCTACTGACGCCGCCTCACGTGCCAACGTATTTTCTCCGCATTTTATACCCTATGCCGCATAACAGGTCATGTGACTTGTTTATAAAACTTTTCATTGGTTCATTTTACTTTTGGTTTCCTAATGATGGAAGGCTTGATCATATGACCTAAAAACAACACTTTTCATTGGATGAAAACTTTTTTTTTCCCCCAAACAATGAAAGCCCCACCTTGTTTCTGGATGTTTCAGACTAAACTGGCGTCACCATGAGAGCACCACCATCTCGTAGCTCCGTCGTGGTCATTCCGCGAGCAATCATGGCAGCCGCTCCCCACCAGAAGCCTGCAGGACTCGGGGCCCCCAAAACTTTTGATGAATTCTCAAGGCGGAGGGGACGCTTTCGAGAATGGGGTCCAAGACCTAGCAGACAAGCGTCCGATTTCCAAGGTGTCCCAGGGCCATTTCAGTGGACCAGGCCCAAAAAGGAAACAGCCTGCCGCCATTTTGAGAGTCCTGTGACAGCCGCCTATCGCTGCACCGCAAGAGTGGGCGCAACTCAGCTGAATGGCGGATTTTGACACAGTGGACCAAAAGCGGACGGAATGGCAACTGAAACGGTAAAGGGGCGCCCCACTAAAACATATGAGACTCCACCTGGAGAGGCCCGTTCACGCCGCCTCCCCCGGGGCGCTCCACGCCGTTATTCGGAGCAGCATTGTAGGATACCAAAACCAGTGCGGCAACTTACTGGACATCACCTTGGTGCCATCGTTCTGCTGCCTTGGAACTATTCGCACAACAGTTTGCTACTGATGACCCACCCCCCGCGACGCCCCACGCCGTTATTTGCTGGGTGGCAACTTACTAGACATCACTTTCGTGTCATCTAGATTTCGGCGCGTTCTGCTGCCTTGGAACTATTCGCACAACAGTTTGCTACTGATGACCCACCCCCCGCGACGCCCCACGCCGGAAATCTGGACGTTGTGCTGCGTTGGGACTATTCGCACAGCCGACCGCTACTTCGTTGTTTTTCTCTAAAAATGTTTATATGTTATTACTATTTTTGTTTTCTTGTATATATTTATAAATTATTAAAGTTTTATAATCTTACTACTTTGTCGGAGTGCTATATATTTTTAATGTGACACATAATTGTAAAAACTTTGATGTACAAAGAGTCATCCCTGGAATCTTCCGCTTCACGCTCGGTCCCCTCCCCAATCACAATACAGGATGGTTTTCAGATAATAGCAACGCTTCTGCTGTGACGGATCTCATCGAGTGTGGGCCTTGATCTACTATAACTCCTTTGAAGACGGGTGATTCTTTACAGCTGTGGCCATAAACTACATCTGCAGGGCTAGCTGATAGCCTAGGACCGGCCTGGACAATCGGACACAGAGGAAAAGGAGTGTCAGAGGGTGCGGTAGTGAATAGGGCGAAAGGGAGGTGTCGGGCGGGCACAGGGTGTGATTCTCAGGGAAGAACAGCGCAGATGGGGGGAGGTTTATTACCCATGCATAAAACAGAGAGCGGGGGTGACCACTGCCTGGGGGAGATGCTTGCGAGGGTGGGGAGCCATGCTAAGGATCGACAGCGTGCACAGAGTGGATCTGGTCAAGGCATCTAAAATGGCTGCCGTGCACGACAAAAGTGTGGCATTTGAAAAAAGACAAGATGGCGCACACAATGTTTTTCAACAATTCCTGATTTCCTTCGAATCGAACGTTAACAGACGTTGGGGCATATTACCAAAGTTAAGCGATATTTATCCCTAACGATGCATTGCAAAGATTTTTTTACCGTCAGAAATTATCGCAGATAAACCTTGCTATTATCAAGGTTTATCGCAAATACGATAAAAAACGAGCGCAATGCATTAATATCGCTGAAAACTCCGCGATATTCATGCATTACCGAGCTAATGCTCTTAGCCATGTTATCCACCTCCCATTGGATAACATGGCTAAGAACTGCTATGGGCAGCTGTTACTTTTTGGAGATATTCGCGCTTATCTCGAATATTTCCAAAAGTTGATAATAGGAGATAGCGATGTTAGCGACTGTTTCCAGTCGCTAACATCTTGGCATGCCCACTTTGCATGTCATTAGTGATAAATATCACTCACATGCAAAGTGGGACCCAAGATGGTCGCTATCTCCTACTAGCCGTCGCTAACTGGTGTTAGCAACAGCTAGGTAATACAGATATAATTTTATCTCCGCGAAGCGGAGCGCTGTTACAGATATATATCTTGTTTTTGAACGTTAATTTCTCAAAATGCACTGAAGCACATATATTGAGACATAGCAAAGGCACATCGGGCTACCAGTCCCTAATATTTTACCAAGTTTCGTGCAAATCCATTCAGCCGTTCGATTATTATTATTAATTTTTTTTTTGCCCCGCGGGGCCCTTTTAAAACCTCCACATCAAACCTAGGGGGTCAGCGAGGATCTACTATGCCCCCTTATGGTCATCAGCCGTTCGATTATTATTATTATTTTTTTTTTTTGCCCCGCGGGGCCCTTTTAAAACCTCCACATCAAACCTAGGGGGTCAGCGAGGATCTACTATGCCCCCTTATGGTCATTTGCCCCTTCGCTTTGGCCTCCTCTTGTCTCTCGATCCTACCGAGAGACAAGATGGCGGCCGCTACGTACTGTTTGGAATGTTTACAGACACCGGAGAGCCAATCAGCTTCGCTTCGCAAAGCTCCGTAACGCGAAAAGTACGCGAAGCGGTGCGCTGTTACAGATATATATCTTTTTTTGAACGTTAATTTCTCAAAATCCACTGAAGCACATATATTGAGACCTAGCAAAGGCACATCGGGCTACCAGTCCCTACAATTTTGCCAAGTTTCGTGCAAATCCATTCAGCCGTTCGATTATTATTATTATTATTTTTTTTTGCCCCGCGGGGCCCTTTTAAAACCTCCACATCAAACCTAGGGGGTCAGCGAGGATCTACTATGCCCCCTTATAGTTATTTCCCCCTTTGTTTTGACCTCCTCTTGTCTCTCGATCCTACCGAGAGACAAGATGGCGGCCGCTACGGACTGTTTGGAATGTTGACAGACGCCGGAGAACCAATCAGCTTCGCTTCACAAAGCTCCGTTGCGCGAAAAGTCCGCGAACCAGAGCGCTGCCTGGTCCGCGCTTACAGATATATATCTTTTTTTAAACGTTAATTTCTCAAAATCCACTGGAGCACATATATTGAGACCTACAAAAGGCACATCGGGCTACCAGTCCCTACAATTTTGCCAAGTTTCGTGCAAATCCATTCAGCCGTTCGGGCTAAAAGTGAGGCCAACCGCCCTATGGAAAACTCAATGTTAAAAACACGTTTTGGGACCCCCCTTTTTTCTCGGCCCCCACTGGACGAACCCCCCCCAAATTTTCAAGGGCTGCTCAGAAACAAAATGTGCCATTTTCCTGAAAATTTCAGCCAATTCCGTCCACAAACGCCAAAGTTATTAGACATAGAATTTTCAAAAAACCCATAGAGAAAAAATCCTAACTATATATACCTACTGGCGACCGCCAGTAGGTAATATATATATATATATATATATATATATATATATATGTATATATGTATATATATATTCCAGCAACAACTCCGTATGTATCCAACGAAATTAGACATCACTCCGGTCGTATTTGGCAGACCCGCTGCCCCCTCCAACAACCATAAGTTACATATCCATTTGTTAAGCAGACTAAAGAATATCCATGTATGTAAAAAAAGTATTATTATGCATATTTATACAAGGAAATACACATATCTAGATACTTAACTAGTATCAAATTGAATGTTCATATACACTGGGATATGCTGTAAAAAAAAAAATTATTATGGTGGTTCTGTAAAGAAGAACCAACTCTTGAGTAATCTTCTGAAGATAATATAATTATCTGTAGATCTTATGTTTGGGTGTAATGAGTTCCATACTTTGGTTGCTTGAACAAAGATGGATGTGCCAGTGATGTTTTTTTTTTATGTTGGGATTTTGAGGCTAGGTGCCAATCTGGAGCAGAGATTCCTTTGTTGAATGCATGTGGTGATTTATTCCTGATGAAAAGCGATCCTGTTAAATCTATTGCTTTGTGGGTGACACAAAGAAGTTTGAATGTGGATCTTCAGGCAACCAGTAATCAATGTAGGGCCCTCAAGGCAGGGAAGATGTGGCTTGTGGCTTTACATGTAAGAGTTGTCTGGCAGCAGAGTTCTGAATATGTTGTAGTCATTTCATAGTTGAGAAAGATGATCCGTGGTAGCGGCCTTTGGCGTAATTGAGTTTAGACAGTACAAGAGAGACAGTAGCCTGGACCTTGTGTACATATTCTAGTTGAGGGAAGATGCATCACAGAGTTTCCATGGTACTGAAGCTTGATCTTTGCTAATTTGTCCACTTGGGCATTCATTCAGAGCTTGGAGTCCATGGTAATTCAAAGGCTTCTAACTTCCTTACATACTTAATGAGGTGGTCCCAGAATGTCAGTCCAGGTGCTGAGTGGGTCATCATTTTTCCAATCGCCACATGTGAGTTTTTCTCTTTTGGAAGCACCCAATTTGAAATGGCTCCATGTCATCCACTGATCAACATATCTGAGGCATCCGAAGATTTGTGAGTTTCCATCAACCATAACTTTATTTCGCAGTTAAAAGAATGCATAAAAGTACATAGGATTTCATTTCATTCAGTTGATACAACACTAAAAACAAATATTTTAAAAAAGCATTTCATTTACATCAAGTAAATCATCCTTTCATTAAAATCTTTAAAATAATATACAAATGCTCATAAAATATTATGCTCCTGCGTTAAATGGCATCTATTGCCATAGGTACTAAATACCCTATCTATTTCACAAGGTTAGGGACCTTGGAAGGTAAAGGGTAGAGAGGTCCTCACAAAAAAGGTAGGAAGGATACATCCTCCCTATACATTATCCACAAAAAACAATAAAGTATCCCTTCTGGAAGCACAGTGGTTCTTTCAAGAGAAAAAACAAAGGGGAGAGAGAGAGATGTGTAGAGGAGGTGGGGCTGTTCTTTTTTAAGATGACACTGTATTAAGCGTTTTACGACAGTCTTTTGTCACCCCTTATTATGGGTGGAAAGGAAAGGATACCCTTTCTTTATATATACCTCTCTCAGTCTAATAGTGACATGCTTCATCATCAGGCTCACCCCAACCACTAAAGGTCTTACAGGGAGCACTTATGAAGATTTGTGTCTGGGGCATGACTTTTAAAGATAAACCCCCCCCACTCCTAAAGTAGTGGAGTGGTAGGGAAGGTTAAAAACTACTATAATAGGGTAAGAGGATGTAATGTTCCTATAACCCTAAACAAGACACCAACATGTTTCCGCCCTTTCTATTGGCTGAGTGATGGTCCTTGGCTTTCGTCAGGGTGGGATGCAAAGCAGTCACTTCCCCAAAAGACGTGAGTGTGAAGTGGTCATACAAGTTACATGTGTCACACTGCAGGATTCTTTGGGGACAAGTCAAGTACATGCTCTGTTTTCTAAGGGGACTTGCTTGTAAAATAAAAAAACAGAGACAGAAGAAAAAGGCTAAAAACACATATAAAAACCATTTGTAACATATGTGTAGTAAAGCCAGAAGGAGGCATGCTGCTGCTGTGAAGCTTCGTAGTATTGTTGCCATTAAAAAGTATTGAGGAGGTGACTGGTATTGTGTAGGGTACACCAGAAAAGGTCATTCCTCTGATCTGGTGGCCGTAAAAGGATTCATACCAGTAACACTCAAACCTGATTTCTCAAAAACCATATGGACTATGGGATGAACATACATGCATTATTTCATTCACACATGCCATTCGTAATTAGTGTTGCTGCACCTTGTCACACATACACAAAAAAGTCCTAGAATTAAAGACGATTATATGCGGTGATGGCACTCACCCCAAATTAACAGGGCATCAGCTTCTGATGGGGCATGAGGGGGAGGCCTTGTTGTCACACACTGTAGATTAGGAAAACATAATTTCAATGTATTGTTAGAGAAAAAAGCCATAGGAGTCAGCAAGTGGTAGTCTCATATGAGGCGTATTTGTATGTCAGTTGATTTGCTGAAAAAGAACTTAGGCACTTACTTCATCAAAGGCCCATCCCTGTCTGAGACCTACTGTATGCTCTGCTCCCCTGCTTGTCCTGTATGTGAGTGTGGCTGCATAGATTAAGTACCTTCTCCGCAGGCACGAAGAGCCAAGGGCGCTGATAGCACCACCCACCCATTCTCAGGCTCTGCGCTGGTATTGGATATATTGCGGTGGCTCGGCTTCGTGTCAGAGAAAACTTGACTTGTCTCCCGCATCCTCTGAGGTCCTGAATGTCTGTCAAAGTGCTAATAAGCATGTAATGCGGGAGGTCAATACCCTGCATCATGGAGTCGGCTGCATATCGCGATACATGCCCATGTGCTGGTCTTTTGTGGTAGCAGAAGTATTGAGTCTTGTTATTTAAAGGTGATTCAGCATACGTGGGGAACTTCACGAGAGTGATGAATTCCATTGTGAAGGCTGATGCATATATTGAGAGCAGTATTGTCATAAGAAAGCCGACCCGTTAAGCTATACTTGGGCCCTTCTTTACGAGTACACGTTTCATGGCATTGAGTGGGACCAGGGGATTGGTATGTAAAAATAACCAATTAAATAAGAGAATTAGCCTCAATTTCGGAAGCACCAAGGGATCAAGATATTACAACCCCGGGGATGGTCGTGCCATGGTATATGGTATCTCTGTCTGAACCATCCCCAGCAGTTATCCAACATTTTGCAAATATATTCATAGATGCTAGAGTATCTCTGGTTCCAGGCGAGCCTGTTACCTAGTAGGCGTTCTCCTGGATCATCCATGCTGGGCTGCAAATTTGTCTCTGGGCTAATGTTGAACCTTGATGGTTATTTCTTGATATTATTCAACTGGGTCCAGGGAATGTTATCGTTCAGACCTTTGATATGTGTCTGTAATCGGTACACCCATCTTTGTTCTTTTAAAAGGAGTGTCTGATGGGCCTCATTATGTTGGGATGCTTTCTCTATGACCGTCCACTTTATATCAGAGTCTCCATTGTGTGATTCTAGAAAATGGGCGGTAAGTTTGGTTGTGATCCTCTTGCATCGAATTGTGCTTCTGTGTTCACTGATGCAGAATTGTATTTTCCTGGTGGTCATACCAATGTATTTTAGGCCACCTTCTATTACAATTTGTGTGAAATCACACAAATTGTAATAGCATGAATGATGTCTACATATTCACCTACATAATCACCTGCCCATGTGGCCTGAAGTACATTGGTATGACCACCAGTGCAACAAATCTATTTCTGGGAGGGATACCCAGAGTCTCTCTCGGTGGAGGCCTATATAAAATGTCCATTTCCAATCCTGATAGCCTACAGGATCTAAGTAGATCTGGACGGGGTGGTTTGTATAAATAGCCTAATGGCACAACATAAATCTGAGACATCAGGGTCTGAGCTGCGGGTAGTTGGTTAAGGAAGTCACCTACCAAACATTGGTTATCAAAGTTAAGCACTATGCAATCACCCTCAATTATTATTATTTTTAATAGGGCCCTACCCATGGAATTCTTTTGGTCATAATCAAATGGTCCTGTACGAAGGGACCAGCTCTTGGGAACTTCGTTGACCAATGCCGAGCTGTATCTATGAGTTGGCCTGTAGATTCTCAGGTGCTGAGTGGGTCATAATTTTTCCAATTGCTACAGGTGAGTTTTTCTGTTTTAGAAGCACCCAATTTGAGCTGGCTCCATATCAGCCACTGATCAACGTCTCTGAGGCAACTGAAGATTTGTGAGTTTCCAATGTCTTTGGGGCGTTCCAGTTTAAAGAAGTATTTGTCTGTCATCTGCATAGTTATAGCATGTGAGCGGAAATTCATTGATCATTTCTGCTAATGACTTCATGTAGATATTGAAAAGCATCAGTGAGATGATAGATTCATGAGGGGCCCCTGCTTTTGAGAAGTGCAGTTTGGATGAGATGAGAAACGGGGAGAATGGATGACATTTGTTCTGTTTTGAAGGTAGGATGAAATCTCGCCGAGAGCAGTCCCCTTGATGCCGATTTCGTAGAGTATTTGTATTAGAGAGTCATGGTCCACTTTGTCAAAGGCAGCTGAAGGGTCCAAGAACATTAGTGTAGACATCCCATTCTGTCTACTGTGCTTTGTGGTCATCCCAGATGGTGATGAGGGTACATTAAGTGCCTCTTCCTGTATGGAATCCTGTTTTGAAGTCTGAAAGTATGGAGTTTTCTTCTTTGAATTGTGACATCTGGGCAAATGCAATTCTTTCTATCAGGTTACCCAGCAAAAGTCAATTTGCAATTGGTTGGGAGAATAAAGCAGGTCCAGGTTAATTTCCTTTAATATGTTTGCCTTTTTGAGGGCTTCTTGAAAGGTTCTCGTAGTTAAAGAATTATTGATGATCCTCCTTACTGGGTTGGCAGCTGAAGTCGTTAAAATAATGTTCTTGAAGATGTGTGGTGGACATAGGTCAGAAAGGCTGCTGGCTGACCTGCTTGCTTTGACCAGATCAATAAATTCACTTTGTGATATTTGTTTCAAGGAATGGAGAGGCTGGGTTAGTCTACTCTTGGAGGGAATTTGGGGAAATGGGTTGGAGCTGGTGGTTAGTTTTGAATAGGAGTCCAAGGTGTCTGCTTTGGTTACCTAGTGATTTGCCAGTTTGTCCATGAATTCTTGTGTAATGGAATGAGTTCTTTCTGTGCATTCAGACTTAAAAATTCTGTGAACATGTTATAAAATTCTTTATTTGCACATTTAGCATTTTGAATTCTGTCTGAATGGTACCTTTTTTTAAGCTTTTTTGATTGTTGACTTGTATAATATATTAAGTTTCCTATAGGGGAAGTTTGTCTTAATTGCTGTTTATTTTTTCAGACTGGTCAGTGGCAGCTTTCTAATTTGCTGTTTTATCTCGATTAGTTCAATAATAGTCTAAAGGTGCCTGCTTTTGTTCATACCGTTTTGTTGTTGGAGTGGTATTAGAAAATTAAAAGCTTCCTGTAGCCGCTCATATAGTCTTTGAATGGAATTTATTGTGTCTAGGCCTCTGCTGGATGTTAGTTGTGTTTCTAAGTATTCAAAATTTAGTTTGTTCCGCGGCGGATAGGTGGATGCATGTAATGTCATTTTAGGTGTGCTGCTTTGTGTGTTTTATGTTGGAAAGCTAGCAAGTGGTAGTCTGGCCATGTTACTGGAGTAATCATTTGAAAGTTAACTAGTTCTGATTTTGCAAAAATTACATTTTGGACATGCCCGGCGATGTGTGTGCGTTTGTTTATGATGTGATTGAAGTTCACTGTGTTTAGGCCATTGATAATAGTTTTTGGATGGGGCATATTGGATTTGTCAAACCAAATGTTTAGGTCACCAATAATACATAAGTTGGAGTGTGGTGTTATCAGTTTTGCAAAAGTGTCTAGAAAGTTGCTGGGAATGTTGCATTGCTAGGTGGAGGTCTGTAAAGGAGAAGGACGTTACAGGAGGAAGTTGGTGTAGGGTTTCATCGGTTGAAGAGGGCCTTACAACCTTGTATGGAAACGTCTTCGGCTTTAATGAGATTTAGTGTTTTCTTGAATATAACAGCTTTTACACCTCCTCTTTTGTCTATATGATTTTGTGTGATAGTTTGATAGCCTTTAGGAATGCCTTCAGGCAACACTGGAGCCAGGTCATCTCCCAACCATGATTCAGTTATGAAGAGTAAGTCAGGTTGTGTGTTGGTGAGTAGGTCACAGATGTGTTGACTGTTTTTGAGCATGATCGAGCATTTATCAGTAGGAGGTTTTGAGATTGTACTTTCGTGATGGTGTGACTTTTTTTTGTAGAAGAGTGATGTTGGGGTTGGCCCTTTTTGCAGGGTCATCCCTGAACTTTTTGCCTTCCTCCTGTATTTTTTCTGACCTATTGGTGGTGGTTTTATAACTGGGCACTTTTTCACTGCTGATCAGTGCTAAAGTGCATATGCTCTCTATTTTAAATTATTGTAATGGATTAGTGACGCCATGATTGGCTATTTGACTTACTTGTCAGACCCTAGTACAGTGCACCATGTGAGCCTAGGGCCTGTAAATCAAATGCTGCTGGAGGGCTTGCAGTACTGGTTGTGCCACCCACTGAAACAGCTTGTAAAATATGGCTCAGGCCTGCCATTGGAGAATCTGTGTGCAGTCTGGGATTGCCATGTCGACTTGGCAAGTGTACACACTTAACAGTCCCTAAACCTTCCCTTTTCTACATGTTAGTCACCCCTAAGGTAGGCCCAAGGTACCCCCATGGGCAGGGTGCATTGTATGTAAAAGGTAGGACATGCCCTGATGTGTGTGGCATGTCCTGATAGTGAATTACAGCCAATTTAGCTTTTCACTATTGCAAGGATAACTGTTCCCATAGGCCAGAATGGGCAGTTTGATTATAACATCTTATAATCCTAACTGACCCAGAGACCCTGGTAGAAATTCGAGTTTAGTATGCCTGAACTCAGAATGTTAAAATACATCTTTTAGTGAAGGTGATTTTTAAATTCTGTGTTTGAAAATACCACTTTTAGAAAGTAGGTCTTTTCTTGCCTAACCATCCAGTATGTCTCTGCAAGGTTTGTGTATTCAATGCCTGGTTTGTGAGTGACAGGGGGTTGGAGTGGGCCTTGGCTCCAGCAGTCTGATGGGTCAGGGCTGGGCTGAATTGGACCTGCATTGAATAGAGAGTAGGGGGAGGAGATTTCCTTTCACTGACCCGAGCCCTCATAGAATAGAGAGTAGGGGGGAGGAGATTTCCTTTCAGCTACCTGGGCCAGGTCTGCTCTCAAACAATGCTGTCTTCACAGCCTGCCAGGAATCTGCACACAGGAGTACAGGACTTGTTTTGACTAGGTACAGACACTCTCTGCCTTCAGAGAGCAAAGGATTTTGCAGTATAAATGTTGGGGACCAGACCCCAGAACTTTAGATCACTTCGGGGACTCAAGATGAACCGTTGCCAAGGAGAAGAACCAAGGAAGCTGAAGGCGAAGACTGCCCCTGCGATAGTGACTGTTTGGGGTTGGCCTGCAGTGGTTACCTTATTGCCAAGGAAAGGAAACAAGGAACTTTGGGTGTACTTTAATCATCTTGAGGAAGATCTCCAAGGGCTTGAAGCAGAGCTTACCTCCTGTTATGAAGTATCAGGGGCACACAAAAAATTCCCCACCAGCTCCCCCTGAATTCCCTTGCTGGAAATTCTACCTTCAGTGAGGTGCCTGCTGTTGTTTGGGCCCTCTGAGAGACTGCGTGTCACTGGGGGCTGGAAGTGCGATGCAACTAGGAGAAGTGTGTCGCCGCTGCAGAAGTTGCCGTCACATCGCCGAAGAAGCGTGCTGCAGCTGTTCGCCGTTGCATCGCAGACAAAGCGTGTCGCATCACCGGAGAAGAGTACCTCCACCACAGAGGTCACCGTTGCATCACCGGAGAAGCGTGCCGCAGGGTCTGTTGCGGTTCCCATTCTTCGATTTCGCAGCACGGCCGTCGGGCGTGTACACATCGCATCCAACGTTGTCACATCGCAACCAAGATGCCATTTGGTCGCATCGCACCGGATCGTGGCATCGCATCAAGGCACTATCTTGTCGCATGACAGTGGATCACAGTAAGAAACAGACGATTCACCTCCTTTCCGGTAAGGAACAGATGCATCACCTACCCTGGGCTGCAGTAAGGAACAGGTGCGCCGCCTCCCCCGAAGCAAGGACTGATGCATCACCTTCCCTGCAACCCTTTTGTTTGTATTGCTTGAGGCATCCAAGGTACTTTGAGAGGAAAGTGTTGCATTTACCATCTACATTGAACTAAGCTATTTCTACCATTTTAAAGGCATATTCTTGATATTGTATTTTGGATTTTTGTTGTTTGGTCTTGTGTTAAGTCTAGTAAAGATGACTTATTTTTCTAAACTGGTGTGGTGTCCATTTGTAGTGTTTTCACTGTATTACTGTATTTGTTCCCAAAAGCTTTACACACTGCCTCTGAGATAAGCCTGTCTGCTTGTCCAAAGCTATGAAGGAGGTGAGCAGGGGTTATCTAAGAGAGTATCCCCCTTATCCTTACTAGAAGCAAGGGTGTCTATTTGGACAAAGGTACAAACCATTGCCAACTAGAGACCCTCATTTCTAACAACTGATCAGTAGATTTTGAACTAGTAGCAGGTGTCTAATTAGTGCTGGTATTAGCTGTATGAGCATAGGAATTGTGTTGGTTTTCTATATTGTGTTTCTCATGCAGCAGGCTTAGAATACATTTTAATGGGTCTGCGTGTATAGGTGGTGAAGATGAGAGCTGACTGTGAGTCGGTGAGTTGTAATATCTTTCAAGAGTAGCCTTGTTTATTAGGCATGGAGATGTGAAGTTGTGAAGAGTGGCATGTGGTTTATCTTGTTTGCGTCTGTTTAGGGTGGAAGGTATATGAGTTAGGGGTGGTGGTGGAGCATGTGGGTCATGTTGCAAGGCTCTGAATTGAGCAATGGATGAAAGGTGGTTGAATTAGAGTTGTTGTGTTGGTGTATTTGTGTTAGGTATGGGGAAAGAGAAAAATTGGGAGTAAAGATGGTTTAGGATGTGTATTATTTGTGTAGTAAGGAGGGTGGGATATTTCAAGTTCGTGATGAAATGTATATTGAAATGGTGTCCGTGCAGGATTTTGTTCTGTTGCTGTGTGTGCTATGTTTTTATTTTTTGTAGAGTAGTGAGAGGGAATGGTAATGTAGTGGGTTTCTGAAAAGGATTTGTATGTAAAGTATTGTGAATTAGTGGAGGTTGAATGGTAAAGAGGGTGGTGATGTGTTTTGGAAAAGAGTGTATGTGGTGTGTGAGAGGGGATAGGCAAGAGTAATGAGTGCTTATGTTAGATTTGATAGCTGGAAGAGATAATATGTGTGGTAGAGTGGAATGTAAGGGTTGTTTGGGTGTGTGTTTTTAGTAAAAAGAGGGGGATGGTGTTGGTGGATGAAATGATGAAGGGCTGAGTATAGGTTTAGTGGTGACAGAAATGGGTCTGTTAGGAACAAGTAGAAGGTAGAGCTGTTGTTTTGTATAACCAGGGAGTGTGTGTCTGGATGGACTTGTCAGTGGTATAAGATAGAGTGGTGTTTTGTCCGAGAGTGATGGTGCCATTGTGTGGTAGTTGGGGCAGAAAGGTGCATTAGTGTGGTTTGTGGGGTTTTGCATTGGTTGTTGAGGCATTGATGTGGTTAGGGTTTGTGTTAGATTTGGGGGTCTCTAGTTGGCACAGGTGGGCACTTGTGACAAATAGGGACCCTCTCCTCTAGTCAGGACAAAGGGATTACACTCCTAAAATAACCCCTGCTCACCCTCTAGGCTGCGTGGCGCGAGCAGTCAAGGCTTATTTCAGAGGCGTTGTAAGTTAAGCAGTGTCGACCACATACAGTAACTCAGTGACCACACTACAAATGGACACCACACAGGTTTTATGTTAAAAAATAAGTAGACTTTATATAGAGTTACCACAAGACCATAAATGACAAAAATACACACTATGAGTACTTTAAGATGGTAGATTTAAACTTGTTCAGTTCAGTTCTTAGATGCGACACTCTGCGTCAATGTACCTTAACCCCTTCGCTGCTAGGCCTTTTCCCCTCCTGTGCTAAGGCTTTTTTTGGCGTTTTGGGGTAGTGCGCGCTTAGGCCCTTGTAACCTTTTGACCACATAAGGTATCCACGCCAAATTTGTGTCCTTTTCTTCCAACATCATGTGGATTCTAAAGGCTCCCAGGGTTTGAGGATTCCCTTGGAGGGGCCCCAGAAATTAACCAAAATATAGTGACATTTTAGTTTTTTTCAGAAAAATGGGAAAAACGGGCTGCAAATGAAAGCCTCTGGGTTTTTCCCTGAAAATGTTATCAAAAAAGGGTTTGTGGGGCTGAAATCTCAATTTTCTCAGCTTTTAGGGAATGACAGTCTTTTGTCAGAGAACCGGCATTTTTCACACAGTTTTGGCATTTTTCCGGGACATAGCCTATTTTTGCTATTTTTAGAGCTTTCCACCTCCTTCCAGTTAATGGTAGAAATGAGTTTGAAAGGGGTCATTTGTCTAAATCCATGAAGATTTCTTTATAGAAACTAACAGTTAAATATTGGAATAATTGAAAATTTGTTGAAAAAAATAGCGTTTTGTCTCAACATTTTCACCTATAACTATTTCTAATTTTGACAGCTCTTGGAAAGCAATATACCGTTACATCCGTAAGACCTTCCTGGTTTTGGGGATATTTAGGACTTGTAGTTTCACCAAGAACCCGACGAACCCAGATCCAAAAACTGAGCAGCAACTTGCAATGGTATTTTTTCATTTACTGGGTATAGAGCACTTTGTCTTGGAAAATGTATACATGGAAAAATCTGTATGAAAGACACCTATGTATTTCTGAATTGGGTACAAATTATAGAGTTCAGAAACAGTATATAATTGCACATTTTCAAAATTGGGAATACTCATACTAGCATGAAAATTATTGGTCATTTTTCAAAAAGATTTTTTTTTTTACAAAATGTCTTTCATTGAAAGGGAGAAATGCATGAAAGCTCAATTGGTAATAACAGTTGATTTACAAATATGAATTACCCCAAGTCTCACGATAAAAACGCTACCTCACTTGTGTGGGTCGGCCTTGTGCCTGCGACAGGAAACGGCGCAAAATGCAACGTGGTCGCACCTCAATTTCCCAGTGAAATCTTGCGCTCTTTGGACAAAGAGACTACCTTTTGTTTTGAGCCCTGGCTCTGCCAGCACCTAGGGAAACCTAGCAAACCTATAAATTTTTGAAAAGTAGACACCCAGGGAAATTCAGGATGGGGTGACTCGAATGCCTACCACCAGGATTTGTTACCCAGAATCCCTTGCAAAGCTAAGAATTTGACAAAAAAAACACATTTTCCTCACATTTCTGTGGTGGAAAGGTCTGGAATCTGCGTGGATCAACAAATTTCCACCCACCCAGCGTTCCCCGCAGGTCTCCCGAACAAAATGGTACCTCACTTGCGTTGTTAGGCATAGTGGCTGCGACATGAAACAGCGCAAAACGCAACATGGTCGCACCTCAATTTCCCAGTGAAATCTTGCCCTTTTTGGACAAAAAGACTACCTTTTGTTTTTGAGCCCTGGCTCTGCCAGCACCTAGGGAAACCTAGCAAACCTATACATTTTTGAAAACTAGACACCCAGGGGAATTCAGGATGGGGTGACTCGTCTGCCTACCCCCAGGTTTTGTTACCCAGAATCCCTTGCAAAGCTAAGAATTTGACAAAAAAAACACATTTTCCTCACATTTCTGTGGTGGAAAGTTCTGGAATCTGCGTGGATCAACAAATTTCCACCCACCCAGCGTTCCCCCAGGTCTCCCACAAAAAATGGTACCTCACTTGCGTGGGTAGGCATAGTGGCTGCGACATGAAACAGCGCAAAACGCAACATGGTCGCACCACAATTTCCCAGTGAAATCTTGCCCTTTTTGGACCAAAAGACTACCTTTTGTTTTTGAGCCCTAGCTCTGCCAGCACCTAGGGAAACCTAGCAAACCTATACATTTTTGAAAACTAGACACCCAGGGAAATTCAGGATGGGGTTACTCGTCTGCCTACCCCCAGGTTTTGTTACCCAGAATCCCTTGCAAACCTAAACATTTGAAAAAAAACCACATTTTCCTCACATTTCTGTCGTGGAAAGTTCTGGAATCTGCGTGGATCAACAAATTTCCACGCCACCCAGCGTTCCCCCAGGTCTCTAAAAAAAAATGGTACCTCACTTGCGTGGGTAGGCATATGGGCTGCGACATGAAACAGCGCAAAACGCAACGTGGTTGCACCTCAATTTCACAGTGAAATCTGGTGCTTTTTGGACAAAGAGACTACCTTTTGTTTTTGAGCCCTAGCTCTGCCAGCACCTAGGGAAACCTAGCAAACCTATACATTTTTGAAAACTAGACACCCAGGGGAATTTAGGATGGGGTGACTCGACTGCCTACCACCAGGTTTTGTGACCCAGAATCCCTTTCAAAGCAAAGAATTTGACACAAAAAGCACATTTTCCTCACATTTCTGTGGAGGAAAGTTCTGGAATCTGCGTGGATCAACAAATTTCCACCCACCCAGCGTTCCCCCAGGACTCCCGCAAAAAAGATGGTACCTCACTTGCGTGGGTAGGCATAGTGGCTGCAACAGGAAAAGGTCCAAATCGTACGGTGGTGAATGTAAAATACCCTATAGCTACATTACCTTGATTTTTGGGGGGGGCACCTGCGTTTTTGGCCCGGGGCTCGGTGGCCATCTTTGGAAACTACCAAACCCGAACAGTTCTGAAAACTAGACACCCGGGGGAGTCCAGGGAGGTATGGCATGCGTTGGTCCCCCAATGTTTTCCTACCCAGAATTCCTTGCAAACCTTAAAATTAGGTAAAAATATCACTTTTCCAAGTTTTTTTGCGTGGGATCTCCGTGCCGGCAAAAATGTCCTACCACCCAGCGTTCCCCTTGTTCTCCCGAGTAAAAGGATACCTCACTTGTGTGGGTGCCCCAAAGCAGAACAGGCTAAAAATGAATTTTTAAAAAAGTAGTTTTTCAGTTTGACAAATTAAGCCCCCCTACCTTAGTCACAGGCCTTTGGCCCACCCACACAAGTGAGGTATCATTTTACTCGGGAGAACAAGGGGAACGCTGGGTGATAGGACATTTGTGCCGGCAGCGAGATCCCACCCAAAAATGTATGGAAAAGTGGGTTTTTTAACCTAAATTTAGGGTTTGCAGGGATTTCTGGGTAGGAAAACATTGGGGGACCCACGCATGACATACCTCCCTGGACTCCCCCGGGTGTCTAGTTTTCAGAACTGTTTGGGTTTGGTAGTTTCCAAAGATGCCCGCCAAGCCCCGGGCAAAAAGCTCAGGTGACCCCCTCAAAAAATAAGATTGTTTTGCTAAAGGTAATTTTTTGGTCTCCACAATACGAATTGGGCCTTTTCTTGTAGCAGCCACTATGCCTACCCACGCAAGTGAGGTACCATTTTTATCGGGAGACCTGGGGGAACGCTGGGTGGGAGGTAATTTGTGTGAGCCCAGTGATGCCACGCTTTCCCACACAAAAAAGTGTGAAAAAACTGTTTTTTTTTCAGCTAAAATTGAGGTTTACAAGGGATTCTGGGTAAAGGAACGTTGGAGGATCCACGCAAGCCGTACGTCCTTGGAAGCCCCCGGGTGTCTACTTTTCAGAAATGTGTGGGTTTGGTAGGTTTCCCTAGATGGCCGTCTAGCACGGGGCCAAAAACCCAGGTAACCCCTCTTGCAAAAGCTGGTGGATTAGACAATGGTGACAATGTCAAGTCCACCAGCTTTTGCAAGAGGGGTTACCTGGGTTTTGGCCCCGAGCTAGACGGCCATCTAGGGAAACCTACCAAACCCACACATTTCTGAAAAGTAGACACCCGGGGGCTTCCAAGGAGGTATGGCTTGCATGGATCCTCCAACCTTCCTTTACCCAGAATCCCTTGCAAATCTCGATTATAGCTAAAAAAAAATCAGATTTTTCACACATTTTTGTGTGGGAGAGCGTGGCATTACTGGGCTCACACAAATTTTCTCCCACCCAGCATTCCCCAAGGTCTCCCGATAAAAATGGTACCTCACTTGCGTGGGTAGGCATAGTGGCTGCTACAGGAAAAGGTCCAATTCGTACGGTGGTGAATTTAAAATACCCTATAGCTACATAACCTTGATTTTGGGGGGTGGGCACCTGAGTTTTTGGCCCGGGGCTCGGTGGCCATCTTTGGAAACTACCAAATCCGAACAGTTCTTAAAACTAGACACCCGGGGGAGTCCAGGAAGGTATGGCATGCGTGGGTCCCCCAAAGTTTTCCTACCCAGAATTCCTTGCAAACCTTAAAATTAGGTAAAAATATCACTTTTCCAAACTTTTTTGCGTGGGATCTCTGTGCCGGCAAAAATGTCCTATCACCCAGCGTTCCCCTTGTTCTCCCGAGTAAAAGGATACCTCACTTGTGTGGGTGCCCTAAAGCAGAACAGGCTAAAAATGAATTTTTAAAAAAGTAGTATTTCAGTTTGACAAATTAAGCCCCCCTACCTTAGTCACAGGCCTTTGGCCCACCCACACAAGTGAGGTATCATTTTACTCGGGAGAACAAGGGGAACGCTGGGTGGTAGGACATTTGTGCCGGCAGTGAGATCCCACCCAAAAAAATTTATGGAAAAGTGGGTTTTTTAACCTAAATTTAGGGTTTGCAGGGATTTCTGGGTAGGAAAACATTGGGGGACCCACGCATGCCATACCTCCCTGGACTCCCCAGGGTGTCTAGTTTTCAGAACTGTTTGGGTTTGGTAGTTTCCAAAGATGCCCGCCAAGCCCCGGGCCAAAAGCTCAGGTGACCACCTCAAAAAATAAGATTGTTTTGCTAAAGGTAATTTTTTGGTCTCCACAGTACGAATTGGGTCTTTTCCTGTAGCAGCCACTATGCCTACCCACGCAAGTGAGGTACCATTTTTATCGGGAGACCTGGGGGAACGCTGGGTGGGAGGTAATTTGTGTGAGCCCAGTGATGCCACGCTTTCCCACACAAAAAAGTGTGAAAAAACTGATTTTTTTCAGCTAAAATTGAGGTTTACAAGGGATTCTGGGTAAAGGAACGTTGGAGGATCCACGCAAACCATACGTCCTTGGAAGCCCCCGGGTGTCTACTTATCAGAAATGTGTAGGTTTGGTAGGTTTCCCTAGATGGCCGTCTAGCACGGGGCCAAAAACCCAGGTAACCCCTCTTGCAAAAGCTGGTGGATTAGACAATGCAGCGCAGAGATATCCCTTCGGGGATCTAATCAGGCGCTATACAAGCACATAAATAAATAAATAATGTCAAGTCTCGATTATAGCTCAAAAAAATCAGATTGTTCACACATTTTTGTGTGGGAAAGCGTGGCATTACTGGGCTCACACAAATCTCCTCCCACCCAGCGTTCCCCAAGGTTTCCCGATAAAAATGGTACCTCACTTGCGTGGGTAGGCATAGTGGCTGCAACAGGAAAAGGTCCAAATCGTACGGTGCTGAATTTAAAATACCCTATAGCTACATTACCTTGATTTGGGGGGGGGGGCACCTGCGTTTTTGGCCCGGGGCTCGTGGCCATCTTGGGAAACTACCAAACCCGAACAGTTATTAAAACTAGACACCCGGGGGAGTCCAGGGAGGTATGGCATGCATGGGTCCCCCAATGTTTTCCTATCCAGAATTCCTTGCAAACCTTAAAATTAGGTAAAAATATCACTTTTCCAAATTTTTTTGCGTGGGATCTCCGTGCCAGCAAAAATGTCCTACCACCCAGCGTTCCCCTTGTTCTCCTGAGTAAAAGGATACCTCACTTGTGTGGGTGCCCCAAAGCAGAACAGGCTAAAAATGAATTTTTAAAAAAGTAGTATTTAAGTTTGACAAATTAAGCCTCCCTACCTTAGTCACAGGCCTTTGGCCCACCCACACAAGTGAGGTATCATTTTACTCGGGAGAACAAGGGGAACGCTGGGTGGTAGGACATTTGTGCCGGCAGGGAGATCCCACCCAAAAATGTATGGAAAAGTGGGTTTTTTAACCTAAATTTAAGGTTTGCAGGGGTTTCTGGGTAGGAAAACATTGGGGGACCCACGCATGCCATACCTCCCTGGACTCCCCCGGGTGTCTAGTTTTCAGAACTGTTTGGGTTTGGTAGTTTCCAAAGATGCCCGCCAAGCCCCGGGCCAAAAGCTCATGGGAACCCCCTTGCAAAACCAAATTGTTTTGAATGAATTAAGTTTTCAGTTGGAGAACGTGCGATTCAGGGGACAATATCGCATGAAAATTGTGACAGACAATTTCAAGTTTGCAAGAGATTGTGGACAAAAACCAACAATAGAATTCACCAGAAAGACATGACCATATACTATACCAATAATATCTAAATTTAGAAAGTTATTTATAGCTATAATATACACCATAACTGAGTAACTCAAAAGACAAAGAATCAAGCACGGCTATCTATTCCTCAAAGACACACACATACAGGTTGGATTTGGCATGAGGGCGAGTGATGGTTCAGTACATAAAATTTTATTAACATTATATTTCAAAAAAATGAAATGCTCTGTTAATAAATAAATGCATAAAAACTGAACCAGTGACTCGCAGCTCGTGAGCTGTAAAGCCACGACAAGGCACCAACCGTTTTACAGGCCATTCACGCACCTTTCATACCTGATACAAACCAGACCACTGACACCATCTGGAAGGAAAATCAACACATTACTACAATCACAATAAGGGACAAGGTACACCCTACTGCAGAAAGAGAAAAAAACAAAGTTTACTGCACAGCCATCTAATCCGCAAGCACACACACATACTGGTTGGATTTGGCACGAGGGTGAGTGATGATTCAGTACATACAATTGTATTCGCAAGTAATTTCACAAAAAATGAAATACACTGCGTATAATTGAAAGTATGATTAACTGAACCACTGACTCACAGCTCGTGAGCTGTAAAGCCACGTCAAGGCACCAACCCTTTTTACAGGCCATTCATACACCTTTCGTACGTGTGACACATTCAAAACATTCACACTGCCAGCCGCGGACCTATCACATTTCAACACTCACACCAGCAAACAGCGCCATTCAAGGGCCCATCACTTTCACACGCCCACATTTCTGACACTGCAACTACACAAAATGATGGACTGCGTGGAGTGTCACTCAACTAGCAGTGTGTGTAGTGACCAACAGAAAGTAACTACTCACACACCGCCAGCTGAGCGCCAGTGCACCCACACCACCATCCAAGCACCAGACCATGCACACCGCCAGCCAAACACCACTCAGCGCACACCGACAGCCAAGCACAACTCCATGCACAGACAGCCAAGCACCACTCCACACACACCACCAGCCAAGCGCCACTCCACACACACCACCAGCCAAGCGCCACTCCGTGCACAGACAGCCAAGCACCGCTCCACGCACACCATCCAGCCAAGTACCACTCCACACACACCGCCAGCCAAACACCACTTCACACACACCACCAGCCAAACACCACTCCATGCACAGACAGCCAAGTACCACTCCACGAACACCACCAGCCAAGCGCCACTCCACACACACCGCCAGCCGAGCACCACTCCGTGCACAGACAGCCAAGTACCACTCCACAAACACCACCAGCCAAGCACAACTCCACACACACCGCCATCCAAGCACCACTCCGTGCACAGACAGCCAAGTACCACTCCACACACACCACCAGCCAAGCGCCACTCCACACACACCGCCAGCCAAGCACCACTCCGTGCATAGACAGCCAAGTACCCCTCCACGCACACCACCAGCCAAGCGCAACTCCACACACACCGCCAGCCAAGCACCAGCCGGCACACACCACAAACACATTTAGAATTCTTTTTTTGAAAATAACACTAAACAAATGGAAATACCTACAAATCAGCTAACACAAATTCTTAAACTAAACACTTTGCACTAATGCCAATCCTTGAAACAAAGTAAACATTTTTACAGAATGCAGACCAGGCAATTCACTTTACAGCTCATTAAAACTCCCAAAACTTCTTTTGCGTGTGGTACAATTTAAAACAAGCTGACAGACACAATCCAGGCTTAGAAGGACAGTCAGGACAGTATATACGAGACTCCTTCCGCACGCCTCTTCGCCAACAGACTCTGCATCTTCTAGTCGGAAAGTCTCTTGCGGTAGTGGAAGGAACAGATTCAGGAAAGTGGCGATCTTTCAATCTAGCCACTTCCTCCACCACTCCAAATCTAGGAACACTAGCCTGCTCCACAAGTACAAGGCTGCCTATTATAGACTCCTGAAACTTAACAAAAGGCATCTTCTTTTCAGGACAAGACTTCTGGTACACAACAAAAGCATTAAAGGATGCCAAGTGGAACAGATGGATAGCCAACTTCTTGTACCAAATGTAAGCCTTTCGAAGAGCAGCATAAGGTTCCAACCTCTGATCTACTCTGTCAACACCACCCATGAACTTATTGTAAGCTAAAATGCACACAGGTTTGCGCACTTCAGCACCCTGACCCCAAACAGGCACAGGTTCTGTACTTTCATCGTGGATAGTAGTCAGCATGTACACATCTCTCTTGTCTGAAAACTTCACAGCTAGAAGCTCCCCACATCGCAATGCCGTAGACTGTCCCCGCACAAGCCTTTTGCAAACAAGTTCCTTTGGGAAACCTTTACGGTTACTGCGCATTGTGCCACAAGCAACAGTGCCCACTTTGGCCAACTCCTTGAACAACCGCACACCAGTGTAGAAGTTATCTACATATAAATGATTGCCTTTGTTAAATAATCCTCTACCTAGTTCCCACACAATTTTCTCAGTCACTCCAAAAGTAGAAGGACAACCAGGAGGGTTAATGCTGGACTCCTTACCAGTGTATACCCTGAAATTGTAGACATATCCAGTCTCACTGTCACACAGCATATACAGTTTGATTCCATAGCGTGCCCTCTTACTAGGAATGTATTGCCTAAAAACCAAGCGGCCCTTGAACAACAGCAAAGACTCATCCACTGCAATTTCTTTACCAGGGGCAAAGATCTCAGAAAAACGATCAACAAAGTGATCAAGGACAGGCCGAATTTTAAACAAACGGTCACAATCAGGGTGATAGCGTGACAAAGTTAAACTATTATCAACAAAATGCATCATCCGAAGAAGAAGCATATACCGATCACGACTTATGACTGCTGGAAATATAGCTGTTGCCATCAAGCGACTAGTGGACCAATATGAAGTCATTGATGGCTTCCTTAGCAAGCCCATCAAAAAAGTTAATCCCAAAAACTTCTTGATCTCTTCAACATTTGTGGGAGTCCACCGGATTGCTCTAGAATAGGGCTTAAGGCTGGCACTGTTGGCCCTCAAAAATTGTTCTGCATACAAATTACTTTGATCAACAATCTCTTGCAAAAACACATTGTCAAAAAACAACTGAAAAAAATTTATTGGCAGAAAATTCTCAGTATTCACTCTACACCCAGGAACACCAATGAACTCTGGCAATACTGGCTGCACCAAGCCAGGGGGAACCCAGAGGCCACCCCTATCAACGGGGGCAGCAGCCACCCCAGCCTGCAGCCCAGAAGCCTCTTGCTGCTGTTCACCAACGGGAAGCCTAACAGCCACAGATACTTCTGGCTGCACAACACCAACAGAAGACATAGCATCCCCAGAGGGCTCTTCCTGCACTACACCAACGGGAAGCCCAGCAGCCTGAGATGCTTCTTGCTGCACTACACCACCGGGAAACCAAGCAGGCCCAGATGCCTCTTGCCGCTCTACACCAATGGGAAGCCTAACAGCCCCAGATGCCTCTTGCTGCACTACACCAGCAGGAAGAAAAAAAGCACCAGATGCCTCTTGGCGCACCACAGCAATGTGAAGCCTTTTGGGTGCAGGCTCCAGCCCACATGCCTCTTGCCGACGTAAAAAGAAAGGAAACCTTGCGGCCCTAGGCAGCAGCACAGATGCCTCTTGGCCCACTACCGGCACATCAATGTCCTCCTCTACCATAGGCCCTTCATCAGCACTAGAAGAAGATTCATCATCCGATGATGATGATTCCATGCAAAGAGAAAACTCACTGCCTGAATCTTCTGCCCCTACCTGGGAGTCCGAATCGGACTCAGTCTCTGAACCATGGTCAGAGGAAGACTCAAAAAGCAAACCAAGAACCTGCTGAGCAGTAATCCTGCGACTAGCCATTATCCTTACAAAGCAAGAAGACTGCACACACAAGTGAACAACAACCTACACTGTGCAAAGTAAGAAGTAAACAAGGTAAGGCTTTCACAAAAAGATAAATACAATCCAAAACAATTTCACTCTTACCAAATATAGCTACACTCACCAGCACCTACTCTGTTGAGACACAGCAAAAAGAAATGATATCCCACTAGAAAGAAAAAAAGAAATGACAGGTTAGAAAACAAAGTGCACATCAAACACTAATGCTGAAAAAAAACAACAAAAAAAAACACAGAGCCACACAAACTGCTAGAAGTACAACCTTTTTCAAAAAGACAAACATCAAGGGAAAGTAGTACAAAATACATTCACTTACCAAGCACAAGGAACTACACAAGCTGCAAACAGACACGCAACCTACAACAATCCAAACAGCAAAAGCCTGGAACTAGACAAAAATAGAGAAGAAAAAAAAATTACTACCACATTTCCCAAACAATATAACAATTAAAACAACAACACACAAATTTGCCCCCCAAATTAAAATTCGGCCAGATGGGCCATCAAATAGGGCTTAGATCAATTGGGATTAGATGAGGTTTAACATCAAGACACTGGTTAATTTTTTGATTTTTTTTTACTGCCTGACCCCTTTGGTGCCAGTCAGTCTTTTGCTCCTACCAGTACCCCTATCACACAGGGGCAGTAAGGACATTCATACACCTTTTGTACGTGTGACACATACAGAACATTCACACCGCCAGCCGCCAGCGCCATTCAAGGGCCCATCACTTTCACACTCCCACATATCTGACACAGCAACTACAGAAAATGATGGACTGCCTAGAGTGTCACTCAACTAGCAGTGTGTGTAGTGACCAACAGAAAGTAACTACTCACACACTGCCAGCCGAGTGCCAGTCCACCCACACCACCATCCAAGCACCAGACCATGCACACCGCCAGGCAAACACCACTCAGCGCACACCGACAGCCAAGTACCACTCCACGCACACCATCCAGCCAAGCGCCACTCCACACACACCACCAGCCAAGCACCACTCCGTGCACAGACAGCAAAGTACCACTCCACGCACACCACCAGCCAAGCGCCACTCCACGCACACCGCCAGCCAAGCACCACTCCGTGCACAGACAGCAAAGTAGCACTCCACGCACACCACCAGCCAAGTGCCACTCCACACACACCGCCAGCCAAGCAGCACTCCGTGCACAGACAGCAAAGTACCACTCCACACACACCACCAGCCAAGCACCACTCCACACACACCGCCAGCCAAGCACCACTCCACGCACACCGCAAGCCAAACGCCACTCACCGCCAGCCAAGCACCGCTCCACGCACACCATCCAGCCCAGTACCACTCCACACACACCGCCAGCCAAACACCACTCCACACACACCACCAGCCAAACACCACTCCGTGCACAGACAACCAAGTACCACTCCACGCACACCACCAGCCAAGCGCCACTCCACACACGCCACCAGCCAAGCAGCACTCCGTGCACAGACAGCAAAGTACCACTCCACGCACACCACCAGCCAAGCGCCACTCCACACACACCACCAGCCAAGCACCACTCCGTGCACAGACAGCAAAGTAGCACTCCACGCACACCACCAGCCAAGCGCCACTCCACAAACACCACCAGCCAAGCACCACTCCGTGCACAGACAGCCAAGTACCACTCCACACACACCACCAGCCAAGCGCCACTCCACACACACCGCCAGCCAAGCACCACTCCGTGCTTAGATAGCCAAGTACCCCTCCACGCACACCGCCAGCCAAACACCACTCAGCGCACACCGACAGCCAAGTACCACTCCACACACACCGCCAGCCAAGCACCACTCCACGCACACCGCAAGCCAAGCGCCACTCACCGCCAGCCAAGCACCGCTCCACGCACACCATCCAGCGAAGTACCACTCCACACACACCGCCAGCCAAACACCACTCCACACACACCACCAGCCAAACACCACTCCGTGCACAGACAACCAAGTACCACTCCACGCACACCACCAGCCAAGCGCCACTCCACACACACCGCCAGCCAAGCAGCACTCCGTGCACAGACAGCAAAGTACCACTCCACGCACACCACCAGCCAAGCGCCACTCCACACACACCGCCAGCCAAGCACCACTCCGTGCACAGACAGCAAAGTAGCACTCCACGCACACCACCAGCCAAGCGCCACTCCACAAACACCACCAGCCAAGCACCACTCCGTGCACAGACAGCCAAGTACCACTCCACACACACCACCAGCCAAGCGCCACTCCACACACACCGCCAGCCAAGCAGCACTCCGTGCATAGATAGCCAAGTACCCCTCCACGCACACCGCCAGCCAAACACCACTCAGCGCACACCGACAGCCAGTACCACTCCACACACACCGCCAGCCAAGCACCACTCCACGCACACCGCAAGCCAAGCGCCACTCACCGCCAGCCAAGCACCGCTCCACGCACACCATCCAGCCAAGTACCACTCCACACACACCGCCAGCCAAACACCACTCCACACACACCACCAGCCAAACACCACTCCGTGCACAGACAACCAAGTACCACTCCACGCACACCATCCAGCCAAGCACCACTCCACACACACTGCCAGCAAAGCAGCACTCCGTGCACAGACAGCCAAGTACCACTGCACGCACACCATCCAGCCAAGCGCCACTCCACACACACCGCCAGCCAAACACCACTCCACGCACACTGCAAGCCAAGCGCCACTCCACACACACCGCCAGCCAAGCACCACTCCGTGCACAGACAGCCAAGTACCACTCCACGCACACCACCAGCCAAGCGCCACTCCACACACACCGCCAGCCAAGCACCACTCCACACACACCGCCAGCAAAGGCAGTACGGACAAAAAAAGAGCAACCGGCACCAAGGGAGGCGGACAGTAAAAAACAACCAAAATTAAAACCAACATTGGAACAAAACTCAAATCCTAGGGCCTAGTGGGCCAAAAAACAGGAGGCAAAACGTCAAAAAAAGGGCCGATTTGCCCCAAGGGCGGGCAGAAATTCAAAAACATAATTACTTGCCACCAGGAAGCGACCCTTGCCCAAGGGGTCGCTTCCTAAAAACTAAATTTAAATTACCTGGTGCTAGTGGGCATTTTCTGCTCCCCCCCCCCTGGGGGCAAAACGGCAAAAAAAAGGGCCAATTTGCCCCCAGGGTGGACAGAAAAACAAAAACACAATCATGGCCACCTGTAAGCGACCCTTACCCAAGGGGTCGCTTCCCAAAACAAACACATTGCCCCAACAAAAATCCCTGGTGCTAGTGGGAAATTTCTGCCCCCCCGGGGGCAACACGGCCGAAAAACAGGCCGATTTGCCACCAGGGGGGGCAGAAAAACAAAAAGTTAATTGTGAGGCCACCTGGAAGCGACCCTTGCCCAAGGGGTCGCTTCCTAAAAGCTAAAAACAAAATCCCTGGTGCTAGTGGGCATTTTCTGTCCCCCCTGGGGGCAAAACGGCAAAAGAAAACGGGCAGATTTGCCCCCAGGGGGGACAGAAAAACGTAAACAAATAACATGGCCGCCATCTTGGCACCAAAAAACAACCCTGGTGCTAGTGGGGAATTTCTGCCCCCCCCCTGGGGGCAAAACAGCCGAAAAAACGGGCCGATTTGCCCCCGGGGGGGGGCAGAAAAACAAAAACATAGTCAGACTCCGCCTGGAAGCGACCCTTGCCCAAGGGGTCGCTTCCTATAATTGTTATTGTTATTGTTAGTTTAGATTTGTAACGCGCTCAATCACCTACAGGCCTCTAAGCGCATTGGAAATAGATGTTGTTACAATAACTTAACTTCACTCCTCCGAGAGACACCACTACAGGCCTACATTACTAAAATTAAACTAAAATTAATCCCTGGTGCTAGTGGGGGCATTTCCGCCTCACGATCGCGACGCTGTGCGCGATCGTGAGGCAGAAATGCCCTGCAAAGAGACATCAGGGGAGAGGAAAATCTATTTCCTCTCTCCTGATGCCTCTTCGCTGCCCCAAACCCCCGCCGGACACCAGAAACCCACCTTGATCCCAGGCGAGCAGGAAGCAAATGGCTTCCCGAGCGCTGGGAATCCCTGATGATTTCAGCGTGCGCTGTGCGCGCTGACGTCATCAGGGATTCCCATGGGGGGGGGGGGCGGGGGAGGCAGCGGAAACTCTTCCGCTGCCGCCCCAAGCAAAACGAACAGGATCAGAGACCCTCGGGGGGAGCGCCAGCGCTTCCCCCGAGGGTGGGGCTCATGATGAGCTGGCCTTGTCATCAGCGCCGAAGGGGTTAAGTTGCGTTGCGCTTCCATGACAAGCAATGTCGCAGCGATGGGAAATGCGGCAAAGTCAGGTGCAAAGAAAGAAAGACGTGAAGAACTTCCAGATGCGGCACATTTCACAGGGATGCGAGAAGTCCTCGGTTCGATACGTGGACTACAGTGGCCACACCCTTATGATGCGACAGCAACAGCTCCAGCGGCGACGCTCTTCTCCACGATGCATGACGCTTCCGCTCAATGCGACAACTACAGTGGCAACATCCAAGATGCGATGGCAGCAGCTCCGACAGCGGCACGCTTCTCGGGGATGCGAGGTGCTCTTGGTCAATGCAGTGCAATGCAACAGTTCCAGCGGCAACACCGTCCTGCTCCTGAGTTGCGACGGCAGGCAAAGCGACGGCCACATGCTCCGACCTCGTTGCGAGATTTTTCTCCTGATGCAGTGCAGGTCGACAACTACAGCGGCGACATCCTCCTTCTTCGACGTTGCGACGGCAGCAGCAGCGACAGCGACATGCTTCCTCTTCGTTGGGGCACGCTTCTCTCCGATGCGGTGCAGTGCGACAGTTCCAGCGGCAACACCCTCCTTGGGAGTTGCGACTGCAGGCACAGCGACGGCGTCACGCTTCTTCTCGTTGAGTCGTGCTTCCAGCTCCTTGCAACCCGTAGTTTCTCAGAAGGCCCAAAACAGCAGCAGCGACTTCCACAAGAACTCTGGGGAGCTGGGAGGTCAAGTCTGTTGCCCCTGAGACTTTAGCAGGAGGCAAGCTCTTCTCCAAGCACTTGGAGATCCTTCACAAGTTGAAAGCAAAGTACACAAAGTTCCTTTCTCCTTCCTTTCGCAGTAAGGCAACCACTGCAGGCCAATCTACCAAGCAGCATTTCAGCTTGGAAATAGTCTCTCCTCAGTTTCTTCAGGTTCCTTTCCTCAGTAAAGGTTTCTTCTTGTAGTCCAAAGTGATCTAATTTCATGTGATTAGGGTCCCAATATTTATACCCCTAAATCCTTTGTTCTCTGAGGCGAGAGGGGCCTTTGCCCAGACCAAACCAGATCTGAAGCACTCTATTTACCAGACTTCTCCTTTCCTTTCACAGTGCAGGGCAGAAACATCAGACGCCCCACAGGAGGTGGAGCCAGCATTGTGGAAGGCAAGTACAGTCCTGGAGCACTTTGTTTAAAGGACTCCTTCTCTTCTTTCAGTGTGCAGGGCAGAGACATCAGCCGCTGCCCAGGGGGTGGAGCCAGCATTGTGGAAGGCAGGCACAGCCCTATTCAAGGTTCAGGTGCAACTCCTCCCTCCCATCTAGAAGCAGATCTCTCTGTTTACCACTGGGTGACTCTCTCCTGGAATTCCCCAGCCCTGTCACTCTCAAAAACCAGACATAGGAATACACAACCTAACAGAGGCAGGTTTGAATGGTTAGACAAGCCAAAACCTACTTTCTAAAAGTGGTATTTGCAAACACAGAATATTAAAATAAACTTCACTAAAAGGTGTATTTTGGTATTCTGAGTTCAGGCCTACTAAACTCGAATTTCTACCACGTTCTCTGAGGCAGTTAGGATTATAAAATGTAATAACTCTAACAGCCCATTCTGGCCTATGGAGAACAGGTAGCCTTGCAATAGTGAAAAACGAAAATGGCTGTAATTCACTATTTGGACATGCCACACACACCCGGGCGTGCCCTACCTTATACTTACAATGCACCCTGCCCTTGGGCCTACCATAGGGGTGACTGATATGAAGAAAAGGGAAGGTTTAGGGACTGGCAAGTGGGTGCACTTGCCCAGTCAGCATGACAGTACCAGACTGCACGCAGGCTCTGCAATGGCAGACCTTAGACATATTTTACAAGGCTGCTTCTGTGGGTGGCACAACCAGAGCTTCAGACCCACCAGCAGCATTTGGATGTACACGCCCTGGGCACACTCAGTGCACTAGACCAGGGTCTGACAAGTAAACCAAATAGCCAAACATGGAACCATCGATTAGTACATCAATTTACAATAGGGAGTACTTGCACTGTGGCACTGGATAGCAGTGGCACAGTGCCCAAAGCATCTAACACCAGCAAAAATACATGAGACAATAGTAAAAATGGAAGGGAGACCTACACCAATGGTGCCAAGTGTAACAGTTTGGTTATGCTAAATGAGTAGAGCACATTTGCTATAAGTGTTTTAATATTTTGTTTGATATGGATAGGTTAAGATAGTTGCTGGTGAATGGAAAAAAGGGAGCATTCCTGGCCCTAAGCCGGAACACGCCCAAACAGGCTACAGCTCTTGTTCTCTCCACACTTAGTCCGATGCCTGGCCAGAGATGCCCTGAGCCCTAAGCTTAAATAGCCCTAGTGATCAGGTGACACCTTTGGCCAATCGGAATCCTAGCCCTAACCAATCAGAACACTAGCCCTAAGCCCTAGGACCAATAGGAGACTGGGCCCTTACAACCAATCACAACCCTAGCACTAGCAGCCAATAAGAATACAAACCCTAAACCCTAAGTCCAATAGAAACCCTAGTCCCTAGAACAAATCAGAACCCCAGACTTATCAGCCAATCAGAACCCTAACCCTAAGTCCAATAGAAATAGATATAGGAACTAATTAGGACACAGATGAAAGGAACGGTAGTGAACTTACATAAGCGGCATGACCTTAAGCACAAGCTGATAGCCAGGGGGCAGGGAAATGCTCCTGAAGTCAGAATCTCATTTGATAAAGAGAGGCTCAATCCACACTTTGCAGCTCCTGTGTTACCCTGCAGGTAAGATTCAGATCTAAGCCATTTAAAATACAGCTTTTCGCTCACTTAAACAAATCACTTTCTCTAGCCAAAAATGAGTGCAACATACAATTTCCAAACACACTTGAAACCATAAAGCAGTCCCCTAAACACACTCTGCGTAGCATCGGATGGTGTTGTTTGCCTTTTTACCTTTTAAACCACAAGAAGGGGGTGACTGGGGGTTGTGTAAGAACAGTACAGGGAGAGAAATTTAAGCGGTTACCGGTAGAAAAAAACAACAGTTTTGAAAGAACTGTTCTTAATCCTTTTCTCTCCTCTGCTTACTGGGCTGTTTAGGGCATAGGGAGGTTGGGTTGAACATTCTATTTAAATTGTGTTAATATCAGATATGAATAAGGATTATTGCTGCACTCTATATGCAATAAGTGGTGTATAAAAAATGGAATTCCAAAAGAACAAATTATTTTGAATGAGCCTCACACTATGTGCCCCATAATGAGACAGGCACTGCGGTATCCTCGGGTGAGATACTGATGTGCTCAATAAAAGAGGGCCAGTGTTTCTGCAGCCCGAATTTCTTGCTTGGGGGTACCATGTCTGGTTTAATTGCCAGAAAAGCTAAATGATGAAATCAAATGCATTGCTAGTAGCAAGCATCAATCCGCACAAATTGTATTTCTTGCTCTTCAATGACTCCATCTTGAGGGCTCCAAGAAACTGCTTGTATAGTTCTTAAAAGATGACTCAAGACACAAACTGGCATAGTGTTTACCAACTTAAAACACAGAATTGATATTGATCAATGTGATGCCAGTCACCTCTCCTATAGTGATGACTGTTGTTGAAATGTTCATGTGTGTTCTGTGAGGCTATTCCTGTTTGAAATAAAAATGTTAAATATAAGAAATTGGGTTATTTGTTAAAGGGAGTGAGAACTCACTTCAATCAATAAAGACAATCCTTGCCTGGGTGAGTCTCAAAAGTGAATAAATGGACCTCTGCTTAACCCTCTGGAAGCTTAAGAGAGACGCAGTCAGGTTTAACTTGGAGGCAATGTGTAAAGCATTTATGCAGCATTCAAACACTAATAAAGTGAAAAAACACCACAAGAAAAATTACAAACAAATTTAGAAAAGTAGACAATATTTGAATTTAAAAAATGACACCAAAACAACACACATTCAAACAGTAGAATCAGAGTTATGAGTTCTTATAGATATATGTAAAAATAGTGAAAACAAAACACCAGTGCACATCATATGGAGTCACTTTTATCCTCTGTGCAGTTTTAGCACTCTCTCTCCATCAAAGTTCTTTATCGGAATAGACTTTATCATTTCCATTGAGCCATGTTGAATTGATAATTAAAATTTGTATTTCTTAAGCAACAGTGATCCACAGCCAACGCGCGTTTTGCCCTATTTGGGCTTCCTCAAGGCTGTGAGTCATACATAAAACAGAAAAGCAAGATACAATCTATAACCTATACATTTTAATCACTTTTCTTAAATACATGTAATTAATTAATTCATGTATTATGCATGCATCTTTCCATGTGTTAAATACATAAAACACGACCACCATCACCGCTGAAGCGTGTGTCATGCATCTCTTCAAGTTCATTACTGATATTCATATTTCCATCTTCATTGTGTTACACACAAAGGAAAACAAGACCTCCGCCACGCGATTTAGATAATATATTAAGTAAGCTTAATCGAAGATAATAACACAAGTGAAAAAGAAAGGGGAAGGAATAGTGGACTCCAAGATAGAAACCATGTATGTGTGCTGCAGGCAAGACCTTGTGCATGAATTACCACACCATGTAAATCGCTCTATTCCTAGACCACCCCATCCATAAGTGGGCATTAAATTGATAACACCTGCTCACCTTCTTTCTGACGTGTTAGACACTATTCTTTTATGAGCGCCGCATTTATATAAAGTATTATTTCTATAAGAAAAAATTGTAAAGATGCTATATAAGTTGTGCACTATTTACAACATAGGGCATCTCAGACCCCCGATGAATGACAACCCCGTGTACATACCAATCTGAATCTTACCTTAATTGAAGATTCATCTACTATGTAATTCACAATGTTCAAATCAGTGACACATCTATGGGCTGAGCCTCCATACTGTAATTATTCGGGGAGCCACGATGAGTTCCATCTGTCCTAGAAAGGTAACCACAAGTATTCCTCATTCTTTTATGCTCACTAGAGTTAACATATTAAACATATTACACAAGTGAGGACCCTCTATTCGCTGACTACAAATACCATTAATTATTGTATCAGCGTGGCACCGCCTTAGGGTCCTCTTTGTGATGCACCGTATGTTACTCTATTTGGTACCTCCTCTTTCAATGTTCTCATAGTGTGAAAACTAAAAACCTTCCATTCTTAGTATATTCTATTGTACGGAGCCTGTATTCGTGACTATTCCTACATCTTAACATCACATCCTTTCTACTTTTCTATGCTTCTTTAGCATTGTCATAATTTCATTCCTCATTCCTGTGTTTTGACTCGAAACACCCATACCACATTGAATCCTTAATGTAAATGCACTTACATGTGCCTCTCGTTTAAAAAATATTTTCGTTAAAATTCCACATGTAAAGATTCAGTCATACTATATATGTACAAAGTTACTGCTCTTTCCTATAAAATATCGGCTATATACACCCTATTTTGCTCTATAAAAGCGCACCGCGTACGCGTATCATACTACCTCTTGAACGTTTTTTTCCAACCGTACGTCTCACGTATATTGTGCCTACGAAACGCTCCTTTAATGGATTCAGAACTCGCTTTCAAGTTTTACCGTCCCCGTTTAGCTCTTCTCTATTCAATACAAACTTCGTTTCGAAGCATATCCACACAGTGAAGTTGGCCAAACTCATCATAATATTTCTTCTGTCCATCAACCTGCCATATCAGTATTCCAGCGGCGATGTCTCCCACGTTATCTCTCACATACGTATGCCTCAACATTGTAACCCCAAGTAGAAGACGGACACCTCCTCACTAGTCGCTAGACACTGCGCTCAAACTGGCGGCCATTTTAGACTTCCCATATACTAAGGACGGTCGTTACCTGGCCATATTGCCCTCAATTGTTCATCTCTTAGTGTCCCCATGATTTTGCGTGGCGATTATCAAGTTCTCATCTGTGCGCAATACATGCTATTTTAGTAACTCTAATTTCAATCTGTATATTAATATAATTATACATCTACTTATTAAAAGTATTCAGTACTATTTCCTATACTGCATGTACATTTCTAAAAACATATGCGATCAAATATACATGACATTCATTTAATAATTCATGCATTTTATGTCAATATATATCTATTGCCCCTATATCTTATTAAATCACATTTGCTTTTAAAGCCTAACGTTCACATTGTTATCAATAAAGTTTAGATTCTATATTCATTCACATTTCCATTTTTAAACAAATACTCGCCCATCCTATATATATATTTAGTGTTTCATAATCCCCGTATAAGTCCAACCCCAACCGCTTCTTATCTCTCATAAGATTGGATATAAAAATATACCGTCACTATATACATTCCATTTCTGCAGATTCGACTCTTGTTCATTTCCCATTTAAACATAAGTATTTCATCACTCCTCATTTAGTGAATATCGTGTTTGTTCTCTATTCGTTCTTTCACATTTGTACAATGAAGATAAAGTTCTTTTTGCCACTTCACATATGATTTTTTCTAATTCATCTTTGTTGTGAAAATCAAGATGCAGCTCTTAAAGTCCCCCTAATTCAATTTACAAGACCATTTGTTATTGTATTTAAACAGTGGGGTTCTTCTTCATAAATTATACTGTTCATTCTAGTTGTACTCTAGAGTTTATGGTCTCACTGACCCTATACAACTAGCATGATATGCTATCTTGATGTTATTATCGATCACAAAAATTCAAATAGCTCCTTATCTATATTGATCCCCTGTTCCACAGCTCGCGATGATATGATCCATTTACTCTCCATTTGGCGTAATTTGGAAGTTCTATTGCCTCCTCGGTTTCCAACTACTGCCACATCTATGCCATGAAACCCTATTTTATAGATCTCAGTATTCGCATGTAGGGTGTTAAAATGTACTGTGAACGGGTATTACCTGTTATTATTCCGTATTGCCCGGATATGTTCTTCAATTCTTTCCTTTAGGGGTCTTATCGTGCTACCGATGTAGATTTGATTACAAATACATTTAATGCAATACACTATGTGTGTTGAGTTGCAATTTATAAAATGATTTATATTATGTGTCTTCGCACTATTATATTGAAGTTTTACAGTTTTATTCATGGCGAAACAACACACACTGCACATTCCGCACTTATAAAACGCCTTTGGTGTAGCTGGTAACCAAGTATTAGTTCTCCTGGGGGGCCTATAACTCGGGCAAAGTTCTTGGCGTAATGTTCTCCCCTTTTTTAATGTGATCGATGGCTTGCTACCTGTCTTCTCATATAAGCTAATGTCCTCCATTAATAAATGCCAATGTTTATTCAGGATACTAAATAGATCTGTGTTCACTGTACTGTAGGGTGTTATGAAACGGATTTTCCCGGTGTTTGTGGGTTGTGATCGTCTTTAGCGTTTGAGGAGTGTATTTCTATCCCTCTTGTCGATTTTTGTCCGGGCCTTATTGATTATATCCCATCCATAGCCTCTGGCCAAAAACCTCCTTTCAACCATTAGTAATTCATCTTCAAGTGTATTCTCATTGCTGCAGTTTCTTTTCGTTCTTAATTGTAATGTTTGTAAATGTTTTTGTACTTGTATAGCTCACAGCTACCCAACAAGGGTCTCCCGGCGCTTGTACTCATACCGCTGAGGAACCCTTCCTGGCTTTCCTTGTGAAGTGTCCACTCCTGGACACCCCCATGGTGAAACCAGGCATCCATAGCGCTGTTGGGGGCCGTTGTGGAGATTAAGCAAGCTATTGCCCAGAGTTGCAGCATGGGGCCCATGATTAGAATAGGCGCTGAGGCGAGAATATCAGGTCAGAGGAATTTATGAGCCCGAGACCCGCCGAGGCAGGAATCGAACCCTGGTCCCGGGCCTGAGCTCTGCATCAAGGTCTGCCGCTCTAACCATTTGAGCCACACTTCTCTCCAGTTCTTACCATTTCCCCATAGGGAATTGCATTAGTCCGTGAGGTTGGATATAAACTCTCAGCATGCAAAACTGCATTACAAGCAGTAGATGTTCTATACGGTATGGATAATAATTTCCCATTGTCCGATGTCAAGAAAGTTAATGCTAGATACACTTTGCTCTTTTGTAAAACTTAAGTTGAGAGGAGTGTCATTCTTGTGCTCAAAAAACTGATTGAACTCATTTGTACCTGCCCAAAAAAGTAGCATGTCGTCAATGTATCTACCGTCCTGACTTCGTCAGAAACGGTCGCTCCCCCAAGGCCCCTGGTGCTTGTGGTTTCAGCTGTGCCACGCTGCTTCCTGACCAACGCTGTGCTGCTCTGTTGACTTCTTTGCTGCCTGGGTATCGTAGCGCTGATCTGCTGCCCTGAATTGATTGCATCTCACTGTGCCTGCTCGCATTTGACTGTCGACATCACCCTACCTCCAGCATTTGCCCGCTTTGCTAGCGCTCGCATTACCAAATTGTTTAATTTAAATTGTGCCCCATTTCGCTAGCGCCTCCCTGCCCACATCGCTATTTACTTATATTCCCCAACCGGTTCCGGTTTCACTTGTGCCGCCATTTGTGTTGTTGCGTTGCCTCGGAGCCCGCCCTCTCCACGCACGCACCCGCCTCCCAGCTGCTCCTCCCTCCCACTGAGTGGCAAGGCTCTCTCTGCCGATTGAAGCGCTGTGACCGTAATGACTTCGTCAGAAACGGTCGCTCCCCCAAGGCCCCTGGTGCTTGTGGTTTCAGCTGTGCCACGCTGCTTCCTGACCAACGCTGTGCTGCTCTGTTGACTGCTTTGCTGCCTGGGTATCGTAGCGCTGATCTGCTGCCCTGAATTGATTGCATCTCACTGTGCCTGCTCGCATTTGACTGTCGACATCACCCTACCTCCAGCATTTGCCCGCTTTGCTAGCGCTCGCATTACCAAATTGTTTAATTTAAATTGTGCCCCATTTCGCTAGCGCCTCCCTGCCCACAGCGCTATTTACTTATATTCCCCAACCGGTTCCGGTTTCACTTGTGCCGCCATTTGTGTTGTTGCTTTGCCTCGGAGCCCGCCCTCTCCACGCACGCACCCGCCTCCCAGCTGCTCCTCCCTCGCCCCTCCCCTATCAATATATGACAGATGCATTTGCGCGCAGCGTTCACGCGCAGCGGTCGCGCCCCATGCGCGCTGAAGGTGCGCCAAAGGTAAGCCCATCCGAGCCTGGACCGCGCCCAGCGCCAGACCCCCTGGTCCTCGCAAACCCCACTCCACCCGCATAACCTATGACGCCGCCACCCTCTTAGCCCTTAACCCTGGACACATCCCACAATGCTACGAAGCTGCCCCAGGACGTACCCACGGTCCCTTCGCCTGCCACTCCTGCAAATTCGCCTGCATCAAGACCCACACCAAATCCACGACCTCCAAACACAGCTCCGATTCCAACAACCTGAAATGCATCCTGCTAAACACCCGCTCGATCCACAAACACGCCACAGAACTCTGGGACCTACTCGACACTGCGTCACCGGACATCGCCTTCCTCACTGAAACCTGGATGAACGCTTCATCAGCGCCCGACATCGCCACAGCCATCCCGGATGCTTACAAGATCATCCGAAAAGACCGCACCAACCAAACAGGAGGCGGCATCGCCATCGTCCATAAGAACACCATCAGAATCACGACCTGCTCCGACGATAACCTTACAACCGCCGAACACCTCCACTTCCAGATCCACACCGACCCCAGGACCACACTTAGAGGCACCCTCATCTACAGACCACCAAGAACCCGTAAACAATTCAGCGAAGACATCACTGACTTCATCAGCCCACACGCCCTCTCCTCCGAGAACTACATTCTACTGGGAGACTTCAACTTCCACCTAGAAAAGAAAAATGACAGCAACACCACCACCCTCCTGGGCAACCTGGCCAATCTCGGACTCAAACAACTTGTTGACACCCCCACCCACCTTGCCGGACACACACTCGACCCTATCTTCACCTCCAGCAAACACATCTCCTTCAACCATACCACAGCTCTCCATTGGACGGACCACAGCTGTGTTCACTTCAGCTACAAAACGACCACAACTCACAACCCCCCACAACCCATTCCTCGAAGAAAATGGAACAAAATCACCACTGACCAACTCCTCACATCGCTCAACCAAAATCCTCCAGCCCTCTCATCGGATCCAAACGAAGCTGCCTCCAAACTCAAACAATGGATCACTCACAGCGCTGACGAATTAGCACCCCTAAAAAAACACCAGATCAAACAAGGCAGCAAAAAGGCACCCTGGTTCAACGATGACCTTAAGAAGTCAAAGAAACTTTGCCTTACTCTCGAAAAAACATGGAGAAAAAACCCAACCACTGACAACCTGACCACCTTCAAGACAGCCACCCGCAAACACCACCAATTGATCCGATCCACCAAGAAATCAGCATTCAAGGATCGACTCGACAACAACGCCCATAACAGCAAGAAAAAAACTATTCAACATCGTCAAAGAATTTACCAACCCCACTGCAGCCTCAAACGACATCACTCTCTCCCAAGACCTCTGCGATTCGCTATCCTCCTTCTTCTACAACAAAATAGCCGACATATTATTTATTATTATTTATCGGTTTTGTATAGCGCCCGGTTACCCTAGAGCATCCCCGCGCTTTTGCCAACTAGCGACATCCGAGATAGCTGAAACGAGGAAGATAAAAATTAACAGAAGAGGAGGGTCTTAAGTTGTTTTCGAAAGCGCAGGAGACATTGTTCTGCGCGGAGCTCTGGGGGTAGGGCGTTCCAAAGAGTGGAAACATTGACCGAGAATCTCCTACCACCCGAACGGGCCTTTTTTACCCTGGGGACGACTGTCAAATGTTGCTGGTCTGAACGTAAAGTTCTGTTCGCTTTGTACGGGACCACCATTTTCTGCAGGACAGGGGGGCCTTTGCTTTGCAGAATTTTGTGTGCGAGGCATAGGGACTTAAATTTCACTCTTTCCCTTATAGGCAGCCAATGTAGTGCCCTCAATGCTGGTTTGGCAGAGCAGGACATGGGGATGTTGTAGAGCGTTCGTGCTGCCGCGTTTTGGACTTGTTGGAGTCTGTTCAAAGTGCTCTCCGGGGCCCCAAGGTAGATTGCGTTGTTAAAGTCTAGCCTGGACATAATTAGACCCTGTTTCAAGAGCTTTCTTGATAGAAAAGGAATGAGAGGCAGTATCTTTCGTACTGATCTGAGGAGACCAAAACAGACTCCCGCCAGTTTGGAAGCTTGGGCTCTGAGGGAGAGGTCTCGTTCCATCCAGATGCCCAGGCTCTTGATCTCATCCTTGGGTTCAGGAAGGCACACTAAGCAACTAGGCCAGGCTAAGCTGGGAAAGGAGGGGTTTTTTGGTCCCATCACCATGATCTCCGTTTTGGACCCGTTCAATTTAAGTGCTGAGTCCCCCATCCAGGAGTGGACCTGTGAGAGGCAGTCTTGGAGTATCTGGGAGTTCTCCGAGGATTGGGAAAGGGCGAACACCAATTGGGTGTCGTCGGCGTAGCTCATGATCTTGATGTTGAATGGAGCCACCACCTCCTCCAAGGGGGCCATATACACGTTGAATAGTGTAGGGCTCAGGGAGGAGCCCTGAGGCACACCACAGTGGAGGAGGGTGGATTCCGATCGTGCGCTCCCTTCCCATACCTGAAAAGATCTTTTGCTAAGAAATGACCTGAGCCAGGTTAGCGCTGTTCCTCTCACTCCGGCATCTGATAGTCTCTGGAGTAGCACTTGATGGTTCACAGTGTCAAATGCTGCACTCAGGTCCAGGAGGATCACTGCCACTGATCCCCCTGAGTCTAGAATGCAGCGTGCCTCCTCCATGACTGCCAGCAAGGCGGTGTCAGTGCCTTGACCCGGGCGAAAGCCAGTTTGGGAGCTTTTTAGCACTCCATTGGTCTCCACAAAGTTGGACAACCTGTAGTTGACCAATTTTTCTGAGATTTTGCTCAGCCCTGGAAGGAGCGAAATGGGCCTGTAGTTTGCCATGTCTGAAGGGTCCAGGGAAGGTTTTTTTAGCAGGGCTTTCACTATTGCATTCTTCCAACTGGGTGGAACAGTGCCGGTGCTTAATGCTTAATGAAGCATTAATGACTTTGGTGATGGGTTCTTTAATGGAGGGGGCCACTTGTTTAAGGATTCTCATGGGGGCAACATCCCGGGGGGAGCCACTCTTGATAGAGCATAGGGGTTTGAGGACTTCATCCCTGGTGACTGGGCCGAAGGATTCCAGCGTTGTCTGGGGACCTTCCCCATCCTCCCAACGCCCGGATCTTATCTTGGGCGGTGGTAATGAAATAAGAATTTTTTCAATCTTCGTAATGAAGTATTCCGCCAGATTCTTACATTTGGCCTCCAAGTTCTCCGTAGGGGCCGATGGTGTTGGAGTTTTCAGGAGTTCTTTGACCACCAGGAAGGTTTCTCTAGAGGAGTTGGATGCGTTGTTAATTCTCTCCTCGAAAAACTGAGTTTTCACCAACCGGATGGAGTTTTTATACTTCCTCATTGCCGTTCGATAGTCCGTTTTACTGGCTTCCTCCCAGTCCTTCCTCCAGGAGCGCTCCAATTTTTTGCAAGCCCTCCTCATGGCCCTTAGCTCGGATGTATACCAGGGGGCGGTGTGAAGTCTTTTCTCTCTTATGCCTGCCGATCTTATGGGGAGGACAGCGTCTAAGGTGTTCGATATCCACCTGCAGAAATCTGCTTCCGCCAAGATGGGATCCTGTGGAAGAGATGGACGTGAGGCTTCTAGGCTGCAAGTGAGATTCTCCACTGAAAGCATAGCCCATGGTATGTCAGGTACACCGATATTGGAGTGGGGGATGCTATCACGTTTTATTTCCCAGATGAAGGGAATCAGAAGATGATCCGTCCATGGCAGGGGAACGGGGGGAGATGCTTTCATGGTGGGGATGTTTGTAAATATGGGATCTAGCAGGTGGCCTTTGTTGTGAGTCGGATCTGTATTAATGAGATCTATTCCGTAAGTTTTGAGGTCACATAGGAGGGCAGTCGCCAGCCGCTCTTCCTGATCGTCGAAGTGGATATTAAAGTCTCCCAAGGCGGTGAAGTTGGTGGCCGAGGCAGCATCAATCATTACCGTTTCCATAAGGGAGCTGATAAAATTACCCGACTTTCCAGGGGGGCGGTAGATTAATAGCCCGGACAAGGTGGTGGTAGGTGAAATTTGGAATGAGAACTTACAGCTCTCACAGTCTTCCAGTTCACCTTTCTGAGTTCTACAGGTAAATTTGTTCTTATACAGAATGGCTACGCCTCCTCCTCTACCCAGAGGTCGATCCTGTGCAAGGATATGGAAGCCAGGGGGAAGAGCGTTAACCATATCTGCCTCTGCACCCTGTGTGAGCCATGTTTCGGTTAGAAACAAGATATCTAGCTCCTGCTCTTGGATAAGGAGGTTCACCTCAAGCGAATGTCTGGGGAGGGAATCTGCAGTTCAGCAGTCCAAGGCGAATTGTGTGTTTTCCCAGTGCCAAGTTGGGGGGGTGGCATCGGGCGCAATGAGTAAATGGCGCTGAGTCCGTAATGAACGTGGAGCAGTAAGAAGATGACAGGGAGCGTAACTGAAGCAATGCTTCTCTGCAATAGGTGCGGGGGGTGCCTGGTAAAATTGGCAGAGTAGCTGGCCCTAGGGTCGTCTGGGCTCGGACGGGCGCAGACAGGCTTGCCTTAGGCGCGCCTTCGGCGCGCAAACTGCGCTCGTCCGCTGCGCTTCCGGCCCAGGCCCATTCTATAGTTGGGGGGTGGAAGTGACGTACATAACAGCTTTAACAACAGTTCGAAAGAACAGCCCACCCCACCCACTTCCAAAACCGAAACGCTTTCTAACAACCTTAACGCCTAGAACCCAATCACCACTGAAGACACCATCCGCCTAATGAACTCCATCCATTCAGGTTCGCCAACGGACCCCTGTCCCCACCACATCTTCAACAAAGCAGACTCCATCATCGCACCCCATCTCTGTGATGTCATCAACTGCTCCTTCAACTCCGCCACCTTCCCGGAGAGCTGGAAACACGCCGAACTCAGTGCACTCCTGAAGAAACCCACAGCTGACCCCTCTGAACTTAAACACTACCACCCCATTTCCCTCCTCCCATTCCCTGCCAAGGTCATTGAGAAAGCCGTCAATAGCCAGCTCGCCGCCTTCCTTGAATCCAACAACTCCCTCGACTCTTCACAGTCTGGCTTTCGAGCCAAACACAGCACCGAAACCGCCCTCATTGCAGCAACAGATGACATCCGAACGCTGCTGGACAACGGAGAAACAGTTGCCCTAATCCTACTCGACCTCTCCGCCGCCTTCGACACAGTCTGCCATAGCACCCTCATACAACGACTCAGCAACATCGGAATACAGGGAAAAGCCTTGGACTGGATCATCTTGTTCCTCGCCGGGAGAACCCAGAGAGTCCGACTCCCCCCATTCAAATCTGATCATCACTCAGTCCCACCCTCTTCAATGTTTACATGAGTCCCCTCGCTCCCATCGCGCGACAACACAACCTCAACATCATCTCCTACCCTGACGACACCCAGCTGATCCTTTCCCTCACCAAGGACCCTAACACCGCCAAAACTAATCTCCATGAAGGCATGAAAGAAGTAGCCGAATGGATGAAAAACAGCCGCCTTAAACTTAACTCAGACAAAACGGAAGTTCTCATCCTAGGATCTTCCCCCTCTGCCTGGGACGACTCATGGTGGCCATCAGCCCTGGGCATAGCACCCATACCCACAGACCACGCACGCAACCTGGGCTTCATCCTAGACTCCTCCCTCTCGATGACCAGACAAGTTAACGCCGTCTCATCCTCCTGCTTCAACGTACTCCGCATGCTCAAAAAAATCTTCCGCTGGATCCCCACCGAAACAAGAAAGACTGTCACCCACGCACTGGTCACTAGCCGACTGGACTATGGAAACACCCTCTACGCCGGAACCACAGCCGAATTACAGAAAAAACTCCAACGCATCCAAAATGCATCTGCCAGACTCATATTGGACATCCCTCGCCAAGCTCACATTACCGGCCACCTGAAAGACCTCCACTGGCTTCCCGTCAACAAGAGAATAACGTTCCGCCTCCTCACCCACGCTCACAAGGCCCTCTACAAACTAGGTCCCGAATGCCTCAACACACGACTGACCTTCTACACACCCTCCCGCCAACTAAGATCCTCCAACCAAGCGCTTGCGGCAGTTCCGCGCATCCACAGATCCACCATGGGAGGAAGATCCTTCTCCTACCTGGCGGCCAAGACTTGGAACTCTCTCCCCACCCACCTCCGCCTCACACAGAACCACATCTCCTTCAGAAAGGAACTTAAAACCTGTCTTTTCGATAAATAATGCACCCCCTCCCACAAGCGCCTTGAGACCCTATGGGTGAGTAGTGCGCTATACAAATACCTGAACTTGAACTTGAACTTGAACCTAGATACAAAATGTTGTTCAATAGATCTATTGGGCCTTTGCGCCAAATATGTATTAATTCAAAATACCCCATGTAGAGGTTGGCCAGTGAAGGAGAGAATTTAGCTCCCATGGCCACCCCTTTTATTTGGCGGAACCAACTTCCATTATGTAAAAAGATGTTGTTATTGAGTACCAATTCTATCATTGTCATAAGCATTATAGAATGTTCGTAGGTTTGAATGGGTCGTGTGTCCAAAAAATGACGTACCGCTTCCAGTCCTGATTCATATGGGATACTTGTATATAATGGACACATGTCCATTGTGACTTAATAGTGTCCAGGTACCCAGTCTACATCAGCGATTTTGTTCAAGACATCTCCCGTGTCCTGGATAAATGAGGGCAGATTGTTAACCAAAGGCTGCAGGAACAAGTCGATGTATTCCGAGATTTTCTCCTTAGGAGAACCAATACCTGCTATAATTGGTCTCCCCGGAGGAAAACTCCCCCCCTTATGCACCTTTGGTAGGCAGTATATGCATGGATAGGTAGGGATATCGTTGAACAGGTACCTCATTTCCATATCAGAAATCAAACATTTGTCATTCCATGATTTTAAATGGCTATGTATTATGTCTTTAGTTTCTTTGATGAGATTACCACTAAGCTTGGTATATGTTCTAATATCGCTAAGCTGTCTGTCTATCTCGGTAATACAGTCCTGATGATTCATCAGGGCTATGGTACCTCCCTTGTCCGCCTCTCGGATGACAAGGTAGTCCATTTTGTTGAGATTATTTATGGCCTTACGTTCTTCCATGGTGATATTTTGTTTTTTATATCTCTGATTGTTGTAATATTTATACTCTAGTTTGTATAGGTCCCACATGACATTTTGTTGGAATTTGTCAATGTTGTTATCTCCCTGAAGCTGAGGAGTAAATCTGGATTTTGTTTTAAACCCACTGTCTATGTTTTCAGAAGTGTCTAAGTCTAAGTCTGTCGCTACTGATTCTAAGCTTGGCGCCTCCTCCTAGTCATCCAAGCTCACGATTAAATGTACATCCTTAATTTCCTTGATAGATGGATTACCATTGTTAGTGTCCATTTAGAGACTTCTATTAGTAACATTAAGTCTGTCTTGAAAGTACTTAAACAGTTTAATATTTCTAATGAATTTGAAACAACTAATATGAAACAAGGAAAATGTAGGTGCTGCACTGGGACAGAAACCAAGTCCTTTGCTAAGTATTTTTATTTCAGAATTCAACAACACATGTTCAGAGAAATTCACAATATTGATACCATCGCATACATCCAAATTTAGGGTATCCATCACATCTTTTGGTTGCGGGCCCCTGATCTTGTTGTAACTCCTATCTTTTCTTTTGGGTCCTGTTCTTGTGTTACCCCTCCTCGTTCTTTTGTATTCATATCCCTTTTGAATGCATCCTTGGTGCCCTTTCTGAACCGTTGTAGTTCTAAAAAAAACGGATCAGTGACCCCTCCTACCGCACCTTCCTGGGCCTTTGCTGACTCATTACTAGTTATGCTGCTGACATTCAAAACATCCGATATACTTGATACCTCTGCTGATTGTGATGTGCATTCAGACCCTTCCTTATTAACATAGGGCTTGATATTGTCGAATTTTCTCGCAAAGGTGTACACCCTGCCATTACGGTAATCCCGTTCATCTCGTTTGATTTTTTGGGATTTCTTTTCACGTAGATACATTTGATGTTTATGTAGCTCATCTTTTAAGATGGTCCAGTTTCTTTCTGCTACTTCTGGTAGGTTCAAATCCTGTATTTCCTTTTCTAGATTAGCAATTTCTACGAGAAGCTTTTCACGTTTAAGTTCAGCATCTCTTATGAGGATATCCATCATACCCATCGAAGAATGAAGTAACAGTTTTTCCCACTCTTTAAGATGTCCCCTATCTAAATCCTCAAAGGAGGGGAAAATCAGTAAACATAAGCCTCTAGGGACCTGTTCTTTATCAATGTACTTGCGTAAGACAGTGGCATCCCACCATCGGGAAAGTTCTTGCTTTTTAACTCTTTCCAATCTCACAAATTTCTGTCGTAACCCTTCTTTTGCTGAAACCTTTGGGTTGATCAAACTTTTTCCGGGGTTCACACTAAATAAGTCCTCTAACAGAGCATCTTTATCATCGTCAAAGGTGACCATATTTACATTCAATTCATTACACTCTGATAACAGTTATAATAGCTAATAGCAAAAATTGAAATTGTTTGAATATCTGTATTCTTAAATGTAAGTGCTTTGAGAAATTCTATCATACAGTCTCTAGGCCACAATTAGTATCAATAGTAGTGAGATGATTGAGTGCTAGATCAGCAAAAAAATCATACAAACTGCAAAGAAGGGTGGATTTGCTATACAATGATCCACACATCAATTTACGTTCTCTTATCAAGTCAACTTCAATCACATCTCATGTTCAGCACATTCATATTGAGTGCAACCCTGGTGTTGGATGCGCATCCACCTAGAGCATCAACAAAGACCTTCTGACCACAAAAATTGTTGCAGCAAGTCACAATAACAAAAATAAAACACCAGTGCACATCCTATGAAGTCACCTTTATCCTCTGTGCAGTTTTATAACTCTCTCTCCATCAAACTTCTTTATCGGAATAGACTTTATCATTTCCATTGAGCCATATGGAGTTGATAATTAAATTTTTTATTTCATAAACAACACTGATCCACAGCCGACACGCGTTTCGCCCTATTTGGGGTTCCTCAAGGCTGTAAGTCATACATAAAACAGAAAGTAAAGGTAAAAGCTATAACCTATACATTTTAATCGCTTCTCCTAAATACATGTAATTAATTAATTCATGTATTATGCATGCATCTTTCCATGTGTTAAATACATAAAACACGACCACCATCACCGCTCAAGCGTGTGTCATGCATCTCTTCAAGTTCATTACTGATATTCATATTTCCATCTTCATTGTGTTACACTCAAAGGAAAACAAGACCTCTGCCACGCGATTTAGATAATATATTAAATAAGCTTAATCGAAGATAATAACACAAGTTAAAAAGAAAGGGAAAGGAATAGTGGACGCCAAGATAGAAACCATGTATGTATGCTGCAGGCAAGACCTTGTGCATGAATTACTACACCATATAAATCGCTCTATTCTTAGACCACCCCATCCATAAGTGGGCATTAAATTGATAACACCTGCTCACCTTCTTTCTGACGTGTTAGACACTATTCTTTTATGAGTGCCACTTTCATATAAAGTATTATTTCTATAAGAAAAAATTGTGAAGATGCTATATAAGTTGTGCACTATTTACAACATAGGGCATCTCAGACCCCCGATTAATGACAACCCCGTGTACATACCAATCTGAATCTTACCTTAATATAAGATTCATCTACTATGTAATTCACAATATTCAAATCAGTGACACATCTATGGGCTGAGCCTCCATACTGTAATTATTCGGGGAGCCACGATGAGTTCCATCTGTCCTAGAAAGATAACCACAAGTATTCCTCATTCTTTTATGCTCACTAGAGTCAACATATTAAACATATTACACAAGTGAGGACCCTCTATTCGCTGACTACAAATACCATTAATTATTGTATCAGCGTGGCACCGCCTTAGGGTCCTCTTTGTGATGCACCGTATGTTACTCTATTTGGTACCTCCTCTTTCAATGTTCTCATAGTGTGAAAACTAAAAACCTTCCATTCTTAGTATATTCTATTGTACGGAGCCTGTATTTGCCACTATTCCTACATCTTAACATCACATCCTTTCTACTTTTCAATGCTTCTTTAGCATTGTCATCATTTCATTCCTCATTCCTGTGTTTTGACTCGATACGCCCATACCACATTGAATCCTTAATGTAAATGCACTTACATGTGCCTCTCTTTTAAAAAATATCTTAGTTAAAATTCCATATGTAAACATTCAGTCATACTATATCTGTACAAAGTTACTGCTCTTTCCTATAAAATATTGGCTATATACACCCTATTTTGCTCTATAAAAGCGCACTGCGTAAGCGTGTCATACTCCCTCTTGAACGGCTTTTTCCAACCATACGTCTCACGTATATAGTGCCACCGAAACGCTAATTTAATGGATTCAAATCTTGCTTTCAAGTTTTACCGTAACCCATTTAGCTCTTCTCTATTCAATACAAACTTCGTTTCTAACCAGATCCACACAGTGAATTTGGCCAAACTCACCATAATATTTCTTCTGTCCATCAACCTGCGTTATCTCTCACATACTTATGCCTCCACGTTGTAACCCGAAATAGAAGATGGACACCTCCTCTCTAGTCACTAGACACTGTGCTCAAACTGTCTGGTTACCTGGCCATATTTCCCTCAATTGTTCATCTCTTAGTGTTCCCATGATTTCGCGTGGCGTGTAAAAATAGTGCATAAATGCGCAGAGCACCAGCTGCGGGTATCTGGAAACACCCAACCAGGACAAAGTCACAAGTTCAGACTGTCTGTGATGGAGTGCGAACTCAGTAGGGATACAGTTTTGGTCCTCTAGGAATTGTACCTAATCACCTTGGTGCAGGGGCTGCACAGACCTTTGATTTGAGACGCTGCGTTGGGTTAATTGAAGCTGATGATTAAATGTTGTGTGGTACTGCTATTTAAGGAACTGCAACACTCTGCACCAGGTACGTTGGACTGCCGATCAGGAACTGTGCAGTTTTATGATACGAGGCTCTGTGTCACTCTCATTGGTCCTGCTGAGGCCACCAATCAGGGACTGCACAGTGCTGCGTTAAAAGGCCCTGTCTTTCAATTGCACTTAGTAAAGTCCACATTTGTAAAGCGCACAATCACCCGTAAGGGTCTCTAGGCGCAGGGGGCCGTCGGGAAGATTAAGCGAGCTATTGCCCAGAGTCACATGGTGCTGGGCTAACCTGCCGCCGGAGCCGGGGATCGAACCGTGGTCCCCAGATTCCAGCGTCAGTCGCCCTGGCCGCGGCGCCACACCTCTTCCACTTAGTGGCAGCCACCACAAGCAAAAAGTGGTGGGCAGGTGGAGGGGGCACAGGGGGTGCATGGGTCGGGGAGCGTGGGAGGGAGTTTAATATTAATTTATTTTGAAAAGGAAGACTTACCTGAAGCGGCTGGCCTACTCTCTCGTCTTTCAGCACCGCCCGCCACAATGCTAAGAATACGGGATGCGCCCGCCACTGTGGCGGGCGCATCCTAATACCACCCATGGGACCCTCGCCCTTATGGCAGGCGGTCCCTTCACACGATGGGATGGCGGGCGGACTAAGTCCGCCCATCATCCTAATGGACCCCTTTGACTCTGGCTAAGGTTCCAGGACCTTGAGAACAACACTTTAGAATCAGGACTCACTCCCACAGAAGCTAGCAGAGGGGACAAGATCAGGTTCAGCTGGGTATGATTGGCTGGAAAGCAGTAAGGGCCTTTGGAAGCTCGTGTTGTCCCCTCAACAGTCCTTCTTTTGAATAACCCATAAGCCCTGGGGTGTTCTAAAGAACGATTCTGACGATGACCCTTTTATCGTGATGCCAACCTTTGTTTAAGGGAAATCTCTAGCCTGCCCTTAAAACTGGTAAAGGTCAGTTCTTCCCCATTCCCTGGATTTGGCGCCAAACTGTCTCGGGTGAAAAAAACAGGATAGGTTTCTTTGCGTGGGCAGTGTGTATTGAAGTGTAATTAGGGCAGAGAGAGGATGTGGCCTAACGGCTAGAGAGGTTGACCTCAATTCTGGGGAACCGGGTTCAAGTTTTGGCAACAGCGGTTAACATCCTGTGATTCTGGGCAAATCACTTAATCTCCCTATGCCTGCACAGAAAAAAATGAATGTGTCCATCTGTAATTAAACAGGTGCTCATGTAAAGTGCTCTGATACCCGATACCTTTGGGTCAAGTTTGCGCTATATAAAACTCAGGAAAAAAAATCCTAACCAGCCACCCTGTCAGGAAGCCCCTCTCCCTCCCCTATCTGAGGACCCTCTTCCACCGGATTTGTGTCTGGAAAGTCCTTCCCCATCCCTTGTCAAGGCTCCAAACTGTCTGGGGTGACAAAAGACAGGGCAGGTCTGGTGTTGTTTTTGTTGTGTGGGTAGGAGGCAAAGCGGAAGTGTAAGTGGGGCTGAGTACAGCCCGTCCCAGTCATCTTGCAAGGATGGCCCATCCTCTCCTACTGTCTGGAGGCCCTAACAGAGGGGCTATTCGCAGTCATGTGACTCAGATCCATGGATCCACACCCACTGCGTGGGACGACACCTGGTGGCCCCCGCCCTCGGAAATCTCCACGGACCACGCTAGCAACCTCGGAATCATACTCGACTCCTCACTCACCATGAACTGACAGATCAACACTTTGTCCTCCACATGCTTCAACACCCTCTGTCTACTCCGCAAGACCTTCAAATGGACCCCCCGTGACTACAGAAAGACCATCACCCACAACACTCATCACCAGCAGGCTGGACTACGGAAATGCTTTCAATGTCAGGATCAACAAATCACTCCTTCGCAAACTCCAGATTGTCCAGAACGCTCAGCCAGACTCGTCCTCAGCATTCCTCGACACAACCACATGAATCAGCACCTCTGTAACCTCCACTGGCTCTCCGGTGAAAAGAGAGTTACCTTCAAGCTGCTCACACACGCCTAGAAATTCCTCCACCACGGTATGCAGACAGAAGATTGAGTTGGAAATGTCGACTTACACAAATATCGAGTTGGAAATATCGTGACACAGAACTATTGGCCACCCCCTTTTGTACAACTTTGTTCGCCATAAGTTGGCAGGGTATGCTCAGACGTGAGTCCCTTGCTCACTTTGCCACTGGATTCAAGAAAGCCGGGCTGAAGACGGCTGAAATGCCTGAGACCGGTCCTCAGAAGCTTGTTTCCGGTCCAGGGAAGGCATGGCTTGGCAGCTCGGGCTGGACTGTTCTCATGAGGCACAGTGTCAGACTGATTTGCATATGGCCATGTCTGAACTGGGGTGGCAGAGTGGGCTAAAGAACGGTGATGGATAAAACCCAGATCTGTTGACTGGGTGTGAGTGTTTGATTGGTTCAGATGCTCCGTCCATCACCACCCCCTTTTGTACCACAGAACTATCGGCAGCAAGAATATTGTGGTCAAGAATATTGACTTTAGGGTAAGAAATATAATTTTTTAAAATATGGGAGTTAATATTGTTTACAAAAATATATCTTCTAAAATATCGATTTTTTAAATTAATGTTATGTATTTTAGTATGTAGTTTAAATGTATGTGATCTATTCTTTTGTATAAGTTGTGTTTTTGATTTTTAATATATGTAATATATTTTTAGTAGTTATCAATTTTATTTAAATTAAATTTTGCGTTTTTTAGTTCCACAGCCGGTTGTGGGTTTATAGGGGAATAGGGTGGGTAGTAATTTAATTATAATAATTAAATGATTATTTTTTATTAAGTAATATTTATTTAATTTAGATTTTATAGTGTTAATTGTGGGAAGTAATTTATTATTAATTAATTATCAATTGGTTGTTAATTAATAATTCATTGATTGGTCATTAATTATGGTAATCATTTCATTTTTTTAGGAACAGGTTGTGGGGTTTATAGGGGTAAAGGGTGGGAAGTAATTTAACTATCATAAATGAATGATTTTTTATAAATGTATTCATATTTATTTAATTTAGATTATACAGTACTAATTGTAGGAGGTAATTTATTATGTAGTAATTATTAATTGGTTGTTACTTATTATTAATTCATTAATTGGTAATTCATTATGTTAATTGTGTATTTTTTCAGGGGAAGGTTTTCGGGGTTTATAGGGGTAAAGGGTGGGAAGTTTTTTATTTTTTATTAATTTTTAAGTAGTTGTTAATTGATATTGATTTATTATTTTAATATTAATTCTGGAAATTGTGGAATAATTTTTAGGTGTGGGTTGTGGGGGTTATATGGGTAGAGTGTGCAAAGTAATTTATGTTTAATTAAATAATATTTGTTGACCATTAATATTAATTCACAATTGATAATCAGGGTATTTGTTTATTTTTTAGGTGTGTGTTTTGGTTTTATAGGGGTACTGTTTGGGGATTAAAATAATTTTAATCGGTTTTATTTGGTTTCTTAATTAATAGTATTTCTTTAATTGATAGTTAATTCTGTTAATTATGGGATTACATTTGTAAAAAATGTAGATTTTTGATGTGCATTGTGCAGTGTTATGGGATAGGAAATAAAAAAGATTCAATTTATGTAATAATTCATGTTTTTGTTTATAAATAATTTCTAATTAAAAATAGTGATTTGTTTGTAAAATCTTTTTTAATTTATTTTATATAATATTTCTAGGTATTTTAAAATATTGTTATATACCTATATTTTTTTTATATTTTGTGTTGGTGATATTTTGTTTGTTTTTAATTTTGAACTTACTTCAGTGGGAATATACATTTTTACCCCTCCGCTATCCAACACTTTCCCTATTGTTGCAGTAACTGGAGCGGAAATATTCATCTTCATTCCTCCGCTATCCAACAGTTTCCCTACTGTTGCACTAACTGGAGTGGGAATAATAATTTTTACCCCTTCGCTATCCAACACTTTCCCTACTGTTGCACTCACTGGAGTGGGAATAGTTATCAAACACTTTCCCTATTGTTGCACTAACTGGAGTGGGAATAGTAATTTTTACCCCTCCGCAATCCAACACTTTCCCTTCTGTCGCACTTCTTGGAGTGTGAATAGTAATTTTGACCCCTTCACTATCCAACTTTTTCCCTATTCTTGCACTCACTGGAGTGGGAATAGTAATTTTTACCCATCCGCTATCGAACACTTTCCCTACTGTTCCCCTCACTGGAGTGGGAATATTCATTTTCATTTGTCCGCTATCCAACACTTTCCCTACTGTTGCACTAACTAGAGTGGAAATAGTAATTTTTACCCCTCCGCTATCCAGCTCTTTCCCTATTGTTGCACTAACTGGAGTGGGAATAGTAATTTTTACCCCCTGGCTATCCAACACTTTCCCTAGTGTTGCAATCACTGGCGTGGGAATAGTAATTGTTACCCCTCTGCTATCCAACACTTTCCCTACTGTTGCACTCACTGGAGTGAGGGTAGTAATTTTGTACCCCTCTGCTATCCCTACACTTTCCCAACTGTTGCTCTCACTCGAGTGGGAATATTAATTTTCATTCCTCCACTATCCAACTCTTTCCCTACTGTTGCACTAACTGGAGTGGGAATAGTAATTTTTACCCCTCAGCTATCCAACACTTTCCCAACTGTTGCACTCACTGAAGTGTGAATAGTTATCCAACACTTTCCCTATTGTTGCACTCACTGGAGTGGGAATAGTATTTTTTACCCCTCCCCTATCCAACACTTTCCCTACTGTTGCACTCACTGGAGTGGGAATAGTAATTTTTACCCCTCCGCTATCCAACACTTTCCTTACTGTTGCACTCACTGGAGTGGGAAAAGTAATTTTTACCTCTCCGCAATCCAACACTTTCCCTACTGTTGCACTCACTTGAGTGGGAATAGTAATTTTGACACCCTCCGCTATCCAACACTTTCCCTACTGTTGCACTCACTGAAATGGAAAATTGAAGTTTAAAGATAGTTAAATAGTTTAATGTTTTAATTTATAATATGTTTTTATTAGATTTTATGTTATTAGTGCATGTATTATTTGTAAATATTCATATATACAATTATACAATACATTAACATTAATAGTTAATTGTTTTAAAGTATATATATATTACATTTTATATACGTACACATTTCTTAAATTGCATGTATTTGTTATATTTGTTAAAATGTATATGAAATCTAATTTATTATTCTAAAGTTAATTTTATTATTTAATATGTTTAATATTATTTTTTATACATACATAAAAATCGATATTATGTACAACTATATTTTTATATTAAAATTCTTTTTCTAGATATTTCTGTACTTACCATTATAAATATAGGATGTCGAAATTTTTCACATTGATGTTTATAACTCGATATTTGTGTATGGGGATATTTTGGGGGTCGATATTCTATCAGTGAAGCCTAAACAAGACTGGACCCCAATACCTCAACAAAAGAATTTTATTCCAAGCCCTTGCCGAAATCCCCTGCTTCCACAGAGCCAGAACGGGTAACCTTTTGGTAGCTTGGGGTTGCTGAGGTTGTCTAGGTGGAAATTCAGGTCTCTAAGCAGTACGTAGTCCGTGGAGGTGAGGGCGTGAGGCGTGATGTAATCTGCCATGGTGTTGGTAAATGGGCTGGGGGGTCCGGACGTCTGTAGGGGAGAATTCTGTGGAGTGTCGTTCTGGTGTTGCGCTGGATCTGGAAGTGGATGTGGATGTCTTCCATGGGGAGCAAAGCGTTGTTCAAGAGGGAGGTTGTCAGTCGGAGGCAACTTTTGTGGACGATGGCAAGTCCTCCTCCGGGGTAGTTGGGGTGGTCTTTCCTCATGATCTTGTATCCATCGGGGATGGCAGTTGTGATGTCGGGACCGGACCTGGCATTGGTCCAGGTCTGTGTGAGGAAGGCGACATCGGACGAGAGGGTGTTGTGGAGGTCCCAAACCGCTGCTGCGTGTATTTGCAGGGAGCGTATATTGAGAAGGATTCAGCTCAGGGCATTAGGTGAGCTGGCTTCTGGTGGATTGGTGGTAGATGTTTGGGTCCAGAGGTGGGTGAAGGGGCCATGGCAGTGTCGACAGGAGAATGGGCCTATTGAGTAGCTCAGCGTCGAGAGCCAGCAGTTGTTGCGTCCAGGGTTGAGTGCGTGGAGAGTGCTGGAGTCATAGCGGCGGGTGGTGGAGGATCAGGGTCCCTTGCGCTGGTCGCACAGCACATGCAATTAAGAAGGGGAGGGGGTTGGGAGAGCATCTGGGAGGCTGGAGCGAAAACATGCAGGGGGGAGGGGCCGTGGTGGCAGCAGTGGTGGAAAACTGCAAGAACAGAGACAAACAGGGAAAAAGGGAGCAAAAAAAGAATCACAAAAAGGCAAAAAAGAGAAAGACAGAAAAGACAGGCAAGCAGAAAAAGGAATTTTGTGGATCACTCTGACAAGTACTGTGGTTGTTGCCTGGGTAAGGCTGTCACCCCTTTAACCAATAGCACAATTTCTTACACTATCTTGCCCCAAACTGAAGCTATCCCTTATTAATGGGCCAATTACGATGTTGGTCCAAAAGGCATTTGGTTTGTCCGAAACCGATTCGGAACCCGCTTTTCTGACTGACTCGGAAACACATCCGATCGGCTGATTACGACACTCGGAAACCGTTGTTCCAACTCGCATCCAATCGCCATTTGGAGAAACCGAGACGGTCCGGAGCCGAATCTTATAAGTTTACGGACCGCGCTTCCGAACGACGCATTACGATGTCGGATTCCAACAGCTTTTCTGAATCAGTTTCTCCGACACGGATTGGCTGTCAGAATCTGACTTTGGGGGCCTTTAGCAGGCCCCTCTTCACCCGGAGGCCTCCGGTTGGGGCCCATGGGGTTACCCAGGGACCACTCTTTCCAAACATGCACAGTGTGGCAGGCACCCTGGGGTGCCCACAACAGGTTGCAAGGTTTTCCGCAACCACCCATTATTTCAATGGCAGCCTGTGTTGTCGATCAGAACACAGGCTCCCACTGAAATGAATGAGAGTCTGACCGAACGGTGTTACAACCATTGTAAGCGGTCAGTCTGACTCCCTGTATCCGATTCGGTCAGAAATTATTCCGAGCTGGTTGGAATGCTTTCTGACCGACATGGTAATGAGGCCCTAAGTGTATGTGGTGATTTAATGCTTGCTCATTATGTCCACGAATGTTCACTGTAGGTTTGATGTTCTAGTATGGAATGTATGTCGTTGAGATGTTTGCAGTTGAATACTGGTGCGGCAATGAAGATACATGAAAAAACATTCTTCCCCTAATTACATACTATATTGTGAGTGTTGTATTGCGACAATGCCCACCTAGCTTCTACAGTACAATAAGGTAATCCAGTGTTAGTCTAAGGGAGAGCTAGCCTTACAGCAGTGAAAACCCATTTTAAGCTTTCCGTGCCAGGACATGTACAGTCTAAACACACATGTCCTACATTTTAAATACCACACACACTGCCCTAGAGTGGTTAGGGCCTACCATAGGGTGACTTATAAATATTAAAAAGGAAGGTTTAGGCCTGGCAAAAGGTATTTTTGCCAAGTCAAAACTGCTATTTAAAATTGCACTACAGGCTGAAGTGGCAGGCCTCAGGCATATTTGATAAGGCTACTTTAGTGTGTGTCAAAATGAGCGATGCAGCCCAATAGTAGCATTTATGCCATGTAGTATTATAAGCTAGTGATTTACCAAATACATTAAATGTACCAATCGGGTGTAGTTCAACTTATACAAGTTTTCCAGTGGGAGCACAAGCAGAGCCATAGCCACGGGGGCATTTGAGGGCCAAGACTGCGAATAGTAATTTTGGCCCCCCAAATGACCGAGGCAGATGACACACTATTTATTTAAAAAAAAAGTTTTAACTCAGTTTGTCTAAACTGCATTCACATTTGAATGCATACAGTCTAATAAAACAAAACATGCAAGAGTGCAGAAGGCGAATAAGCAATAAAAATCCTTTTTTTAATCTTGTTATATTTGCTTTGGGTTCAAAGATAGAGGCTAAATTTCAGACTATCTTTTGACACCACTATTTATTCTTTTAATGTAGAGATGTTTCCTTTTCTTTCTTTGTGAAGTAAGAGGATTTTTAAGGTGAACTATTTGACAAAGGTCGACGAAATTATGCCACTCATTTTGTGATAGTATTACTTCATTATTTTGTCATTTTTCACACTTCAACAGGGTCTAGGCAAAGGTTTCACTTCATTATTGCCAGTTCTACACCCAAATTCACACCATGATGCTGTGAAGATCAGTTGGACTGCAACTTTGGTGAGACATGAGCCCCGCTAATTTATGTAGCCCTCCAGTGTAGAGTAATCATGCAGAATCTTCTAAGAATTCCGATAGATTATGCACAATTATGTGAGAAAAGTAATTTTGCATTTAGAGCTATTGCTTAGCGTGAATATGCTCACTCTTGTGTCCAAAATAGGACTAATAATGCATTTTGCTCTAAGTAATAGCGTACAATGCTACCGAACAGGAATAGCGAAATTACATTTTTTTAAGTTCAAAAAGTTTTATTAGAATTTAAGGCAGTAAATAAATAGTAAAACATAATTAAAAGTGATACAGGTGATGAGTATCGATAAAGAGTAATGTAACAATGGGGGGCAGGTTACAAATAATTCATTGAATAAATTGCATATAATTAGTGTAGAGAACAAGGAATTAGTGACCAGAATAATAAAAAGCATCAACAGTATCACTATGCAATAGAAAAAGGAGAAATAGCAAGAGAAAGGAGAAAAGGAGAAATAGAAGGTAAAGGAAAAGAGGAAGGAAGAGAGAGGGAAGAAAAGATAGAGAAACAAACTCATGTGGGGCTCTACAAACAAACACACAAGACACACTCAATCAGGTAACACAAAGGGATATTGAGCACCAAACCTTTCGAGGCTAGATCCATATATGCATCCAAAGCTCTCCAAACACCACTAGAAATCGAAGGAGAGAGATGGGCCTCATCAACCGAGGTGTGTGCACTTCTCAAAAAAGAAACCCATGCCCACCAGGTATGGTATGAGACTGAGGAAAAAGACTTCCATTCCATAAGAATCACTTTGACAGCAACAGTTAATAGGAGATCCAGTAGTTGTAGATCTAGAGAATCTAGAGGCAACGGGATTGGAGAGGCTAAAGGACCCAACATAATCATGGGAAAGGAGAGCTGGAATTGAACATCAAATATTAACATATGATGCTTATGTACCATATCCCAAAAGGATTGCAGAAGAGAACATTCAAAAAACATATGTGGAAAATTACCAGCCGATAAACCACAACTCCAACATAGGTCATCCTCCTTCAGAGACAGGGAATGCAAGCGAACTGGAGTCCAATGAAGGAGATTGATAGAAAAGAACTTAGACTGAATTAAAGAAGGGGCAATTTTATTACGCAGAGACAACCTCCCAATTAACTGCCAGGAATCTGGTGAAATATGTTGTGTAAGATCATGAGCAAAATGACACAACCATTTTTGTTGGGTAACAGTATGCTGGACAGAAGTGTTGGAAGAGAGAAATTTATAAATTTTAGAAGCTACATGACCAGTTCTAAGCCAAAATTGAAATAAGGTAACGGTAGGAGAATTGGGAACCAATCGTAGTTTAGCAAGAGCAACTTTAATTTTTAGAAACGTGTAAAAGTCTAAGTTAGTGAGAGAAAATTGTTGAGCTAAGTAGGAGAAGGGTAACGGGTCATTATTTGAGTCATAAAGATGTCGCACAAGTGAAATCCCTTTAGTAGCCCAATAAGACATCAACTTGTGATCAATAATAATTTTAATCTTAGAATTACGCCAAATTGAGGACCATCGTGATTTGTGAAGAGGAATAGCGACTCTCTTGTCTACCAACCGGACTGCTGTAATGGTATCTAAAATGATTGAACGAGAGAACGGAATAGATAAAGTAGAAGTGGTTAAAAATGAAGAAGGTGGCACAGGGGCAGAGAGCTCCTGTTCAATTACCATCCAGGAAGGCATATGAGCAGGAACCAAAGAAAACCAAAGCGCTCCTTGAGAAGCTAAAAAAGCAACTTGGTATTTCTCCCAATCAGGAAAATTACAACCCCCATATCATAAGGCTTTCTCAAAAACTTGTAAGCAATTCTAGCTCTCTTGTCATTCCAGAGAAATTTGGAGGTAATGACATCCATCTCATGAAAAAAAGAAGAGGATAATTTCACCGAGAGCATAGATGATACAAAATTAATGATAGGTGTGATCATCATTTTCAAAGTTTGTAGCCGACCCCACCACGAAATATGTTTCGGAGACCAGGTGTCTAAAAGACGACGTACTTTGGTTATAGTCTGGGCTTCATTATACGCTACAGTATCATAAAGGGTACCACAAAACCAGATCCCTAAATATTTAAGCTGTTTAGATCGCCACTTAAAACCTGCAGAACCCATATGCGCTGGGACACAATAAGCATTCAAGGGGAACATCTCTGTTTTGTCTCTATTAAGGGTATAACCCGAAACCTTAGAAAAAAGAGAGATGGTATCAGTAATGGCGGGAATGGCCTAGACTATGTCCTCAGAGAAAATAAGAACATCGTCCGCATAAGCAGCTGTCTTCATACAATGGGAACCAAAATTAAAACCTTTAATATCTGGGTGGAGATCAATCAAACGGAGGAGCGGGTCGATAGATAGTAAAAACAAAAGCGGGGATAAAGGACAGCCTTGTCTGGTGCCTTGGCAAAGGTTAAAAAAAGACGACGTAGCCCCATTTACTCTAATGTTGGCTCTAGGTTGAGCATAAAGGGACATAACCATATGAACAAAAGAGTCCCCAAGGTTATGCGCATAAAGAACAGCACGTAGAAAAGGCCAAGAGACCTTGTCAAAGGCCTTTTCGGCATCAAGGGCCAAAGCTGCAGCCGGAAGCTTAGAACGTTTACCTGAACCCAGAATATGGCAAAAGGTATGAATGTTGTCCCTGGCAAGTCTACCCTTGACAAACCCCGTCTGAGATGGGTGGACCAGCTTAGGAATATAAGACTCCAAGCGTCTGGCCAGAATCTTGGCAAAAATCTTAGCCTCCATATTAAGAAGGGAAATAGGGTGGAAATTCTTGGGATCAGAATGATCCTTACCCTCTTCTGGAATCACCACAATAGTGGCGTCAGCTGCCGAGCCCGAAACCGACCCCCCTTGAATAAAGGCCTCAAAAACTGACTTAAGGCGAGGAACAACAGAAGGAAGAAAGGTCTTATAAAACAAAATGGGGAAACCGTCAGGACTGGGAGCTTTCCCAGACCGGGTAGCTTTGATTGCAGCAATAATTTCCTCAGAAGTAATCGAGCCACCCAATTTGCTACTATCGTCCACCGACACAGATTGTATAGGAATTGTCTTCAAAAATTCTTGACATTGGGAAAAAGATGCCTGATTAGTGGGAGTATAGAGCTTACTGTAAAAATCTCGGAATACATCAAGAATCTCTGTGGTTTGAAATTTTTTGATACCAGAGCTATCATTGATAAAGGAGATCTGAGAGGATTGAAAAGAAGATTCCTGAAACTTGAACGTAGCCGCCAAAATTTTACCTGCTCGGTTCCTGAAATGTAGCCGTTTAGATTTCTGAGCTTGGACCCCTATATGAGCTCTCTTGGTAACAATAGTGTTGTAGGAATACTTTAAATTCTTAATGGTCTGTAAGCATTTGTTGTCCTTAGAATTGCGATAAAGAGATTCTTGCTTTTTGATTTCATCCGCTAAATCAGCAAGTTCCTTTTTGATGGCAGCATTTCTTGTCGTCATACGCTTAAGAATGTGACCGCGAAGAGTGCATTTAAAAGCATCCCACAAGACTATAGGAGAAGAAACGGAGCCTTCATTATCAGCGAAAAAGGTATCAATTTCTTTGGAAATGGCCAAAATTTGAGACTCATCATGCAAAAGCTCAGCATTTAATTTCCAAGAGCGAGGACGCGATTTAGGAGCAAAGGACAAAAGAGTAAAGGAAACAGCCGCGTGGTCAGAGACAAGAATAGGATGAATGTACGGGGAAGAGGAAGACTGCACAAGAGACGAATGGACCAAAAGATAGTCAATACGAGAGAAACTAGAATGGGGAGAGGAATAAAAGGAAAAGTCACTACCTGTAGGATTATGAAGATGCCAAATATCTTGGAGATGAGTCAAGGAACACATATTCGTCATCTGCTTAGGAGCTTTAGGGGGACGGAAATTAAATGCAGAGCTTCTATCTAACAGGGGATCCATTGGTAAATTAAAATCTCCACCCACAATTAGATTACCTTTATGCGGTGTGTCAGCTAATGTTTTAGTAATTGTTCACCAAAATGAGGGGTCATCAATGTTTGGAGCATAGATAATCATAACATAAAGATCATCCGTACCGTCAGATAACTTGGATAGTAACCATCTGCCCTCTGAATCATGTTCAGTAGAGAGCACGGATAGAGCAGAATTCTTAGAAATTTACATTATCACACCATTCTTTTTGCCCAAGGCCTCCGAGCAACCAACGTCAAGAACCCAATCCTTCTTCAAAAACAAAGCCTCCTTGGAGGAGACTTTCGTTCTTGTAAGAGTATCAAATCGGAAGATAAGGATTTACAGTAATCCAACATTTTTGATTTTTCACCGGATGATTCAATCCTCTAACATTAAGGGACAACACATTCAAACCCGGCATAGTCCTACCAGAAAAGATAAATCATAATACGTAGATAACAAAAAAGAGAAACGAACGACAACAGAAGACCACCACCATCGTATTACAAACAACACATAAGGAGAACCCCAACAAGAAATTTGTGAAGAGAAGAAAGGAGGGAAAAAGGAGAAAAGTGAAAGAACTATTCGAAAAGAGAAAGAAAAGCATAGAAGAAGAGAGAAAAAGAGACTCGCTAGGGTAGGTCTATGAGGGACCAAACTCATACCAGGGGGAACATGGGAAGGGAAACATAGGACCGTCAGGAAGAGCAGTCGATAAGATTAAGATCCCAGACTGATGAAAAGGAAGAAACAAGCAAGGCATCCAAAAGCGAGAAAAGTAGGCCTTAAAATAGAATGTAAGCCATGGGAAGAAGAACTACAAGAAACAGGTATAGAATAAACGAGCCCGGTAAATGACCGAATAAAGGCAAGAAAGTACCATATAAGGCATATCAAAGAACAAGCTTATAAATAGAAGTTAAAATGAACTAGAAGAATCTTATCTATGAGTCAAATAAACCAATGATGATAAATATAAAATCCATACAAAGAACAGAGAAGTAGGCATGAAAAGCATAAAGTGTTGAGAACCACAAGCTAGCAAATATAAAAATGCAAGGGATGGAGTACATGGTAAATATTGAAATAAAAGGGAGAAAAAAGAAAATGATGCTAGCAATAATTGTGAAAATTGCAATAAGTGGCTAATATATTAACAAGCAATAACATACATGAGCAGGAATAACACCTGTAACTTGAAAAACAGTACGGAAATAGAAATAGAACATAACCAATTGACAAGAAGAAAGTACTAGGAAAGGAGCCAAAAAGTAGTATCAATACGACCAAATATAAAAGAGGCAAACGAAAGGAGTGAGCACAAAGAGAAAAATCTGACAAGAGCAGAACGATCGGCTGACAAAAACAAACAGAGAAGCATACACCATAAAAGGAAAAAACAAACATCAAGGAAGGTTACTAATAAAGGACGAAATAAACACGTACAAACATCAGATACATCAAACAAATAAACATAAGTTGTTCCAGAAGAGGAAACCAGGCGGATAAATAACAAGAACGAGTCAACATGACAGCTGACAAGTTACGGACAAATCATCTGGAAAATGAATATCGAACCAACGACCAACATATGAAGCGAAAAAACAGCGACACATGTCAAAAATCAAGACGCACTAAACCACGTGAGTCAACAAAGACAGAAATTCAAGACCCAGAGGGCCCAGGAGCTGGAGAAGAGTCCATCTGTATCGGAGAATATGAGAGGCAGAAACAAGAAGCCAGGAACCACCAACATCAAGGAAGGTTACCAAAAAGGACGAAATAAACACGTACAAACATCGGATACATCAAACAAATAAACATAAGTTGTTCCAAAAGAGGAAACCAGGCGGATAAATAACAAGAACGAGTCAACATGACAGCTGACAAGTTACGGACAAATCATCTGGAAAACGAATATCGAACCAACGACCAACATATGAAGCGAAAAAACAGCGACACATGTCAAACATCAAGACGCACTAAACCACGTGAGTCAACAAAGACAGAAATTCAAGACCCAGAGGGCCCAGGAGCTAGAGAAGAGTCCATCTGTGATTCAGATTGGTTATCCAGAAAAAAGGAAAGGTCAGCAGGTTCATCAAAACTCCCATAACGTCCCTTGAAAGGTATGCGAAACTTGGAAGGACGAGCAAAGGAAAAGGGGATATTCATGTCTAACAGACGTTTTCGCAGATTGAGAAATCCTTTCCTTCGAATGACAGTGTCTCTGGCAAAATCCTGGGAGATAGCAATCCGATGACCTTCCCAGGACACCGACTTAACTTTCCTCATATGAGCCAAAAAAAAATCCGAATGCTGATGACGCAACGGTTTAAAGATGACTACCCTCGGATAGGTGGAGGATTTGGGTTTGAACGTAGGTACTCGATGAGCTCTCTCAATTTCAAAATCTCTCTGAAAGGAAATTTGTAGGGTAGAAGGAAGCCACTTGGATAGGAAGTCAATCATTGAGGTGGCTGACTTCTCTGCATCTTCAGGAAGACCAACAATACGCAGGTTACTCCTTCGATTACGGTCCTCCTGCTCCGTAAGGTCTCTGCGCAAAGCCACCATTGAACGTTCCATCTGTTGAAGAGATTTCAAATGTTGGTGTGTGGTATCCTCCACCCCACTGATACGGGATTCGGCATTCGTAACCCTGACAGATATGACTTTAAAGTCATTTCTGATAGCAGCCACCTCAACTTGCAATAGGTCGGTATTAGACTTAGTAGATTGCGCAATATCATGAACAACATTTAAGCGCGCCAAAATAGCCTCCAAAGTGGTGTTAGTATCTTTCTGAGAAGACTCAGGAATGGGGGACTGTTGTTTAGATCTTTTTAAAGTCCCTTTAGAGTCTTTAGCAGTGGGAGAAGGCCCCATGGTGTCCGCCATATGAGCAAAGCACAAAAGACCGCTCTAAAAAATTCACCACAATAAATATGTGACGACAGATAAATAGTAAGGATCAAAAAAATGCCATAAAAAAGAAAAATACCTCACCAAATGTCACTGATAATAAGCTCCTGAAGCACAAAATAAGCCCATGACGTCAGCTCACAAAATGGCGAACAGGAGTAATTGAGGGAAAAGAAGAAGCCATGAAAATACCACCAGAGCGCAAAAAACACCTATTTCCGAATATCAAGTAATGTAGAAATCAGGTTACTCAGCACCAATCCCTCAGGTGAAGCAAGGAATTCCCATCAGCGAACAGAGGGAGATGAACACTGGCAGTCAGAGAGCAACATAAGGCAGTAATCACATATTGCGCCTGTATGGAGGAAAATCACTCCAGAGGACCACCAATATATAAAGATAAAAATTGTCACCTCAGGTCATCCTTTCGTTCTCGCTGCGCTCTAGAAATTGCTCTGGTGTCAAATAAACGAGCGACGCCACCGCAAAAACAAAATGGCGGCCGCTCACAGAAATGCCGGTACCGAGGTTCCAGACAAGAAGAAGGACAGTTCCTGTCGTCGTCCGCTGTTGCAGCTTAGCTGAAAATACTCACGGCACCTTCCGACACCTCATGCTGGATGTGTGAAAGAAACAGCCTCGAGTGGGATCCTCAAATCGTCCCGACAGCCGCTGTATCCCTGGAGCTCAAGCGCGACCCGCCATCTCGTAGCGGCGCGCAAGCCACGCCCCCCCGGAATAGCAAAATTACTAAATGTGATCTTGAGGTAGCATTTCCCCTCAACTTACTACCGGCATTAAGGGCTATATGCACCCTTGGCTCCAAAATGAATGAAGTAATGAATTTTGTGTTACTCTTAAATAGACGAGCAGGATGAATCGCATTATTAAGGGTAATTCCACGTCAAAGAGTAACGCAGAATTAGAGATTTTACTCTGATTTCTGCAGCGTAATTAAAATTCTGCAAGGTCTTACTCCAAATCCATGGAACTCTAAATTGAGACCAATGTCTAGATATTCTTATAGATGTTAATACATAAATTGCAAAATATGGAAATGGATCCCCATAGTGCATCTAGATTATGGTTATTTTTCAAAAATATTTAAAGCATCCTAAATACTTCAGGGTAATGGTCATGATGGAACATACCCCTTTTACATGGCTCTTCTTCCCAGCTTCGATCTGAAATCAAAAATCTATGTAAGCAATGTGATGAGACATTCAGAAAAATGTAGGGCCTCTTTATATGGACAGTGGACTAAATTAAAAAAGGACTGCTATGCTCAGTATGCCTGAAAAACTGCTGTTGTCACAGCTTTCATTGTATGCTATTAGGAGCATCATGTTTCAACTGCTATTGTCTTAGACAGAGTTGTATGTAGGGTACAGCTCTCTACTCAGGAAATGCAACCCACTGAGTAAATGCACATCTTCTTCTCCATAAGGTAAATCTTCTTTTCTGGATGTTTCGTCCCCATTCCCATTATTTATAGAAAGAAAAAGGGTAGGGTGAGGAATTTATGAAAGCCAGTAAGATTTTAAGTTGGTGTGTGTTCGCCAGCTCCCATGCCATATCACTTCTTAATCCTTCTAGCATGAGTTATTAATTTATATTTATAGACAGTCATATCATTTCATTAGGCAGTGGTAAGACTAATTGCACTTGCCAGATATCCTTTTGGGGATTCCTGATAGGAATCAATTGAGACATTTAAGCCTATAAACCTAGAATTAGTCCCATAAATAGTTTGGTGACTCAAGCGCGTTATGAAAATGCTAATGATATTTGCAGATTATGCCTAGCACTTTTTGCTGCAGGTTGCCAAATCTGTCATCTTTCTCTCTTTGTCAAATTGACCATTGTGCAAATTGAGGAGACTACACAGTTAATATTGTAAAGAGGCTATAATAAGGATTACATGGTGAATAAAACTGAGGAACCTCTAAATTGAGAGAAGAAAAAGGACGCTCAGATTCAATGGATCCTTTTCAAAGCAGACCCTAGGGAGTCAGGGATAGACTTTGTTCAAAATGCTTACACGCGGGTAGTGCCATGCCATGGGAAAAGTTCATAAAATTATTAAACAAATTTAGTCAGGCACTTTAAACTATGATCACCTGAAAGATCACTTGGAGATTGGACATGTTAACGCTTCCTTTACATAGGGGCTGTCTTATCGAAGTGCCCCGGGGGCGCAATGGGATTTTGTGTCAGCTTTGCGGGCCCCCAGGCCACTTGGGTATTACAGAAGGGCCGTTGACGCTTGTGCATTCCCTTCTGTAATGCTAATAGAACTGGCACACATAAATCGCCAGCGTTATCTTCAGGGGGTGGTCCCTCATTTGCTTGGGGGCGAGGCCCCATGCAAATGAGGCATACCTTTGTTTCTATGCCCGCGCAGGTGCAGAGGCAAAGAAGCTGTCAGGAGGTGCAATGACAGTGCGCAACTAAAATATGGCGCACCGTCAGTGCGACCCCAGAAGGCAGCCTTCTTGAGGGGCAAAAAGGGCTCCCATGGACCTCCTAGATATACCCTTGGAGGCGGGGGCAGGCACAGACAGCACCTGCCTAGAAGGGGAACTCTATCCCCCCTTCAAAGTGCAGGCGGCTTGCCCCCTGGTCTGTGAAACATCGAGCGGCTTCAAAGTAGCCGCTCCGTTTCTCACAGGAATGCACTGCCCCGGGGCCGCACATTCACCATTATGCGGCACATTTTCATTGATCCGCTGTGCGCACCTTTTAAAAGGTGGGCCCGGCGCAAACAATGAAAATGCGCTGTTTGCATAATACTGGCCCTAGACTTTCTCTATACATGAAAAGAGAGAACGTAAGTAAAGAAAAAAGTCATAGATTAGAAAGAGTATTAATCGAGCAAAGTACTATGAAAATCTCCGTTATAGACAAATAATTGCCACACTCCATTGGTAATTTGTATCTACTTTACCATAAATAGCCCACCTAAGGCACCTATACAAATATTCATTTATTATAAAAAAAGAACACGATAATTTGGTTTCCAGAGGCACATCACATGCATTATTTAACTAGTTAGCTAAGATTATTCAATTGCTTGTATTTCCTTCCAGAAGGAAAGCCTGACCACTCCATGGCCTACAGCCCAGGATTTAACGGCAGATGTTTTTATTCTGTATTCTGGGAAACTTATCTCACTTTCTTGTTTTGAAGTCAGCATTAAATCTTTCATTGCCACCTTGGTTGTGACTTTGCCTTAGTTGTAGAGGGCAACCATAGTCAGTGAAAAAAGATATTTGTTTCGTTGTACGATTTCTTGACAGACTGTCCTGAAGGCTTGTATAGTTTATCTGAGTACGCCAACTGTGTGCAATGTTATGAAGAGAAAATTGCTATGAGTAAAGCTGCACGCTCTGTTTAAGGGAAAACGTCACTCTTATAAGATGAAAACCTGTTTACATCCACTTAAACATGGTTTAGGAACTGTTCTTCAAATGTTGTGGACGACGCAGAAAAATCTGCAGGGTGACAAGATCTTACACCTTCCACAGTTTGCATTCTTTCCTTTCATGCCCGCGTTATGAGTTGCTCCTCTAATGGGAGGTGGTAAGTCCACACTGCTGGAGTTACCAAGACCAGGGGCACAGTTCATTCCGGAAGAAGAAGGCACAAGTCAAACAATGGAGCTCCTCTGAGGAATGGATATTTATTTTATTGACTGGCTCACAGTGGCATAGCTAGCCCTATGGGCGCCCGTGGCGGTCTCTGTGTTTGCCACTCGGAGATGGCAGGTTGGGTATTTCCTATATTACCAGCCCCAGCGGAGATACCGATAAACTATAATTGAGGGATCTGAACCAGGGCCGGACTGACCGTGACGGGCACCGGGCATTTCCCTGTTGGCCGGAAAGGTGGGGTTCGGTTTTCCAGCAGTGGGGGTCGGTTTTATTACTGGGGGGGGGGGGGCGGTTTTGCAGCACTGCTGCAATATCGGCCCCTGAAACAAAAGCAGCAGCAGTGCTAAAGGGGCAGGATTGCTGTTTCTCACTAGCAATGTGGTGATTAGAGGAATATGTAAAAGCATAAAATCAATGTAAATTAAGGTTAAAACTAGTTTGAAGTGTGCTCCTGGCAGCGGGTGAGGAATTCCTCTAAGAAATAGCAGCAACCGTTTTTTTTGTTTTTTACTTAAGAGGTGCCCATCTGCCCAGACATTAATATTGTCTATATGTTTTCGAAGTCACCTTTTCAGAAATCGTATTTTTGCTTTAATTCCTGCTTCAGAACATTGAATTTTTTGATATTCCAAAATATTTCATCAATTAGAAGAAAATTCCTGTTTTTTCTATCTTCTTACACTCCTATCATTTACGGCACATTGGATTACATATATTTAAATCAAACTAGAAATCATGGGCCTATATTTAGACAATACTTGGACTGTCACCGTGTTTTATTAAATGTACTCACTTCCCTCACTTTTTTGGCATAAATTTCCTCTTTCTTGTATGTTGACTTAAATGTATTCATTTATCTACCAAATTCAAATAACACCAGATTTGTTGTCCTCCAAGAAAATATATCAGCTCACGAGACGTTTATTATTTCCAGTATTGTTCTTTGCAAGGGCTCTATATTAATCACACAGATATGAACTGCCTGGTTCTATTCCACTAAATTTAGTATAGGTCAGAGTGGAGGACCCGGCAGCACTAATAGGCAATCCAAATGTCAAAGAGTAACATATTTTAAGAATATGTCAGGAAACTGTCACAATATGACATGACATGGCACGACACACCTGAGAAGAGCGAAGTGACTGGATAATGTGACCCAAGAACATACACAGATGAAATGTTGCCTCTCTGATCTGATTCATACCATTTTCTGAAAAAGGAAAAATATAAATGAAGTGATATGTTGTCCCTATGTCTGTATGACAGAACTTGAAAATGAAAAATGTATTGTGCAACGTTTTTTTTCCAAAAGTAAATAAAAATAACCCTTGCTTGAGTTTAGTTTTAATGCTTAACACGTTTGCAATCAAAACTGACTTCCTTTCAATGGTGAACAAAAGTCCATCTTCTTTTCTGGTTGCTTGACTATCTGAGCTTCCCTTTCTGTCTGTATCGTAATTAGGGGTTGGCAAAGCTATGCACGTTGCTAATTAAATCAAGCCAATTTGGGAAATTTGGCCTTCTCTAACGGTGGTCAACATTTTAGAAATCTCCATAGACAACGTTTTACTTTAAAATGACAGAAATTACACAATATTATTCTGTAGTAAGCTACATTTTGCCAGGCCCTGGTAGTAATGCCTACTATTGGCCCATCCCATTGATTGAGCAAAATGATCACATCTTGTATCATTTTATTTAACTAAGAGACAGGCTAGCCTACTGAGGGACCAGCATTATTTTAAACATTAGTCGGCATATCCTCCTAACTTTAATATGTTCTTTTGGTCTCCCTCTGGACAAAAATATAAAAAATATCCATATTCCAGAGATACATGTACCGATGAAAACGAAGTATAACTAAAAGATTACAACACCAAGACCATCCCATGTTTTTAGGTCAGTATCTAATATTACGTATCCTATAGAGACTTCTGGATATTTCTGGCTTTTTACGTTAGTTCCATGATGGTAAGGACTCCTATTTGATTATTTTGCAGGACGATAACTAGCAATCTTGCCTACTGCTACACCCTTGAGATGATGTTGTCCGACCCCTACATTGGATATTACTGAAAATTATATGTGATAACAACTAATATTATTGGTAAGAACTAGTTAGTTCTCGGAGACAGAATTATTTAGCGAGATTCTCACCAATACCGGCCTCGCTAATAGTATGTTTCTTTATGCAGGACATACTGAGATACTTTCAACTGGTGATCCGGCTGGACTCCAGTGTTGGATATGACATAAGAATCCTCTTTAGTCAGGATTTTTATATAAATCATTGATTTCGTAAGTGTAAGTGTATATGTTGAGGGCATTTAAAATTCTCTTTCTTTTGCCTGGTTTTAACTTGTACTCACTCCTTTTACACTTTCTAAAAAACAAATCCCTTTTGCGCACAATTGGTGTTTTTATCTGTGATGTTATGGTGTTGGCTATCTCTCTATCTTCGCACTGGCACGACAACTTCTACCCTCACAGAAGCAATATAAATGCACCATTGAAGGAGCTTACATTTTATGATGATTGATGAATTTCAGCTTCAGGTTTGACACCGTTGTGGCAATAGGTGTAGGTTCATGGTGGGTCCAATGACTACATGAATCAAGAAAGAATAAGTAGTTTGTTTACTGAAGAAATCATGTGGTTTTGTATAGATACAACAGTGTCCTTTTTGTGTATTTATAGATTCCCTGGTCAATTAAAGTTTGGAGCAGTTATCTGGATAGGTCCTGACGAGGGTGGTCTCAACATCTTAACCCCACCGAAACGCGCGTCGACCTTGCGTGGAACCCTGTATTGTATACTGTGGTATCCAGTTGTGGCAGGAATTTCCCTGGCCACACACTATACTCAATTGTGTACAGATATTGTATGTTTGTGGTTGGTGTGAAAGTGGTTGAATCTGAATGACTGTAGTATGGTTGTATTTATTAAATTCTAACCCGGGAGATTGTATGTTTTTTTCTACAAAAGTATTTGTTTTGTAATGTCGTTTTGTGTACCTAAGAAAAATATTTGTTCTGATCTGAATTCTTATCAATGAATATGGATTTATAACCACTGAAAAATAAGAAATGTTTTTGTAAAATATGCCTTTGAAAATAATTTTTTAAAAAGAAAGAAAAAATATAACTTTTGATCAAATAAAAATAATAACGAGATGATTACGTGTCACTGTTGCATTTTGAGTTCTGTTCAAATGAGTATAAACAATGTTTAAATAAAAGGATATATAGGCTATGAGGGAAATATTTAGTATTGTATAGATTATAATTCCCCTCTTTTCCCTGGCCCAAAGTAGTATGAGAGGGGGACCCCCTTTTTTTGCTAGGGCATCTCTCTTTCTACAGGGATTTAGGATTTAATTAAAAACCCGCTTTTACAAATTGTTAAGCCAACTGAAGATTGCACTGTGTCAAAAGATCTAGGCACTGATTAGCAGTTGAGCAAAGTAGAATATCGTATAGAATTCCATTCTGACCAAACTTGAGTGGAATATTGTTCCTGCACCCTGGTTTTACTGAGTGCAGGAACAGTGGACATGATTTTACCTGCTGGATAATCCAGCCGGTAAAATCGCTTTGAAAAAGGGCTGCAATGCCGGCCAGACTCATTTTCCTGTCCCTCTACCATGGCACAGGGAGAGCAGTACATACACACCTTTGCCAGATTACAGTCTCTCCTCCCCCACCATCTTTTTGATCATCTAGCAACTATACAGCTCAACAGTAAACACTGTTACTTTGATTTGCGTGTCAGCTATTTCAAGCTAATGTGTTCCTAACTCTTCTCTTAATATCCAGGTTGTAGTGCAGTTGGGTGTACCTAAAATTATAAAATATTACCCCTATGAAAGCTGTCTAATTAATGGAAAGAAACTCACTTCTGGATAAATCTGCTGCTCCCAACCTTTGAATATGTAGTATATAAACTATCACAGTAACATGTTCAGCAATATTTAGAAGATTGTCTTGCAATCTAATGTATCTGCAATTCTAAAGCTCCCGAATCCTCTTCCTCTTTTTTTGTCCCCGAAAAATGATAATGTGTCTAGACTGCTGAACCATTGAAAGGGTTACTATTGAGAACAAGTATCCTCTGCCACCTGTCCTACCCCAGTGATATTGGATCTGCACAAAGTTGGACCAGTGGGAAGCTCACTCCTTAGAGTCTGAGAAGTTGACACGTGGAAAACTGCTTTTCTTACCAAATATGACCCCTATTAATACCAAATCCTGCACCTATACTCAGCAATGCCCCAACAGCTTTCCAGATTTTCTTGGACCAATTTCTGAGAGATTTACATGAACAAAAATTAATTGGTGCAAGACTAGGTGAGGCAGGAAAGAGCCATTCTACAACAACTGCATTCCCATAGTCTGTGTGCTAAATTAAATAAAAAGGGCCTTTCACGTAACACAATTGCAATTTTTTGGTCATGTCCTTTCCATTTTGAAGTTAGAAAAACTGATAAAAAGTGAAGCTATTGTTTCATGCTACTTGCCTACCTGTGTAACAGATATCAGTTTATATGGAGTTTCCTGGATTTTGCAAGTTTTTATTGTCTATTCGTTCATGTTTTCCTTCTTTTTTCTAATTGAGAAAGAAGTATGCAACACACTAACAAAATTAAAAGGACAAAACAATAATTAAAGTTGAAGGGCAAGTTTAACCATAGCAAAAGGGTAATTTCATAACCTTAAGACCAATCATATCTCCGGTACTTTATAAAAAGATATTGCCCCGGGAATCCCTTTGTCAGACAGCAGCATCTTTAATAAGTGTGCCTCAGTTTAAGTGGCCATTGTTCAAACCATGTTGGTCCAGGGCAGATCCAATTTTTTTCAATGCATAACTTGCCAATTATGATTTTAATCAGTCAAAAAGCAGAGGATCCTGCCAGAATATTTTCAATAGTACCCATCATAATTGCACATACTGCCAGCACAAAATTAAAATCCATAATGGCGTGAGTTACTGTTTCACATTTTCCCAAAATCTATTTAGAACAGCACAATCACAAAGTATATGAATGTCCCCTGCATCCTCAGCCAGACACCTGGGACATTTAGAATTCTTTTGTCGATTATATTTGAGCAAATTTAATGATGAATACTATCATCTTCTAATAACTTTAAAGTCTCTCTAATAATATTAGGTCCTAAATTCTTACAGTATTGTAACGCCTCTAGAGAAATATAAGTAATCAGACTTCAACAACATCTAATTAATAGTTGACCAAGACCCACAATGAATGTTGGAAGAAATTAGCTATATAGGACATGAACAGACCATTCATCAATACTTCTAGCAGAGACTACTTTCCCACATTAATTCTCCCTGGTTCACCCTTTACCAACAAACCACAAACTTGAAGAAACTGTATTTAAATGTTTTAGGAAGATCATAACATGACAGCACATTGATGAGTGATCACACTGCTGTTTCATTGCACAGACCAACAAATATATCAATCGTCTAGCTCACCCAGTTGCTACAAATAGATCTTTAAAAATGTTATGGAGCAAAGGCTCTCCCTTGAAAGAGTGTATTGACTTGTTGAGTAATTTAAAACATCAGTCACCGTATTTTCCAAATTGAAAGAGAAGACTAAATTGTCCTACATAAAAAAAATGTGTATTCATATTATAAAGAAATGAAATGAGAGCTAGATCTACTAACAGATTTGAAAGCTGGCGGGTAAATTGTTACCAGAAAAAAAAGTAAAGGGCATCAGCATCTTTTTCTCCATAGTGGCCCAATAATATACCTTGGAAATCAAGCAAATCCCATCCAGCTCTATATTCATGTTTTTTTTCTGAATTTCTGGCATCTGGGTGATATTTTTCTGGTATAAGTCTGCTGGATGGGCATTTCTGTTTTGAAACATAAATTAGACAACTGCACTGATTCAAGATCAAATAAACCCATCTCAATGCTTCATAAGGATGAAGATGCCTCTCAAGTTTTGGGGAGATCCGTTCTTCAATATATGAGGTGGCTCAGCAAAAGCATTGTGTGGGGAAAGATACTGTTCTACTTCTGAGAACATCTTGGTGGTAAGGCTGTGTTGGAATGTGTGCCTTAGGGAGTGGTAGTCAGGCACCTAACACCAGCAACAAGGCCACCATCCCGATACTAGGTCCTAAATAGGGTCTCAATAAATTAGTCCCTTGCTCAACCCTTGGTAGCTGACACTGAGCAATAAGGCTTAACTTAGGAGACAGGCATCTAATGCATTTAAAAGACCAATGCAGTGAATAAGTAAGATGCAGCACAGCAAAAACATTTCCACACTAATTTATAGCAATAGGAAATATTTTTCTCTTTAGAATGCCACCAAAACCATGAAAATTCAAAGTAGCGAACTGGAGATATGAGCTTGTAAAGAATAAACACTTTCTAGTGCTTAGACACCAATAGCGCCACTTCTGGACATCTGGTCACGCTTGACCAGGACTAAGTCAAACTGCGACGGAGCTCTGCTTGAATACCCCTCACGGTAGGCCTCAGTCAAAACTTGACCTTCGGACCTAGTAACTTTTCTAGAGCTTTTTCCTCTGATGTCCTCTCTGCTCTCCACCAGTCCAAAATTCAGTGAGGGTTTGCCGGTTTGACTTTCAGGGAGCTCCAAGTCAAACTCTGGAAATCAAACCTCTGGAGCTCATCAGCAGGATGAACCTGGAATCTGGGTGGGTGGTTGTTGAAGGTGGCTCGGTTTGGCTCCCGTGGTCTGGTCGGTCACCTCCTGGAGCTTTTTCCAAAAAGTTTACCAACCTTTCCCAACCTTCTGGGGGTCCTTCCAGAATGTCTCCTGGCGGGTTCCAAGTGAACAAAACACAAACCCAAGGGTTGGAATCTCCTAGATGGTCCTTGGCAGGCTTGGACTTCACTTCAGACAATGCACTTGGTCCACCTTTAAAAATTCTACTGGATGCACTCCACAAGGGGGACTCTGGTTGGAGAAGGGTCAGTTGAGCTCTGTTACACTGTAGCTGCAGGGAGTGCACTCCTTACTCTTTCTTGAAGCAAGGCAACGTCCTCAGAGCTGTAGTCACAGATAGAGCAGCAGGCGCAGTCTTCACCAGGCAGGCCCTTGGGTGCAGATTAGGATTTCAGCAGGACAATACTCCTTCTTCTGAATTTTTCAGACACTCACCCCCAGTCACAGAACTGGGTTGAATCCATCATCGTTCTTTAGCTCACTTTGCCACTTCAGTTCAGAATCACCTATATGCAAATCAATCTTGACCGTGCGCCTCATGGGAACAGTCAAGCCCCAACTGCCATGCCAGGTCTTCCCATTTGTAGATGTACTTTTAAGCTTTACACATCTAGGGAGTGCAAACTCCTAAATGTGTTTTTCACACTGTGAGGCCTAGCTCTCCCATAGGATAACTATTGTGTCAGACGAACTCAGATCACCCCCACTGGGTATGCTGACCTTCTTGTACCAACTAGCTCACAGTGCCAGTAGCATCGCCTCTTACCAGGGAGAGAATAGTTCTTGGCAAGAATCGAACATGACAACCCTGATCCCTCAGGACCGTGGAAACAATGGACTACCTTTCATTCAGTCACTCCTGCTTACTTAGGGGCATATTAGGATGGCAGGCGGACCTGAGTCCGACCACCTTCCTAGCGGGAACGGCACTGTTCTCCTGCCCCTGATCATGATGCCACAGCCACTGCTGCGGTTGCTTCTGGCATTTTAACATTGCGGCAGGTGCTTCTGGCTGCAGCACCCGCAGCAATGGTAAAATACCATCTTGTGCATTTCCATGCACAACGTAGCAGGCACCGCACTGTGCCTGCCACCTTGTGCATGGACATGTAGGGGGTACCATAGGTACCCCCCAAGTGCATGCCCCACCCCTCCGGGGGCCCGCAACGGGCCCCCAAAGCAAGTCCCCGCCAGCCTTTCCATTGTGGCGAAGGGCCTTTAATTCCACACATCATAGTATTGCTGGCGGTGCCTGCTAGGCACCGCCACCATATAAGGGCCCCAGCTCCACCAATCATTATGAAATGTATGTATACCTATTTTTATTACGGAGAATACGAGCACATTTTGCTATGTTGTTACAGATTCCCAAGATACTCTTGGGACAGGGAGACATAGGAATATTCCCCTCCTTGAGCCAAGAAAGGTTTTTTATTGTGGATTATACTTTTCTTTGGAAGCCTTTAAGGTACCTCTAATTAGATGTCATAGTGTTTACTCGGCATTATAAGCATGTGTGTGTGATTAGGATTGTAACATCTGTGTGACTGTGGAAATCTTTTTTATCACCAGGATGTGAATAATGTCCATGGACTTAGAAACTGTGGGCCGATTGTTTTCTAATTATTTTCATGTTTTCTGTTTCATTATATAGTGGAGAATAGGATTCAAATTTTGGGAGTTATTATCTCTTCTCCTAAAGAAGGTGGTGGTCGAATAATAGTAGCCACTGAAACTCGTCAATGCTCTGGTGAAAAAGCCTTCCCTAGATCTTTGGGGACAACTGTTATATGAGGCAAATGATAAGAGAATCTGTTTTCTTAATATACAACAATTGATTTGTGTCAGACTGGTGTGGTGCTTTCAAGACAAGGAATAACTTCCTTGCTTGTTCTCCCAAATCGTATTGTTGTTTTAATACTGTGTATTAATTACTTTTTGATTTTGCTATTTTTGGACAAAGAATTGATCTGCATGATTTTTTATTGCCTCTTTTTAATAATAACTGTGAAAATAATTCTGTTTTTATGTTTATGTGACTTCACATTTTTTAACATATGAAAAATTAATTTGTACTGTCCAATTGACCCATACTGATTTCCTGGTGTTTGTGTCTGTGTCTGCTGCAGTGAGTTCATGATCCCCAAGCAGTGCCTCCCAGGTCCTGGACTCGTGGTGTGTCATCAGTTGAACTTCTCCTTGAAGAAGAGGAGAAATAATGAACGTTTGGGCTCTTTGCGATCGTAAATAAGCCTGTTCGTGCCAAGGTCTTTCTGCCCATGCTGATCGTCAAGTCAAACTCTGGTGAACACGTCTCTTCCCCTACAGCAACTGCTGGTGACAACCAGCAATATGAGCTCTGCATCCGCCCTACTGCATCGACGCTCTGCGGAGACCGCCAGGATCTTTGCGCTACAGAGATGACTGTCTGGGACACCTGGCTTGCTCTCTGTACTCCAGTGACGACCATCCATGGCGATCTCCTGGCTCCTCGCAGTCTCCTCTATAACGAATGGAACTCTTCGCACTAGACCTTAGAAGGTAACTTTTTCAGTGGGTCTAACTTGGTCTTTGTATCCGGGCAGGGCTTCATTGCTGTCAGCCTGACCTTGTGTCTTTCACCCAGTCTTGCATGACCAGATAACCTTGAGTGGCGATTTGTGATTTTAGGCATTATACTTACCTTAAATCTTTGAAATTGCATATCTGGTTCTACTGATGGAATTTTGTATGTTTTGGTGTGAAATAATTTATTAACTTTATCTAATTTCCTGTGGGACTTTTCTTGTGTTGTGTTTTCACTTTATTGCTGTTTGTGCTGCATAATTGCCTCTTTGTTAAGTCTGGTTGTTTTTGTGCCAAACTACCAGAGGATGAAACACAGGTTAATTCAGTGTATTTTGTGGTTCACCATGATGAAAGTTTGTGGCTGTTGCTTGAGAAGGGCTCACAGCCCCACCCCAACTAATAATACAATTTCTCACACACATACTGTTGGCATTTGGTAAACTTTTAAGTCATCTCATATTTTTTACCTCGAAGGATTTGCAATTTCTGCTCATCACTAACTTTTTTAAAGTTCATTTCAATGGAAAATCAGTTCTTGATGCTTAATGTTTAGTGAAATGAATAAGAAAACACGCCTTGTCACCTATAAGAACAATAGTCAATTGGTTATAAATTTGCCTTTTTCAGCTTTACAGTTGCGTCTCAATCTACAGCCAGTGGTCACTTACTTGTCTAAGTGTTGTGTTTTCATTATTTTCTTTTCCTAGTAATCAGGCAAATACTTTCTGCAGTCACGCATCATTCATGGCTTTCAATTAATTATTACTCATTCCTTAGTTACTTAGGCACACATTAAATCTCTCTATCATGAAACCATTCATGAACTCACTCATTCAGCCAACTACGTAGCAATTATCGCATTCACACTCTGGGAATTCCACAAAACACACATAAACAAACTAGCCCATTAATGAAGAAATGCGTTCACTTAGAAGAATGAGAGACCTATTGGCTTTGCCAGTGGTTGATTGTTACGTTGGAATTATCATAAACCAGCTGGAGGCACAGATGTTTTCATGGTGCCATAAGTATTAGAAATATTTAGATGTATTGTGAATTGCGACAGAATGGAAGATAGCCAGATGTTTTTGACCCTGTAGGTGAATCTTTTATTGAAGCAGTCGCTGCCAGGCAAGCCTATCTGTTTGACTTTGTCACAGCCACACTGGCTTTACAGAAGCACACATCTGACATGTGTATTCAAGGGCATACACTGAGTGTGATTAATTCGGCCAGATGCCAAATATGAATTCCTCAAAGATAATAGAATAGAATAGAAAAGAATGTAAATGTAAATGTATGTGTCTTGTAAAGCGCACTGCTGCCCTGAGGCGTCCTGGCGCTGTAGACCGCTGGGGAACCCGTCCTGGCTATCCCTGTGAGATGGTCCCTACTGGGTATCTCCAAGGTGAAACCAGGCATCCCCGGCGAATGTGGGGGGCCATTGTAGAGATGAGGCAAGCTAATGCCCAGAGTGATCCCTGGTTAGAGTAGGCACCGAGGCGAGAATTATCAAGTCCGCTGACCCTGGTCCACGACCCTGCCGCGTCGGGAATTGAACCCTGGTCCCGGGCTGTTCTCTGCTTCCGGGTCTGCCGCCTCTAACCAGTGATCCACACCACTCCACTCCACAGAATAGAATAGAATAGAATAGAATAGAATAGAACAGAACACAGACCATCCTAAAGCAAGGAAAGAGACAAATCATCACAGATCCACACTTACCTTAATTTTCTATGGCCATTACAATGAGTTTCCAGCTGCATTTTCCCTGTCTCTTCAAAGCTCATCTGCCTTTTTCCAAATAAAACAGTGTGTATAGGCAATTAAATGCAACACATCTGAAGCTGTGCCACAGCTGATTTGTGGACAAGAACCTATGGCACTGCTATTTTACCCACAATGATAGTGCTGCTGGGCCCAGGTCCATGATGCATGTTGACTCAGCACTATGTTCTCACTGCTTACTAACTGGTTTATAGAAACAAGTATTCATCCTAAAAGGAAAAGAAAATTACATTGTTTTGGCCAGGTTTCAAAGAGTCTCCAGGTTCTCTCTATTTCCTGCCGTGTGCCATGCACACAAATGAATATGTCCTCTGCGGCTGCCTAAGTAACATTTTTCTTTTAGAAGTTGCTGTATCCTAAAATATTTCCTTCAATTTAACCGAAAATAGGATAGATCCAGACGCCATCTTGACTGAGCGTTTCAGATCAGTGTATGATCTTTGATTTGCTTCGAATACATTATACTCTGACAGCATGCAGTGGTCTTGCTACAAATACCCTTTTCTTATAAAAAGCTGCCCATCTTTACAATGTGTTATATTGATTTATGAAAGTAAAAGTCTCTTTTGACTTCTTATACTATGTATTTGCACCACTCCAGTTTAATATCGGTACTGTCAGATCTTGGGATCTTTTAACATATTGCTTTGGATTTAATAGTTACATGATTGTTATGAATGTCCCTTTTGGAGAGTAATGCATTAAAATAAAAATCAAGTAAAAGAAACTGAAAGTGATTATATAGGACTGAGATGCCCTGAGTTGTAACATTTAGTTTGCTCCCGACAAAGTTACATTATTTGAACTTTTTGGGAGGTGAGTCCTGTGACTTGATAATGATTGCCTATTGCCTTAAACTTTTACATAGAACAGTAATCAGTCCCTTCCGTAAGCCCGTGTGCTTAATATCTAATTCTAAAGCAACCAATTACACTGGCTAATTCATTTAATGAGCGCCTACGTCATACTCACTAGCTGGCAATTTCCTGTCTAAATAGGGGTTTAGTTCGTGTTTTTGTGGCGACCTGTATTACATTAAAAGAAATCAAACTAAATGCTTTCAAAAGATTTTTCTATAAATGAGCGGTGAACAGTGCACGTGATATTGTGTATGACCAAAAAGACATTGTTCATACTAACTTGTATTATCACAGGAAAAGAATGCTGACGAAAGACTATACAGTATAAAAATACTGGACCTTCTGAGTAAAATTTGATATTTATTCTTTTCAAATATTGCCTTGCGTTGCAGTATTTCGTTTCACAGATATCTCTATTTTCCGCTAAACTACACTAGCTTACTGTGCTTCTTTTATTAATGCTTATTACATGAAATTTTTAGATCATAGAAATTATTTACGATTTTTAAATTATCTTTATGATGAAACATGGACGCTAATACAGCATAGATTGAAGAATAGATTCCTTGAGTTACTCTGTAACCTGTATCTGTGAAAACCATAACTTATAAATTGCTTATAAATACATATTTTTTCTGAGAAATGTATTTTTCAATGTGTTAAACAGTTTATTGGACGAGGAGAGATGTATCCCTCCTCTTTCTTCCAATGTATACAGTTATACATACAGGGTCTTCTTTAGCTCTGGTGGTGCACAGTGCTTCAATCTTTGTTGCCGCCCCTAGGGGCCCACTTCTCCATGGATTCACTCACTACCACCCTACAACGGTGCCTCTCATCTCTGCAGAGCCCTTCTCGCACACCGAATTCATTTCTTTGCATGGTGTCAGAACACTTACATCACACACATATCGCACAATGAATCATACGATAGGTGTGTAAATCAAAGTGCAGGAAATGTTACATAATACAATGAGGACTACAAGGTGCCTGAGTCACATGTCATCCATAGGTTTATTTTATTTTTATTTATTTTATTTTAAAGGTTTTATATTGCGCTGACTAGACCCGTAGGTATCAGAACGCTTTACGTGAGTATCAGATCATAGTTACAGGTTACATCGTTACAAAGTTCTCAGATGATGGCAACATAGTTACTTGTAAGGTCGAGATAAACAATAAGCACAAATACGTAAGGGGAAAAGCAGGCAGGGGGAGAGATTCAGGGGAGGGGGTAGGAGCTGGGGAAGTAGACAGATAATGAAGCCAGGAAAGAGGAGGGGAGGGTTAGAGACACAGCATGGGAAGAGGAGGGGAGGGGTGACGGGGACACAAACTGGTAGACGAGTCAACGCAATGTCTTAAGTCCAGTGAGCTGTGATCCCAGGGGAAGTGGTATCACTTCCCTATCTCTGTTGCGAGTGGCTCCCTATAAGCAGTGGACTCTCTCAGAGGGGTCTCTGAGACTCCAAAGCCTACATACTGGATCCTTCCCCAAAAAGGGGAGAGGGAGGGCTTTGGCAAGAGGTACCAACAAGGGGAGAAGGAGTACTTAGTCAAAGGGCACAAAGGACAGGGGGCTGGGCAGAGTAGCAGGCAAGGGGAGAGATTCAGGGAAGAGGGGATAGGAGCTAGGGAAGTAGACAAAGAGAGAAAGAGTACTAAATGGGAACATATTTAATTAATGAGTTTTGTATAGCACTGGCTAGATCTGGATCAATCCGAGCACTTTACATGAGGAACAATAATGTTGCAATTTACATCAGTTTAAAGTTAGAAAAGTATCAAGAAAAGTATTTAAAGAAAATAGGGGACAAGGTGGATGGAGCGAGGAAGGGTAGGGGGAGAGGGTAAAGGGGTAGGAGGGAGATAGGACGTAGAGACAAGGGGAAAATCTGCCCAAGGTCCGGCTGGGTAGGTGACAGCAGGGGGGGGGAGTCCACAACCAAACTCCTCTTTTAGCTATCTGGTAGCTCCACCGGGCATCAGCCAATTCGCTTGGTCTCAACAGTCTGGGGTAAGCTCCGCAGGTTCAATTCCTGATGTGTAAGCAGGTTAGGGGATAGGTTAAAGGTCTGGTCAATGTCCAATTATTGTCCCAGGGAAGTACAACAACGTGGAGGGGACCACCATGGCAGCCATCTTGGGGTCAGGCAGGGGACTGCCTTGGCCCTTCAGTAATCCAGTATCCCCAAATCAGCAGGCCAGTCAGATATTGCCCCAATCCTAGGAAGTAACAGGTATTTGCACCTTGCGTTGAGTGTCCAAGGAGCCTAATGGCAATCAGTTTCATGCCCATGGTGCTCCCTTTCCTCCAAGTAGCCTGCCAAACGGAGTCAGTCTCACCTCCATGAAGAACACAGTTGCCCCCAGTCGGCCCAGGATCCTCAGTACTGTACTCAAGACTTCCTTGTGGTTTCTCGCCGAAGGGCCCGGAGCGTAGACCCACACAAACCCTGGTCTCTCCCATCAGATTCCCACTTACAGGATCCAGGTCAGTGCTGACGCTGCCACAGTAATCCTTGTACTCTGCACTTACTTGCCACCTCAGCCACATTTCTCAGCAATATAGCTATCTAAGGGGGGAGGGGCCTCACACACTGGCCTCAGGTCTTGCATAGTCAGGTCTAGCTCACACTTGCAAGTGTATAACCAGTTTAGAATCACAGCTGTCTACTGCGTAGATTGGACATAAGATCCTGTTGCATGAGTTGGTTGCCCTATTAGTTACCGATGACTGAGACTAGGGGTGAAATATCCCACCAATTCCAATGGTGGGTCACCTAATGATGTAGTTTTATCTTCATTACCCCTGAAGTGGGTAGTCCTTTATTTTACAAAAACTGTGCTTTCAAGCCCTAAATGTTGTTCAAGTTTGAGACCTGTAGGTGAAACCCTTAATAATAGGTCCTAGTAGCTTATTTGTAGGCTGAATCTGAGTATGTACTGGAATAATTAGTAGGTAAAGTAACCCTTCCAAGATGGCTGCTTGATTATCCTGTGATAGTAATGATCTGCGATGTAGTCCTATCGCTCTTTCAATGATAAGGACCTCATTAGGTATAGTCCTCTGTCACTTTCCATGGAGTTGAATAGTAGTGGTTGGTCCTTTGTTACTGTTTAGCAATGATTAGTGAGTCGAGGTCCTATGTCTATTCTCCTGAATTGGACAAAGGTAGACCAATATCTAATTAGGTCAATATGTCTGCCATTTTGATGGGGGGAATACAACTGCTGTATACAGGGAAAGACAAAACAAAATGGGGGCCTTATGCTGCCCATCCGCAGAAAGTCTGGATCTCCATACCACAATTCGGTGCTCTGGTGCTCAACATCCTGCGAATCATGCGCAAAGCGTGTTTATTAATATAACCGTGCTTATCACAGCGCTCCGACCATCAATGACAATTCTCAGTTTTGTACCCTATGTCTTGCAGTGTGCAAGCAGCATTATGACACCTGTTCATGCTCAATGTGATATATTAGGATTGTTACTTATGAGCCACAAGTAACAAAAGGATTTTTGTGAAAAAAGCAGTAACCCACTGAGCTATCTACATAAAATACGACTCTGTGATCTGCATGGTGCTTGTTGATTGCAGCAGGTACACTAACCCTCTGTGCTACTTTATGTTTAGTCAAACCTGCAACTATAAAAAAAAAACTCCAATCCCTCTCCAGCAGGTACATTAGTATCAGAGTGATCTTGATGTTGTTATTATTGCCTTAAATTTGTTGGGTGTGCAAGAGCTTTCTAGTAGGTGCTTTTAAATGCATAATACATTTCAAAGTACAGTCGAGCTCGGTGCCTCGGTGAGGATGCACCACTTTCATAGCCCTAAAGTCGGCCCTTAAAGCATCCCCTTTCCCCGAACATTTTCGGGCGATACATGAAAATTTGCACTGTTTGCCAACCTGTGCATCTTCTAGACAAAAACTTTAATTTCCTTTGCTTTTCGTAGTTACAAGATCTATTAGGGAAGAGAACAGCTAGGCCTGCATATGAGACCTGAAGAGAGAACAAAATGGGGTTGGCTCTGATCAGCAAGGCTGAGCCTGTATAGCAGATAACAAAAAGAGTGGCCAGTGCTGATAATATTTACTTAGGGCTAGGACTAGTCCTCCACAGACAGAAAATTAATTCCAGAAAGGGTACTGCTGTTTAGTCACAATTTTATTTTGTACAAAATCAACAATTTGTTATAAAGTTTATCTTTACATTAGAGAAGAAAGCATTAGAAAAAATCAAGAAGAAGACGGACACATCAGGTTGTATTCAATTGAACTCGTCAACCATTCAAAACTTCAATCATATCACATTCACAACACATTCGGCACATTCAGACTTAACTCTAGCATACCACATATTACTAAATGCAAAAAGAGAGAAATATACAAAACTAGGTCTGCATCAATTGAACAAACATTCAAAACAATTGTTAGAAAATAGTACAAAACCATAAATCTTTTACATTTTTAGACATTCATTACGATTTGATACAAATGGTAGTGTACAACAAATTGTGCGGAGTATGCAAGTAGACGTTACTCCTATACACAAAAGCAGACCAGTGAGATGTTAGGCCTACGCGTTTCAAATCCCCTTTAATTCGTCGGAGATTCTCATCAGGGCCTCGGGCAACACAAATGTTACTAAACAGAAATCCTATGTGGGTCCGGAAGGAGAAAACTTCTCTATGATACAAGGCCGCTCTGTGAAAATAGGTGAGCACAGGCGGCAAAGACGTAAATATGTCCAGGTGGGCAATCTTAAAATGAAATGGATGCCACAATCGCGTGAACCATGAGATGGGACGTAGTCTTATACGATGAACGGAAGCATCGAAATCTTAGTATGGCAGCGTTTCGTGCTTGCTTAAATACATTCTGAGTTCTATGGGAAGCAGTCGAAAAGTGGAAAGCTTCTGCCGGTTTTAAGCTGTAAGGAAGGGGTGGCAGCGTCAGCACATGCAGACTGGATCGCGTGTGCGGGAGGAAAGAATCACAAGGTTTCTTCTATGCGCTGGGACCGGGCGGCGTCGGAACGGGCACTAATCACTCGCACAGGAGTTCAATTGAATAAAACCTGATGTGTCCGTCTTCTTCTTGATTTTTTCTAATGCTTTCTTCTCTAATGTAAAGATAAACTTTATAACAAATTGTTGATTTTGTACAAAATAAAATTGCGACTAAACAGCAGTACCCTTTCTGGAATTAACTTTCTGTCTGTGGAGGACTAGTCCTAGCCCTAAGTAAATATTATCAGCACTGGCCACTCTTTTTGTTATTTGCATATGAGACCTAGCATATGTTTAATTGTGTCCTTGTTTTTACATTTTAACTGAAATAATTACAAAGACAGATCAAATATGACAGATTTTATCTCTTGTACTTTTAGTTTTCTGAAGTAAAAAAGGTAAGAAGAAAGTTACAATTGCATAAATAATGCTTCCAGTTTCAGTTTATAAACTTTATTTGATGATTCATAAAAACATCACAAAAGTATACAAGATCATAAAAATTGACATTAAAAATAGAGGAAGGGGAGCATGAGGACTGCAACACAGATGTGAACCAACATTAGAAAACCATACTTTTTCTGGCCCCGACTGATTTAAGAATATAAGTTGCAATAAAAAAACAGATGTCCGGGGTAGCAAGTGTGAATAAAAATCTCATGGCATTAGCAGTAGTTAACAAAGAATTTTCTTTAAACAGCGGTTTAAGATATAAGATTCGTAAAGATTTGTACAAAGGGCATATCAGCATAAAGTGCAGCGTGCTTTGCTTTGTGATTCCGTCACACGGACAGGGGGTAACAGAGTGGATGTTTACATTTGGGTATGCAACCAAGTTGTGCACAATGCCTAATCTCAGTCTAGTTAAAACATATTGATGAGATTGTCTAGTAATTACTCTCAGGTACATAGGGAACCCAGCCCCTACATTCAAGTTGGAGAAATAAAAGGCATGTGTAGAGTAATCAATAGATTGAATTCTACGGATGTTGCGTTTGTGACTCAGGAAGACACCTTTAACCTCCGACTTTGGAATATCCACAACACATTTAGGATCTTTAAGAACATCCATATCAAATAGTTCTTTGAAAGTTGAGATAATGTATTTTAGCCACGGAATCCGGAGGGCATAATCCAGGCGTAGACAGTCTTGTATTATACGCCTGGTAAAGGCGGTCTCGTCTTTGAGCCAGATGGATCGCCAAACCAACAGGGGTCTCAGTCCAGTCAGGTCGGTTATATGGTCCAGCCCTAGTTCTTTATGAGTCAATTCCGTAGAAGCCGAGGAAGGGAGGCATAAAAGTCTCTTAAGAAATACATTTTCCTGAGTTTGCACATCTTTGTGAGGCGAATGGCCCCAGACCCCTGAGCCATAGAGGGCAATAGAGGCACACCTGTGACGGTAATCATTCAACATGTCTGGTATGCGGCGGCTTCCTAATTTAGAAGCAAAACGAAATACACTTAGGGATGCTTTGCCCATCCTAGATTTAACATTAACATGTTCGGGGGCCCATGATCCGCCGTTATTAAAAGTAATGCCCAGGTAACAAAAGTTATTCACCACCTCAATACGGTTTTCTCTAAAAAAAAAAAAAGGTTTAAGATTATTCACTTTTTTACCGCAAGCCATGATGTAGGTTTTAGAATTATTGATTTTAAGTTTCTTCCCCTGTATAAAATCATAAAAACGGTTCATTAATTTCTGGAGGCCTAGGGGGGTTCTTGAGAGTAAAACAGTGTCATCAGCATAGAGCAGCACCGGGGTAGGATGTCCCTCCACTAGCGGGGCGTCAGCTTGTATATTTTTCAGTTCAGACTCCATAGAGTTAATAAACAAAAAAGTAAAGGGGCCAGGACACAACCCTGTCTAATGCCAGATCTTACTCTGATTTTCTTGGTACACTCTCCCTCCTGACCGTAGCGAATCTGGGCTGATAAGTTGTTATACAGTCTAGCCACAAAATGGATTATCGCTGCCGGGGCACCCATTCCGATTAGGGTAGACCACAACAAACTGTGGTCCACCAAATCGAAGGCGCTGGAGAGATCAGCAAAACAAAGGAACAGGGAACCCTGCTTGGCCTTAGTATATTTCCCAATTATAAGGTTAAGATTGATACCCTGCTCGATGGTACCGAGACCCTTCTTGAACCCGTATTGTGAATCTGCAAGGATCTTGTTGGTATCGGCCCACTCCTCAAGTCGAAGTAGCAAAACCCTACTCATGATTTTAAGCGAGGAGTCCAGAAGGGAGATAGGGCGATAGTTCTTGGCCTCTCCTCTATTTCCCTTCTTGTAGATGGGTAGGATGACAGATTCACTCCACGTAGAGGGGGTGGTGTCATTAAAAGCGGCATTGAACACTTGTGTTAATAGGGGGCTCCACAAGGTCAAATACGATTTGTACAGATCGACCGGGACCCCGTCCGCTCCGGGAGCTTTCCCTCCTTTACTATTTTGTATTGCCAGGTCGACTTCCGAGATGGTAATCCCCAGACAAACTTTATAGTGAAAGGGGTTGAAGGAGTTTACACTAGGACTATCCAGTGCCCTTCTGGAGGGATCAAAAATCCCCGTAAAGTATTGAACCCAACTGCCTCACTTACTTGGGCGGTCAGTACTGGGAAATCCTCCTTCTGGAGGAAGGGGCTATTAATAGTGCTCCAGAATAGCTTACAATCCTGTAGAGCTGCAGCTTTGTTTAAATCACCCCATGCTCGTTCTCTCAGTTCTTGTTTCCTGCGTTTGATCTCACATCTATAGGTGGCCCGTAATAGAATTACTGTTTCTCTATCTCTTGGGTGGTGGGCTAAAGCCCTCTTTAGATTTTGGAGTGCAAAAGTACAGGCTTTATCAAACCAGCCCTGTTTAGCCCGCTTGGTAATGCCCTTAGTAATAGTAAGAGTGCGTGATATTATGTTACCCAAATTTTCAAAGTCGATAATAATACGACTTGGGGGAGCATCAACCTGAAGACAGCGGAGAATCTCCGCTTGGCCATTTTTCACAGATTTTCTTTAGAAGTTTGTTACAGTTATTTCCAGTCCACTTAATCCGGATGCCATTTTGTCGACAGGGTAGAATCTCATCCACTATCCTTCCAGTATAATGGGACTTGGGGCCCCAAACAAGGGTGGACAGAGTAATTGCATTATGGTCACTGATTCCATTGTCTACAGTGATTGGGACTGAACATAGAGGTACCAACGGTGTTGTTATTAACAAGTAGTCAATAACAGAGGTACAGTTTCTCCCGGTAAAAGTTGGGACAATATTGCCCTCAAAGTCCGGGGCAGGTTGATGAATAACCAGGTCATATTTTAACATGAGGGTATTAAGGGAAACACCGTAGGGTGTATGGATAAAGTGGGCCAGATTCTCGCCATTGCCCCCATCGAATCCGCAAACATTAGTATGTGAGTAGGGACAGGTTTTTATATTAAAATCACCCCCCCAAATGATATCATAGGACTTACGTGTGTCATTACAGATTTTGAGTATAGCAGACTCAATCTCGACTACAAAAAGGGTGCTCTTAGGATCAAAAAGGTTGTTGTAGTGATTAATCAACAGGATGTTCCGGCCCCCAGGATATTCCAGTCTGAGTAATTGAGTATGTGAGCCCACAAGAGAGTGGGACATCACACGAGCTGGGAGACATACGGAGAGTAGAATCAGCAGACCACCCTTTGCCCTTCCCACAGTGGAATCTTGTGCAGGACAGTTATAGGAAGTAAAACCATCCAAATGGATGTCGGATGTGGACCAGGTTTCTTGGAAACAGAGGATGTCAAATCCGGAGATAAACTCCTTCCACCCCAGAGCCGACATCTTCAGTCGGCAACCAGCAATGTTCCAACTTGCCAAACGGTGGCCCTGATGGCAGAAATCCACTGCCAGCTCGGTAGGAGTACAGTTGTTAAAGGGGGCCCTAGTAGTTGACTGTCCCTCCAGTGCGCCCAGAATGTCAGGTAGCAGGGGGGGAACCGTTCTCGCGGCATTGGGAACGGGTACACTTGACAGTGTTTTAGATTGTTCAATGGGCAGCAAACCTTCAACAGGTTCGCTAACCATATCAACATTTTCCGCTAGATCATTACCCAAAGCCAATTGAGAGGACGTAGAAACACAGACAGGTTGTAGTCAGTCCACTCCCTCCAGGCCATCTAGACAGCTATACCGATTAAAATCAAAATAGGGGTTATACTGGGGAGTATACTGGGACAAAGTGGTAAGTTTCTTTCCATAGTTCCTGGGTCTTCCCCTTCGTTCAACCCTTGACCAGTCAGGCCCATCTCTACCGTGTGTACCTAGAGTAGGGAGAAAAAAAACGACACTGGGAGGGTCTGAATAGTTGAATCCAGAGATCTATTATAGCCATCACAGATATAGGATACGGTTCTCGTGTCTCTAAAGCTAACCGTAATACAATCCCCATTAATAGATTTGGCTGTCTTACCAACCCAAGGTACCCTCCTTACCATAATAATCTCGTTGTGGAGGTGGGGCGGGAGGGGTCTATTCCAATTGAGCCATTTTACGACTCTGCTTTTCAGGGAGCTAAACGATTCTAGTTCACCGGGTTCCAGGGTGGGAGCACCAGCCAAGACCACCGTATAGCGGTTTGCTTCCGGAGGGAGATCAGGTAGACGGGGTCTACGGGCTCCAGATGTTTTAATAGGGGAGCCATTAGATCCGTTAATCATAGGTCCAGAAGGTCGAATATCACAGGTTGGAGCAACAGATGGTGGCGGTGGCAAGGCGCTATTACACTGGGATAGATTCTGGAGTACAAATGGGGGTCCTTTAGGGGTTATTGGTTGATGTGGGGCTGACTTAACAAGTACAGGAGCAGGAATGGGCAAGGGAACCAGGGGGGTATATGTGGTATTGAGTTTATTAACAATCGCTAGCACTGAGGCAGAGGTTTTCTCGATGTTAGACAACCTAAGTTCTATCTTTTCAATTTTTGCCTCGAGAGGAAACAACATTGATTTAAACAGAGTAGCCAGGCTTTCAATGGATACCCCTTTTACAGAGGAAACTGGCGGAGGAAGCATAGATGGTGGTAAAGAATCATGATTAAACTTAGCAGATTTAACATTTCTAACAGGTTCCCTAGAGTGTGGTCTTTTCCTTTTAGCCGTAGCCCCTAAATTAACCCCCTGAAATGGAGAACTGGTATTAAAAATGTCATCGGGTACGGAGGCTGTGGAGTCAATGGAAACATGATTGGCATCGGGTATTAAATTGATATCTGATAAAATATCGTGCACAACAATAGCAGGCTCCTGGGGGATCAGAAGGTCAGCTACAGGGGGGGGAGGATGAACTTCAACCAAACTGGTTGCAGGGGCAAGTGATCCGGTGGGTGATTTGGCGTAGGCGAGTACCCCAAGAGAGGATCGCTTAATGGTCAATAGTTCACTTGACAAACGCTTTTCCAGGAGATTAATTTCCTTGTCAATAATGGAGTTAGCCCTGATAAGAAATTTGTCCATACCTCCAGATATAGGGCCACCTGTAAGCGAGCGCTTACTCCGAGATTCCCGCGAAGCCATGTATATCAGGAACAGATGCGGAGACGTTTCAGCAATAGTTAGGGGGGTAGCCCGGTCCGGTCACTCGTGGTCACGAACGGGCACAAACGGGCCCGCCCTTGGCCCGGGCTTCGCCCGGCTGCGACCCGCGCGCGTCCCGCGTCCGCGGTTATAAGGCTGGTTTTATAAACTAGACAGCGTGGGCGTGGCTACAGGGAGAGCGGGCCAGGTGGTAACGATTGGCCTCGCAGGGACTCCTGGTTGTTGGAGTCCCTGCCGCTCGCAGCCCTGTCTGCTGCCACAAACCCTCGGGGCTCCAGATGAAGCGGGACCCGCGGAGCGGGTCCGGCGGACAGTAGCGTCGGTTTCTGAGGGCACAGGAGGGCACAGGAGACAGTCCCAGTATCGCCATCAGCAGGTGTCAGAGAAGCAGAACCCACCAATGCAGGGACACAGTGCAGCTTTAACCTCCGATGCTGCGTGGGCGTGGCTACAGGGAGAGCGGGCCAGGTGGTAACGATTGGCCTCGCAGGGACTCCTGGTTGTTGAAGTCCCTGCCACTCGCAGCCCTGTCTGCTGCCACAAACCCTCGGGGCTCCAGATGAAGTGGGACCCGCGGAGCGGGTCCGGCGGACAGTAGCGTCGGTTTCTGAGGGCACAGGAGGGCACAGGAGACAGTCCCAGTATCGCCGTCAGCAGGCGTCAGAGAAGCAGAACCCACCAATGCAGGGACACAGTGCAGCTTTAACCTCCGCTGCTGCGTGGGCGTGGCTACAGGGAGAGCGGGCCAGGTGGTAACGATTGGCCTCGCAGGGACTCCTGGTTGTTGGAGTCCCTGCCGCTTGCAGCCCTGTCTGCTGCCACAAACAGATGAAGCGGGACCCGCGGAGCGGGTCCGGCGGACAGTAGCGTCGGTTTCTGAGGGCACAGGAGGGCACAGGAGACAGTCCCAGTATCGCCGTCAGCAGGCGTCAGAATAATGCTTCCAATAAAATATGTTTTTGTTTTTAAAATAGGCGTAGGAAATATATGTTGTCTTGTTTCTTTGATTTGATATGTTTTAGAAAACACAGAGCTCTACGGGCAAATTGTTCGACCATTGTATCCTTGCCGCAGCTATTAACTCTATATAATGTCCGTTGTTCCCCTTAACTATTTCCCCCAACATTACAGTAAATATGCTACAGTGCCATAGCTGCTCCATAAAAACAGTACAATACTCCCAAAATCCCCAACAACCTACTGTCCCTAAATGCTTTTTTAATGCAATAAAGGATATTTTTGCAGCACCTGCTAATTAAAAAATGACTTTGGTAGCATGTAATTTACCTGAGGAGAGATCATTTACTCATATTTAACCTGCAACCAAACTGTTATCAAGGCAATAATATCAGAAAAGGTAATACTATCCAATTCCAATACAGCTGAGTCAGTGATATTATGGGTTATTACAATGGCAATCTGTATACATATTAATTGCTGACACCTGAACTTTGCCCCATTCACAATGTCCCCCAAGCTCTCCTCACTACCCTGCTGCTGATTCTGCATTGGCCATAAACATCCATTACAGATTTCAAACACCAGCATCGATGGGCGGTTTTAAACTTTGTAATGATATTGGCCGCCTATGAAATAAGATCAATGAATCTGACATTGACTTCAGCCCAGGGCGTTGAAGATTCGAACCATAGACCCAAGAAATCAAATGTGATCATCAAATCCACAGCACACCATATATTTAAAGGAATTTCTGGGATTTTATCTAGTGTACTTCATCATTAACTGATTATGGCCCTCATGACCAGGCCATTTGTTAAAACGTCAACTTTTTCTAGGACCTTTAACATCAAAATTTCTGTGTGTTTTACAAATAAGTATTACAAAGAAGGCTGGGCTGTTCCTCAAATGGGTGAATGTACGTGTCACACTAATGTTTGGATACTGTTGGTCTCAATGAGTCCTACAGTTGGGCATCCATTTTGTTGGATGTAATGTATTAAAAATAATGCATCCTTGGCACGTAACAAAATTGTTCAATCAATGCCACTAATTTTCATATAATCATATTTGAGTTCAAGCACACCGTCATCAACATAATTTAAGCATTAATTAAAATAGGAAGGTACCAAGACCTAACTGCCAAACACAAAATGATAATGCAAGATCACTTGGTTATATTCTCATGTTAATAAAACCAAGCAATATAGTTACTAAGTACCATTTGCAATATATGTACCTATATATATAGTCTATACCTTTATCTTATAAAGACGGCCTGAGGTTTGAGTTTGATCACTGAGTCAAAATCAGAATTAAATTCTATAAGGCACAATAATCAATTTCTGTTTGTAGGTGTCACTCTTAAAACTTATTAGAAACAGATTACATCATTGATCAACAGTGCTTTACTACTACAATAAGGTGCCAGGTAGCCTACCAATATTGTCGGGTCATCCAACCACTCCTGAATATGCGTTTGTGATAAGCCTGCCACAAATCGTTCCATATGAATCACAATAAAAAGTGTGCATCTTGGCTGGATATTCACTTCCGTTTTTTGTAAAGTGTGATAGCGCTTTTCCATAATGTTGCTATTTGACCCTTATTAAGTACCGAATTTATAAACAAAATTAAGCATAAGGGTGGAGAACACAAACTCTAGCAAGAGAACACCAGCTGAGATTGAATGCAGTGAGATTTTTTGTACATTGAAAGCCTCTTTGACATCATTTAGGGAGAACAACAGTGCACAACAACCCACTTAGGGGTCATCACACGTATGGGGAGATGTAATGGCAATCTCACAGTGTCCAGAACCAAAACTGCAAGCAAAACAAACGAAAAAATATGGCACAGTCAAAGAGATGTAATTTCTCACACATGAGATTCTGTGTTGACCTTTATCTTGCATCTGAGGGGCACATAAATATGAAAGCTCATTTGGGCTGGTACCAGAATGGCTTCTGGCACAATGCAACAATCTGTCTCTCAGTCAATTCCTTCTGTTCAACCGTTTGAGCTATCATTCGTTGCTACATTAGCAGAGGTGTACTATACTCAGTGACCTCTTTCGATATGCTCTCAGCCCCCCAAAGTCACTATTCATGCTAGTGCACGCAAATTTGACAACAGGACTACGTAGTATATCTACCTGTTTTTGGATGGACTCCCCGAATATTTCACATGTTTCTGGACTCTGGTTTTACTGGTAGTAAAACTTGTAAGCCCTGTGCTAATGCTATAAAGTGCAACAGTGTATATTCTCTGGCCCTTAAATGGCACTGTTAAAATTACATACACCCAATTGGTCGATTTCACTTTCCCTTAAGGCCATAGAGATATACACCAGAAATGGGAGTTGAAAGCTATACTTGGTCTGGACAGCAGTGTGTATTGATAACCCCCACATTGTTGACAAAATACCACCACCACTGTGCCCTCGCTGGGCTGCATTTGAAAAGCACATAGAAAGCAAAAGCGACTTTGCTATTTAGGAAAAACAATTTTTGTAATTTAAGTCAGTCTGGCGGTAAACCTTGGAAGCCCAAAGGGGCGCTGTGCTTTATATATTTAAAGAAAGGGGCACACTACATTTATTTATTTGGGATTTGTAATGCGCATGGCTGCCTCAGCAACGAGGCGTCCAAGTGCAACCAGAAACCAGAGACAAGAGCATGAGAGACCAACCTAGTGATTAAACATCAGACATAGGGAAAAGCCATGTCTTTATGGTCTTACGGAACGCCAAGATTAGGAATAGCTCTAATATGAGACGGGAGCGATATCCAAAGTTTCACCACCAGAAAGCGAAAAGAGCGTCCCCCAGCCCTCGCTCTCCAGACTTGAGGTGCACATATAAGCGCAAGGTCGACAGATCTTAGTGAACGCCCAGGCACATAGGGCATCAACATACGAGAAAGCCCTAATGGGGCTTGGTGCGACAGAATCTTGTGTGAAATGCACAGCACCTTAAACTGAAGGTGCTTTTCGACAGGCAGCAAGTGAAGTTTAGGGAGCACATACGCCACCGAGCATGATCTAGGAAGTGCCACCAAAATGCGCGCCGCCGCATTCTTGACCCTCTGCATGCGCTTAATGCTGGCTTTATTAGCGCCCAGACATAAAGAACTGCCGTAGCCTAGCCTGAAAAGAATGGGTGCCTGAATAATAGTTTGGCGAACTTTGGGAGGGAAGAAACCAAGCGCAGGGGTCTCAAGCCCTGCAAGAGCCCAAAGCAGACAGTAGCAAGAGCTTTTGTTTGTTTCTCAAATGTCAGTCCGTTATCAAACCACATGCCCAAGTTCTTCACAGCCTCATTAGGTAATAGGGCGGGTTTGAGACGGACCGGCCAGCACTGCTCGGACCATAGCTCCCGATCCTTGCCAAACTGCAGAATCTCAGATTTACTGCCATTTAACTGTAAACAGTTTGCCGCCATCCAGTCGGAGATGGCCAGAAGATCCTCCTTGAACTTGTCCAAATTGGCACAGCAATTTTTTGAAAAAGCAATTACCAACTAGGTGTAGTCAGCATACGACACCAGGGGAACCCCCTGCCCTTTGCCACCTCCGACAGGGGTCTCACATAAAGATTGAACAAAAGTGGGCTTAGAATGGAGCCCTGTGGTACCCCCTGGTGCAGGGCAAATTCCTGGGAATGGAAAGGTGGTACTGAGACCTGGAAGGACCATTCCGCTAAAAAAGACCGGATCCAATCCAAAGCCCGATCCCCAATCCCAACTTCCAGGAGGCGTTCGAGAAGTATCTCATGAGACACCGTATCAAAATCGGCGCTTAGGTCCAACAGGACCAAGGCTGCCGAGTCTCCCACGTCCAACCTACTCCGAATGGATTCTGACTATGCCAATAGCGCTGATTCAGTGCTATGCTGTGGTCGAAAGCCGTGCTGTGATGGAGCAAAGATGTTGTGCTGCTCAATGAATTTAGATAGAGTGGAGTTCACATGTGCCTCCACCAGCTTGGCCAAAAAAGGCAGCTGGGAAATAGGGCGATAATTACCAGGATCTTTCAGGTCAAGAGAGGGTTTTTTATCAAAGGGATAACTTTTGGCGTGCTTCCACGCCCTTGGTACAGAAACTGACCTCAAAGACAAATTGGCCAATTCTAAACTCACAGGAGAAATCAAAGAGTGGAAGTGGCGAAAGTGAGCAGGTGACATAGGGTCGGCTGGGGAACCTGACTTGATTTTAAGGCACAAGGCCTCAAATTCCGGGGGCGTCACAAGTGGGAGTAATGATAGACAATTACCCTCCATGATAACCTCCCTTCGAGGCACCTCTCTCTCCGTAGGGGGGGTCGCCTTAGAAAGGCAGCGATAGATCTGTTCAACTTTAGTCATGAAGTGCTGCACTAATATATCACACTGGTGATTGGAAGCAATGGGAGAGACTCTAGGAGAGCCCTCACTCTTCATGCTATTGAGCAGGGAGAAGATGATCTTTGCAGGGTTTGTGCTGGCCAGAATCTTATTGGCTACAAACTCCGCCTGTGCTCTCAGAATGAGCTTATGATATTGCTTGACAGCCACCCGATATTCTAATTTGGCAGATGCCTCATAAGAGCGTCGCCAAGCGCTCTCAAGCTGCTTGCAGCCCTTCTTTGCTGAAGTCAGCGAATCATTGCACCATGGATTAGATAGCCCATGTCCCTTTCCACCCTGTTTGGCCGGAATACAGCAGTCCAGGCCAGCCGTCAGCCATTCTTGGAAGCACAAATTAGCTCCCTCTATATCTAGGGGTAATTAAGATCAATTCTCAGCAAGCCAGGTAGATAACAAGTCAAAGTCCAACTTATGCCAAGGCCGTTCAAGTGCTGGGCTGGGCGGATCACATCCACTTTGCCCTGCAACTGCAGAGAGAATGTAACCAATGAATGATCCATCCATGCCTGCGGAACCGGCGGATACATTTTTATAGCGCAAAAGTTAGAAAAAAAGGGTCTAACAGATGGCCGGCCTCATGTGTACCTTCAAGAATGTATTGCGACAACTGAAAGGCCTCTAAGTCCGCCAGGAAACTGGCGATCTCAGCTTTCCCCCCATTCTCAAGATGGAGATTAAGATCCCCCAAGATGGTGAAGTTTGCAGCATTACTGGCCAATTGTCCTACTTTACTCAATAGGTCTTCTCTAAAGAGACTAGAGGGCACGGGGGGTCTGTAAATTAAAAGGCTAGACATTGTAAAATTATGGCTGAGACTGTTTTTAAAGAGTGCACTTTCAGAGCCCGCTATCTTCTCCTTACACAGGCAAAAAGTGTAGGCTTCCTTAACTGCCGCTGCGATACCGCCTCCTCTCCACCCCTCTCTGTTGATGGTTTTTAACACATAAACTTGTGGAAGGGCTAGCCAAGGCTCCGCCACTGAGTCTTGGGTAAGCCTCGTCTCCGTTAGGAATAGGGCATCAGGGGACTCGTCAATTAAGAGGTCAAACACCTCAGCTTGGTGTTTCGCCAATGAGCGGCAGTTCTGGCTAAGGAACCTATATTCCGTGGAGCCAGGTAGACAAAGAGGCCGCTCTGCTGGGGCCAGATCAAAAGCACAGAATTCACAATGGAAGGATTGCTCCTGGAACGCCCAAGGTAGAGCAGGGCAGTTAGATGCCATACCCAGGAGCTCATCCCGTGAGTAACTGAGCGGGTCCATAGCGGAAGATGCAGGGGTCCTGGTGATGGCCCGGCGCGGACAAGCGCAGACGGTCTTGCCCTTGGCGCGCCAAACACACCCTCTGCACGCATCCGCTGCGTGGGCGCCGTGCGCATCCGCTGCGTGGGCGCCGTTGTGCCCACATTTATGCAGATAAGGCAAGCGAGGCCACAACAACTGGCCCGCTAACCCAGCGATTCCTCCCAAGATGGCGGGAACACTCCAGCCACCCCCGCAGAACCGTAACCAAATGTCAAAGCCCCCCGCCCGATTCGGCAGACACCTCCTGCACTTCCCGCCAGGAACAGCAACAAAGAGATTTTGAAAACGAAGCAAATTAGGTGAGTGCGAGTAAAATCCAAATGGCAGCTATGCACAGAAAATACGTAAAGGTCACTAACTATTCTCCCGGCTCACGCCTCAGGAGTCTGGGAATTGTGTGCCTTCACAGTAAATAAATATTCTAAAGCATGTTTTCATTGTGTAGCTTGAGCAAAGATTTATGCAAACAGGCCTTTTTGTAAAAAAAAATCCTAATTTTATATTTTAACTTGTGAAGTTACATACAAAATCATTCAAAGTCATTTTAAAGTTCGTTTTAAAACTTGATGCCAAAAGGGAATACCTGACCACAGAAAACTAAACTCTACAGGAGCATGGCTGGAGAGAGACATTATGCCTAGAACCCTGCCTTGATGACCTGGGGATGCAGGGGTAACCAGTATGACCTTTTCCATCAATTGAAGGAAACTGAAACTTAGACATTATTTCCACCTCTGGAGCACAAGGAGAAGGTGCTGAAATGTAAACAGGCAAGACACACCCAAGGTAGGCAAGAAAAGCAGGTTTACGCCATTTGAATCTTTTTGCCATGTTGAAAAGTGTTCAGTGGGACTTTGCAGAAAACATCTGACCTTGCAGAACTATGGCTCCTAAATCTATCTCATTGGCAAAGCAATCTCAGTGACTATGAATCCAGCTTTTCCCCGGTATGAGCTGTTGTCATCAAAACCAACAGCTTCTGCAGGAGCTCAAAGAAGACATATCTAACTTTGAGAGAATCTAATCTGCTTAACCTTTGAACCCTGCCCGTGCATAGCTGGAAGACTGAGCTCTAAAATAATCAGAAGATAAAAATGTTAACTGGGGCGAACTAGTTTTCCAACTTGGGCAATTTGTAACAGATTTTAAATTGATGCTATGCTTTTCTAGGTGCATTTTGCCTTAATATTTTAGAAAGTCATGCCTCTGGTTTCACTTATCTAATTCTAATCGTTTTGGTTCATTTTTGCTGATGGCATTTTTCTCTATTTTTCTAAATAGATTTTAGAATTTGTTTGTGTTGTTTTCTTGACTTTAAAATTGTTGGTACTACTTGCATTCAACTTGCATTTCTTTGGAGATTATCTGATTATCTGACACTCGTTCCATAGCTATCAGGGCCTGAGCAGAGCATCTCCAAAAACGGTGTTTTGGCCTAACCAGATTGTATTTATTAAATAGGCAGGAGTCACCTCCTCTCAGATTAATAACTCAATTCCTGACACACAATAGCACAGGAACCCCTCCAAGGGTCCCACTCAGGCAAGCATTCAATACAATGCTCTAAATATGATATACAATGCTTTCTACTCCAGCAAGCCCAACTACGTAGTCAAGAAGCTCTTCATACCAGTCCAACTCAACACCTACTGCAGTTCTAACCCCAAGAGATGAGCAGAAAAAGACAAAGAAACACACCTTCTCTCTTGCCTCTATCATGTAAAATACCAACATGCGACTAGGCCCTTCTCGCACATCATTCAACAATTACTGATAAATGGCCTTCGCCATTTGCCTTCCTCCCACCCTGCACCCTTACCCATGAACACTCCATGTAACCATGAGTGACCGCAGATTTAAATATAAAATGGGATGTTGCAAATACACAGAATCTCTATATTCTATCTAAACATATAATGGGCTTCACTGTAACCCACTTGAATTTTAACATTGTGCACTCCTTTGTATAATATGTAAGAAGGTGCACAAAACCTCTCCTCTTTAAAGCACTCCTGGGACTAAGTCAACCCTACATAAATACCCACATTAAAAACAATTATAAAACAAGTAAAAGAAGCTATTTCAAAGATTTGTAACTTCCTCTGCGATCCTCCCTGTGTTTTTCAGCCCTCAGTTAGTGTCTAGACCTTAGACAGGAATGTGTTTGCTCATAGTTAAAAGATGTAGTGCTATGCATGAGGCTTCCAAGTAACCTAGTCCTATAAGGTAACTATCACTTGACCTGACTGGCGATTAGACCAACCAGATTTACGAAATGCAATTCACTGGCCTCTGATGGGATTTGGCCTTGTTTGAAGAAGATGATTGGAAATCCTACATGAAATAAAGTTGTTCAGTGAGAATGGAGAGCGGACAGGACACATCCACTTCCACGCATATGTCTCTAGATCACTCATGCCTTGATGGGCAGGGTGCCCTCAGTGCATTTGTGCAGTGATGTGGTCATGATTCTTTTTTTGAGTGTAGAGACTGGATGATCTAGAATGGCTATAAGGCTGAAACACCTTGGTTCAACACTGGTCATATGATTTAAACCAAGAAATACTTATTAAAGAAAGCATAAACCCCTTGGTATTTTGTGACCTATGTAATTCTAATGTGTGTATTTGGGATGAAAAAAACAGGTTTCTTGACTATTTTGTCATAAAAGGTTATGAGGAGGGAATGGCTATGCAATATGGCGGAGCAGATGTGATAGAGGGAAGTTCCCCTGCACCTCACTGTTATCCTGTCCCATCATGTGCAGCTTCTGACCACCTTTGAACCCACGATTGGGGGCAAGGGAGGTGCACGCTGAGAACCCCCTGGGGGCCTTAAAGTTTGCTTGGATGGCACACACTGACTTTTGGCCTGGCGGCTGGGTCCACACCGCTACCACAAGAGCTGCAGCCTGATCACATGCTGGGCGCAGCGCTCCTCCTATTGGGAGCAGTGAAGAGCCAGAGGGTCCAGCGGAGCTGCTAAGGGGATGTTCCCAGTGTGGGGCGGGCCGCTGCATGGCTGAGTGGTGGGTTTGAGAGCCACAATCCTTGTATGGAGCACTGGATACCCTTTTTTCAGCCTCTTCGATGAGAGGGTGGAGACTGGCCTGTGATGCTGGGCCTTTCCTGGGAAAGTGCCAGTCATTGGCTCTGGAGAGGACACGACTGCCTGGAGTCCTGAGGCAGTTGGGCGCTAAAGAGCGGGGCTGCGAGGTGGCGGGCCAGGGAAGCGAAGGTGAGATGATAATCAGGGACATGCCAATACACCTGTAGCTACAGCCCCTTAAAGTAAGGAGAAGGCCGGGATGCAAGGGCTCATGAACACATGCCGGGCCAGCCTGGAAAATGGGATGGATCTGAGGATTGGTGAAGGAGACCCATGTCTGGTGGTCACTGAGGAGAACTTTGGTTCCCCCTCCCTTTGCCGCATATATGAGCAGCTGCCAACTCACAAGTGACTCCTGGGTGGAAGGGGCTCATGGTGGGGACTGCCTGTGCACTAATTGGGACATTGACGATGTTGGTGGAGCCCTGGTTGTAGCCACTACTGGGCATCACTCGGCAGGAGTTATTGCATTCCTCCTCACCCAGATACTCCCCCTCAGGACTTATATGCAATGCCTTATCCCCCATAATAATTCTGCTTTGACCGTAAACATTGTCTGTACATGACTAGACCCAGGCCAGCAGAGTACTCTTAGACCCCAGGTGTGCAGCTCCCACAAACGAATACTACAGAAGAGAGGAGATAGCTGTTCCTCTTCCGCTGGCTAGGTCCTTTCAGAGTTGAGAGGAGATGGTTGCTTCCAGTGCTCCCTGCTGGTAACAACAGCAGAAGAATGTGTCTACGCTGCAGAATGGAGAAACCACCCCACCAGCACTGTTGAGATGGGAAAGCCCAAGTGCAAAGACAAGGGCGTGACCTAGACACCACAGGGGACATACATGTCTTAGGGTGCATCATTAGGAGATGATGCTGACAGGGTGCCTCCAGCACTTTAGCAGACACTGGTTTACATCCTGGCAGCAATCGCAAATTCGAAGAGCTTCACTGCAAGAACAGGTTGGCTCTGTTGCAGAAGAAGTAAGTCTCTTGGGGGCCATTCAACACAAACTCACGGATAGAGTCAAAGAGACAGAGTTGGCATTAGTGGAACTTGAACCGGCCCAATAACTATTGAAGACTCTGTTAACAGACCTTACTGCTCGTGTGAAGACCCTGGAGCACAGAGTTAAAGGCGCTGAAGGCCACGAAGGAAGTTACAACATGCACATCGTGGGTCAGTCTGAGGGCACTGAAGGTACTGATATGATCGCATACTTGGAGGAATGGATGAAAACACAGGTGGCTGCAAAAAAACTTTCTCCCTTCTTTGTGCTGGATTGTGCACACCAGGTCCTGGCGAGACCCCCACACCTGGGTGCCCCCATGCCAGGTTGTAGCCCGGTTGTTGCTATCCCAGGACCTCAACATCCTGTAGCAGAGAGCCCACATAGATGGCCCCTTTCGAATGGACATTGCATCAGTGACTTTGTTTTCAGACTTCACTATGGCTGACCAGGTCAAACAAGCACCCTTCCTTGAAATTAAACATGAGCTGGAAGATTCCGGCATTTGGTATTTTCTGCTGTTCCCTATCAAACTGCAGATCATGTTGGATGGGATGACACACATATGTCTGACCCCAACTGAGTCCTGGGAATGGCTAGACAAATACAGGGTGGAAGACTTGACTACTGGGGTACCTGAGGGATCACCTTCACCACGCAGATATCTGAAGTGTAGACGGCATGGTAGGTCAACAGTGAGCATGATACGTGGCCCAATGAGAGCTCAGGTGGATAGAGACCGGGCAGCGTCCTTGATGGCGGCAATGGACCTCACCCGGGGTTATCAGTAGGATTTTGATGTTGGATCCAACTCAGATAAACACTGTATGGATTCTGTCTCTGATACCACCTCAATGGACAAATTGAATTTGCCATAATTCATTCTGCCAATGACTTAATTTGACTTTCAATGTGGCTAGTGGTAAGGGGGTCATTTTCGGGGGGTTGTGATGGCCATTGATATGCATGATATCTGTGTATCAGCATATAGGATGTTTGTTATATGTTTTCAATATGGCTCTTCTGGATTTGGTTTGACCACCTAGGGTTGCTGAGACATTGCTGGCACTGTGGGCCCTCTGGGGGGGCTGTCTGGATTTGCTAGATGGGGATGTCCCACTCCGCCTGGATCCCTGATGTCCCCAGGGGTGTGTGTTTAATGTGAGGTATTGAAGAATGCTGTGAAAAAGAGGTAGGCTTACCACTGATGGCTCCCTGACAGCCCTAACACATTGATACTGGAGCTCAAGATTCAGCTGCACTAATGCGGTGGTGTCTGTTGGGAGTGATAGCACATTATGCCGGTTTAGATTGCTCACCCCCCACACACACACAGGTCCATGACCATTTTTTGGTGGGTAATGCGGTTGTGGTACTTCTTTCTCCACTTTGTTATGTCTAAGTTTGGATGGCTGGTAGTTGCCTGTCCACCCAAGGGTCGGGAGTAATGGGTTTGTATTACTGTTATGTCTCCTGTTTCGAAACCTATAGCCCCAACCACTCGGAACCCACTGTTTGTTTACTTTCTCATTTTGTATTGTTATACATTTTTTAATTTGATATTTTTAAGTTTGATCATACACTGCCTGCCAAACTGCTGTCTCCATCTCACGGTCTCACCAATGTCTCCTTATGTTTTGAGCTGGAACACATGAAACTCCTATCATATTGATAGCAGGACACTTATTATTGATACTGGAAAACTTATTATGGGTTATGTTTCACCAAACCCAAATGAGACAGGGTGAACATATATGTGCCATATTATTTTAATGTGCATGATTGCATGTGTTCTTTTTGAAAATACTAATAAAAATATATATTTTAAAAATAAAAGGTTATGATTGGCACAAATTAGAATGATAATGTAATGTCCTACTTTCTCCCCTGAAATCATAATTTATTAAATTCTCCCATCCAAGCCCCTGCCTTTAATGGACCTCTATTGTATAAGGAGTACTTTTACTTAATACCAACGTGCACCAAGACTGTTAAGGGTGTAGTGCAGCACAGAACTGGCTACACCTTCACACGTGACAATTACGTAACATAAACATAAACATACACTTGGCACATGTTTCCTGTGTGGTCTAACAACATTGAAATAAGTTTAGCACTTGACATTTATTACTAGTGTGCATTCACTGTAGGATTCGCAAATGTACTTGTATTGTGTGCCATAACTGTATTAAACAATATCCTTTGAAGGCTTGATGAATAAACTACTTATTAGACATGTACTCAACATTAAACGAAATGGATTCACATGATGTGTGCCTTAACCACTTGGACGCTAGCGGTTTTCCCGCTGTGCGCTGGATTTTCAAAATCAACATGTTGTGCGACGAGTTCACCTTGTCATTCGCACAGGGTAGGTAATGCTGATGACGAGCTGAGCTCGTCATCAGCATGGAAGGGGTTAATACATTAATGCAAAAACAACAATTGATGGACAGAATGCAGAACAATGTCATACATTCACCCCAGTAGAGAGATCTATGCCTAAATCCATCGCTTTTTTGCTCCCCATGCCATTTTAGTTTGAACCCAGCCATATGCAAATCAGTCTTAACCCTGCGCCCAATGGAAACAATCCACCCTGAACTGCCAGGCTAGGTCCTCCCTGGAATGGAAACAAGCATCCTATGACCGGTTTCAGGGTTTCACCCCTCATCAGCCAGGATATCTTGACTCCAGTGGCATGGAGTGCACGGGACCCATGTCTGGGCATACCTGTCCCACTCGGGGTGACCAAGGCAAAAAACAACAATTGATGGACAGAATGCAGAACAATATCATACATTCACCCCAGTACAGAGATCTGGGCCAAATTCCATAGTTTTGTTGCCCCCCCCATGCCATTCCAGTTTGAACCCAGTCATATGCAAATCAGTCTTGACCCTGCGCCCAATGGAAACAGTCCAGCCCAAACTGCCAGGCCAGTGCCTCCCTGGACTGGAAACACGCATCCTAGGGCTGGTTTCGGGGTTTCACCCCTCTTCAGCCAGGATTTCGTGACATGGAGTGCACGGGATCCACGTCTGGGCATAGCTGTCCTAATCAGGGTGACAAATGCCAAAACAACAATTGATGGACTGAATGCAGAACAATGTCATACATCATTACAATACATTAAATGACATTTACTGTTTAGATGTTGACTAGAAACCATACCGACATTACGAAATTGTATTTATGTCAGAAACAAATGTGATTTATGTAATGAATGTACTAATGTTTCATATATTGCCTTAAAGTGTAATTCTAAAACATTCTTACACACATACATTTAAGATTTCATTGTGTGCCACATGTGTGCCACATGTAATGTGAATCTAATGTACTGACATTTTACATTTACTTATGTTTGAAAGTGCACACGCACATTCAATGTGCACTCTTGCTTTAACATGCTAAGTTGAACTTTTAGGCCTACGTTTCCATGCTGCATAAAATACTGTTTTCCATTTTCTGATAACTTGACTTTCTTGCAGGTACTCAAATGTAGGGTTAGTTTGAGAATAGATACATCACTGTGCTAGTGATAAAAGGTGAGAGCCTGTATAGAAGAACTTGACAAAAGAACGTTAACTGAAAGGCCTAGTCAGCAAGTTTTGTAACCTAGCCTGGTTGCAGAAGGACAATGTTGTTCCCATGTCCAATGTGGGATATTTTGCTAATGTTGCAGTCTACAACATGGGAATGGAAAAGGACAATGGAACCCCTGATGATGCATGGAGAGGGATGTTGCTCAAGAGACTCGTGTTAAAATCTAGTATTCACACTGTTTGTGTTTGGAACCATTCCAGACTCGTTAGAGCACTTTTCCTTGGACTTTGAGAGCATAGTCCTCTATGCTTATTCCTTCAATTCTTGCTGAGTGTGGCTTAGGCCAATATTCACTTTCCTGACCCAAGAAGACTCTTGACTAAGCTTTTGCAATGCTTACATCTTCCCTTACTACTCATACGTTTCCGCATTCCTTGGTTTTTTGCAGTTCCTTGATTGTTGAGATCCTTTAGGTTTCAAAACCATCCTCTTAGTTTTTAAGCTAATTTAGAGAATTCTAGATTTATCCTATGTATAGGCAAGAACATCTGAGACTTTTCTCTGAGCATCAGATACTAGTTAATCTTTTGTATTGCTATGACTGAATGTCTTGATGTTTGATACTGGTACCCCTAAACAACTTTATGAGGTTGGGTTCCCCAGTTGTTATTATGTACCTTTATAGCATGGTGCTAAGATTCGTGTACCTTAACTTGATTGCTAACTTGTAATAAACCTTCTTAATTATAGTTGCTGATTCCTGGTCCTTAGTGTGTAGCCAAAAGGGTTACACCATTAATTGGAATTGATTGATGTAATGTTAACTCCCATCACCTTTCAGTCAGATAATAAAAGGTCCATCAGCAGAAGAATTGTAAGAGCGTTGGCCCAAAACGCTGCATCAGGTGCTACATTTCCTCTAAATATGAACAATATGTTAACTAGATTTAATTGAAGATGCACAACCACTATCGTGGATTATAGATATATAATCACGTTGTGATGAAACACAACGTATTCAATGCTGGCTATGACAGACAAGGTCAAATATAGTTGTCAGGGGTCCTTGAACATTAACCACTTTTTTTACAACACAGTGGGCAATGTATAATATTGGCAGTTACTCTGCTCCATTTCAGTTGCTCTCACCCATATCATACAGTGGGAGTAATTTACTAAGGTTTACGCAGGCACTCGCGTGGTGCTTCATCCAGCTTTTACAATGCTCAAATGAATGCGATGATTTGCGTCACATTGCGTTTCTATTCACCACATACATGAGCAATGGCGTAAAACCTTAGTAAATATCTCCCACGATGTTCTATTGCTTTTCTTTTATGAAACTGTTTTAGGACATATCTGTGCCTCCATCAAACTTGACCTTTACGATTTTTATTTGATTTCATGTGTAATGCCACCAGTAAGGATTCGGCAGTGCCTGTCATTTGAGTTTTCAGACTGGTTTGTGTAAAAGGGAGCTGAAATGTCAGACTAACTTTTTCACACTGAACACTTAAATAGTGAGAGAACATGCAGTCTTTGAAGATGCTTCATTTTGCAATTAAAAAAGAAATAACGTGTATAATTTAATTTGCAATGTACTTCATTTATAGCTGAGGTACAGAAACCTCACATTCGGATTTTTATTTCTTAACAGCAGCCTAAGGTACAAATGTTTTGTGCGAGTTTTCTTCACTTTATTTCACATTAAAAAAAAATCTAAGGTTACTGATTAATTTTTTGAAATGTGTTAAACAATTAAATTCACGTAAATTTGACTAATTCTCAAATATATTCTGTTAGAATGTCTACAAAAAAGACATGCTTTCTGTGCATTAGCATCCTTTTATTGCGCTGCAAATACATTCTGAAACTTTACTTCAAATTTAATTTTCAAAAATGTATTAATTCTTCATGTAATTTTAAAAACACCTCCGCGTTGAGATTTAACAATCAGGAACAGTCGAATGGACACTTTTCGATTCTCGTCAAAGCCTGTCTGTTCTCGGATGGCCTTTCTGTCTCGCGAGATCTCGGTGACATGCATTCAGATGGATTACTGCTGGGTTTTATCCGAGGCGTAGACTAGAGCACTTGTACGGATCTGCCTGCACAGGTACTTATCTGTAATTAGGATCTGATTGCACCGAAGCCTATCTGCAGCTCACGGACAGATAATTATGTGACAAGATTGCATGATAATGTACTGATCCTATAGAAAGGCTTTCTATTGCCAGATTATCCTGTGAAGATAAAATGGCTATAATTAAGGAAGGTATAGTCTAGGGGCCTATTGTGAAAGGGATCCTGCTCATGTCACACGAAGGGAGCCTAAAAATAAGGCAAGTGTTGCGTAGTAATTTAATCTGCTCTATCCTCGGCGGCAGCCTTATCCTGAAGCAGGCGTCTCCTCTCATCAGCTTATACTTAAGAAATATCAGTCACAGAAAATGCCATTGTGCTCTTGTCGGTGCATCAGGATATGTTCGCACTTTTTAAAATCCCTGATGTACTTAGAGCTACAGGTGCATGCTTACCGAATCCAACACTGTCAGAGAAGATAGTTTAACTCCGCCATTTTCTAAGGTTGGTCCTTGTTTGGGCATAATGTAGCCTAATGTATTTAATCCGATCATTATCTGTAAAACTAAAAGATGCAGCGAAAAGTTTTAACTGTTGACATTATGGCCTATATTGTCGTAGGTGGCAGGCAACCGAAAGAGCCAGCACTGCGTGACAGGGAAAGAGCAGTAGATCGGCGTATTCCAGTCGCAGCTCGCATGACTTGCAGGGGGGCAGGCAGGTGGGAGGGTTGCGTGGGGTTTCGTGCGGGGGGGGGGTTAAAAAAACTTTTAAAAAAAATTAACTTACCGAGTCCGGCACCGCCTCTGCTCCTGGCCGGGTCTCACTGCAGTCCTGGAAAATAAAGAAGGCAGCTTCTCTCCCCTCCCCTAAACCAATCACAGCGCTGCAATGGCAGCATTGTGATTGGTGCGGACAGCGCACCAGCCGGGTGCCGAAGGCGAGGCCATTTTCTCTATGTAGGTTGCGTGCACCTACATAGAGGAAATCCAGAGTGCGCATGACTGGTTTGGTCGGCCCCAGAGGGCAGACCAAACAGTCAGGGCACTCAGAGTGGCCAAGCCACTCCTCCCGACCCGCCCGCCCACCCGCCCCCAACCAGGCATACCCTCCTGTTCGCCCCTAACAAGGCATACCCTGCTTTCTGCTTTCTCGCAGCACGAGAAGTAGAAACATAAAATGGTATTTAAAATACCATTTTATGTTTCTGCTTTTTCGCACTGCAAGAAAGCAGTGGGGCAAAGCTCCTCTGCCCTAATGGAGGAGCCAGGGTCAGATTGGGATCACAATTCGGCCCGGGCACTGACGAAAAAAGTGGCCCACATTTATGAGGCGTGGCCCATATTTAAGGGGCGTGGCCCACATTCAAGGGGTGTGCCCTTTCATGAAACACCATTTGCACAGACAAGGAATGAAAGTGGGAGGATACTGTTCTTGCACAGGACACAGGGCCAAGGTGACAATGGCCTACATGCTGAGCAACTAAAAAAACAGCAAGACCCCTTTCTGTCGCAAAATTATTCCAGTCCTCCAGCACAGGAGCACCTGAAAAGCAGCAAAGCCCCTGCTATTACTAACCTACTTAGCCCTCCCCAGACCTTCAGCTCAGGAGCACATGAACAGAGGTAAGGCCCCTGCAATTAGTAAATTAATCAGCCCTCCAGGCCTCGGGAAAATGTCCTGGCAGGGGAGCACAAAACACAGCTTTCTGGGTCATCCAAGGTAGCCAGGGGGAGGCTGAGGTGAAGCTGGTGCATGTTCCAAACATCACCTGGCCCCCACAGCAAGACCCATTCTTCCTCGCCCACTATGCCCTGAATGTGAAGGGCTGTGGGCGAGGTGTTAAGACTATCACCGTTTCTGGGCTGCGTGGGCCCCAGGGGGGCCGAGGTGAAAATGGCTCAAAGGCCTGAGAAACACCTGGCCCGCTGGGAGGCCTATTCTTGCAAACAATCACCCCTCCCCAGCCCAGCCTCAGCTTGATTGCTTGGCAGGGCAGGGGTGAAGGAGAGGCCACAGCTGACAATTGCTGTCCGGCCACACAGCGAAGCTGCTTAAATTTTCTCTGTCTCTGTGCACTCTGTGGGCCGTTTTATTTCTCCCCTTTCCTAGTCCACTCTCTGTGGACTGGGAAAGGGGAGAAAAAAAACGGCCCAAAGAGGGCACTGAGACACCGGCCCTTCGGCCGCTGCCCGAATGCCCGCCTTGCCAATCCGCCCCTGGAAGGAGCCACCACTGCCGTATTAACAAAGATATGGCTCTCTACGCCCCTCATTCTAGTGCTGGCACTGATTTCAGCTGCCGTGGTCCAGGCACACACCTTAGCGCCATTGTGCTAGGGAGTCTAGCATAGGTTTTGTACAGGAAGGATACCCTTCCTGTACAAAATACTACGCCTAGACAATTTAAAAAACTTTTTCTACTTTGTATGTGTGCTGTAGAGTGCAGCACACATGCAAAGTGAGAAAAGCACAAGAAATTAAAAATGTCTTCATTTAATTTTTTGGGGCGCTGAAACCTTTCTACCAATTTTCAGTGCCAGTATGGCCGTAGCGGGCACTGTGCATTTCCCTGGTGAGTCGCCAGGGTGGGGGCCGGTTTTGGACCCCTGGGACCCGTTTTTGTTACCTGGGACCTGTTTTGCAGCATAGCTGCAAAACAGCCCAGTTCGGCCATGCCAAAATTAGTGAATAGGATTTAGTGTAAAAAATCATGGGTGATTATATGGGATCGCCCATGTACTACCCATGTATAACCGCCTTGACTCAAAGTAATGTAAAGCTGTGTTTCCCACTTCTTTGCGTTACTTTTACAGACAAACCAGTGCTAATACCAATTAGCGCTGGCTTGTAAATCCCAAAACAGGTTTAGCGTCGGATTTGCTTTGAAAAAGTAAAGCTAACCCGACGCTAACCCTTTGAGAATCCTGGCATATGTGTTCTGTTATATGTGCATGCAGAAAGGCAAAAAAAATCACCATACAATGGAAAATCCATTAGAAACCGAGAAATGGGCAGTAAATGGATATTAGCGTACCACTTACGCAATATGAAACTGGAAAGGCAGTGAGTGAAATATATGTTGGCCCCAACCCAGACAGACTAGAAAGGTATTTGCAGGTTAAAGAACACACATTGCACTTTGTCCAAAGAGCAGTCGCTCAATACTGTCAATTTGCACCCTAACACATTTTGACATTTAAAATATCATAGATCAGACAGAAAAGAAATGGCCTGGAGCACGATTAGCAAGCCGAAAACAAGCAGAACATATGCAACCAAATAATACAAATGGAAAACGGGTTGTACAACAAGGTAGAAAGGCAATGCACATGCACTTTCCTCCAAGGAAAACCAATCTCTTTGGAAGTAGTGATACATGCTTAATATTCGGCATCCCAGGGGACCGGTCTTCTAAGACCTTGATGCATAAAGCCTCGGGTTCCAAAGTAGTCACATTTTTTAAGCAACAAATCTGTTGAGAGGAAAATGGACTTCCAGTCACATTCACAAAAGTCATGCCTCATGTATATTAATGAGGCAGGAATGATTGTGTGAATCCTATTAAAGACTATGGCACATATTTATGACCCGGTTTGCGTCGCTCCTGCACCACGCAAGGTGGTGCAAGATTGACCCAAACCTAAAGTCCTATTTTTGAAGCCACGCAAGTTTGAATGGCTTCAAAACTATGGAGTAATGCAATACAGCGTTGCTTTACTTTGCACAAGAAATGTGTTCCATAGGCTTTGTGTGGATGTTTCCAAGCACCTCCCATGGTTTTTTGACTGATTCTCAGATTTACCAAATCAGGTAAACCTGGGAATGCGTCAAAGATACGCCTCCCCAGGTGAGGCGTAACGAGGAGAAATATCTATTTCTTCTCATTCTTTCCTCTTTCTATGTGTGCCTCATTCTTCAGCACACACAGAAAGAGCAAAAAGCCTCCCAGAATTGCTTTTGTGCAGGAAGGTGCACCTTCCTGCACAAAAACAATCCTGCCTAAAACACAGACACCCTTGAGCCATGGTGCACGGCAGCCTGCATTGACATTAGATTGCAAAAACGGCACCAGCGCAAGGGGAAAGAACATACATGCGCCACATGGATAAATAGACTGCGTGCCTGCCCTTTCCCTGTGAGGCAGGGCAGCGCAGCAAAGTGACTTGCCGCTCTGTACGTGCCACACGGGTAATAAATATGGCCCTAAGAGCAGCAAATACATCAATAAGAACTGCCAAGAAGAGGAGACCTTCCTCACTGAATTTGAGTGCACACAATTCCAAAATTGTAGCTGCTTTTCCTTGAGGAGACAGGAGCTACAACCTAAAAAAACACAGCATGAAGCAATTGACATTGGGAAGACTGTTATGCACTTACTCTAATGGCCCACATGAGCAAACTTTCCCCCTAAAGTGCTACTGTTGCTTAGGTTGGAGTGGGGATATTGAATTCCACTGTTCCAAAGTCATTACTGTTGCTTTGGTGATAGTTGAAATAATGCATTTCACAACCCCAAAGATCAGCACTTTTACAACTGTTGCTCAGGCTGAAGTCAGAATAGATTTCCCCTAAAGTTTAAACTTATGTCTACCTTTTCTTGTTGAAATTGGAATGTCAATTTGTTTTTACTTATTTGTATTTTTCAATTTTCGTCATAATGGAATTAAATTGTGTGGTGGGTATTTATTTAACTTTTTTTTGTTTAGTAATTTGGAAGCTGAATATTAAATATTGCTTTTCCAATTTTTAATGTTGAATCAGTTTTTTAAATGTTTATTAGATTTTTTATAGTATTTTTCCATTTTGGCTACTTTTTATTTTAATTTTGTTTTTACTTATATTTGTTTTCGTTTTCTGTATATATATTTTGCAAGTTTATTTTATAGAGTACATTCTTATTTTCATTTTATATATTTGATTTAGTGTTGCACATTGTTGTAGTACCCTGAATTTCAGTAATGCATTATTAAAATGTAAATTGAATGATTTAAATTTACATTGTAAAATTTAAAATTTATTTATTTTCTAATCATACATGTGTATAGAGTGTCTTAAATAATATTTATTATGAATTTTGTTAATTATATTCTTATTATTTTATTATATTTGTATTCCTTTCCTTACATTTATTTTCAAGTTGTTTATTTCTTTCAGTTTATTTGCAATTATTACATTTATTTTTCTTGTCACACACACACACATAGACACACATATATATAGGACGATTAGCCCATACAGTGAAATGTAAAGGTGAGCAAGAGATTCGGAAAGTACAGCTTTTCCTCCTGATCTTTCCAGAATACCAGGGCTTTCCAAAGACTTGTCATATCAGAGCACCATGCAAGTACTATTTCTCAACAAAAAGATTCTACCGTTACATTACCTTATGCCCTTCAAACCTTGAAGGTTCTAGTTATAACATTGGTGTAGAAGAGATGTAGGCCAAGGCACCTTCTAGTTGTTTACAGAAGGAAACCACTTCAGGTTTGTAAAATACCTCTCACACACTGAAAACTAATTCAGTGTCATTCATGCTTCATCATTGGGGTCTTCCCGTCCCTCTAAGGGGCACGGCGTGATACGACCTACGTTGATGCAGAAGCACTTACATTTGTCATAGAAGTTAGGTGTAGTGCATTGGGTGGTACGTCGTGAAAGAAAAGTGGTGCGAGCATTAAAAGTTCCCTGGCTAGTGGAAAAAATTTTTTATTGCCTTCCCTAGCTGGAAACAGTAAAAACAGGGAGGTGATGATGATGTACTGTAATAAGTCGCCTTCTACAGGGTCAACATGTTTCAAAAGCCATCCCCCTGGCTTTGTTTGTCAAGACCAAGAATGATCCTTACTTCACTGTTGTAAGTTAAAGATTCCAAGTGTACATATGCCTACTGGTCCTTAGTACACGTATAAGATGCCCTAGTATGGCATTCAAATTAATACCCTATTGGTATTTTGTCAATTTTATGGTCTCAATGAAGATATCGCCCCATGAGCATGCACAGAAGGTGAGGGTGCCTGTGATCAGACAATGCTGGAGGCTGCACTCTCAAGAGAAGGTAATACCTGGTTGAGAGTGCAGCCTCCAGTATTGTCTGATCACAGGCCAACTTCTAAAAGTGGCACTTCTCCACCAGTCATCATAAATCTGCGCACACCGTTGTGCAGCATTTATTCTCACGAGTTCATACATACTAAACTCGCCCCTGCCGCTCCTCTCATACCAGGAATTACCATGGACACACTTATCCCCAATGCATTCCTATGGGAGGGCAGGCCAATCTCATCACACGCACACAGAGAGCGCATACACTTCACACTGGACCACATTGCTAAAGTGCTCAGAGGCCTAAAATCACAAACACCAGGTTACAGAAAAAGGCTAGGAGAATGCAAAAAGTTTTGAGGTGAACCTGCCAAAAGGGCCAACTCCAACAGTAATGTAACGGTAGAATCTTTTTGTTGAGAAATAGTATTTAAAGGAGGACGATTCTACTATTATCCCTCTTCACGCCCCCCTTTTTTTTTCTTGAGCACCATGCACATACGACAAGTAAACCAGAGTGCTATTAAAGTAATTTCGTATTGAACATTAGTGCACGGAAAGAGAATGAATTGAAAACACAGGACATTAATAGAGAATTTTTACATTTTAACATTGAAGAGCATTTTACAGTGCACTATGAGAAATTTATTTTTGAATTGAGGCATGTGACATAATGATTTTTAAACATGCACCAATGCACTTTGCAGGGAATTGTTTTCACCTGTGATCAAGGCTGTACTTCAAGACGAAGGCGTAAGAAAAGGGAAACGTAAATGTGCTGCTGGTCTTTGGAATAAAACACAGTGGGGCATATGTACAAGCCCCTATCGCCACCATAACGTCACTTCTTCTGAAGTTGTGGTGGGGAAAGGAGTTTTGCCTTTTTTACAATGCAGCATTAAGCCACTTAACATGGCTTAACGCTGCCTTGTAAATAAGGTCCCCTTTCAAGCTGTAGTTTGCGTGAAAGGGGTGGGCAGCGGGTGTTGGGGTGGGCGTTCCACCGCAACACCCATGGATTTTGGAACTGCCCCCTATGTGCAAGGGTGGCATACATAGGCAGCAGCGCCAAAATTTAGACCAGGGAAAACCTGGTCTCGACTTGGCGAAACGAGGAGAAATGCATTATTTCTCCTCATTATTGCTTTTTGCATGTGTGCTGCTTTGTGCAGTACACATGGAAAAAGCAAACTGCCATGGATTGTTTATGTACAGGAAGGTCTCTCTTCCTGTACATAAACAATCTGTTAAAAAAAAGCCATTTTGTGACTTTCATGTGTGCTGCATGAAGCAGCACACATAAAAGTGACAAAATGGCATTTTAGAATTGTTTATGTGCAGGAAGGGACACCTTCCTACACATAAACAATCCTCCCCTGCACGCAGAAACCCTTGAACTATGGTGCAAGGGTGCCTGCGTTGACACTAGGCTGCTAAGTGGGTAAACATCCTTTACAACGCAACTTTTACCACGCAGTGCCTTTACGATGCAACTTTTACAACGCAAACCATTACAACGCATTGCGCTGGGGGGCGCTCTAGGATAGGGAATAGGTTTAAATTACTATCCAACACCTTTCCTACTATCCACGGGGACTGGAGTTGGAATAGTAAATTAAACTATTCACTATCCAGCGGACAAAAGCAGTATTGGTTGTAATGGTATGCGTTGTAACGTCATACATCCTGCTAAGTGTAGAGCCAGCGCAGGGGGAAACGCAAGGCTGCACCATATCGTTGTAAATAGGGTGCAGCCTAGCGTTTCAGAAGTTGCTGAGTGAGACGTTAAGGCATGACAACTAACTCCTCACTCTACCACGTCCTCGTACATATGCCCCTGTGTGTACTGGAACTTATATATATATTTAGCTTTATATATGCTTTCCTATGTAATGTCAATATATTGTCTACTATATTTTTATAGTCTATATTTTTGTATCACAATATTTTTTACGTCATAGAAACAACAAGGGGCCCGGGGCACCGTCTGAGGAGCGAACACAAGCGTGAGAGCCTGCCATCAAGCCCAAAGGGCTCTAGAGCTCAGAGGCAAGATGGCGACCGAGTAACAACGCCACGAGGATGCTCCGCTGGGTCTCCCCGCACTTGTCAGTTTCTCGCTATGTTTAACTTGTCGGATAGCTGGAAACAGGGAAAAAATCGGCAGTTTGTGACCACAATGTAAATCCCCTGTAATCCCCTGCTAAAAAATCGTGGATGCAGCGGTCAAAGCAATGCTAGGGAAGTGCACACGAAGAGTCGGACGGGGTGTATCCTGTCAGTGGATACTTACGCTCTGTTTCACCAGCGAGGACGCACAGACCGCTCTACACTTGTGGATTGAAGCTGTCCTGCGCTACCTTCTCCCGACGTGGCAAACCGGCACAGGAGTTCTCGAGTGCCTGTATCATCTTGTCAGGGATTTCTCGGAGGTAAACCATTTACCTCAAATATGCCCGAGCAGGGGAGTGGGGTCTGGAGCAACAGGACCAGGACACTATTGCCGCTTCACTGGCAGCGCTGTGAACTTCAAACAAGTAAGGATGACGGGCAAAGGAGCGAGCGCTAGGGCTCTTAAAGTGAAAACTATATCTTCTGCTTCTTCTGGTTCTTTACAACAAAGCGCGCTGTCTGGCACACGCCCAAAAAAAAATGGAGGTTGTGAGCTCTAAAGGCGGGGGCAACAATGGGAGCAAAATGGATAATGCAGATCCCATAGCCAAAAGCACGCAAGAAAAGGACAGTTCAAACGCATCACAGGTAGCAAATGTGGGGAAAAAAGCAATCACTTGAGGCGTAAGAGAACCAATCTCCTCACAACCACTTATAACAAACAGTTTCACGGCAGCGAAAGGGGGGGGAAACATTGATTCCGCTTTGAGAGCCTGCAGTCAAGTGGCAACTAACCTGGCAGATATTACGAATCCACCCTTGCCCCCCATAGTGGTTAGCAAAATGCTAGATCTGGACCAGGCTATCGAGGCATTGACCTTGGCAGACGACACACGTGATCAGGTATACAATGCCTGAAAAAGCATAACCGTTGCCGCTGCAAGTGATACCAATCCTTTGCAAGACACTGATACCCTCTCTTCACAACCAACGGTAGAATATGATGGCGCTCAAGCTGATGACAATCCCAAGACGCCAGACAATCAGGACAAGTTTTTCTCTTTAACTGAAGAGTCGGGTATGTCGGACATTAGCATATCACTGTTGAGCGGAGAGGAAGGGAAGAGCTGGTATAGTATTCACGATTCTGACTCGCATAGAGGCAAGCCAAGCACCAAAAAACGCCTTAAAAAAAACCCTGCAGAGGTTGACCTCACATAGAAAGTGACATGTCGGAGAAAGTGTGCACGGCGAAACTAAAGTGGGATTATAACAACACCTCCCTGACCTGACTTGAGAATACCGCTGCAGTCACCGTCCAGGCAAAAGAGAGAGACACTTCAGCAAGTGGTCCAGCACTAGTGGATATTCTACAAACTATCAAAGGATTTCAAGAGGAAGGAAAGGCGGATAGCCGTAGATCTAGACTAGCCGTGAAAGAGCTGCAAGGGGCGGTCAGAAAAGTCGGAAAAACTTGCACTGACATTGCGGATCGAATGGCCTCAGTGGAAGGGAGGACAGAACAACTAGAAAAATATGTTGTTACACTCCAGGCGCAGCATGAGGAAAACAAGGGAGTGGTAAAAGACCTTATGTGGAAGATGGAGGAGCAAGAGAATCGCCAGCGGTGCAATAACCTCCGCTTTCTTGGGATACCAGAAGGAGCGGAGAAAGATGACCCTAGGAAATTCATGATCGCCTTACTTAAAGGGGCTCTTCCAGAACTACAGACTTGGGACTTGGATAGGGAGATCCAACGAGCCACAGATTTCCTCTGTTTCCAGGGAAACGAGCAACCACCTCACAGCACCCCCGGGCTATGCTGGTATTTTTTGGGAAATACTTACTCCGCCAAACTATTTATGACCTAGCAAGAACCACTAACAAACGATCCTTTGAGGGGGTATCTTTTTTCACAAGGCCTACTCTCGTGCACGCCACCGTGGAGCGCAGATGGCGACTGCGCCAACTGTTTGAACCATTTCAGAAACTGGGCGCTGAGGTCTATTTACAAAACCTTGCTAGGCTTAAAGTGGTATTCAAAGGGGCTATACGTAGCTTTATTTCAGAAATTCAAGCACAGAAATATCTGGAGGAATTGTCTAGTCATAAATAAGATTGTCAAAACTTCGCTCCTCTGGATTGTGGAATAGGTTTGCTGCAACCTGGGGAGTCTTGAATTGAATCTGACATTAGAAGGGTTGTTCAACTGAAAGGCTCCTTTACTAATATTTCTTCTTTGTAAAAGAATATGGTAATCTACAGGGTGATGAGGGTTGGGGGATTTTACTTCCAGAGACAAGGAAGACTGTGAGCTATAACAGACTTGGAAAAGTTCTTTTTTTGGGGGGAGGCAGGGAACCTAGCGGGCTAGCGGGGCTCTGTACATCGGATGCCATACTCCTGGCTCGGCCAGGTAACTCCAGAGGGTGGTGGGGGATGGGGGGGTAAGGGGTGGGGGGGTCAGACAGAGTGTTTCAGAATCTCACATTAGGGTGCAGACAAGTTTGTTTTAGTGACAATGCTGGTGCAGGTGCTCTACAGATACAAGAGGGTGTGTATGAGTACGACTCAAAGAGAAAGATGAAATGGGTTAGCTAAAGTTTTTGTCAATGAATATATGCGGCTTAAATGATAGTAAAAAAAGACAAATGGTGGCGGCTGGTTTACAAACCTGGGGAACAAATGTAGTTTGCTTACAAGAGACACATGTGGAATGGTCCCAAATGCACATTCTAAAATCACTTGGGTATAGATTGATTTGTGCTTCTACTCAATGTGCAAGAGTCCGGGGAGTTGCTATTCTCGCTAAGGGAAGTGGGCTTATTTTCAATCGCTCTTAAACAGATAAATATGGCCGTTGGGCGATTGCTGAATGCCAGTATGGAAAGGGACATAAATTGACGCTTTGCACTATTTATGGCTGTAACAGGACGACCCGGAGGTTTTTGAGGTGGTTTCAAATGAACTTATGCATTGGCCATTACCCATGATGGTCTGCGGGGAATTCAATGTTAATCTTCAGGTTAATTGGTCTTTAAATGATACCTGGCAATACACGGGTCGCAAGCCCAAAGTATTTAGAGCACTGAGGGACTTTTGTAGTGTACATGGGCTTGTGGATGGGTGGCAGACAAGTAATTCAAGGCTTCACATTTTTTTCTAATACGCACCTTACCCATGCAAGATTGGATTATGTTTTTATGTCAAACGCAATTAAAACTAAACACAAGATGGAAAAACTCCTGCGAATTCTTTCAAGATCACAACCCATTCATTTGCTCTATAGAATTTGAAAACGATAGAGATATTCCAACCTCTTGGTCTTTTGAGAAATCTTTACTTTTGGACAATGATTATTGTAACCACATGAAGGAATGGATTCCGAATTTTTTAGCTGTCAACTTGGGGAGTACATCAGAGGGGATAGTATGGGATGCACTGAAGGCAGGGATACGCGGGGAGACGCTGCAATATTCCCTAAAGGCTAACAAACAGGCCAAGCTAGTTATGTATCAGATGCAAGAAAACCTAAGGAATGCGGAGGAGGGGTTGGTGAGAGAGACGATGGGGCATACACAGGAAGGAAATTAGAGCATAGAGAAGCTGAAGAGCCAAGTGGCAATTGACAAAGCTAAAATTACGGGTGTCTTTACCGATAAGGCAGTTAAAAAAAATGCTTTCTCAAAAAGAAACAATTTATGAGGGGAGTAAGCAGATTGGACACCAACTGGCGGCCCGTACCAGGCAACTGACAAATTCGAATTTGATTCGGGAAATTCTAGACCCTCAGGGAAACCGTTTATTTGATCCAGAACAGATAAGACAGGCTTTTTGGCAGTTTTATCAAGCTCTATACACAGAGACTGAGGGGGGAAGCCCGGTAAACTGCAAGGGATATTTAGAGAGTGTTACCCTAGAAAACTTTGATGACGTAAACGTGTTAGAGGAACCCTCAACACTAGATGATTTGTCGTCTACTAATAGAGAACTGCCATTGGGAAAAGCAACGGGACTGGAAGGCATCCCGTCAGAGTTTTATGCTGTTTTTTTTAATCAAATTAAAGACATCCTATTTAATCTTATTCTTCACATTTTTGAAGGGGGAGCGCCCCACAAAGTCGTGGTCCTGGGCCAAAATCGTTATCTTTCCTAAAAAAGGGAAACCCCCAGAACAACTTGGCTAATATCGACCCATCACCCTTATTAATTCGGACTATAAAATATATTCCAAAATGCTGGCAAATAAACTTGTGCTTATTCTGCATAAAGTGATGGCTCACAGCCAACACGGCTTCATCCCTGGCAGATCAACCGTCAACCATATTCAACGGGTGATTGCCCAATTTGACTCCACTGAGGTTGACAGGAGACCCTATGGCATTGGTATTGCTTGACCCTGAGAAAGCATTTGATAGGGTCTCCTGGCCTTTCCTTTGGGCTACCATTGCTAGGCTAGTTATACGGGAAGGATTCATTCAGGCAATCCAAAAATTATATGTGAACCCTAGGGCGGCAGGTATAGTGAATGGCAGCCTAACCGATGAACTGACGATCTCACGGGGAACTCGGCAGGGCTGCCCTTGCTCACCGCTGCTTTTTGCCATATATATAGACCCTTTTATTCGTAAACTAGAAGGGAAGGGCATAATCAAACCCATAATCTCTCAAAATTATGTCACCAAAACACTTGCAGCTGAACCCAATACAGCCATGAGGGCCATTGAGGATGAGGCATATCAGTTTGGCTTGGTATCCGGTTACGCCCTTAATCAGGGAAAAACTCAGATTGTGCTGAACAAAAATAGCGCGATGGGGACCCTCGAGTTACGGAACAAGCTGCCTATTTGGGAAGTTAGTATTACATTGGCTCTGGACAAGTTGGTCGACATAAACCTGAAACCCTTGTTGCCAATCATGCAAAAAGATCAAAAAGACAATCTGCACCTCTCTATTATCGGAAGAGTGAATGTTATTAAAATAATCTTCTTTCCTAAGATTCTATATCTCTTTAGGACAATATGCCTAGAATTCTAACCCTCTTGGTTTAAAGCACTAGAATGACTATTTTAAAATTTTGTCTGGGCATACTCACAACCTAGACGGTCATCGAAGCTTCTCACACTACAGAAAGACAGAGTAGGACTAGCACTCGCCTAACTTGAAAGCATACTATTGGGCGACAGTGTTACTATATAGCAGTGAGCTGTTACAGAACACCCGAGGATCCGAGGGGAGGGAGCAGCACACACCTTCTATTTTTCAATTACTCATAGGACAAGAGAACAGTGGGTATTTTTGGCAACATCTATATGATAGCTATCACAAGAAAGAAAAGTTTAAAACACTTCTTAGCAGCTTCAAGGTATGGAAGACTGTAGTGAAATTGATGGGTTTAGGGAGATGGTCCTTCTACATGCCCTTAGGAAACAATGCAAGTCTCCCAGGAATCTTTAAGGACAGCTACATGAACAGATGGTTGGAGGCAGGGGTTGTACAAATTGGGTGCCTAGTCTCTCCTGCAGGGATTCAGTCCTTTGAAGAGGTGAAGAATAAATTTGGTCTGGCTTGGCAAGATTTTTTCAAATACCTGCAAGTAAGGGACTTTCTAGCACATAAGGTGGGGGATGGGTGGCTTAGAAGCAATAAACTAGTCGAGGCACTGATTCACGATAAAAAAAACACGATTGGAGGGATCTACACACTTATAAATTATTATTTTCCAGACGATATGGTAAAGACTTCTCAGAAATGGCAAGAGAGAGTGGGGGTATCGGAGGCTGAATTTAATTATGCTTTTTCTATGTCACAAACGATTCTCCTATCTACCAAACTACAGATGCAATTTTATAAAACCTGTTTTTTTTTATAATATACTCCTGATAGGATAGCTAAGCGGGGGAGTGGAAAAGCACAAATTGTCCTAGGTGTGGTTTGTACAACGCTGACGCCGTGCACATCTTTTCAACGTGTATAGGGTTAAAATCTCGTAAGCAAGAAATTGAGAAATTTTTAACAACAGTATTAGGAAGCCCGGTAGCCTTATCTAGTGATGTTATTTTGCTTGGGGCCGCAGATCTTAATAAAGCCCTGGTAGGACATGAACTTATATTCATAGCTATGGCGGTATTTAGACTATGTATTGCCTCTGCATGGCTAGATGCTGATCCCCCCTCTTTCAATCAATGGTTATCTAGATTACTGGCAATCTCAAATATGGAGACTTCTATATACAGGAGAAAGGGCAGGAGACGATGCAAAATTGGCTTAAAAATGTGCTCTCCCCTGCTAGAATAGTGCCACCTGTAAAACAGGAACTGAATCAGAATTATTGTGCAAATTGTATAATTTGTATCTCAAATATCAATTGTTTATACGTGAGATATTTTATTTAAATGTCATGGTATTGTACTGTATTTAATTTTACGTTCTATCTGACCGGTCGGGGGCTGGGAGAGGGGAAACATTGTTTGTAGTGTGAAAAAATTTGAATAAAGACATAAAAAAAAAAATGAAACAACAAGGGTTATAACAGCTTGTTAGTCCAGGAAACATGCAGGAAAGCTGGGTCTTTTGTTGGAACATTGTGATGCCAGCTGTTACTGGACTGTCACACGGTAGGTACAGACAACTATCTCCTAAAGCATCCCTTGGAATATAATGAGAGACAGGCAGACTGAGAGGAAGGAAGAGAGGATAGCTGGAAGAACTTTGGGGCATATGTATCAAGACTTATTTCCGTTCGCAAAGGGGCCGATTCGCAGAAACGGCCCGTTTGCGAACGGGAAACAGCCTTTTGGGATGTATCATCCCAAAAGCCTTTTGGGATGTATCATCCCAATTTGCAATTTCCTTGAAAAATTCACTTTTATGCATTTTTCAAAGTGCCATGTGGCGCACATACACACCCTTTGGGCATGTATTTGCGCCACATGTGCACACATGATTATTTCAGGGGTGCAACAGGGTGTCCTTTTGACACCCTTGCACCCATGAAATTGCATTTGCAATTTGCGAGTACCTAATGGTTACTCGCAAATTGCAAATGTCTTCCAATTCATTCCTATTGGCCTCTAGGCCCATAGGAATGAATGGGAAGGTATTCCTTATTTGCGAATCACAATTTGCAATTCTAAATTAAGGAATATGTAGGAATCGCAATTATAATTGAGATTCCTACATACATTGCATTTTGCGAGTCCTTAGTAGCGATTCGCTAAAAATCGCTATTAAGGACTCGCAAAACGTCTGTTTGATACATATGCTCCAATGGATGCTGTAAGTGGTTTGTATGTGTATTTAGTTAAGTATATGAGAGCAATCAATACACTTTCATACTGGAACCATAAAACAAGGGGGAGTCTGATTAAATTCTACAAATTGAAAAAAGAGTCATTCAATGCAGCTAGTAGAGGCATGGTGGCATTTGGTGTCTGGTGGTTTGGATGTTGTGGCAAATGATACATATATCTGTAGCCCCTATCCGAGAGAGAGTGCACCAATATTTGTCTGTATTCTTGTAGAGAATTGTATTTGTTGAATAAGTAAGAAAAAGTATAAGATTGCCTGAACCACGTGTTAGTGCCTAGAGCTCTGCCTGCTGTTAATACAGAGACTAGCATCACAGGGTCTAAACATGAGGCTGAACATACAATCTGGACTGAACAGTGACTTCATTCAATTTTCCTACATTTCTAAATATGTATAAAATAATATTTTACTGTTTAACTGATTACGTGGCCATGAACTTGTGACTTTAATTGGTTGTTCATGTATATCTCTAGTTCCCTATGAAGTAAGTGAAGATTCAGAATCATGATATAAGCAACCATCTGCTATTCCTTCATTTGAGGGTTTCCTAACTTTGTAAAGCACAATCTCTTTCAATCTATAAAGAAGTGCCCTTCTCTACCTATTGAATGAATCTTACTTGTTTTGTTTCAGAGGACAAACAATGCTAGGTCGGAAATGTTCACTTGTAAGAAAGGTGAAGGGTGCATAAGGAGAAGTCATGACTCAGCATACAATTTAGCTTAGGAAAATAAAGTATTGGCAAATGCAATCGTTATTTTTTTTGTTATTTGTATTTATTTATTGGTGCAGTTAGTTAAAACCTTTGCAATAATAACACCAATGCTATAACCTTGAGTACATTAGTAGTACTGTATTGCACATATATTAGGATAAAATCGCTATTTGTAAAAGGAAGTCTTACGCAATGTCCAGACTACGGATAAAACCATAGATATGAGTATTAAAACATAATTTACACCAGCAGCTAGTTGTCATCTTTTTCTTGTTGTAGTGTCAGTGCAAGGGTTCGAGCAGAATCAAGTCAGCCTCTTGGAGAAAGAATGGCAAATTCAAGTTTGTGGCAGAGGATGCCAAATGCGAAGCTGAGGCTCGAGTAGGACCTGATTGAGGGCTGCTTCGAATCGGTGAGGACTGGGATTGCTTGGCCATATACAGAGGATACTATCGGTAGGAGTCCAAAGTAGTTGGTACTCTGCTGTTTCTTCTGTATTGGCCAGACTCATCTGGTGTGTCAATGGAGTGCTCGACCAACGGCTGGTAACTCGCTTTATCAAATGTATTTCTTGCATGGATGTTCAAGGTTCGCTTTAATGAAAATAGATTAGTGCAAGGAGTGGTTAAGCAGCATGAAGGTTGGTGGTGGCCCAATCCCTATAGGCAGATGGTGGAGAAGATAAAAATATGGGGTGTAGAGATTGGTAAACTCGTCTAAAGGGGTTTAGTGTGCTGGTAAACTCTGGGGTGCACCACAAAATAGTTAATTATCAGTTTTGTATGGCCGTAGCGGATTTGGAAACGGCTGGGCAAGGGAATAATAGGTCTTCCAAGTTATTTACATATTTGCCACACCTTGCTAGAGTTTGAGTGTCTGTTTGGGAGAAACATAGTGCTGACACCTTCAGGCATGTATGGATGCCCCTTTTTAAGTAGAGTGGCTTCAGAAGAGATCTCCTGGGGGGTCAAGGGAAGGACAGCAGCGCAGGAGGTGGAGCCATGATTTGGTCTTATAGTTGCATAGTCTGCAGGCCCCCTTTACTCCTTGTGGGGCCCATTGGTTAAGGTCAGTGATTCAGAGACCTAGAAGGTGCAAAAACATGATTTCCTACAGCTGATTGTTTTAGGCTGTCTGCGAGGTATGGTTGAGACATCCCTGGTAAATAAGAATCAAATGTGTTTTGCCTGCTTATTTATATCTAGGGGTCCTGGTTTTATGGTATTTATTTTTTGGCCATTTCCATCTGTGGTTATCCATATTTATATTTTGCCCATTTTATCTGTATTTATCCATATTTATTTTGTGTTTTCCATATAAATGAAGTTGTAAAACTGTACATTTTCATATCTATTTAACTGATAGACGAGCACTCCTACTTTGATGTTTGTCATGTTTTAGCTATTTAAACTGCCAGATATTACACACCAATACATCCACTGGTAAATACTAGCTTTATACTATAAATGTATGTTGACATATGCAGTTATTTAAAAAAAAAAATCATCCTGTTTTTTAATTTCCAATGCTGTCCATCTGCTCAGCTGCTGGCCTACAATTCATGAAAGAAAGAACGGAGAGTCACTTAAAAGAAGCACAATTTTCTGTATTTATCCACTTTTAAAAATAGATGCAGACCGAAAACACATTGTATTTATCTGTAAAATTCCGTAAAAAGGGAAAACAGAGAGCTCAATTTATAACACTTTTCCAGGATATGTAGGGGATGGAGTCCAATTTTAGCACTGTTTCTTCGATTTGTAGAGGTCTTGTGGCCTTTTGGATTTGTTGCTTTCATGGGTCCCCAGGGCTCTCAAAGGTTTCTTTTAGGCGGCTTTTAGGGTGTTATCCGGGCTTTAAATACCCTTATAAAGAATTTCATAATATCAGCCTCGCATGTAAGTGATTGTCTCAGAAGGCCCAGCTCGAGTTGTAATCTTGCCCTATGTATATATTTGTCAAGCTGGAGGACTCATTTGTAGGTCATGCATTGGATGCTTTCTAGAATGGACTCACTCGCACCTGGAAAGTCCTGATGTCTGTAATGTAGGGCGGGAAGAAGAGTGGTTTTTATGACATTTAGTATAGGGTCAGCTGAGCACAGCGCAGGATCTGGTTACGGCTTGGCAGGCTGTGTGTTATAGCTCCAGCTCTCTTTTTCAGGGTGGCTAGATGGACTAATGGCCTAGAAGGCTTGCTAAATCATACCCCCAGATAGTTGTACTTGGGTGTAGTTTTGATTGTGGCGGCTCCAATACTCCAGGTTAAAAAGTTCTTTTTTTTTGCAGCAAGTGGAGATCAGGACATTGGTCATGTCCTGATTAATTTTGAGAGAGTTGGTATTGTTATATTCGTCGAGCTTGCTCAGGGCACTTTGGAGTCCAGATTTGGTCTTGTCCATTATTGACGTTTTTGTCAGAATATTGTAAGATGTGCGATTTCAAGTGGCCCAGTTGTGGAGGAAGCATGCTGTCGTGCTCCAAAAATCTCCAGAGATCGGCTGTGTAGAGGTTGAACTGTAGGGGTGCGAGAACGCATCCTTGCTTCAGGCTGTCTGAGGTGGTCATTTTTGTGGAAACGGTTGAAGGACCAATTCTCACTTGTACCCATGTATTCTTGTGCAGGGAGATGAGAGCTCAAAGCAGATCCACGGGGATCCCCCAGGCGTCTAATATCCGCCAGGGACCTCTTTGTCAAAAGCAGCACTGTATTCGATAAAACAGCAGGAAAAAGGAAGTCAACTTTTTTGGGCTGCTCGATGACTCAGGATGGCTAGGACAGTGATGTTGTTGATTGTGGAGGTGGCTACGAGGAACCCAGTTTGGAAATAGGGTGTGATTTTTTTCGCAACCCATTCTTCCAGCGAGGTGTGGACACACCGAGCATAGACCTTGGCATCTAGATGTAATAAGACAATGAGTGATAGTTGGAAGGAAGAGTAGAGTCCCCTTTTTTAAGAAGATTGGGCATAAGGTCGAGCCTCTCCATGAGTCAGGGATCTGTGCTGTGATATAGACATGGTTAAAGAGGTGGGTTTGCAACTTAGCCCAGTCTTCCAGGGCACATTTGATTTGGTAGCAGGAGGCCAGTGGGGCCAGGGGCTGAATCTTTTTTCATGTTTTTCAAGAATCTGCGTACCTGGCCCGGTGTAGTCAGAGCATGGGTTTCCATCGGTGTGCTGTTGTTTGTCCCTCTGCTAGGAATGTCAAGGGGGCCTGGGGTCTCGCAGCTGTATTGTATATTGATATGCCATATCCAGGCTGCCTCTAGGACCGCCTTCCCCCTACAACTGTTGGAGGTTCAGAGTTTGTTGATGTGATTCCAAAAGTGGGCTGAGCTTTTCTCTTTTAGCATGCAGTGTATTTTTATTGATTCCTCCAGTCAATTAAGTTTCTTGGCTTCCCATGTTATAATTTTGTACAGTTTGCGTAGAATGACCAAGTTTTTAATGGACAGTGTTGTAAGATTTCGCTCGTGCGAATGAGTGGCTCTCCCTAATGTTCTTCGTGGTTGACAATGGCCCTATAGTAGGGTTTCCACTGAGAGTTCCAAGGATGTAGGCCAGGGGCACCGGGTCCCGTTAGAAGGTCTCTTAATTTGGTTATTAAATTGTGGGGTAGTTCACAGGGCGGTTGTTAGTGAAGTTCAAGCTTGCATCTTTGAGCCATTTGCCCACCTTGGTGGAGCCTGAAGCGTCCCATTAAATGCAATCGTTATATCTCAAATTGTGATTTCCAAGTTACAGCTTTTGACTTTGCCAAGGTTTGCCTGCAGCTGGAAAATGCTTTAGGGTGAACAAAGCAGTAGGGGAGAAGAGCCACCAGGCAGGCTCATGGAGTGAACTGCATCCTTGTGGAAGGGCAGAGGAGGGTTAAAGTACTTAATTTGTAATAAGTGTCTACTGTTTTTCTGTAAAATAATATCTCATGCATCTCATTGGAGGTGGTAGGATACTTTCAAACATTCAACAGAAAGAGGCTAGGACTAACACACTCATGTGGGCTGATTCAAGATTTGATTGGGAAGGATTCTGAACTAAAGAAGCCAATGGCTGAAGGATGCTGTTCCAAAGCCAATTGTGCATTATATTGTTTGAAAAATACAAACGTCTTGGATTATGCCAGATCTACTGAATACATTACCACTTAGCTAGTTGTTTGAAGCAGAGCATGTACCAACTGGCTTCTTTGTACACCACAATGACTATTCCATTTACAATGTTTAAGATACAAGCAGGGAAAGGATGTGAAAAATAAAGCAGAATAAGGTATATTTACTCAACTCTTCATTACCTCCGCTGTGTGTAGTACATGAAAGTCTTGTCCTTCAAACAGCAGAAGAAAATGATTGTGGTGCTTGTGCCAAAAGGATTGTCTTTTTTTAAAGAATCTTGGGATATGAGGGGAGAGTTTCCCTCTCACTGTGAGATTAATATTTTTTTTTACATTATATGATGATACGTTTACACAGCTCTCGGACATCACACAATGTGAATGAGAAACTAGTGGCAAAATTAGGCGCCCAGTGCTTTTAATTTAATTAATGCTCAGGGGACAAAACTCTGCCTTCTGATCACCAATTAAAGCAAGAGAGGTACAATAGGACATGTTCCTCTGCCTAGTGAATCACTGCTTGGGGATGACTGCAGGGGGTATTTCCAAGCACGGACCCGCACACTAGGCCCTGGATATTGATTATAGGGGGGGAGGAAACCCACATAGGTGAGGGAAGTTCCTCCCAATAAAAAGTTCACAGGGTTCACGGGCAATCACCACCCAAAGAGGCAGAATGCCCACTAGAGGGAGGGTTAATTTGTTTCTTTTAAAAATAGTTTATAGGCCCACCCTAGCATTGAGTTGACCGTCATCCAAATGGGCTGGACTTGCTGCACCCAAGGGAGGTAGATTGGGGCCTTTTCTTGCACATACCCACTTCAGGTGGCTAGAAAGCCCACTAGATATGCAGGGATGTAACTTTTGCATATGCAAAGAAAAATGGGGCGGGCAACAATTTTGGAAGTCATTTCTGACCCTCGACATTAAAGGGCTCAACAGTGTGTCACCCCCCCCCCCCCCCCCCCCGGAAAGATTCGTGGCTTATCACCAATCTATTGAGGCACAAAATCTCACTAAATCAACAGGGATTTATGTTTTTTATAAAGATACCATAGGGTGGGGTGGCCTGCCCTGGCATCTAGCCTGACCCTTGCCCATGAAGGGCCCAACCAACCTTCTACCTTCCCAGGGAGGGAGGCACACAGCCCACTTGGATCCAATGATATCAACTGTGTTATAAAAAAAGGATACGAGGTCAGATTCGGCACAACTAGGCATTGGAACATAACTTCATCCCTAAAAGATCGAACAGTCTTTCTGACCCTCCAAAAGGTGGAGATAAATAGCCCACTGGATGCCTAGGAAGATTTCTTCTTTAAATCAGTTGCAAATAGCTACACCTGGAGCAATAATAGTCTTTTTCTCATAGCAGCACATGTTCTTTCCCTCAATGCCCTGGAAATTTCAAAGTACAAATAACAAAATACTATTTACCCATACTCATATGAGGGAAAACGTTGGCATATATGGAAATGGACTGCTTGTTGGAAAGTACGAACTGAGCACACCACACATATCAAGTCCATAATCATGTAGCACACAAATGTGAGAATGCACATGAAGCAAATGTCATACAGCATGCCTTGAAATATTTCCACCTACCATACACAAGAAACCAAGATACTGCGGTCACCAGGGGTAGCCTTGTAGACAAACTTCCCTCTAAGGTCCTGCCCCTCTGTCATACAGCTGCAAATGCTGGGAGAGGTGGGAACCAAGTAGTTGTGATGGAGGGTAAGGACCCATGAGGAAAGTGTGAAAACAAGCCAGAGTGTGGTGGCGTTGTTCTGCATAGTCAAGAGCTTGCAGAGCAGAGACTGTCCCATGCCAGCGCAGAGGGTGTGTATATCGCAGTCTGATGTAAATTAGTGTGCTGGTGACTGTATTCTTGGATTGGGGGATCTATCTGAAGCTCTTACAGAGGATGCGAAGGATGTTGAAGTAGCTAGATGTGACCGCGGTGATCTATTGGCACATGGAGAGGAAGGATGTGAGGACTATGCCCAGGTCTCTTGTGTGGTCTGTGTGGGTTGTGGGTCTGCCGAGGGCAGTGTGCCACCAGGTGCTGTTACATGCCCGCTGGGGTGTTTCCAAGGATGACAACTTATGTCCTCTCTGCGTAGAGTCTCATGCAGATGTTGCTCTTCCAATTTGCAACTTCCTGCATTCCTACCAATTGAGTCTGGAGGTGGTGGGCTCCTTGGTGAGTGAGAGGATGAGCTGGGTGTCCTTAGCGTAGGATACTATGCTGAGGCTGTGCTGGTGGACAATGGTGTCAAGGGGAGCCATGTGGATGTGGAAGAGTGTTGGGCTTAGCAATGATCCCTGGGGCACTCCGCATGTGAATATTTGTGGGTTCAGAGAGGAAGGGTGGCAGTCTGTACCCTTGGCTTCTGCCGGTGAGGAATGATCGGATACAGTCAAGGGTGGTTCCTTGCATGCATGCGCAATGTAGTCTGCCCACAAGTGAGTGGTGGGAGACAGTGCAGAATGCTACTGACACATCAAGTAGCTGTGGTGTGCCCTTGGTCGCGGAGGGTGTAGATGTTGTCTGTGGCAGTGAGTAGGGCAGTCTCGGTTCTCTGGTTGCTTGGAAATCCAGATAGAGACGTGTCCAGGATAGCGTTGTTCGTGGCTTATCAGGTGGTCTTGTTGAATTCATGGATGACGTTGAAGAGGTCTTTGGAGTTGGTGGAGTTTGCAACTAGTATGTCATGGATGAAGCTCCTTTCAGTGCTACTAATGCATTGGTGGCATTTGGACATGGTGATCTTGTATGTCTAGAAGTTTACGTATGTCTTGCAGTTTCTCTGGCTCTTTTCCAGGGGTCTGCAGGTGTGTCTGGAATCTTTGAGTTTGGTGGAGAATGATGCAGCTTTGCTGCTGCGCTGTCTGTCGGAGTTGTGTGGCAGGGTGAGTTTGTATGCACAGTTGGAGATCCATGTGTGGGATTCCCTGGCAGCGCATTCGGCGTCTGTTGCAGTGTTGCAGGTGTTGCAGTTGGGGGTTGATTTTATCTGAATATCGGTGACTCAGCTCCAGTTCCTTTGCGTGGTGTGAGGTGCGGGTTTTCCCGGCTTGGCTTTGTGCATAAGGAAGTGTATGCAGTGGTGGTCGTTCCATGGGTGCTGTGTGGTGTGGTTGAAGTGTACGCTGTTTCGTCCTGCAAAAAAGTGGTTAAGGATGTGTCCTGCCTTGTGGGTCAGTGTGGTTAAGAGTTGTTTCAGTCACATGTTGGCGAGCTCTTCACCCGGAGGGTATTAGATTTGGTGTTGTTGGTGTTGTTGAGGGGGAATTCCAGGTCTACGATGAGTAGGTAGTTCATGGAGGTGATGGCGTGGGGTGCGAAGAGGTCGTTGATGGTTTTGGCAAAGCAGTCCATGTGTCCAGGGGGTCTGTAGGCAATTGTGCCACAGAGTGTGGAGTTGGGGCTGGACTGCACCTGGAAGTGCATGTCTTCCGTGGTGGCAAATTTGTTGCTGGAAGTGGAGAGGCAGAGGGACTTTTTCATGCACGATGGTGAGGACTCCAGCCGGGTGTTTGCGGCAGTCCTCACTCTGGATCTTGTATCCGCCTGGAATTGTAAGGACAATGTCAGGGGCAGAGGAGTTGGTGGTCCAGCTGTCCATAAAGAAGGCGATGTTGGGTGAGAGTGTGTCCCGGAGGTACCAGATGCCCAATGTGTGTCTGTACAGGGAGCGCATGGTGATGAGGATGCATCTTAGTGCGTTGGCGGTGTTGGTGGCCGTTGTGGTGGTGAAGGTCTTGCAGCAGTGGAGGCAGGATAACTGGCCGTGGGTGGTGTTCATTGTGGCCTGTTGTCAGTTTTACTTCCTTCTGGGGTTGCTTGCGAGGATGGCGGATGAGTAGAGGTAGACGTTATGAGATCCAGGGTCCCTGGCGCCAGTTCTGGTTGGGTCACGGACGGACGCAGATGTGCTTGCATTTTGTGTGCCTTCGTTGCACCAGCGGTACTAGTGTGCAGCCGCCATAACATAGGGTAGGAGGGATGGACAAGCAGCTGGGAGGCAATATTATTTGCATTGATGCAAGACATTTGTCTGCAGCTACACATGGCAAAGCTAAATTACCTAAGATCACAAATAACACACCCAAAAATATAAACCTCACAAACACAGCATGCACGAATTCTAAGGGACACATCTTTCCATTTTATGTTACAGGTGATCAAGGATATGCACTATCTCCATGGCTGATGATACCCCTCAGAGCCACAAACACCTAGGCACAGAGACATTACAATGTCGCACTTGGACGCACCAGGTCCATTGTAGAGAGAACATTTGGTGTGCTCAAGTCACGGTTCAGGTGCCTCATGTCGTCGGTGGTCGCAATGAGGGTGATTTTGGTGCTGTGATTGCTTCGGAAGCCGGATTGGGAGGAGTCCAGGATGTTTTTCTCCTCAAGGAAGTGGGTCAGTTGTCTGTTGGCGGTCTTCTCAATGACTTTCACTGGGAACGGGGGCAGGGAGATGGGTCGAACGTTCTTGAGGTCCTTTGAATCCGCCTTGGGTTTATTGAGTAGGGCGTTAATCTCGGCGTGTTTCCAGCTGTCTGGGAAGGTAACGGTCTCAATGGAGCTGTTGATTATCTTCTGGAGTTGGGGTGCAATGATGGAGCTTACTTTGTTGAAGATGTGGTGGGGACAGGGCTCTAAGGGTGAGCCGGAGTGGATGGTGTCCATGATTTTGAGGGTGTCTTCATCGTTGATGTTGTTCCAGGAGAGCAGGAGGTCAGTGTGTTTGGTGGGCATTGAGTCGGGGATGTCGGTGTCTGTCGTTGGTGTCTGGGTGTCGAAACTGTCATGGATGTCAGCGATCTTGCGGTGGAAGAAGGTGTCTAGGGAGTTGCAGAGTTCTTGCAACGGCGGGATGCCATTGGAGCTGGAGCTGTGGGTGGCGAGTTCTTTTACGATGTTGAAGATCTCTTTGCTGTTGTGTGCACTGTTGTCGATGTGCTCCTTGAAGGAGGTACTTTTGGCGGATCGGATGAATTGGTGGTGCTTGTGTCAGGCGTTCTTGAGGGCTGTGTGGTAGTCTGGTGTCTGGTCGTGGCACCACTGCTTCTCGAGTCTTCGGCAGGTTTGCTTGGAAGTCTGGAGGTCGGCGTTGAACCAGATGGCTCTCATGTCGGTGTTCTTGTGTGTGGGTTTCCTGATCGGGGTGAGGGTGTTGGTGCAGTGGTCGATCCATTGTCTGAAGTCGTGGACCGCTGCGTTGGTGTCCAAGGGCTTGGTTGGAGGGCCTCGGGCAAGGGTGGTGATAAGCTGGTTTCAGTGACTTTGTTCCAGCTGCAGTGTGGGGTTGGTTGTGGTTGGTTGTGCGCAGTGTGTTTCTCGAAGGAGAAGTGGATGCAGTGGTGGCCAGTCCAGTGGAGTTCAGTGGTGTGGCTGAAGGTGACATGGTTGCTGGCAGAGAAGATGGGGTCCAGGGTGTGCCCGGCAGGGTGGGTGGGTGTTGTGACAAGCTATTTAAGTCTGAGGTTGGTGAGGTTGTCGATCAAGGTTGTGGAGTTGCTGTCAATTGCGTTCTCGACAGGAAGTTCAGATGTCTGAGGAGAATGTAGCCTGTGGAGGTGAGGGCGTGTGTGCTGATGAAGTCGGCGATAGAGTCACTGAACTGCGGTCAGGGTCCCGGGGGTCTGTAGACGAGGGTTCCTCTGAGGGTGGTGTTGTGATTGACGTGGATCTGGAAGTGTAGGTGTTCGGCCATGCTGAGGGAGTCTTCGGTGTTGGTCGAGATTCTGATGGTGTTCCTGTGGAGGATGGCGATTCCTCCTCCTGGCTTGTAGTTTCGTCCCTGTGGGTGATCTTGTAGCCGTCCGGATTGGCTATGGCTTTGTCGGGAGCCGAGGAGGCGTTCATCCAGGTCTCCGTCAGGAAGGCCACGTCCAGGGAGGATGAATCAAGCAGGTCTCAGAGTTCGACAGCATGCTTGTGGACTGAGCGGGTGTTCAGCAGTATGCATCTGAGATGGTTGTGGTCTCCTTTGGTGGGGTGGGCAGGACGTGTAGGTGTGCGCTGGCAGGTGTAGCTGCAGTTTCGGCAGGTGAAGGGTCCATGGGTGAGCTTTGGGGTGGCCTGGAAGCAGGTGGAGGGTCATCTGGCGTTGAGTGCATGGAAGGTGTTGGCGTCATAGTGGCGTCGGGTGTTGTGGTGCTTGCGGGGGCCAGGGGGTCTGGTGCTGGATGCAGTCGAGGTGCGGACGGGCGCAGTCAGGCACGCCTTAGGCGCACCTTCGGCGCGGCAGTGTCACGAACGCACAGCAGTCGGCATTTAAGTGGGTGAAGGGGAGTGCCGTGTTGTTGGGAAGCAGGAGTGGGGTGGGGCGGGAAAAGAAGGAAATGCAGTGGTAGCATTACGGGTAGTCAAGGAGCCTAGAAGGAGAGGAGCTAATAAAAATAAAAATAAACTAAGATGATGAAAAAGGAGGAGGAGGTCTCGAACCCTGCCTGTGGGGACCGTGGGCAGAGCGCTGACGACTGGAGCTGTAGGGGAAGAGCTGATCACTGACCAAGGGTCAGGGGTCAGGGGTCTAGCTAAGATGGGGCAAGGGATTTGGGTCAGTCAGGTTCGTCAAACTTCTCCAGCAAACCCGATATGATCCACAGCATGGTCTGAAGGGCCCTGATAGTAGGTGTGCCCTTATGATTAACAGCTGGAGAGGGCTCCATCCCTAGTCAGTCTTGGTCATTCAGACCGCTCAGGGGTTCATAACGATTGGGTTGGGCAAAGTTGGGTTAAAGGCAAAAAGAGGGCCTCTGAAATGATGAATTGAGAGTCAGAACCTACGGGGAAACAATAGGAAAACTAAACACTATATCTTCACTCTCCTCAATATAATATTGGAAGTATCTCCAATTCTTTATATGTATGTATTCATAATACCTGTATGGAGCCAACAATTTCAAGAACATACAGATGAATATATACAAAAACAATGAATATTCATTCTTCAATCGTTTTTTTAAACTATTTGTTCATTCAATTATGGATATTTATCTACATAGAGGATAAAATATAAAACCTATCAGTGTTACTTAAATGAAAACATTCAAACAATCTGGACAGAGCTAGCCCCGAATGACATTACTAAAAACAAATACATTCCCATCAAGGACACACTCACACACACCTCATACGAACTCAGACATATTAACATCAATAAATCAAAAATAGTGAGACCAAGCCCAAAATCATATGAATGCTATGACATATGTACATTAATCACTTTTGTACAGTAATAAGATCAAAACATGTAATAGTATACATTGCATTCATCTAAACCGAAGAAATGTTACATACAGCTTACAATCAAACGGATGTAGGTCGGTACAACGCACACATTTTGAACGCAAGCTTTTACCACGCATATTACACATCGCAAAGACTCACGTCGGCAGTTTTCATGACGTACGGCGTTTCAACGCCGATGCCGTGTAACCTATTGCGAAGTCTATTACCTCGCAAACTATGAAAGAGCACGCCATTACAACACTTAATGTAAGCACATCGTTGCGATGGGTGTTCGCCCTCTCTCCCTTCTTGTACCAGTGGCATCGACTTCTGAGTTCTGGTGCAGGGTGCGATCTAGAGAGTGAAATGAAATGTGATAACTTGAAAATATGTTCAGCAACCACCCATAACACAATACAATTTTGTGACTTGAGGAGATTCACCACAAAATTGATCGATAGATACCGGTGACCGTGGCAGCTTGGGTTTGGGTAAATAAGCAGACTGTTCTGAATTTCAGTGTCTGCCTGCTGCTCAGTAAGTAGCGTGCTGCATCCACTGCATGGCAGAACTTTAGTGCCCACACCGCCAGCGCTCGCCCCGCTATGCCAATTCACTTACATACCAATGAAACTCATGAGACATATTTGTGGGAAAGAACTGTTGTAGGTTTATTTCGTACAACAGGTATATCGTTTAAGGTGGGTCATCTTACAGGTGATCCAAAGCGGCAGCCCCTCGCTGACCCGCATGCCTAAGGAGCCATCTTGCACGGCGAGACGATGCTCTAACGGTGCTGCATATTACCATTTCGTTATACTCCCGACCCCCTGTCAGGGCGGAGAGATGAGGCACACCCCCGGTCGGTTCAGGCCCCCCGACTGCCCGAAGGACTAACGGGGCGCCGACGCTGTTTCCTGGAACCTCCTTCGGCTCCAGGTGCTTGGCTCAGGCACCCTTACTGTGCCAGGCAGAGGTATCTTGACTGTATCCTTATGCCGCAGAGGTACCCTTACTGTCCATCTGCTTCCAGATCGCCCTTACTCCGCCACAGCTCTGGAGGAGGCCCACGTCGATGACAGAGCCCCCCACCCACCTAGTTACCTGCAACCTGCCACTGACAAAGCCTCTTGTATGTCTAGGAGAAAGACATCCATACCCAACCCAGACAAGTGCACCCCCCCCGTCACTCTCGTAATATCCTTCAGTTCTTTCTTGTATCAGTGCATGCCTAATGAACCCCAGGCCCCTCCTCTCCATAAACTTCTGCATGGACCTGTTGACCCTCTTGCGGGACTGTTCTATTGCACCCAATGATCGTGCACCCCTCCAGGCTTTGCGAGGGACAATTTCTGACCACATCAACTCGGTGGCTCCTAATTGGTTAGTTATGGCCGTCACATCCTTCTGCATGGTTTCGATTAGGGCCCTCCTCCCCACTGTGACCAGATCATTCCCTCTCAGATGAATAATGAGGATGTTGGGAGGACCACCCCGTGCTGCCAGACATTGTTCAAGCTTGCGCCGTAGTTGACCCCATCTCATTCCAGGAAAACCCAACCACAGTATTTGTGTCTTTGCTAGGACCCGATCCCAGCTCCTGGATATCGCCCACCGCTCCAGCCTGGGAATGTACGAATGGCCCATCACCCACACGCAACAATCAGCTGCAAGAAAAGACAGCGTTGAAGTCACACTAACAAAGGGAGAAGACCAAAAGCTGTACATTCATGCTTTGTTTATTATTGAACACTGCACTCCACACGAAAACGATATCAACACTGCACTCCACTCGAAAACGTGATCCTGCATAACTTTGTCCTCTAACATTTTTCACGTGTGCTTTTAGCATATGTTACATGTACTAAACACATGGCCCTCATAGCGGCCAGAATTCTTCACGGGCGGATGTATCGCTGATAGCAAGAGGATGACCACCTCCCTACCCTCTTGACACCTTCCTCACCTAGCCCCGCCCTGAATGCGGCGGTAGCTGCACCTATCCTGAATGAATGACTGGAGAATTTCTGACCTGCGGCTGACAAACCTGCCTTAGCCAAGACTGTGGCCATTACCCGCTCCAACTGGAATTTAGTAAGTGGTGAGCCGTCAGCATGTATTAGGAAGTGACCTGCCAGCAGCGGCCTGATCTTTAGGTAAGCCCTAACCATGGCGACCGGACAGTATCTGGAGTCTTCCAGTGCCTGTAACGTGATGGACACTCCCTTCCCCGCCTGGTCCGTCTTGGATTTACGTATCCAGAGTACTAAGGAGTCCCTGGCACAAACATCCATCATATCCAAGGCTCTCCCTGAACTATCTGATTTTGATTTGGCCACCAGCTCACTCGCCCTAAAGGCGCCAAAGAACGCCAAGCAGAAGGTTGTCTTAAAAAGCTGAGCTTCGAAAGCTGAATTTGTAACAGATGGCACCACGTCCATCATGCGCTGCAGCGCGGGGAACTCAATTCCTGCCCTTCTGTCGGGGAGCCTGACTTCATCCCTAGCCCATCCCTTCAATGCTGCCCTAATCTTAAATGCACACGTGGGGTCCTCCTCTCCACTTAATTTGATCTCGTGTTTGAGCGCCGCCAAGTGGCCGCACACCCATGAATGAGCTTTGCCAGTCTCTTTTGCCCTTACTACGAAAGTCTCAACCTGTTCTAATGGACTTAGGGCCGATGCTCCCAGGGACTGGGTTACTGCCCGGAAAGTGGTCAGCTGGGCCGCATATCTTCTTCTGGTGGCCTGAGCCAGAGACCGCTGTCCCATCATCTTCAGCCGCTCCCCCACTGAAGGAGTCGCCATAGTGTTTCTGGGAAAGGTGTCATCGCCTCCCTCGCCTGCGGCCAGGCCTCTTGGAATCGTGGCCACTGAAAGCGAGAGAGAGCGTCAGCAGCCACATTCTTAACACCTTCAATATGCCTAGCCCTGAACTCGATGTTATTCCGTAAACCAGCCCTGACTAATTACCTGAGCAAGCTTAAGACCAATGAGCAGTTGGCAGTCAGACCGTTGATGGCTTGGACCACGGCCAAGTTGTCCGACCAAAACACCACTTTCTTGTTGCCCAATCCCTCTGGCCATAGATGCAGTGCAACCACAATAGGGAACAGCTCCAGGACTGTTATATTCGCTGTCACTCCTTTCTTGCGCCAAGCGTTAGGCCACTTCATGGCACACCACTCTTCACCAAAGATCACCCCAAAACCTTCTCTACCTGACGCATCTGAAAACAGACAAAGGCCTTGGCTGCTTTCCCAGGGGGCCCTCCAAATCACGGTACCATTAAAATTCCTCAGAAATTCATCCCAGATCTGTAGGTCTGCCTTCAACCCAGGACCCAGGCGCACTAGGTGATGTTTTTTTTCCATGTGGGCCGTAGCCTTCGCCAGTCTGCGGGAAAACACCTTACCTGCCGGTATGACACGCGCTGCAAAGTTTAATTTGCCCAACAGACTCTGGACCGCCTCGAGTGATGCCTTACTCCTCCCCACCATTGCACTAATATCTTGCCTCAGGTCACGAACCTTGTCAGCTGGGAGTCTGGATTCCCCTTTGTTAGTATCTAGTTCTATGCCCAAAAACGTCAGTGTCTGAGAAGGCCCTTCAGTTTTCCCCGGCGCTAAAGGAACACCTAGATGCTCTGTCAGCTCTTCAAAGGCTTGCAAAGCTTCTGCGCATTCCTGGGAACCGTCCTTGCCAAAGAACAGAAAATCGTCAAGGTAGTGTGTGACTTGGGACACGCCATGCTTGGTCGTGAGTGCCCACTGGAGGAATGAACTGAATGCCTCGAAGTAGGCGCACGAGACTGCACAGCCCATGGGCATGCAGCGATCAAAAAAGAATGCCCCTTCCCACTTGAAGCCTAACAAGTGCTGACTGTCTGGGTGAACAGGTAGGAGGCGGAATGCTGATTCGATGTCTGCCTTGGCTAACCACGCTCCCTTCCCCGTCCTCCTAATCATGTCTATGGCCATGTCCAGTGAGCAATAGGAAACTGCACACGCCCCTTCTTCCAGCCAATGGTTGACCGAATTGCCCTCTGGGTAAGATAGGTGATGGATCAAACGGTGTGCCCCGGGCTGCTTCTTTGGGACCACTCCTAGTGGAGAAACTAGAAAATTCTCTAAAGGGGGTGAAGGAAATGGCCCCGCCACCCTCCCCAGATCAGCTTCCTTCCTGATTTTGTCACTGACAACCTGTGGTAAGTCCCTCGCTGATTTGAGATTCAAAGCGTCCCTTGAGCCCAAGGGGCCTCTGTAAGGTATCCTAAAGCCGTCCACAAAACCATCAACCAGCAGCGCACGCTCCCTTACAAATGGATACACTCTGAGTAATGGTAAAATATTCTGCAACACTATGGGAGATGGACCTTTGCTTCCCCCTGACTTCTTGGTGTGCTCCGTCCGTGTCTCATGCTGTGCAGGTAACCTATTGTCGTGCTCCATCCGCTCCCGGGGCTGCGGGAGGAGGGGTGTTTTGGCCATTGGTACAAGCAATTGCTGCGTGTTGGGCGCCGCATTTGCTACACTCATGGGCAAACTTACATGCTCTACCCCAAGTACATGTCCCGCTATTAAACATTCTGCAGGTTCCTGAGTTAAAGCGTCTAGGTCCGGATCCCTGGCCCCTCCCCCGCCCCCCCCTAAAGGGCTGTTGGAATGAACGCCTCGGGAACTGTTCCCACTTCTGGGACTGTTCCCACTTCCTGGTGTCAGGTTCGCCTTGCTCCTTATACAACGTCTCCCTCTTATTATTACCTGTCTTGCACATATGTTTGATCCAGAGCTGGATATCCGTATGATCCCACCCTATGTCAGGGCAGCTAGCCATGGTCTTCCTAAATTCCTGGTCATACCAGAACCACCCCATCCCTCCTGACTCCCTTGCCCCTTGCTGAATGGAGTTGGCGTATTCCATCAGTGCCTCACTCTGCGCTGGGTCCCTCTGCACTATGATTGCTGCTAGTATGTTAAACGCCTCAGTCCAGTTCTCAATTGTCTTCTCAGGCCATCGCTGATATCTAACCTTTTTATCATCATCTTTCTTCCCCATCCTCCTTGTGTCTGCACCTGCGTCGTCATGCATTAACAGAGTCAAAATATCGATATATTCCCTCCTCCATATCCCCTCTTTTGCAGCTTGCGGTACCTGTTAGGCCAGGGAGCAGCGACCTGCTGTTTTCGTGCCAGGTCTGCTCGGGCCGGCCGGTTGTAACGCCCCTCCTTGCGCCGAGGCGACCCCCCCCAGCACAGGATGAACCAGCCCCGCTGAGCCCACAGCGCCAGTTGCAGCGCCCTTTGCCGAATTGTCCGCGGCGGGCACTTGACCGGCAATCTGCAAGATGATGGTGTTGACACTCTGAGGGATGCTGGGGACGACACTCTGAGGGATGATAGGTGTAACACTCTGAGGGGTGATGGGGGCGACACTGGGGATGACACTCTGAGGGATGACGGGTGTAACACTCTGAGGGATGACACTCTGCGGGATGCCGGGTATAACACTCTGAGGGATGATGGGAGCGACACTCTGCGGGATGACGGGGGTGGCATTCGGCAGCACTGCCGGTGGTGGTGGCAGTGATAGCCCAGCTGGCAGTGACGCGCAGCTGGCTGTGACCCCGCGACCATAGACATTTGCAAGGCAGCCGTTGTACTCCCTGGGCCGTGTGCCCCTAAATTAGATCCCTGCTGAGCCCATACTTGTGTTACTGGATCAGATGTTATCAGCCCGGGAAGGGCGGCCAGCCTTCCTTGTGCCGCTGCCATATCGTCTAAACGTTTTTGAAACAATGCCATTAAACCCATCATATCGTCCATTGTCTTACCCATCTGGGCCAAGTCTGTTATCCCAGCCGCTGTCTCATGCACCACGGCAGGTATTGCAGGTAATTCCATGAGCCCCACGGCAGGGAGGGATGGCGGCACTTGATGAATGCTTTGTGCTGGCCTCACCGCAAGGGGGGGTGGCGACACCCGACGGTTGCCTCGTGCTGGCACGGCCGGGAATTCCTTGCGGGTGTTTTTTCGCTTACGAGACGACCTTCGCGTCCCCTCTCCAGATGTGCTCGGGGCGTCCTCGGGTGTGCCTGGTTGGCCAGCGTCCTCTAGTCTACGCGCCTCGATGAAACCCTGTGCCCATGCGGGCCCTTTAGACTGCGCGACTGCAAGAAATTCTGCCCACAGCCCATCTTGCGGCAACGCGGCGCCGCGGGTGCTCATTGCAGTGGCTTCTGCCCCTTCGGGTTCCTATGGATGAGAAAATACATGAGGTTGTGCTACGCCTTGCTGCGTCACTTTGCCCAACCCGTGATATCCTGCCACTCCTAGCAGAATCTGCTGGCAAACGCGTATGTTCTGCTGGCAAATGCCTACCCCTGTTCAAGACCACCAACCGTCGCACGCGCCCCATGAATTACCTGTTGATATAGTTCCAATCCTATCCACTGCCAGTCCTCGTAACGCGTCCCCGATCGTAATCTGTAAAACAACACCGCGTTACTCAATGTGCAAACTGTATTCATGACACTGCATTGCTCCATGATGCAAATTGCATCTCATGATCAAACCGCTGTCGCAGGCCCCTGAATGATCCCATTCCTACTGGATACACTGGTACCCGGGTCGGTTTGTGTTACGTTATATTACTCGCGCCCTTGAATTACCTGCTGATCTACTCCTTAATCCTTGTAGCTGCTGGTCCTTGCGATAAGTTCCAGGCGCGATCTGAAAGAACAACGTAAATTTTACTCGTCGCGTACACTCTAGTTTGTGTTCCAACTGCCTCGCACTTTTACTCAAACTGACAATGCTGTTTCATTCCTAGAATTCGATTTCCTTAAGAGTTACCTAAAATTCGATTTCTTTAAAATATAACCCACGTGTTTGTATACAAACCAATATAAGATTACAAATCCCTCATGTCTTGCGTTTACATTACTCCCGTTGTTCACGGGCTACCTGTCCCAAATTGCGTGAATGGAGGACGCGCTGGCCTGGGCAGCCAAACCGCTAATGTTGATGCGGCATTCTCCGCTTGGTTTGTCCTCGTGCATATTAACCAGGCGCACAAATCGCGACGCATTAATACTATTTATTCCTCATGTCGGTCTCCTAGATGCCACGACTTGAGGTCACCTAACCACAGAAGCGAGGAGGTAACCCTAGTTAACCCCATTGAAAGCGCTGCAGAGTAAGTCAGTTACTTTTGCACAGGGACATGCGCATTCACAACAGTATTGTCCTATGAACACGCTGACTTCTCAAAACTTGTGGCCCTGGTCTACCTTCAGGCGGATGACGCAATGTACTTGAGGAAGAAAACTAAGTTCATAGCACCGCCTTGCTCAGTTACTTTTGGAAAAACTGCACTAAGTTAATTGCACTGCCTTGCTCAGTTACTTTTGGAAGAACTGCACTAAGTTCATTGCACTGCCTTGATGGATGCAGGCGGTGTGGTACTAAAATAATCCTAAATCCTTCCGCCACTTGTTCCCTTGTAAAGCGCTCAGACACGTTCGGGTGATTGTAAGGCGCTCTGACACCTTCGGGTAATGTTCGCGCTATACTAACATCGCATTAAATAGATTAATAGCAAACTCTAAAACCTTATGTGTTGCAATTGTTTTTGTAAAGTGTTCTTACACATTCGGGTAATGTCGCGCTATACCAATAATCGCATCAAATAGATTATCAAAACCTAACTCCTTATGTATTGCACTTCTTTTTTCGTAAAGCGCTCTGACACATTCGGGTCGCGTGTAAAGCGCTCTGACACACTCGGTTAACGTTCGCGCTAGACTGAAACGCATTAAATAGATTACTACAAAACCTAAATCCTTGTGGATTGCAATGGTTCTTTGTAGAACGCTCCGACACATTAGGGTAATGTTCGCGCTATACTAACCTTGCGCTATACTAAAATCGCATTCAATAGATTAATATCCTCTAAATCCTTATGTATTGCAATCTTTTTGTAAAGCGTTCTGACACCTTCGGGTAATGTTCGCGCTATACTAAAATTCGCATTAAATATGTTGACGTCAAAACCTAAAACCTTCTGTATGCAATGGTTTTTGTAAAGCGATCTGACACATTCGGGTACGTGTAGAGCGCTCTGGCACATTCGGGTAACGTTCGCGCTATACTAAAATCGCGTTAGTTTAATTAATGCCCAGCCTAAATCCTTATGTCTTGCAATTGTTCTTTGTAAAACGCTCCGACACATTCGGGTAATGTTCGCGCTATACTCAAATCGCATTATATATATTCATATCAAAACTAAAATCTTCCGTATTGCAATGGTTCTTTTGGAAAGCGCTCTGACATCTTCGAGTAATGTTCGCGCTACATAACATCGCATTAACTAATTTAATATAGAAATCCGCATCGTATCCTAGTCTGTCAAACATCCTCGTCTGTCTCCTCATACGAGTGAAAGGGTGCTTTACGAACGGCACACACAAAGCCTGCCGAGGCTCCCCAGAAGTGTTGTGGCCCCCTCCCAGAACAGCCACGCAATGTATAGCGCGTCTATTGCCCTATGAGCCCTGCTAGAACATCCTATCAATTACGGCCCGCACTAGTTAAAGAGCGCTCCCGAAGGCCCGCACGAATAACCCGGACCCGGCAATGCCTCTTGGCCGGTAATGGCAGTCGAATCTGGGAAACGCGTGGCCGGCCATGGCGGCCGGATATGGCCAACGCGTGGCCAGCAATGGCGGCGGGATCCGGCCCCAACCCAGCACGGCCTCGCCACCTTCTGCCGACGTGTGGGTCCCACCTGCTCCCAGCTTTTTGCTCTAGGCCCAAGCGCCCGAAAATCACACTCCGCTTACATGGTGGTGACCCGGACCATCAGAATCAAAGTCACACATTATCTCGCTGCGCCACCTCTCTCAGTACACGGAGCTCCGCCATTGTCACGGAGCTCCCCCTCGTAACTGAAGCCGCGCACATGGAATAAAAGCGAGCCACAGCGCGCAGTTCTACCGAATGTGTGCCTCATTTAAAGTAACGTTTCCCTGACTTCGGCCCACTGCTAATGCTCCATGTATCAGTTTAGTCGTAATGCGAGGGGCTCTGACTCTTTTCAGGTAGAGCCGTGCTATAAAAAGTGCACAATTAAGTAAATACATGCTCACTTCCTGCCGCGACTCTTCTGCCGTGTATCTCCTTTAACACACGCTCCGCCATTGTCAGGGGGCCCCCCTCATAACTGAAACCCAGCATCTAACTTCCGTGCTTGCTCGCACTGGCCTCTAAACCACACAATTTTGCTTGGGGCCGTTTAACATTGGTTTACATGATAACCTCAGTGACCGCTCGCACGGGCCCTAAAACACGGTTTGCTGACGTGTTTAAAATTGGTTTACCTGGGTAATTTTCCGGTAACCCGGTCTGCGTCCCTAAACTGGATACTCCCTCCTAACGTTGGTAAACCTAACCGAACTTCTCACGGCTGACGATCCCAACCCCCGCTCCGCCTAGCCCGCGACCAGCAACCACCAGCCCCCCCCCGTGGGCGATACTACAGGGCCCCATCAACCTGGTCATATCCAGGGACCGGGCCGGGGGGAGGCTAATTGGAAGCCACGTACCTTGAATTCCGATGAACACGACGCGAGGTAAACAGCGCAGAGCCGAAGGGACGCCTGGCGGGAGAGAGAGGCCGAGCGCAGTTGCTACGCCGCTAAATACCTAAAGGACGCCCCCTTCTCTCAGGTGAGCCCTCCCTATTGGTTGTTTGAGTAGGGAGGTCGCTCAGGGGGAGGGGTCTGCTCTGAGGGCTGCTCTGCTCGCCCGTCGTGTGGGACTAGGGCGCTGTCCCGCCCATGCTCCCCTGCGTGTCGTGCGGTCAGCGGCATTCTACATGGTTTTTTATCGTGTGCAAATGGATACAGTCTCCACAACAAAAGGGATGCTTTGTGGGCTGCTGTTTGTTCCAATGTATGTACATCATTAGATAACAGCATGTTGGGGGCATCCTCTTCTGATTCAATTAGGGGAATCTGTTTTCCGTCCCTCTAACATGACTATTCACCAGTGTTTGTTGTAGTTTAGTTCACGACTAACAAATTCCATTGTTTTCTACATTCATTCGAGCAGACCCAGTAGAAAAAACAAATTCCTTTCTGTTTGCTGGTTTCTAATGCTCCAATTTTCATAGAGGTTACATGTAAACAATTTTCACAGTGGCACTTTTTATCCATATATTGACTTTCTGAACACTGGGTGCCTGCGGTAATCTTTCCCCTTCAAAATGAACAGAGGTTTGGGGTCACATAGGTGGAGCACTATTGCATGTGGACGCAGGACAGATTTTTCTTTCCTTTTTTTTTCACACCATGTCCATGGTTTTGCTTTTTAAGTGCCCTGACAAGTGGGGGCAAACAAAATTCGTATTATTCTATTCCTGGTATGTTTATTACCTTTTACCAAAATATCTTGTTTTAATTTTAAATACATAGTATAACATACTTACTGCAAAGTAAATGATATATGCATATTTCTGAGTTCATATTAAAGAGGTTCATATGATTTTATATAGTTGTCATTTCTTTATAAGAAAAGTGACGAATATCGAAACGCGAGCCTATCAAGCAATCGTGATGTTTGCCAAAGTGTCCATCAGCCGTTCTTTTATGGTATCGACCACTATGAAAGGCATGCGCAATTCGTGCTCGCATATGCAGGCATTGGTCTCTCATTCTAGACCAGTATTCTATTTGTTCCTACTAATCTCGGGTGGACTCTTGAATTAATTGACAGTGTCTAATATCTGCAGTTAGTCGTTTAGCAGGCTACTCAAGTCCCCTACAGCACCTGTTATGTAACAGCTGGTAGCATAAAGATGTGCTTACTTCGCTGATGTGCTTACTACTGTATTTAACAATATGCTTACTTCGCTCAATTAACATAACGTCACTGTGTGCACGCAACGATGTGCTTACTTTGCGGGCACATCACAACCACATTTACATCATAAAGTTGTGTTGCTCTGCCTTACGTGGCTCTGCCTTACAATGTTAACGTTTAAGCATTGCTATGCCTTATGATATAAACATGAATGTGATATTCTAATTGCGTTGTGATTTGCCCACGAAGAAAGCACATCGTTGCGATGGGTGTTCGCCAATCGAACCTATGTGTAGAGTAAATTGTACCCTCAAATTACACTGTTGGGGTTTAAAGATTATTTTTACATCAAACAAAAAAAATTAAAAGCAACCAATTCTTCAATGAGCTATGTATAGTAATCCCTTCGTCTCCCAAATGACAGGGACGACAGCGTTGATGCGCTTTTCGGTGAAAGACATTTTTCAGGGTGCCAAAATCCTAAAATTGCTTGACACAGAAGCAAGCACCACCCTGAAATTGCAAACATTATAAATAAGAATAATCAAATGTAGACTCCGTAAGAGACAGGATATAAATTCCCAATCACATCTACATAGAGAACAACAAGTGTACTCGGTGGACAGAAAGATACAATACATTACCAAAGTTGCCCAAAACAGACATATTGGGGCTAATTACGATGGCGGTCGGATGAGCACCCGCCCGGCATCGTTACGGGAACGGGACCGACCAACAGGTAGTTGGTGGTCCCTCCTGGCAAATTAGGATCCAACCGCCGTGGTGGTGGTCTGAAACATGCCTCTGTGCATCAAAGCTTGTGCTGTGGCCCAGAAGAGGGCCAGGGCACAAGCCCCAATGCAAAGAGGCATGTTTACAAACATCCCCTCACCCTGTGGCAGGCACCATGCAGTCCCTGCCACACGATGTAGGGATGTTTAGGAGGGCACCAAAGGTGCACCCTGTTAGACTTGGGCCTTAGGGCAGGTTCACCCCTAATCTTTTTGCCTTTATTTGTGACCCTGTGTAGTGATTTGTGGGTCTTGGCGCACTTTTTCCCTGTGTCCCAGAGTGAAAGTGCGTGCGTGTAGTATGGCTGGCCTGCCCTCCCATAGGAATGCATGGGGAATGTGTGTGCCCTGGTAGTTCCTGATGTGTGGGGAGTGCAGGCTCGAGTTTAGTATGTATGAACTCGTGAGAATGAATGCTGCGCAATGGTATGTGCGGCTTGTATGTGTCTAGAAGGGAAGTGCTACTTCTGGACATTGATGTATGTGTGCAGTGAGGATAGTGGAGCGTGATTGGCTGGAGCTGGCTGGCATGCCAGGCTCCAGGAAGTCTGGATGGGTCTGCCCGGTGGTGAGTGTGAGATCAGCATGAGTGATGTGTGGGAGGAGTAGATCTGTGTCCTGGATGGGCTGGGTTTTCCCCACACAATGCTGGCTCCGCCCCCCTGTGGTTTGTCTAATGACCCTAGCCTCCCCAGTGAATGAAAGGGGTGGTTGGGCCATCAAGGGTACTCCCAAGCCAGCTGCAACTGGTTTCCCCCCACCCTGCACCTCCTAACAAAGGAATTCGCTGTATAAAAATGGGGCTGTGTCCCCACAGAAATTGTTCTACTTGTGGATCCTTGCCAGAGGGGGCTGTTGCTGCTGTGGGGCCAAGAGGACCGCCACTTGGCTTGTCTCCCTGCCTGGAGACCCAGTGTGCTGGCTCTGGCCCTGCCTTGCCCCCCTGTCTGCCTCCAGACCTTGCTGGAGCTTTGCTGTGCTGGGGGAGCGCTCTCCCTTGTCCCCAGCGCTGGGAGCGCTTCGTTTTGCTTTTAGCGCTGAGAGCGCTTTATTTCCCCCCGAAGCGCTGGGTGCGCTTTATTTTGATTCTAGCGCTTTGGAGCGCTTTGCCAGGCCGAGCGAGTGCCTACCTCGCTTTCTATTTTTATTTGAGGCCGGTGCCCACCCGGCATTGCCCCTTGGTCTGTATTTATTTTCGAGCCGGTGCCACCCGGCATTGCCCAGGACATCACCGCCGCAGCCCGGGCGCACTGGAAGCTTGCCGGGCCGCCGCGCTGCCTGCAGCGACCCGGAAGTCCCGCCTCCTGACCCCCAGGGCCGCGCTGCCATTGGCGGCCCCGGCGGAAGTCAGGCGGCGTGTGGAGGAGACAAGGCCAGGCGGGAGACGAGGGAGGCAGCCGGTCGTGTCCCCGAGGCTCCCCGAGTGGAGAGAGGAGCCCCGGGACGAGAGGAGCCCCGCCCGCCCTGAGACTGCCGGTGAGTGCCGAGGAGGGAGAGGGGCCGCGGGACACGTTGTCGGTGTCCGCCCCTCCCCCGTAGCGCGATCGTGCGCGCATTGCTTTAGGAAGCCTGAGGGCTTCAGGGGGCATTTTTCGTGGAGGTAGAGTCCCCCGTGAGGGACTCCAACGCCCCCCATCTGTGCTGCAAGGGCCACGAGGCTCTGAGGGGCCATTCTGTTCTTGAGTCCCCCGTGAGGGACTCCAACGCCCCCATTGGTCCTTTGTAAGCCCCGAGAGGCTCCAGAGGCCACAGTTGTTGCCGAGCCCGGCGAGGCTCCTTGCCCTACCTGTAGTTACGAGCCCCGAGGCTCTGGGGGCATTTCATTGCTTTAGAGCGCTAAGCTCTACATTGCCTATTTTTGTTTTGCGAGCCCCTGAGAGGCTCCTTGTCCACCATTGTTCTTGAGCCCACCTGGCTCCAACGTCTGCCTACCTGCTATTCACAACTGTCCAGCACTTAGTGGACAGTTGCTACGTTTAGGCTTTTGTGTCTGTGCTGCCTGCGCAGACCTCCCTGACATTGAGACTCAGGGCATTCAGCCCCTTTCGAGGCCAGTTGGCCTGAGGGACCTTTCTAGTGTTGTGCCATGTGCACCCTGCGCAATTTATGATTACTGCTCATTTGATTTGTGCGCAAATGTTCTACCTGCACCTCTGAATGTGTTTTAATGTTTCATGTGCCCTTGTTTGTTATTGCCTTTGCTAAAAGTGACCTGCTTAGGTGATTCTTTGTTCTTTTATTCCCCTTTGCTAAAAGTGACCTGCTTAGAGGAATGTTTGTTTTTACCTTTGCTAAAAGTGACCTGCTTAGGTAATTCTTTATGTTTTTATCCCCTTTGCTAAAAGTGACCTGCTTAGGTGATTCTTTGTTCTTTTATTCCCCTTTGCTAAAAGTGACCTGCTTAGAGGAATGTTTGTTTTTACCTTTGCTAAAAGTGACCTGCTTAGGTAATGCCTTGTTCTTTTATTTCCCTTTGCTAAAAGTAACCTGCTTAGAGGAATGTTGATGTTTAATTGCCTTTGCTAAATGTTACTTGCCGAGGTGATTATGATAGGTTTTCCTTCCATAGGTCCTGATGATAAGGTCCTAGCTCCCTGCGTGATTTCCCTACAGAGACTAGGGTGGCGTAGGAGGTGATAGGTTTTCCTTCAATAGGTCCTGCTGATAAGGTCCTAGCTCCCTGCGTGATTTCCCTACAGAGACTAGGGTGGCGTAGGAGGTATTTTCCCTTTACCAGTAGTTACTGGTTGTATGCTACATTTTCTATTTCTGTGTTACAGTCATTATATGTTGATGTGCTAAAGTGTTATACCTACAAGTATTATTTCTAACAAGTGCATACCCCTGACAGTGGTCCAAGTGGCCCTGTCCTGTACATAATCCCTTGTAAATCTTGCCCGTGCCTGTTGGCACATTGTAAAGGATGTGTGTTATCTAATGTGTTCTTATTATTATAATACAAAGGCTATTTTTGATATAACCTTGTGTGGAGTTTCCTTTGTGGTGGGCCTTTGGTTGTTGCTGCTGGGGTGCGCGCGCAAACGCTTTACACATCGCCTCTGAGATTAGCCTTGCTGCTCGCGCCACGTTACCTAGAGGGTGAGCGGGGGTTATCTTGGTGTGTGACTCCCTTGCCCTGACTTAGAAATGGTGATCCCTGACTGACCTTGGCGCAAGCCTTGGCCAGCCAGAGGTCTCGTTTCTAACATTGGTGGCTAGCGGTGCGGATTGGACTTGCGTTTGCGTTGTACCACAGTGGCGACAGGCCACACTTCAAAACTCTGCAATTGTAGATAACCACATTTTTGGGATTATTGTTTTTTAGGGAAGTTCAGTTTTGCTTCTCCTGAAAGGTGTCATTTGTATTTTGTCCAGTACCTTGTTCCCCGCCCTGCTCCCAGAGTTTGGTACCTGTGTCGCTAGTGGTCAGGTTGAGATAATCAGGGGTGGTAGAAACTGCCTTACCAGTCCGAGGGGAGGGTTGTGTGTGAATGAGTGGTGTGTTACACTGGACAGTGGAGTGCAAGTTCTGAGATAGGAATCTTGCTGAATTTGTGTAATTGTATACTCCTGTTAAGCTCAGACCCCCAGGTTCCCTGTGTCAAACTCTTCTTGAGAACGTCCGCCAAAATGGAGCCTACTTTTGATTTCTGTGATCTGTTTAGATACAGTATGTTGGAGTTGGTCAGATTCTGTGAAGAGAGAGACATAGGGGTGGATGAGTCAGATACTCAGTCAGAACTTAGGAGCAGCCTGATCCTATGGCAAAAGGGTCAGTGGGATCTTGAGCGCAGTGAGAGAGAGAGGGCCCGGGCCGCACGTCATGAGGATGGTGAGTCTGTTGGGAGCCCTGAAGAATGTGAAATGAATGAGGATGACAGTGGATGGATATCAGCAGATAGTGAGGACCCCATAGGTAGGGAGTCCCTTGCTGAGTCCAGTGTCAGTACCAGCGCCACATCCCTTGTCCTGTCCCCAGAAGAGTGGGAAGATAGGGAGAAAGAAAGGGAGCATCAGTTAGCGATGGAACAGCTCATGTTAGAGCATGCCCAGGCTATGGCGCAGCTAGAGATCGAAAGACTCTTAGCGCAGGAGAGGATAGAGGTGGAGAGAAGGGCCATCATCCGTGAGAGAGCAGCCCTAGAGGATAGACTCTTCCCTGCGCACAGTTGTAATTGTCTGGATTCCCCAGGGAGGGTGGAGTCCAGTGGTGGCAGCTTTTTAAATATAAGTGTAGACCGTCCCACTCCCAGTTCCCCGAGTATGGTACCTGTTTCCCCAGAGGAGGAGAATAGGTTGAGGTTCAGGAACCTTAGAAAACTGCCTCACCAGTCTTGGGAAGAGTTTGTGGATGAATGTCAAGATGCACTGTGTGATTGGCTAGAGGTTCACATGGGAACTGAGTTTGCCAAGCTATTTGATCTGGTTCTAAGAGAGCAGGTGCTCAATAGTTGTTTGCCAGGGTTGCGCCAACACCTGTTGGAATATGGGTTGACTGATCCAGACACCCTCGCAGAGGAAGCCGAGCGTTGGGACAGTGCGAAAGGTTCTTTTGAGTCACTAGTGAGTGATTCCAACAATAGTGGGTCAGGTGTCTTCCAGCCCAGTGTGGTGGAGGAGGGTGAGAGTAGCCCAGCTAGGTCCTTGGTTAGTGAGAAGGGTGTAGGGGCTGACTGCCTGTCTCAGTGGAGCGGGAGTGAGTGTGTGACCGAGAGTCCCCAGACGCCCGAAGCCCTGTCACAGAGCCTGGATGGTTTCTTTAGGGAACACCAGGAAGGGAACCTAGACTTGCCTGTTAGTTCACTTGAGGGAGATCTCCTAGTGTGTAGAGGACCTGGAGCATCTGTAAGCGGAGCTTCTATGGTCCTAGAGTCTGGCAGTACCGCTCCAGGAGGGAGAGTACAGAAGTCCAGTGAAAGGAGTGATTTGGGGATAGGATGTGAGTCCCCAGAAGTCCTGGAGTGCCAGGCATTGGTTCCACCGAAGGTTTTAGACCGGAGGTTGGAAGGCCAGGTTCAGGATCCGCCTGACCTGAAGGGTGGGACTACCGTAATCAGTGTCCTGACCAGTTCTTTTTCCAGATGTACCGCCCCGGTTGGGAGGGAGCAGGACTCTGGAAGGGGGTGCAGAGGGTGGGAGAGCCCACCTCTGACCCCGGTACCACCTGAGGGGTTAAACCCTAGGTTGGGAGAATGTTGTTTAGAGGGTACCCCTCGCAGGAGGAGGAGGAACCCTAGGAGAAGAGGTAAGGGGAGGAGAGCCTTCCCTGAGACTCCTGGTCCACCTAAGGTTGTAGACCCTAGGCTGGAGAACCAGTGGAAGTCTAGCCCTGTCTTGCAGACAGGAAGAGTGGAGCATGGCTATTATGTGCCAGGGGTTACTACCCCCCACTTTGAGAGTAGGCAGGATCCAGTGGTACCTGGGTGGCCTAGGGCCTGGTCCTGGTCGAGGGCAGCTGGAGAGTATCAGTGGGGTACCCCAGTTAGTCCCTACAGTAGTTTTAGAAGGAACCCTAGGGGTTCACCGTGGCGTAAAACAGGAGGGTGTCCCTGCAGTTGTGGGCCCGCGTCCTTGTTTTATCGCCCCAAGCAGGGAAGCCCATCACGGTGGTGATCGGTCTGCCCTGCGTTTTGGCTGGAAGGGGGTCGTGTTAGACTTGGGCCTTAGGGCAGGTTCACCCCTAATCTTTTTGCCTTTATTTGTGACCCTGTGTAGTGATTTGTGGGTCTTGGCGCACTTTTTCCCTGTGTCCCAGAGTGAAAGTGCGTGCGTGTAGTATGGCTGGCCTGCCCTCCCATAGGAATGCATGGGGAATGTGTGTGCCCTGGTAGTTCCTGATGTGTGGGGAGTGCAGGCTCGAGTTTAGTATGTATGAACTCGTGAGAATGAATGCTGCGCAATGGTATGTGCGGCTTGTATGTGTCTAGAAGGGAAGTGCTACTTCTGGACATTGATGTATGTGTGCAGTGAGGATAGTGGAGCGTGATTGGCTGGAGCTGGCTGGCATGCCAGGCTCCAGGAAGTCTGGATGGGTCTGCCCGGTGGTGAGTGTGAGATCAGCATGAGTGATGTGTGGGAGGAGTAGATCTGTGTCCTGGATGGGCTGGGTTTTCCCCACACAATGCTGGCTCCGCCCCCCTGTGGTTTGTCTAATGACCCTAGCCTCCCCAGTGAATGAAAGGGGTGGTTGGGCCATCAAGGGTACTCCCAAGCCAGCTGCAACTGGTTTCCCCCACCCTGCACCTCCTAACAAAGGAATTCGCTGTATAAAAATGGGGCTGTGTCCCCACAGAAATTGTTCTACTTGTGGATCCTTGCCAGAGGGGGCTGTTGCTGCTGTGGGGCCAAGAGGACCGCCACTTGGCTTGTCTCCCTGCCTGGAGACCCAGTGTGCTGGCTCTGGCCCTGCCTTGCCCCCCTGTCTGCCTCCAGACCTTGCTGGAGCTTTGCTGTGCTGGGGGAGCGCTCTCCCTTGTCCCCAGCGCTGGGAGCGCTTCGTTTTGCTTTTAGCGCTGAGAGCGCTTTATTTCCCCCCGAAGCGCTGGGTGCGCTTTATTTTGATTCTAGCGCTTTGGAGCGCTTTGCCAGGCCGAGCGAGTGCCTACCTCGCTTTCTATTTTTATTTGAGGCCGGTGCCCACCCGGCATTGCCCCTTGGTCTGTATTTATTTTCGAGCCGGTGCCACCCGGCATTGCCCAGGACATCACCGCCGCAGCCCGGGCGCACTGGAAGCTTGCCGGGCCGCCGCGCTGCCTGCAGCGACCCGGAAGTCCCGCCTCCTGACCCCCAGGGCCGCGCTGCCATTGGCGGCCCCGGCGGAAGTCAGGCGGCGTGTGGAGGAGACAAGGCCAGGCGGGAGACGAGGGAGGCAGCCGGTCGTGTCCCCGAGGCTCCCCGAGTGGAGAGAGGAGCCCCGGGACGAGAGGAGCCCCGCCCGCCCTGAGACTGCCGGTGAGTGCCGAGGAGGGAGAGGGGCCGCGGGACACGTTGTCGGTGTCCGCCCCTCCCCCGTAGCGCGATCGTGCGCGCATTGCTTTAGGAAGCCTGAGGGCTTCAGGGGGGATTTTTTGTGGAGGTAGAGTCCCCCGTGAGGGACTCCAACGCCCCCCATCTGTGCTGCAAGGGCCACGAGGCTCTGAGGGGCCATTCTGTTCTTGAGTCCCCCGTGAGGGACTCCAACGCCCCCATTGGTCCTTTGTAAGCCCCGAGAGGCTCCAGAGGCCACAGTTGTTGCCGAGCCCGGCGAGGCTCCTTGCCCTACCTGTAGTTACGAGCCCCGAGGCTCTGGGGGCATTTCATTGCTTTAGAGCGCTAAGCTCTACATTGCCTATTTTTGTTTTGCGAGCCCCTGAGAGGCTCCTTGTCCACCATTGTTCTTGAGCCCACCTGGCTCCAACGTCTGCCTACCTGCTATTCACAACTGTCCAGCACTTAGTGGACAGTTGCTACGTTTAGGCTTTTGTGTCTGTGCTGCCTGCGCAGACCTCCCTGACATTGAGACTCAGGGCATTCAGCCCCTTTCGAGGCCAGTTGGCCTGAGGGACCTTTCTAGTGTTGTGCCATGTGCACCCTGCGCAATTTATGATTACTGCTCATTTGATTTGTGCGCAAATGTTCTACCTGCACCTCTGAATGTGTTTTAATGTTTCATGTGCCCTTGTTTGTTATTGCCTTTGCTAAAAGTGACCTGCTTAGGTGATTCTTTGTTCTTTTATTCCCCTTTGCTAAAAGTGACCTGCTTAGAGGAATGTTTGTTTTTACCTTTGCTAAAAGTGACCTGCTTAGGTAATTCTTTATGTTTTTATCCCCTTTGCTAAAAGTGACCTGCTTAGGTGATTCTTTGTTCTTTTATTCCCCTTTGCTAAAAGTGACCTGCTTAGAGGAATGTTTGTTTTTACCTTTGCTAAAAGTGACCTGCTTAGGTAATGCCTTGTTCTTTTATTTCCCTTTGCTAAAAGTAACCTGCTTAGAGGAATGTTGATGTTTAATTGCCTTTGCTAAATGTTACTTGCCGAGGTGATTATGATAGGTTTTCCTTCCATAGGTCCTGATGATAAGGTCCTAGCTCCCTGCGTGATTTCCCTACAGAGACTAGGGTGGCGTAGGAGGTGATAGGTTTTCCTTCCATAGGTCCTGCTGATAAGGTCCTAGCTCCCTGCGTGATTTCCCTACAGAGACTAGGGTGGCGTAGGAGGTATTTTCCCTTTACCAGTAGTTACTGGTTGTATGCTACATTTTCTATTTCTGTGTTACAGTCATTATATGTTGATGTGCTAAAGTGTTATACCTACAAGTATTATTTCTAACAAGTGCATACCCCTGACAGTGGTCCAAGTGGCCCTGTCCTGTACATAATCCCTTGTAAATCTTGCCCGTGCCTGTTGGCACATTGTAAAGGATGTGTGTTATCTAATGTGTTCTTATTATTATAATACAAAGGCTATTTTTGATATAACCTTGTGTGGAGTTTCCTTTGTGGTGGGCCTTTGGTTGTTGCTGCTGGGGTGCGCGCGCAAACGCTTTACACATCGCCTCTGAGATTAGCCTTGCTGCTCGCGCCACGTTACCTAGAGGGTGAGCGGGGGTTATCTTGGTGTGTGACTCCCTTGCCCTGACTTAGAAATGGTGATCCCTGACTGACCTTGGCGCAAGCCTTGGCCAGCCAGAGGTCTCGTTTCTAACACACCCCATGACCCATAGCGGAGAAGTACAAGGAACAGAGGCCCTGTTAGCAGCACCAAAAAAGACTTTTCCCCTGTCTTTTTACATTTGAAGAGCCAACATGAAATGGCCGGCGGAAAGGTGGAGCGCAATCCCCATGGCAGTGCCTGAGAAGGCACCGGCTCCATTGCGGGGAATGCGATCTGACAGACCACCCAATATGCTCCCTGAGCCTGTCGGAAGATGTTGGTCAAACCCTGGGGTAATGCGGTCAGATCGACCACATCGTAATACAGTGGTCTGTCCGTAGTTAAAGATGTCAATGGGACCGACACTGACATGACGTCAGTGTTGGTCCTACTGACATCGTAATCGGCCCCATAGTGTCCAAATATCACCTGAAAAACATGGGTATAGACTGCAACCACCAAAAGTAACCACAAAATGCATTCACCATATCACCAGTACATGGATTATCAAAAGGTGAACACATAACAGATTCATCCCTAAGTGCATATCACCCACCTACTCAGGCCTTTGAGATACCTCAATCTCAGTGCCACATCATAAATGAACTAGCAGCATAGGTATACATAGTCAGGTAACTCGGAAAAATGAAATTACTAAAATTAGATGGAGGCCGGAATCAGGCAACAAGGATTAGTTGTAGCAAGCTCAGATGTACATATACTTAGCTGCCTATGGAACACAGAGTCTGGTTAATTCACATCCGGTTGTGGGAACACCGGTGAATCCCACTTGTTAAAAGGTACCATGGTAGAAGGGAGAACCGAGTTAGGGATGAAGAGTCCAGAAGCTCGCTGACAAATTAGAGGCACAACACATGTCGCCACTAGAGGATAATCCGAGCTGCAATACATGTATGCCAGCTCTAGTAAAGCACATCCAGGGTCACCCCTTAGTACCAGCAACCTGCTGAAAGAACTAAATATAAACGTGAATCACGTGGCCAAGAACTCAGAGAAAATGTGTATAACCAAGGGAAAGCATCAAGATAGCTATCATAGAAACAAAATGGACCCCTTTTACTCCATAATCTCACACTCGAAAGCAAACCCACATGACCTCACTGTACACTTTGAAGGAATAACTCGCACACTAGCCTTAACCGCCTCTGTCTGGTAAAGACTCAGACTGGAACAACAGTACACCTGTTAGCAAATGAGCATGTACCAAAAAGGACGCTATTTCATACTTAGACCAACATTTTGAACAAAAACAGGCAACAGTTACCTGTGAGAGGAACAAGATCTCTGTTTTGATACAGGACGTTTGTACCACTCTCGCGCTCCTCAATGGGAAATGAGTCTCTCCTATATCGGTTAAATACTGTTTCAGGGGGGATAGAGAAAAAGTACTATATGCGTGCAATGAACAAGCAAGCACATTGAGTGAGGATTTATGGAAATGCCTGAATACTCCCATTATTATGACTCATTGTGAAGTCCACTAATAAAACAGATGAATGAAAAAAACTCTCCTTAGTTGAAGGTTATGAAGGACATAGGGCAAAAGATCACACCTGTGTCAATAAGATGGACCAACCAAGCTCTAACCACAATAGCTCCATAATGACATGAGCAACTAGAACTGAAGAAAGTTACAAACTAAAGAAATGGAAATAAATCCACAAGGAATAATTAAAAAAACTAACAAGGAAACAGACTAGGAAACACTATGAAGAACAAGATGCAATAAGACACACAATATTTGCCTCTAAACAAACCAAAACTACTGAATTGCTAAAGATAAAACCCCTCAAACTCATAAGGGCGACACTATATGTGGTGGCTCCAACTCAAAGAGCCTACACCCATCCAAATGCAGAAGTCGGAAAAGAATCTGAAAGGATCAGACAGAATTCTCACAAGGGATCTCATAATTTAATCCATACACATACCTATTCAATGTAAAAATCAGAAATAACTCTATTTTCTTGCTTAAGGCATTGACATCCTTTCCTTTACGTGGTTAGAATACAATATCTCTTTCTGACAGCCTTTTCATGGCGAGAAGACAGCCATGAAAAGGCTGTCGGAAACTGATATGGGGGCCCCCAAACAGGGACCCCGCCGAGCGTGGGTCACTGTAATGTGGCTCTGGGAGCACATGCAGTGCTCCCACTCACCTCCACGCACGTGTGCCATGCATGACATGGTGCATGGCACATGGTCCATGGACGTGCAGGAGGTGCTCCTTATCATGGCAGCGTGTGCTGCAGCCCTTTTCCTTGGAAACAGCACAAGCCGCAGTGATAAGGAGCATTTTCTGACCGTCAGCACAGTGGTCTGCCGCCTGCTTATTGTGTGGTCTCCTGAACGCTGCAATAGTGAATGGTGTCCTGACCGACTGCCATTGTAATCAACCCCTATATGTCTGTTTTGGGCATCTTTGGTCATGTATTGGGTCATTCTGTCCACCAAGCACACTTGTTCTCTATGTACATGTGATTTGGTATTTATACCCTGTCTCGTATGGAGCCTAAATTTGATTATTCTTATTTATTCAGGTTGAGATTTCTGGGTGGTGCTTGCTTCTATGTCAAGCGTTTTGGGGATTTTTGTGCCCTGAATAAGGTTCTTCACTGAAACGTGCATTGTCACTGTCATCCCTGTGATTCCGGAGAACAAGGGATTTCTTTACATAGCACATTGATGCATTCGGTGTTTTTTTTTTTTTTTTGTTTGATACAAAAAATATCTTTAAACCCCAACCATGTAAATTGAGGGTACAATGTACTCTACACATTGGTTTGATTCTAAGGCCTATGTATATTTTCTTCTGTTTAGATGAATGTGATGTAGACTATTACACATTTTGATCTTATTACAGTACAAGAGTGATTAATGTACATATGTCTTAGTGTACATGAATTTTTGCTTTTGGTCTCACTATTGTTTTTATTGATGTTGATATGTGTGAATTTGTATAAGGTGTGTACGAATGTATATTGGCTGGGAATGTGTTTGGTTTTAGTAATATCATTTGGGGCTAGCTCTGCCCAGACTGTTTGAATGTTTTCATATATGTAATACTCAAAGGATATATATTTTGCCCTAAATGTAGATACATATTTATATTCCAATTGAATATGTTGATTTAAAAAAGAACTAAAGAATATATTTGTGTTGCTTTTTCATATTTTCATCTCTATGTTCTTGAAATTGTTGGCTCCATACAGGTATTATGAATACATACACATACAAAATAGGAGATACTACCAATATTATATTGAGGAGAGTGAAGCTATAGTACTTGGTTTTCACAAAGTTACAGGCTACACAATTTGCAGCATTGGTTCTAACAGGAACACTGTAGAGATCTCTTGGAGAAGTCTCCCTGCGGGATGGCTTGATGGGCGCAACATCACTTCCAGCTGGACACCTGCATACATCTCTAGGTGTAGACCCCCAACAGGACAGCACTAGGGAAGTCGGTTTATAAAAATAACCCAGGGGAACTACTATGATACCACAAGAAGATGCATTTTAGTCGAAAGGGTGCTCTTCTGCTCTCTTGCTTTCATGAGCATAGCAATTTTAATTGCTGTGCTGCATTTCATTACTTTTTAGAAAGTCTGATCCTTTTTAATTTAAGCCAGGAAAACTGAACAGTTGTGTTCCAGATAGGCTTCCTAGGCAGTATGAATCCATGCTTTACGGAATCAAACCTCAGAACCATCATCCCAGCCATGGTCCTTTTCCAATTGAATGGTAGATATGCCTTCCCTATTGGCATAAGAGTCTTCCTTGACGCACCAAGGACCACCTGCATGCTACCATTTGACGCATTAAAGAAGTGTGCACGTACAACCACTTGACTATGAACCTGAATAACATGGAGCCTGGATACCATGCCAGCATTCCTCATCTTACAGACCAAAATAGTCTTGAATGAATTAGCAATCAGCTAAATGGCAGTCCAGAAATCATGAAGTTTGAAAAATGAAATCTCAAAAGGCACCCCTTCCCAAGTTACATGCCCAAATTCTTGCACAACATCCCAACACAGGCTTGCTACTTCACATCCCCACCAACAAGTTAACTCTCAGCTTTTTCTGCCATCTGAGAAATGTATTATAAGACATTGAGTATCTATCTATCCCACGTGTTCCACCACTTTATAGCTATGTTTGCACTACATACATACGTTAAATAGATGTATAGACAAATCACAACTTTGCAGAACCACACTGCCCTTCACAGGCATTTCTGGGAGCTGAGCCATGGATATTGTGTCTTTTTCAAATGCTTTAATCTCCATCTCCGATTCAAAAGAAAGTTTCAAAAGAAAAGTCAAAAAGCAGTGGCGGTTTCTGAGCTAGGGCGTCGGGGCTGCGCCCCCTTTACTTTCACTCCCCAGGGTGGGCCATTACCAAAGTGAAAGCAAACTTTTTAAGTATGTATGGAAAAATGAATGTACACACGTCTTTTGCTTGGGGCTCCGGGCTGCGTTCCCTGTGATGAGAAGTCTCATGACACACTGCCTCCTGCTGCCCGTGGGCGGGCTAAGAGTATACAGTATTTACGTGACTGACGATCTCACAGCCCGAGGCCTGTGACGTTATCAGCTCGGAAAAGACACTGCATAATAGACCAGTCTCCACCCCCTGAAGACGCGGAGGCAAGATAAGCCCAGGGCGTTTTAAACCGAAGCTCTGTAGCACCTTGGCTTAACGTCTGTCAGAGAGTGGGGAGGATGGTCACCCCACCCTTTTCCTACTTGTCACAGGCAGTGGGACCGCCCTGTGACGAGTTGGGAAAGGGTGGGATAGGTTAGATGCTGAGAGATCAGCTTGCCCAGTTTGTCTTTTGAAGACACACTGCGCAGATTAGAGGTGTCTGCTTCCCGCGCTGTATTTAATTTGCAGGGCTGTGTGGATGACAATGGACGCCATGATCAGGCCCGGACTGGCAATTCCGGGCACCGGGCAATCCCCCGGTCGGCTGGATGGGGTGGGGGCCGGTTTCGTGACAGGGGGCCGGTTTTTTGAGAGGGGGCCGGTTTGGACCCTGGCGTGACCGAGCAGCAAACAAGCACACTACTATTGCATAAAATGCAGCTGCTGCCTCGTGGTGCTGCACGCACTTGTCCATCCGTGTCCAGCAGTACTGCAGCATATTATTTATTTAAAAATCCACTGGGTGGTCTGACCGTCGGCACCATGCGCGGCGTAGTATCCGCCTTCACGTCTGCGTGGGCGTGGCGCATCATTAACTCTTATGGTGGGGGCGTGTGTCTGGAGTCAGAGGTTATCATGCGCAAGCCCATTGGGGTCGCGCAATCGAAAGTGCACGTGACTGCGACGTAGAGGAGGCCAGAGAGTGAGCGAGAGGCCCCATAATTAAATTATTTGTAGCCTGCCTCGACCCGTGTCTGCCGGCTGCCATCCAGCGCCCACAGGTGAGTGATTAGCTTTATCATTTAATTAATGGGCGCAGGCACTGTGACTGTCTAGGGGCGTCGTGTCATGACCGGGCTGGAATTAAAAGTAATTAAAGCCTGGTTAGGCCCCGGCCCGGTTCCGCGACCGTAGCGTGGTTTTATTCAACGTGACAAACAGGCGCTTCCCTCTGTTAACTTAAGTCAGAATGGGTGAGTGAGCAAAGGTCTGACAATGCGATGTATATTTTACTGTCTTTGTATGTGAAGAGCAATTGTGCCGTGTGGCCGCCACTCTAAGTTCTCTAGCGTGTTTTTGTGGTAGATGGCAGGCAATAATTAGCAATGGTGAATTTCGAGTCCAGTGCCACAAAAGGGAAGCAACGGTCTTACACGTATTGAGGGAGCACAGTAAGAGTATTTACAGACCCACGTCACTCTGCCCAGTTGAGTGAAAAATGCTTTCCATGCTGCAGCAATGATGGGGCTCAGTGTCCTGCTCAGGTACGGTCGCACCATATTGGCAACTCTTTTCAGATTGCTGATGGAGAATTATCTGATAATCAGCAGTCCAGATCCCGGATGCCTTGCTGCTCCAACCTCCACATGCGAGATAGGATAGGTGTACTTATCAATGAAAGTTACCATGGGCCGGTTAGTCGAGTTCTGCCACATCTAAGTAAAGTTCTACTGTCGGTCACAGACACACACACAGTAAGAGACTTGTCAGGACTTGGATATGTAGCGATGAGCTGCCCAGCGCTTTTTGAAATAATTACAGCGCCTGCTGTAGTGCCTCACTCAGTCTGAGGCTTGCCTAATCAATGCCCGGAAGTGCTGCTCTCGAGTCAGCGAGTTTAGTACTGACTGTTGGGTGTTGATTCTGTACTATAAATTAAGCAGCTGGGAGCTAAACTGTGTGCTCCTGGCTGCAGTGCCTGTGGAGCTGGGAAGGTAGCGGCGCACCGATTGTGACAGCTTCGGGTCATGATTGGATTTGGCCTGAGAGTAGTAGTTTTTAAATAACTACTCTACAGCGCCCTACCCACCTATCTCACTATGTGTGCCTCAGCCTTGCCCAGTGCCAGACCACGGAAGTGTGTGGAGTCAGCTGACTGTTGACTCCTAATTTTAATTATGCAATGCAGCTGAGAAGGCTCTCCATCTTCTCATCTGCTGTGCGCAATTAAAATTACGAATTTTGCGTTGTTGAGGGCCTCACATCACCAATCCTTTTTTTTCTCTCCATTCCTTGTATTTTAGTTCTATATTTTACCTTGTGTAAATTCAGAACTAGAAGAACCAAAAAACAAACCTCAACTGGGTGAGCTATGCACAAATTAATGGAATTGAAAACCCTCTTTCAAATAGAAGAGGTGCAACATCTTTAGGTGCCATTCAAGCTTCCTTGCATAAAACAGCGGTATTATGAGCAATAGGCGCACCAGCTTCCTTGAGGGAAGTATCACAATTTTGTAGCGTGCACTAATAATCCTTGTGCACACAAATAATCTATAGCATGGGAGCAGCTCCATGTTGCTCTCTCTCTCCTGAGTGCTTCTCTTCCTCTCTCCCACGCTCCGTGTTGTTCTCATTCGTTTGTTTGCTCCTTCGGATCCCACAGTATTCCTCTTCCTTGTGTGCTGCTTTTCCCCTCCCCATCTCATTCCTCCCAGAACTGCACCTCCAATTCCCCCACCACTCAGTCCTATGTTTTTTAAATATTTGTTTTTTTATGTTATACTTTACTGATTCCTTCTCTTAAAAAAAAAAAGAGGCACTTGCGTCAATTTGGAAGCGTGCATGCATGGTCATGCACAAGGCGCTTGCATAATGACACATATATTACATCACATATGCGCTATCGCACCTTTTCTTTTCTCTTTGTTGCTGTAAAGAGTACAGCATAATGGATTGGTAGAGCCAATAGTCCTCAAAGCGAAGACCTATTGAATTTGATTGAACCCTAGACGGGGATCCTGGGGGCCCAGTGGGCAAAGCTGGCTGAGGTAGGAATAAAGTTGTTTTTCTGCCGCCCACCCTGCAACACTACTAAAGGCTGAGATTAGAATGTTGTTGGGGCCTCGCATCCTGTTTGGGCCGGGTCCCACGTGGGACAGAGAGGCACTGGAGTCCACACTGTGAAGGTCTGCATTTGCGCATCATTAATAGCCAGGGACCTGGGAGGAGTATGAGGGCTCACTCAAAAGCCTGACTATGGCAATCGGTTGTTAATTGGCTTTTCTGTCGATCCGTCAGGCAACACATCAATGAGTCCACCCAGGCTCAGGCAGCGCAGTCCTATGGCTTCCTGCCTCAGCCTGTGCTCCTGTCGAACCCAGGTGTATGTCTATTTTATGTGCACAGAACTTAATAAAGTACTGCCTCTGAAAAACGTGTTCAATATCATGGTTACGCATTCGTTTAACAGTATGATCTGGTTACAAGGGCTCTAGTGCTCTTCAATTTCTGGTGCTTTTCAGTAGTTTTAAAACCTTGTAAGGGTTTCTTGTTGCTCAAATGGTTGTAATTTCTGATATTTATATGATTCCCTCGGCGTCTTTGCTTAATTATGCTCACAAGAAAGTGTCACAAATGTCACACATAGCAATCTGAAACCTTGGCAGCTATGCATCTTCCCAGTCCCCATGATCCTCTATTTTCCGTCCAAGTAGTGATCATTACCATGTCGTCTACTTCATGGCCTGCAGCATGTGTTCGCTGGTCCAGAGGCCAGCAGATCCACTCTTCATCAAATCCCGGGGGCTCCATTACTCTGCCATTCAAAGGCGAGCTGGCTAGATTTTATGGTTAGAGCGAGCCGGGGGGTCGGAGACTCCCTCGGATCAGGGATGTGCATTGTGATGTTTGCAGCACTTGTCTTTATCCAACATATACCCATAAATTGTATACCCACAAACCAACTATCATACTCCAACACGCAAAACCAAATAAACCCAAAAGCAAAGAAATTGTCCAATACTTGGAAAGCAGCAATGCCACAAACCTTTAAATACATGAAACTTAAAAGTTAAGGCATTCCCTCATTGTGATATTTAAACAGTGGCCCTATCACGTAGCCTTCCCCCCCAGAAAGACTGACTTCTGTGCACCCGTTACTGGTCGAGCTATTTTTAAGACCTAATTAGCAGCAACAAAGGAGGAATAATATAAATGTTGTGGAAGCCTCATCCAGTGGAAAAAATATGAAAAAGAAAGAATACTTCTATTTCTGTGAAAATTGGAGCCAGGCCTATAGCTGGAGCGCGCTGACAGGCCGCCGCCTGCCCTGTAGGAGCCAGTCTCTGCCGACTGCCTTTTTGTCCTGTAGGAAGCCGCCTCTGCCTGTAACTTGTACCCTGTAGGAGGTCACCTATGCCTGTAACATGCCTGTGTAACGTGCACTGGCAATGCCTGGGAAATCTTGGCTCTATATGAAAATAGACATAGATTTGAGTGAGTCACGCCAGCATGCGGGAAACTGAAGGGACGGGTTGATATTTATTTCACATTTTATTCTTTATTTTAGGTTTTGTTTTTCAATAAAGGATCTGACCAAAGGGGCACGGACCCTGAATATAGCAAGGGGAGGCCAAGAGGAATGGGTTATTATGGCACACAACTGACGTTTCAACTGCACGGGCCTGTGACCTACTTTTTCAAGTCCCTGCCAGCCTTTTCAAAGTCCAGCCTCTACCACAACAGCCTGACAGTCAGAGGAACTAGCCTAGCTGACTTCATTTTTATCCCACTGGGTAATATAGTTCCGCATTTAGCGTGTCCCTTTAAAGTTGAAGCATTTAAGTAGTGAGTCCGCCTTTCATCTGTATGAAGTCAACTGACTAACAGTGAGTTCGGAAATATTAACTCCATTTGTTGAAATGTGTTAAAATGATGCCACATTATGTTACCTAGGATTCCAATAGAACATAGTTATCACCAGTGGGGTATCATGGCACTTAAACTCTCTGGATGTGGTAATTGTGTTTCAGAATTGGTTTCTTCGGTGGTTTTGCTTGAACAGTGTTTTTCTGTGTTGTAAACCGGAGACAATTTTGTTTATATTCTGTTTGGACCAGCATCAAAATGTGTGCAAATTTATTTGACCCATGTTTTTTTTTCTTTGTGTAACTTGCTAGATTTTCTGTAAAACTGCCTTATGGTGTTTGTTGATTTATCAGAGATTATTTTGCACCCACAGTCACTGTCTATCACAACCATTTTAAAAGTCCTCTAGAACTGAAATGTCATTAACTGCCCATGTTCTGTCTCAACTGGCACTCCCAGCTATGGAAGTGCAGTGTAATCCAGCTCCTACCTCCCCTCTCAAAACAACTGGAACGGAAATGTATTTAACTGCTTGCAATACTTGGCCTGTATCTATGTCTAATCTACCAGGACTGAGATGCAACTAAACTGCAAGTAACCTGCCAGAACGGCCCATGTTCTCTGGTCACACTCGCCCCCTCTCTCTCCCTTTCTCTCTCTCCCTCTCTTGCTCCCTCCCTCTCTCTCTCTCTCCCTCTCTATTCCTCTATTCCTCGCTCTCACTCCATCACACACTGTTTTTATCCCTCTCAATCTCTCTATTCCTATCCCCCTCTCAGTCTCTCTCCCCTCTCTCTCCCTCCCTCTCTCCCCCCTCTCTCCCCATATCTCTGTCAGTTCCTCTCTCACTCTCTATCCCTTTCTCTCTATCCTTTTCTCTCTCTATCCCTCTCTTTTCTATCCCTGCATTTCTCTCCCCCTCTCTCTCCCTCTCTCTCCCCTCCCTCTCCTCTCTATCTCTATTCTCTCCTGTCTCTCTCTGTCCCTCCCACTCTTTCTTTCTCTCGCTCCCTCTCTCTGACTTTCTTGCTCCCTCCCTCTCTCTCTATTTCTCTATCCCTCTCTCTCGCTCCCTCACACACTGTCTATTTATCCCTCTCACTCTCTCTATACCTATCCCTCTCTCACTCTCTCCTCCTCTCTCTCCCTCCCTCTATCCCCCTCTCTCCCTCTCTATCCCCACATCTCTCTTGGTTCCTCTCTCACTCTCTATCCCTTTCTCTATATCCCTCTTTCTATCCCTCCCTCTCTCTCTTTTCTATCCCTGTATTTCTCACCACCTCTCTCTCCCTCTCCTCCCTTTCTCCACTCTCTCTATCTCTATCTCCATTGTAGGAGAGTAGGGTCTGCTTCCTATGGTCACCCCAGCTTTTTGCTCCACTGATTTTCGACTTTAGTGTGGCTGTGGGCCTGCTAATCAGACCCGCGGCCAGCTGTGCTCTCTCTAAATTGATACCATGGACTTTAGGGACATGCCACATTGGATATTGGGTCAACCTTGTGAGTCCCTGTACAGTGTACCCTAGGTACCCAGGGCATAGGTGCACCCAAGGCCTACCAGGGGCTGCAGCATGTATTATGCCACCCCTGGCTGGCCTTCCTAAATTGACAGAACTGGCTGATCACTCAGCTGAGGCAAGGTGGTGTAATCACCCTTTGCTTAGGTATAGTATACCTATATCTGACTTCTATATAGACACACAGTAACCTGTAAGTCACTCCTATGGCAGGCCTTAACAATCCTGGAGGCAGAGTGCTTGGTTTTGTGTGCGAGGGTGCCCTAGCATGAGCTGAGCCCCTCTGCAGCTTGCGGAACCATGTCCTTATAGCTGTTCTATGATATCGCCATACCATATACTCTTAAGTGCATTAAAATCCTCGCGGTTATTGCTAACTTTGGTTTGGCTTTATCGAAACATGTTGTGTAAGGTGCATACGCTTTGGAATACTACCCCCTCGCCAGTTCTGGCGACGGGGGTATCATTCCACCCTTTTAGAGGGAGAAGACATGTTGTAACTACTGTACCTGGTTAAAGTTAACCAGAGCCTCAGCATCACAAAATGGATGCTGCTGCCACAGACACGAGTCTGACCTCCTGCAGCTGGGAGCCCTTCCAGCGAGGGAGGCCTGGACAATAGGTTTCCTGTCAGGGGAGGTGCTTGCACCTCCCCAGACAGCCATTAGTGTATTGGGGCAGGGTGGGTTGAATGAAATGAGACACTGCCTGGGGCACACCAGGTGCCCCATGCATAGCCCGGTTCAAACCAGTTGCTGGGGCACTTTCATGCTCGACATTTCATTTTTAGTGTTCTCTGTAGGAATGTCTGTGATTTATGACTGGGTATCCTGGTGCTCTACAAGGTAATCATTTACTATGCTTTAAAAGTTAATACAATCTTATATGTAATGAGAAATGTGTTGAAAAATGCTTTGTTTCGGCCTGTCTCCCAAATTTTCTTGGGGGGAGACGTTCAACTCCCCAAACTCCCCCTAGCAGTGGTTGCTCACTGCGCTTGCTCGCTACCCACTGTGTGGGGGCTGGTCTCACTTTGTTCTCTCTGATTCACTACTTGCGTCTATTTTTGGTGCTTTCTGAAAGAATGTCCTATGGGTACATATGACTGGGTGGGTAACCTGATGTTCTTTAAGGTCATCATCTACTATTTTCTGTGCTTTGAAAGTTGATACAATTTGAATATGTAATCAAAAATGTGCTATAAAATTCACCATTTTGGTCTGTCGTTTTCCAACATTTTCTTGGGGGGAGAACCCCCCAAACCCCCCTAGTGGCGGTCGGGCTCGCTCGCTGCACTCGCTCGCTGCGCGCCGGACGGGGGCTGGTCTGGCAAAATTTGCCAGGGCTGCTTTCAGTTCCCAGTCCGGTGCTCCGGCTTCTGTGTGTCACTAGACCTGCAGTGACAGCCAAGAGCTGAAGAGAAGACAAGTTGGTGCTCTCTGCTGGTGCGTGTCGGCGTCACCTTGAACTTTCCCTGACCAGTGACAGTCCCGACGACGGTTCCCCTAGCCTAGGCCCCCAACCCTGTGAGTGGACTACGGCACAAAGTACTAGGTAAGCTAAAAAAATAGCTTAGAAGCTGGCCTAGCAACACTCTGGTATTCGTCCAGGCAGGCACTAGCATGTGATGAATCCAGTGATAAGCACCACAGTAACAAGCACTGGCGTTGCCAATAGGTCTCGCAGTAGGAAAGTTATAGCTATTGGTTTTGTAAATGACAAAGCCCTTTATGTTTTTAAAATGAAAACAAAAATAAAAGGCATTGTTATTTGCAATTGTAATAGCTACAACTTTCCTACTGCGAGACCTATTGGCAACGCTAAAATAATGTAAAAAATGTGAATGAAACATAAATAAAGCAAGGCGTGTTGGGGGTTGATTAATGTTTTGGAGCAAAAGACCAGTAGGAAGGCCCTGTCGGGAATGCGCAGCTGTCGGGTATTCACAAAAATAAATAAATAAAAAATAACAGTGGGAGGAGTGAAGAAAGTAATGCCCTGCCATGGAGTGCTGAAACCTAAATTAAACCAGTGCTTACTGCATTAACCGGCAAATCCTAGTGGGACCAGCGCCACTTTTCTTTCAGCAGGATAGGAAGGTATGCCTATAATATCCACCAGCCGGGCAACTAGGTGAATAGACCAAGCCGCGTTCTCATAAGGGATACGTGGGGACAGCTTGCTAGGTGAAGTTGGTGGCTCAGGCCCGACCCAAAATGACAAAAAAATGGAGATATGAAGAAAATTGCCTTGGCTTCACGACTCCCCACGTGTAAAACCATTTACGAGCATGGAGAGACCCTATTTCAGCCTGACCATGGTGATTCTCTGACGAGGCCAGAGGAGTTCAACACTTGCAACGCTATAGTCACAGAGGCGACAGATGGTTAATAGGAAAAGGGCTTGGATCAGGCAGAGAGGAATGCCCGCAATCAGGTTAATGTTAGATGGCGGCCTGGGGGCAGGGGCGCCGTTTCCTGTGATAGTAATCGCTGCGGTATCCGCTTACTGCATAATAAATCTACCTGACTAATGAACTCCGCCCGAGCGCGGCTGGGTGCAAGGAGGAGCGAGGCGGCAGCAAACATGGCGTGAGTGAGCACGCGCTGCGAGGGGCTCTTCAGTGCACGAGCTCCGATGAGGGGAAGACGGACAAAGAGTGGGGAAATAAGTAACAGCACACAGGGTCTGTCTGAGTGTCGCAGGAAGCGAGAGATGAAAGGGACATAGGAATCAGACAACGCAAGGTTATTGCCCGGAGGTTATTCAATAGGTTATTTGCAGGCTGATCCGGGAGTGGTTTAATCCAATCTCCGGGACATAAGAGTGTCCTCGGGAGAGACATATCTTCATGTATAGAACTCCCCGAGATTAGGGGACGGCATGACTGAGTTGCGGGCAGCAACTTTAAAAACCCGAAAGCAATATCAGGCATTTCGTGTAAAAAGGGTAATACTATTTTTCAAGCGTGTTATATATCTTTGCAAAGAAGGATTTCGCTCTAAAAGAGAGGGGGTTGGGGAGCACAAACGTTGCTAACAAGCATTCACGTACTATTCATTGCGTGATTGCCGTGCTCGTGAGATAAGATTTTAACCCGAAAGCAATATCAGGCATTTCGTGTAAAAAGGGTAATGCAAAATACCAAAGATTGCGGCGGCATAAACAAACAAGGCGGGCAGGGGAGGGGGCGGAGATTTTAACCCGAAAGCAATATCAGGCATTTCGTGTAAAAAGGGTAATGCAAAATACCAAAGATTGCGGCGGCATAAACAAACAAGGCGGGCAGGGGAGGGGGCGGAGCGGGGAGAGCGGCATGTGGGTGTTAAGAAGCCGGGCCTTTGAAGTGAAGCTAAGCTTCACTTCAAAAGGTGTCGGAGGAATGCGGGAGAGAGGAACAGATGGCGATTGCGGCTGTGCACGCGCTTTTAAGCTCAATGCACATGCTCATTGAGCTTAAAAGTCACGGGCACTGCAAGGAATCGCCACGATTCCTTGCCTCTTAGTTAAAAGTTGTTTAAGCCGCAATAGGCTCGCAAGCTCGATGCGCATGCGCATCGACAGGCGAGACCTAAAAATCACGGACAATGTGCTGCTCTGAATTGTTTGCAGCCTATGAGCGTATTTCTTTACTGCAGCAGAGTACGGAGCCTGCTTGTTACACAAAGTATTTGTTTTCAGCTCCCTCTGTGAAAGGAAATGAGATCATGGGCTACAGAGTGCAAACCCCCTCTGCCCTCAGTTAAAGACGAGGCATTGGACCGAGAGGCAGAGGGGAAGCCTACATAACAGCACCAGTCATAAATCAGCTGACTGAGCAGTTGTTTGATGATGATGACTACACTTATCGTTCACGAAGTATGTCATGCTTAGGAGGCCGAACCTAAGCCCTCCTTTTTGGCTAATGGGGGATATGTTATGAGCACATTCCTTTTATCCCTAGGAGTATTATGAAGGTGAAATAAATCGTTATAATTGTATTTCTGGTGTTTCAAAGTAAATTTAAGATGTGATTTAAAGTTGAAAAATGCTAACATAAGATGACAGGTTTCCCGGTCCTGCTCTGTCAAAGATCTGCATCTGTCACAGCTGAGGGTCTGAGATCTTTCAAGAATGACTCCATGCATCTAAGCTTTCTTTCACCACAAATACTTTAAGTCCTACGTTTTTGAGGATTGCTTAGTCTATACCAGAATACAATATTTCTGTTAAATAGAGGTGCTGACCAGTATTCAGACCTAGCCTGCAGCCTTTAAGCAGAGTTCTTGAAGGATGCTAGCTGGATATCTTTACAGGACCAGAACTTCTATAATTATTCACTAAAACAAATCCCCCTCCTAAGCAACCATCTAAAACATACGCACCTTTACCTAATTTATGTTAAAAAGGTCAATAAATTATGGATTTTAATGTTTGATTCGATCAGGACAGAGGTATTATTAATAAAGCACTCCTTAATTGCAGTCATTTACCGTGAAGGCCATGAGGTATCCCAAACACTCACAAGGTGAATTCAAACCGAATCTTCTCTCCTAGACAAACTTCAGAAGTTATCTGGCTGGTTAATGTATTTCCTCAGAACAGTGACTACTAAATTTGTGCTGCCTGGATAATAATATCCAGCTGCTTAGTCACAAGTGACATGACCCAGCAGCAATTCACTGAGTCCCTAAACAGCTACCTGTCCTATGCACAACATAAAGTAAATGTTGCAGGGTGCAGCCAGAGATAGAGACATAGATACGGCAAGGATACAAAGATCTCTGCCAAAGAGCCCCCACTGAGGGTGCCCGTCGGGTATTGCTCCGCCGACGCGATGAGGAGCATGCCCAATGTTGAAGCATGACACTAAGTGGGCTGGGTGTGCGAGGGCACTATATCGGAAAGGAGGATTTCCCCATCCCCCTTCTGGATAAGCCACTCTGATTCACTTTAACTTACAGTCACTTTTAACCTCTTTAGGAACTACATACTCCTTCCTTTGTTATTAATATTACGTGCATCACACTACATACAAATTAATAAATTGCTGGCCACTTCTTATTACTGCATTATTTACCATAATGTCATTGATGCCCCCTAAATGTATTGCTCTAAGGTCAGAAGTGGCCATCCCATAAATAGAAGTGTCAATGTTGCACAAGTATATTTTTAACTGTCAGCCATATTCTCTAGAATATTCTGTAATATTGTTTGATTGTTTATTGTTTATTAATGCATTTGACGTGATATAGCAGTCAAACAGGCAGGAAGCAATTTAACGTTTATTTCATAGTAATAACTGACTTTACAAACTGAGGCTCAATGGCCATTTTGGCCTGTAACTATTCTCTGCTAAAGCAACTGTTGCATAATTAAGGCCCTTTTGCCTCAATAACTTCTCTGTATTTAAATAAATGGTTGTCTCTGAAGACAGTCCAATAAATAAGAAACCTCTGAATGAGGTAGTGCCAGTAGATTTTAACACCCAGATACCACTGAATAAATTGGTCCAGACCATTGTAATATATTCAAATGAAACTAAGTTCCAATCTAATGGGCATATTTACAAGGATATTGTGGAGTATTTAAAGTAGTTGTCTTGTAGTACTGTTTTACATACTCCCGGAAGTCTTTGTGACTTGACTTCAAAGCATCTAGAATGGCTTTTATGAATGGTGACTTGTATTCATCAAGGCATTTAAGAGTACATACAAGAGTACTCCTCCCTTAGTACTACTTCAATTGCTCACAAATGCTTTTGTGATTCATCCCCCTATGTGTCTCTCTAGACGGGCGTAGACTCATTCAAAAGTATAGTGCTGATTCACAAAGGCATTTATGAGTATGTGAAGTAGTAGTAAAGTAGTACTACTTTGCGCACTCTTAAATGACTTCGTGCATTGCCCTCAAAACATATACTCTTAAATGACTTTGTATATTGATCCCGAAAATATACACTTAAATGACTTTGGGCATTGACCCCAAAACATATACTCTTAAATGACTATGGCCTTGACCCTGTTAAAAATTAGGTTTCTGGTTGGTAGAGGTATACACCCTGTCCAAGCAGGAACCACAAACCATGTCATGGAAGTCACAAACACACCCTAAATTAACCTATGCTCATTCTCTGGTAGCTGTGCATTGGCACAGAGCAGTCAGGCTTAACTTAAGAGGCAATATGCAACACTTCAAACAGTGACACAGTGAAAACACCACAAACACCCCACTTCAGCTTAGAAAATAGAGCTTAATTTTATAAATAGAACAAGACCAAAATCACAGAAATCGAATAAGCAGAAGTTGAGATATGAAGTTTTAAATATTAAACTGAAAAATAGCGCTCAGAAGCAGTAAGAGTTTATGTGGGTTATCTGTTGCACGGGACCGGGACAAAGTCAAAAGTTTAGGCCAACTGCAATGGAGCATGGGCCTGATACACGGACCCAGTTAGACATGCTAAGCAAGAAGTGCTATGATCTGGGCTGTGTCGCTGTAGAAGATGCAGGGTGCAGCCGAAGCAAGGTGTTGCTGTCGAGCCACTCAGTGGAGGAGGTGCATCGATTTTCTCTTCACAATGGCGGCACTGCATTTGTTCTGTGTGTGCTGTGCTGGTTCCGAATGTGATGCACTGCTACTGCTCCAGCAGCAGAGGATGCACCAGTTCTGACTCATGCAACGGCGCTGATGCGCTGGTTCTGGAGATTCAGCGTAGGTTTTATTTAAGCATCACCATAGGCCTCACTTCCAAGGGTCCGGGACTTGGTGGCACCACCTGGCAGGGCAGACTCACAAATGGCAGTTTCCAGTTTCAACAGCAGAAGGGTTGGAAGTTTTTTATGGCCCTGAGACTTAAGATCAGGAGGCAAGCCAGCAAGTCCTTGGAGTCAATGTGGGTTCAATTGATACAGGTCCAGTCCTCCTTACCCAGGCAGGGGAACAGCAGGCAGCAGGGCAGTTCAGTAAGGCAGGCATCCAGCAAAGCATGTGTGTACACTGTGTGCATTGTTTAATTAACATAAAATACTTTGCTATTTACTTAAGCAAAATTAAAGTGGGCGGAGATCCGAGGTCCTCCATGAGAAACCGCCGTAACTTATATGTATGAAAAGGGGAGGTTTAGGCCAGGTAAGGGGTTTATCTTGCCAGACCGAAGTGGCAGTGTACAATGCACATACAGGCCCTGTAATTGCAGGCCTGAACTATAGTTAAAGGACTACTTGAAAGGGGGCACAATGAGTGCTGCAGGCCTACTAGCAGCATTTAATTTACAGGTCCAAAGCCGAGTTAGTGCAATTTATAGGGTCTTATCAGTAAATTAAACATGCCGATTGGGGGGAGTCAATAATACCATGTTTATGGGAGAGAGTGGTTAACAGTGGTGAAGTGCTCAGAGTCCTGAAGCAAGCGAAAACAAGGTCAGGAAAATAGAGGGAGGCAGACAAAAGGTTGGGGGAAAGACCACCCTAAGTCTGTCAGGTCTAAAACATGCCCCACCCTGCTGAAAGTGGGGAGTGCTACCCATCCTTTTAGGAGTTCTCTTCACTAAAGCATAAGAACCTGGAGAGAACATCAGCATTGGCATGATCTCTCCTTGGCCGGTGCTCCAGCATAAAGTCCATTCTATGTAGGCAGATGGATCACTTGAACCATTTGGGATTTTCAGCCCTTATCTGCATGAGGCATCTGAGGAGTTTGTGGTCTGTCTGAACCATGAAGTGAGTCCCAACAGGCATGGTCTTAACGTTTTACTGCCCATACCACATCAAAAGCCTTTCTTTCAATCCCACTCTACTTTTGCTCCTGTGACAGTAACATTTTACTAATGAAGGCAACCACTTGGTCTAGGCCCTCCTCATTCAGCTGTGCTAAGACCACCCCAATGCCATGCTCTGAATCATCTGTCTGTGTGATTAATTGCTTGGAGAAATCAGGTGTCTTGAGTAAAGGGGCCGTACGGTAAACAGACATAATATCGACTACAAAATATCGAATGGACATAATATCGAGTACAAAATATAGTCTGGACAAAATATCGAATGGACAGAATATAGTCATCAACTATATCGTTTTGAAGGTAAGTAATGTAATATCGAATGTTAAAAATATAGTAAGTTAAAATATCACAGTATATAATATAGGTTATAAAAATTATCGAACTTTTAATAATATCTAATTTTTTATAGTGTTTGTTATGGTATTATATGTGTGAAAAGTGTGTATTTATGTTATAATTAATTTTAATTAATGAATTTAGTTTATTTATTTTTTGCGTAATTTAATTCTGTAGCGGGTTGTGGGTTTAGAGGGGAATAGGGTGGGAAGAAATGTAATTATAATTAATTAAATATGTACATTTATATACTGGTATTCATTTTTAACCCCTTCGGGGCTGATGACGAGCTGGGCTCGTCATGGAGTAGGGCGCTCGCACGCTGATGACGAGCCCAGCTCGTCATGAGCCCCACCCTCGGGGGAAGCGCCAGCGCTCTCCCCGAGTCTGCCCGATTTCGTTCGTTTCTGCGGGGATGGCAGGGGAAGACCTTCCCCTGCCTCCCCCCGCCCTCCCCGCCCGCGTCATCAATGACGTCAGCGCGCGAGGCGCGCTGACGTCACCGGAGGTTACCTTTTGTTTACCGACGCGCAGGGAAGCCATTTGCTTCCTGCGCGTCGTTTGTTGAACAGGTTCGTTTTGCGGCTGGGGCGGGGGGATTGTGCTGAAACTTGCATCGAGGGAAAGGAAAGGCTTTTCCTTTCCCTCGATGCCACTTTAGAGCATTCCTGCTGCACGATCGTGCGATCGTGCGGCTGGAATGCTAGGTATTTAATTTTTTTTTTCTTTATTTGTCAATTTCGTTGTTCGGGGAGCGTCCCCTTGGGGAAGGGTCGCTCCCCTTTTTGGGGGAACATTAAGTTGAAAGTGTTTTCGAGCATCTGATGTTTGGAGATGGCCGTTTTTGGTTGAAAAAGTGCTGATGGGGTCATTTTAAAATCACAAGTACAGTGCTAATTTTAAAGGTGAGCAGAGGAGTGAGGCATGGTTGCACCCTGGCCACTTTCTTGTGTTTATTTTACAATTACTCCCTTGGTAAAGCTTTGAGGGCATATAGTAAAGATATCCCTATAATTCTCTCCCAGATTGCGCCATTTTTTTATATGCAGATGATGCTGCGCTTTTGAGGCTAACAGCATATGGCCTCCAAAGCTTTATAAGCAGTATACAGTCAGTGATGTCAACATGTCATATCATGTTTGCATACAAGCTCACTATTTTGTGAGCAATATTATTCATGCATTATAATAGTGTAAGTTCAGTTCTATTACAGAACCAACATCCTAATTAACAAATGAACATCAATGATCACAACCAGAAATCTAGGATAATAATATATTATTATCAAACATACGCTGCATAAAATATTTACATAGTGAATGCTGTTATTTTATAGCGCCCTTTCATGTTCTACAAACACTGCTCACTAATCAAACTATCAATGGTAACACCCAGTAGCCATGGCTTCAATGGGATAATGCATGCAAAAGCCATCTGTGTGTGCCTGTGGTCACACATGATATAATATTAAAGTCAGACCGAGCCAAGGACTCAATGCACTCGCTTCCCATAAAAAGGCAAAAAAAGGCCTACTGCAGTGTATGTATTGCTCAATGTGTACATGAAAAAGGCAGTATGCAGTTTTTCAGTTTATTAATTGCTAAACAGTTCGTACCTTTATCAAGCTTGACATGTGATTTAACTTATGTAGATAGTACAGTTCACTATTTGAGAAAGAGAACGTCTCACATATTAGCATATGTATCCATAGGCCCAACATGTCAACAAGTTAACCATTAGTTTATTCGGGATAGCTACTTGAAGGAGGGCAGGAAGGTACTTGAAAAAACATCATGGGAAGAGGTTGTTACCTAATATGGTTATTTATAAACAAGGTGTTGATCAGTTGCTTGCCTTGACTTCCAAAACATGGGTTAAGGGTTCAGTTTACACTCCCATTTTTTCTCCAAAAGTACTTTATCTCATATAAACAGGCTTTTGAATACCCAATACTTAGCCTCTGCAAAAATGTGTATGGCCACACTTAACTTTAATGAAGGATGCAAGTGCCTCTGTGCTTCATTAGTTATACTTATGTGTTTATCAGAAGTGGCTAAATAACACACCTGTCCTGCCTAGGCAAAGCTCACTAGTGTTTTTGGGCTGATGAATGTTTATTTGTATTTGTGCTGCAATTCGAACACATGCTTTGTTTTCAGTGACCATGTGTGTGTTACTATGCCATCGCTGCGATGTGCGAAGGGGTCCCTTGAGTGAGCTGTCCATCATAGTGATGAATGTGTTTCTGAATTTGTGCTGCAACTTGAGCGCCATCTTTGTCTCCAGTGTCCATGTGTGCGTTACTATGCAATCACACCGATGTGCGCAGGGGTCCCTTGTGTGAGCTGTCCATCATAGTGGGAAGGTCACAAATGTTTTTGGGCTGATGAATGTTTTTCTGAATTTGTGCTGCAACTCGAGCGCCATCTTTGTCTCCAGTGTCCATGTGTGTGTTACTATGCAATCACACAGATGTGCGCAGGGGTCCCTTGTGTGAGCTGTCCATCATAGTGGGAAGGTCACACATGTTTTTGGGCTGATGAATGTTTTCCTGAATTTGTGCTGCAACTCGAGCGCTTGCTTTGTCTCCAGTGTCCGTGTGTGTTACTATGCCATCGCACCAATGTGTGCACAGGTCCCTTGAGTGAGCTGTCCATCATAGTGGGTAAATTTAGGAAAGATGGTGCACTCCGCTAGTTGGTGGGCGTTGCCAAACGGGGATCTTCTGTGTGAGTTCACATGCCTCTTATGTGTATAAATGGTCAGAGACTGATGAGAGCAGCAGATGGGGAGAAAGAAGCTCCTGGTCATAGGAACTGTTTTTGGATTGCGCTTGTGAAAATCAAGGATGCAAGTGCCTCTGTCCAGCATCACAGTTAACCACAGTAATTCTGTTGTCCCCCTCCCCATGGGAATCCCTGATGACGTCAGCGCGCACAGCACGCACCAACATCTTCAGGGATTCCCAGGCGGTCGGGAAGCCATTTGCTTCCTGCACCTGGAGGTGTTAGGTTGGTTTTGAGATATTTGGGGGGGTTTGCAAAGAGGCATCAGGGGAGAGGTAAGTGAATTTCCTCTCTTCTGATGTCTCTTTGCCGGGCATTTCTGCCTCACGGTCGCGCACAGCATTGCGATTGTGCGGTGGAAATGCCCCCACTAGCACCAGGGATTTTATTTTAGATTGTAGGAAGTGACCCATTGGGCAAGGGTCGCTTTCAGGTGGGTCGGATTTTAAATTTAGATTTTCTGCCCCCCCCCCCCGGTGGGCAAATCAACCCGTACTTTTGTCCGTTTTGCCCTTTTTGATGGCCCATCTGTGTGGATGTGATTTTGGGGGTAAATTTGTGTGTTGTTTATTCATTTGTTATGTTGTTTGTGAAATGTATTAAATTATTTTTTTTCTTCTTTGTTTTTGATCCAGGCTTTTGCTGTTTGTATTGGTGTAGGTTGTGGTTCGGTTAATGCTGGTTTTGCAGCTTGTGTAGTTGCATGTGCTTGGTAAGTAAATGTTTTTGTACTATTTTTCCTAGATAAATGTGTTTTTATGAAAAGTGAAGTTATTGCTGTTTGTGTGGCTTTGTGTTTCTTGATTGTTCACTTTTTTTGTATTGCTGCTTGATGTGTACTTTGTCTAATCTATACTTTTTTTTTCTTTGCAGTGGAATTTCCTTTCTTTTTCCTGTGTTTCAGCAGAGTAGGTGCTGGTGAGTCTTCTTATATTTGGTTAGATTTGAATTGTTTTTGAGTGTATTGATTTTTGTGTGAAGGCTCTACCTTGTTTACTTCTTACTTTGCACAGTGTAGGTTGTTGTTCACTTGTGTGTGTAGTCTTCTTGATTTGTAAGGATAATGGCTGCTCGCAGGATTACTGCTAAGCAGGTTGTTAGTTTGCTTTTTGAGTCTTCCTCTGACCATGGTCCAGACACTGACTCCGATTCGGAGCATGAGGTAGGTGCAGAAGATTCAGGCAGTGAGTTTTCTCTTCGCATGGTATCATCGGATGATGATTCTTCTTCTAGTGCTGATGAAGTGCCTGTGGTAGAGAGGGACATTGATGTGCCGGTAGAGAGGCAAGAGCCATGTGAGCGGCAGCCTAGGTCCTCAAGGTTTCCCTTTTTTTCTCGTCGGGAACAGGCAAGTGTGGTAAAGGCTGCGCCCAAAAGGTTTCACATTGCTGTGGTGCGCCAAAGGTTATCTGGTGCTGCTAGTCTTCCTGTTGTAGAGCAGCATGAGGCATCTGGTGCTGCTAGTCTTTCTGTTGTTGTTGAGCAGCAAGTGGCATCTGGGGATGCGAGTTCTTCTGTTGATGTTGAGATGCAAGAGGCAGCTGGGGATGCTAGTGTTCCCGTTGATGTAGTGCAGCAAGAGGCATCTGGCCTGCAGGCTAGGGTGGCTTCTTCTCCTCATGTTAGCGATGACGTCTGGGTTGCCCCTGGCATGGTGCAGCCGGAATTGCCAGACTTCACTGGTGTTCCAGGGTGTAGAGTGAATACTGACAATTTTTTGCCAATTAAATTTTTTCAGTTGTTTTTTGACGATGACTTTTTGCAGGAGATTGTGGAGCAAATTAATTTGTATGCAGAGCAGTATTTGAGGGACCACAGTGCCAGCCTTAAGCCCCATTCTAGAGCTACCCATTGGTCTCCCACATATGTTGAAGAGATGAAGAAGTTTTTGGGATTAACTTTTTGGATGGACTTGCTAAGGAAGCCATCAATGTCTTCTTATTGGTCCACTAGTCCCTTGATGGCAACATCTATATTTCCAGCAGTTATGACTCGTGATCGATATATGCTTCTTCTTCGCATGATGCATTTTGTTGATAATGATTTAGCTTTGCCACGCGATCACCCTGATTGTGACCGTCTTTTTAAGATTCGGCCTGTCCTTGATCACTTTGTTGATCGTTTTCCTGAGATGTTTGCACCTGGAAGAGAAATAGCTGTGGAAGCTTTGGTATTGTTCAAGGGCCGCTTGGTTTTTAGGCAATACATTCCTAGTAAGAGGGCACGCTATGGCATCAAACTGTATATGCTGTGTGACAGTGAGACTGGATATGTTTATAATTTCAGGGTGTACACCGGTAAGGTTTCCAGCATTAACACTTCTGCTTGTCCGTCCACTTTTGGAGTGACTGAGAAAATTGTGTGGGAACTAGGTAGACGATTATTTAACAAAGGCCACCATTTATATGTAGATAACTTCTACACTAGTGTGCGTTTGTTCAAGGAGTTGGCCAAAGTGGGCACTGTTGCATGTGGCACGATGCGCAGTAACCGGAAAGGTTTCCCAATAGAACTTGTTTTCAAAAGGCTTGTGCGGGGACAGTCTACTGCATTGCGATGTGGGAAGCTTCTAGCTGTGAAGTTTTCAGACAGGAGAGATGTTTACATGCTGACTACTATCCATGACGAAAGCACTGAAGCTCTGCCAGTTCGGGGTGAGACTGCTGAAGTGCGTAAACCTGTGTGCATTTTAGACTATAATAGGCACATGGGTGGTGTTGACAGAGTAGATCAGAGGTTGGAACCTTATGCTGCTCTTCGAAAGGCTTACGTTTGGTACAAGAAGTTGGCTATCCATCTTTTCCACTTGGCATCCTTTAATGCTTTTGTTGTTTTCCAGAAATCTTGTCCTGAGTCAAAGATGCCTTTTGTTAAGTTTCAGGAGACTATAATAGGCAGCCTTGTACTAGTGGAACAGGCAAGTGTGCCAAGATTTGGAGTGGTGGAGGAAGTGGCTAGACTGAAAGATCGCCACTTTCCAGAATACATTCCTCCCACAACTGCAAAAGACAATCCCACTAAAAGATGTAGAGTCTGTTGGCGAAGAGAAGTGCGGAGGGAGTCTCGTATGCACTGTCCTGACTGTCCTTCAAATCCTGGATTGTGTGTGCCAGCTTGTTTTAAATCGTACCACACACAAAAGAAGTTTTGGGAGTTTCATTGAGCTTGTAAGTGTACTGTCTGGTCTGTTTTCTGTAATATTTTTTAGTTTGCTTTTAGGTTTGCATTAGTGCAAAGCATTTAGTTTTTGAATTTGTGTTAGCAGATTTGTAGGTTTCTACATTTGATTTGTGGTATTTCTTTAAAAAATTCTAATTTCGATGGTGGTGTGTGCAGGATTGTGCTTGGATTGTTGGTGTGCGTGGACTGGCGCTTGGCTGGTGGTGTGCGTGGTCTGGTGCTTGGCTGGCATAGTGCATGGATTGGAGTTGTGCTGGGGGGGTGAGTGGATTTTTGCTTGGCTGGCGGAGTGCATGGTTAGGTGCTTGGCTGGCGGTGTGTGTGGAGTGGTGCTTGGCTGGCGGTGTGTGTGGAGTGGTGCTTGGATGGTGTTGTGTTTGTGGAGTGGCGCTTGGCTGGTGGTGTGCGTGGAGTGATGCTTGGCTGGCGGTGTGTGTGGAGTGGTGCTTGGCTGGTGTTGTGTTTGTGGAGTGGCGCTTGGCTGGTGGTGTGCGTGGAGTGATGCTTGGCTGGTGGTGTGTGTGGAGTGGTAGTTGGCTGTCGGTGTGCGCTGAGTGGTGTTTGGCTGGCAGTGTGCATGGTCTGGTGCTTGTATGGTGGTGTGGGTGGACTGGCGCTCGGCAGGTGGTGTGTGAGTAGTTACTTTCTGTTGGTCAATACACACACTGCTAGTTGATTGACACTCCACACAGTCCATCATTTTGTGTAGTTGCAGTGTCAGAAATGTGGGCGTGTGAAAGTGATGGGCCCTTGAATGGCGCTGTTTGTTGGTGTGAGTGTTGAAATGTGATGGGTCCGCGGCTGGCGGTGTGAATGTTTTGTATGTGTCACGCGTACGAAAGGTGTATGAATGGCCTGTAAAGAGGTTGGTGCCTTGACGTGGCTTTACAGCTCACGAGCTGTGAGTCAGTGGTTCAGTTTATCATACGTTCAATTATACGCAGTGTATTTCATTTTTGATGAAATTACTTGCGTATCCAATTGTATGTACTGAATCATCACTCACCCTCGTGCCAAATCCAACCAGTATGTGTGTGTGCTTGCGGATTAGATGGGTGTGCAGTAATAATAGTTTTTTTTCTCTTTCTGCAGTAGGGTGTACCTTGCCCCTTATTGTGATTGTTGTTATGTGTTGCTTTTCCATTCGGATGGTGTCAATGGTCTGGTTTGTATCAGGTATGAAAGGTGCGTGAATGGCCTGTAAAATGGTTGGTGCCTTGTCGTGGCTTTACAGCTCACGAGTTGCGAGTCACTGGTTCAGTTTTTATGCATTTATTTATTGACAGAGCATTTCATTTTTTTGAAATATCTTGTTAATAAAATTGTATGTACTGAACCATCACTCGCCCTCGTGCCAAATCCAACCTGTATGTGTGTGTCTTTGAGGAATAGATAGCCGTGCTTGAATGTTTGACTTTTGAGTAACTCTGTTAAGGTGTGGTATCCTTTTACTCGGGAGAACAAGGGGAACGCAGGGTGGTAGGACATTTTTGCCGGCACGGCGATCCCACGCTAAAATGTTTGGAAAAGTGCTATTTTTACCTATTTTTACGGTTTGCAAAGAGTTCTGGGTAGGAAAACATTGGGGGACCCACACATGCCATACCTCCCTGGACTCCCCCGGGTGTCTACTTTTCAGAAATGTGTGGGTTTGGTAGGTTTCCATAGATGGCTGTCTCGCACGGGGCCAAAAACCCAGGTAACCCCTCTTGCAAAAGCTGGTGAATTTAACAATGGTGAAAATGTTAAGTCCATCAGCTTTTGCAAGAGGGGTTACCTGGGTTTTTGGCCCCGTGCGAGACAGCCATCTAGGGAAACCTACCAATCCCACACATTTCTGAAAAGTAGACACCCGGGGGCTTCCAAGGAGGTATGGCTTGCGTGGATCCTCCAACGTTCCTTTACCCAGAATCCCTTGCAAACCTCATTTTTTGCTTGGAAAAAATCTGTTTTTTCACACGTTTTAGTGTGGGAAAGCGTGACATCACTGGGCTCACACAAATTACCTCCCACCCAGCGTTCCCCAAGGTCTCCCGATAAAAATGGTACCTCACTTGCGTGGGTAGGCATAGCGGCTGCTTTAGGAAAAGGCCCAATTCATACTGTGGAGACCAAAACATTACCTTTAGCCAAATAATCTTATTTTTTGAGGGGGTCACCTGAGCTTTTGGCCCGGGGCTTGGCAGGCATCTTTGGAAGCTACCAAACCCAAACAGTTCTGAGAACTAGACACCCGGGGGAGTCCAGGGAGGTATGGCATGCGTGGGTCCCCCAATGTTTTCCTACCCAGAAACCCCTGCAAACTTGAAATTTTGGTCCAAAAACGCACTTTTCCATACTTTTTTGGGTGGGATCTCGCTGCCGGAACAAATGTCCTACCACCCAGCGTTTCCCTTGTTCTCCCGAGTAAAATGATACCTCACTTGTGTGGGTGGGCCAAAGGCATGTGACTCAGGCTGGGGTGCTTAATTTGTAAAACTTAAATGACTAAAAACTACTTTTTTCAAAATACATTTTTGGCGTGTTCTGCTTTGGGGCACCCACACAAGTGAGGTATCCTTTTACTCGGGAGAACAAGGGGAACGCAGGGTGGTAGGACATTTTTGCCGGCACGGCGATCCCACGTCAAAATGTTTGGAAAAGTGCTATTTTTACCTATTTTTAAGGTTTGCAAAGAGTTCTGGGTAGGAAAACATTGGGGGACCCACACATGCCATACCTCCCTGGACTTTCCCGGGTGTCTAGTTTTCAGAACTGTTTGGGTTTGCTACTTTCCAAAGAATACCACCCAGCCCCGGGCCAAAACTCAGGTGCCCCCCCCCAAAATCAAGGTAGTTTTGCAATGAGGTAATGTAAATTCACCACCATACGATTTGAACCCTTTCCTGTTGCAGCCACTATGCCTACCCACGCAAGTGAGGTACCATTTTTTTCGGGAGACCTGGGGGCACGCTGGGTGGGTGGAAATTTGTTGATCCACGCAGATTCCAGAACTTTCCACCACAGAAATGTGAGAAAAATGTGTTTTTTGGGTCAAATTTTTATGTTTGCAAGGGATTCTGGGTAACAAAACATGGGGGTAGGCAGAGGAGTCACCCCATCCTGAATTGCCCTGGGTGTCTAGTTTTCAAAAATGTATAGGTTTGCTAGGTTTCCCTAGGTGCTGTCAGAGCTACGGCGCAAAAACAAAAGGTAGTCTTTTTGTCCGAATCGTGCTAAATTTCAATGGGAAATTGAGGTGCGACCATGCTGCGTTTTGCGCTGTTTCATGTCGCAGCCACTATGCCTACCCACGCAAGTGAGGTACCATTTTTTTCGGGAGACCTGGGGGCTCGCTGGGTGGGTGGAAATTTGTTGATCCACGTAGATTCCAGAACTTTCCACCACAGAAATGTGAGGAAAATGTGTTTTTTGGGTCAAATTTTTATGTTTGCAAGGGATTCTGGGTAACAAAACCTGGGGGTAGGCAGACGAGTCACCCCATCCTGAATTGCCCTGGGTGTCTAGTTTTCAAAAATGTATAGGTTTGCTAGGTTTCCCTAGGTGCTGGCAGAGCTACGGCGCAAAAACAAAAGGTAGTCTTTTTGTCCGAATCGTGCTAAATTTCACTGGGAAATTGAGGTGCGACCATGCTGCGTTTTGCGCTGTTTCATGTCGCAGCCACTATGCCTACCCACGCAAGTGAGGTACCATTTTTTTCGGGAGACCTCGGGGCACGCTGGGTGAGTGGAAATTTTTTGATCCACGCAGATTCCAGAACTTTCCACCACAGAAATGTGAGGAAAATGTGTTTTTTGGGTCAAATATTTATGTTTGCAAGGGATTCTGGGTAACAAAACCTGGGGGTAGGCAGACGAGTCACCCCATCCTGAATTTCCCTGGGTGTCTAGTTTTTAAAAATGTATAGGTTTGCTAGGTTTCCCTAGGTGCTGGCAGAGCTACGGCGCAAAAACAAAAGGTAGTCTTTTTGTCCGAATCGTGCTAAATTTCACTGGGAAATTGAGGTGCGACCATGCTGCGTTTTGCGCTGTTTCATGTCGCAGCCACTATGCCTACCCACGCAAGTGAGGTACCATTTTTTTCGGGAGACCTGGGGGCACGCTGGGTGGGTGGAAATTTGTTGATCCACGCAGATTCCAGAACTTTCCACCACAGAAATGTGAGGAAAATGTGTTTTTGGGGTCAAATTTTTATGTTTTCAAGGGATTCTGGGTAACAAAACCTGGGGGTAGGCAGACGAGTCACCCCATCCTGAATTTCCCTGGGTGTCTAGTTTTCAAAAATGTATAGGTTTGCTAGGTTTCCCTAGGTGCTGTTAGAGCTACGGCGCAAAAACAAAAGGTAGTCTTTTTGTCCGAATCGTGCTAAATTTCACTGGGAAATTGAGGTGCGACCATGCTGCGTTTTGCGCTGTTTCATATCGCAGCCACTATGCCTACCCACGCAAGTGAGGTACCATTTTTTTCGGGAGACCTGGGGGCACGCTGGGTGGGTGGAAATTTTTTGATCCACGCAGATTCCAGAACTTTTCACCACAGAAATGTGAGGAAAATGTGTTTTTTGGGTCAAATTTTTATGTTTGCAAGGGATTCTGGGTAACAAAACCTGGGGGTAGGCAGACGAGTCACCCCATCCTGAATTGCCCTGGGTGTCTAGTTTTTAAAAATGTATAGGTTTGCTAGGTTTCCCTAGGTGCTGGCAGAGCTACGGTGCAAAAACAAAAGGTAGTCTTTTTGTCCGAATCGTGCTAAATTTCACTGGGAAATTGAGGTGCGACCATGCTGCGTTTTGCGCTGTTTCATGTCGCAGCCACTATGCCTACCCACGCAAGTGAGGTACCATTGTTTTCGGGAGACCTGGGGGCAGGCTGGGTGGGTGGAAATTTATTGATCCACACAGATTCCAGAACTTTCCACCACAGAAATGTGAGGAAAATGAGTTTTTTGGGTCAAATTTTTATGTTTGCAAGGGATTCTGGGTAGCAAAACCTGAGGGTAGGCAGACGAGTCACCCCATCCTGAATTGCCCTGGGTGTCTAGTTTTTTAAAAATGTATAGGTTTGCTAGGTTTTCCTAGGTGCTGGCAGAGCTACGGCGCAAAAACAAAAGGTAGTCTTTTTGTCCGAATCGTGCTAAATTTCACTGGGAAATTGAGGTGCGACCATGCTGCGTTTTGCGCTGTTTCATGTCGCAGCCACTATGCCTACCCACGCAAGTGAGGTACCATTTTTTTCGGGAGACCTGGGGGCACGCTGGGTGGGTGGAAATTTGTTGATCCACGCAGATTCCAGAACTTTCCACCACAGAAATGTGAGGAAAATGAGTTTTTTGGGTCAAATATTTATGCTTGCAAGGGATTCTGGGTAACAAAACCTGGGGGTAGGCAGACGAGACACCCCATCCTGAATTGCCCTGGGTGTCTAGTTTTCAAAAATGTATAGGTTTGCTAGGTTTCCCTAGGTGCTGGCAGAGCTACGGCGCAAAAACAAAAGGTAGTCTTTTTGTCCGAATCGTGCTAAATTTCACTGGGAAATTGAGGTGCGACCATGCTGCGTTTTGTGCTGTTTCATGTCGCAGCCACTATGCCTACCCACGCAAGTGAGGTACCATTTTTTTCGGGAGACCTGGGGGCACGCTGGGTGGGTGGACATTTTTTGATCCACGCAGATTCCAGAACTTTCCACCACAGAAATGTGAGGAAAATGAGTTTTTTGGGTCAAATGTTTATGTTTGCAAGGGATTCTGGGTAACAAAACCTGGGGGCAGGCAGACGAGTCACCCCATCCTGAATTGCCCTGGGTGTCTAGTTTTCAAAAATGTATAGGTTTGCTAGGTTTCCCTAGGTGCTGGCAGAGCTACGGCGCAAAAACAAAAGGTAGTCTTTTTGTCCGAATCGTGCTAAATTTCACTGGGAAATTGAGGTGCGACCATGCTGCGTTTTGTGCTGTTTCATGTCGCAGCCACTATGCCTACCCACGCAAGTGAGGTACCATTTTTTTCGGGAGACCTCGGGGCACGCTGGGTGGGTGGAAATTTGTTGATCCACGCAGATTCCAGAACTTTCCACCACAGAAATGTGAGGAAAATGTGTTTTTAGGGTCAAATTTGTATGTTTGCAAGGGATTCTGGGTAACAAAACCTGGGGGTAGGCAGACAAGTCACCCCATCCTGAATTGCCCTGGGTGTCTAGTTTTTAAAAATGTATAGGTTTGCTAGGTTTCCCTAGGTGCTGGCAGAGCTACGGTGCAAAAACAAAAGGTAGTCTTTTTGTCCGAATCGTGCTAAATTTCACTGGGAAATTGAGGTGCGACCATGCTGCGTTTTGTGCTGTTTCATGTCGCAGCCACTATGCCTACCCACGCAAGTGAGGTACCATTTTTTTCGGGAGACCTGGGGGCACGCTGGGTGGGTGGACATTTTTTGATCCACGCAGATTCCAGAACTTTCCACCACAGAAATGTGAGGAAAATGAGTTTTTTGGGTCAAATTTTTATGTTTGCAAGGGATTCTGGGTAACAAAACCTGGGGGCAGGCAGACGAGTCACCCCATCCTGAATTGCCCTGGGTGTCTAGTTTTCAAAAATGTATAGGTTTGCTAGGTTTCCCTAGGTGCTGGCAGAGCTACGGCGCAAAAACAAAAGGTAGTCTTTTTGTCCGAATCGTGCTAAATTTCACTGGGAAATTGAGGTGCGACCATGCTGCGTTTTGTGCTGTTTCATGTCGCAGCCACTATGCCTACCCACGCAAGTGAGGTACCATTTTTTTCGGGAGACCTCGGGGCACGCTGGGTGGGTGGAAATTTGTTGATCCACGCAGATTCCAGAACTTTCCACCACAGAAATGTGAGGAAAATGTGTTTTTAGGGTCAAATTTGTATGTTTGCAAGGGATTCTGGGTAACAAAACCTGGGGGTAGGCAGACAAGTCACCCCATCCTGAATTGCCCTGGGTGTCTAGTTTTTAAAAATGTATAGGTTTGCTAGGTTTCCCTAGGTGCTGGCAGAGCTACGGTGCAAAAACAAAAGGTAGTCTTTTTGTCCGAATCGTGCTAAATTTCACTGGGAAATTGAGGTGCGACCATGCTGCGTTTTGCGCTGTTTCATGTCGCAGCCACTATGCCTACCCACGCAAGTGAGGTACCATTGTTTTCGGGAGACCTGGGGGCAGGCTGGGTGGGTGGAAATTTATTGATCCACACAGATTCCAGAACTTTCCACCACAGAAATGTGAGGAAAATGAGTTTTTTGGGTCAAATTTTTATGTTTGCAAGGGATTCTGGGTAGCAAAACCTGAGGGTAGGCAGACGAGTCACCCCATCCTGAATTGCCCTGGGTGTCTAGTTTTTTAAAAATGTATAGGTTTGCTAGATTTTCCTAGGTGCTGGCAGAGCTACGGCGCAAAAACAAAAGGTAGTCTTTTTGTCCGAATCGTGCTAAATTTCACTGGGAAATTGAGGTGCGACCATGCTGCGTTTTGCGCTGTTTCATGTCGCAGCCACTATGCCTACCCACGCAAGTGAGGTACCATTTTTTTCGGGAGACCTGGGGGCACGCTGGGTGGGTGGAAATTTGTTGATCCACGCAGATTCCAGAACTTTCCACCACAGAAATGTGAGGAAAATGAGTTTTTTGGGTCAAATATTTATGCTTGCAAGGGATTCTGGGTAACAAAACCTGGGGGTAGGCAGACGAGACACCCCATCCTGAATTGCCCTGGGTGTCTAGTTTTCAAAAATGTATAGGTTTGCTAGGTTTCCCTAGGTGCTGGCAGAGCTACGGCGCAAAAACAAAAGGTAGTCTTTTTGTCCGAATCGTGCTAAATTTCACTGGGAAATTGAGGTGCGACCATGCTGCGTTTTGTGCTGTTTCATGTCGCAGCCACTATGCCTACCCACGCAAGTGAGGTACCATTTTTTTCGGGAGACCTGGGGGCACGCTGGGTGGGTGGACATTTTTTGATCCACGCAGATTCCAGAACTTTCCACCACAGAAATGTGAGGAAAATGAGTTTTTTGGGTCAAATTTTTATGTTTGCAAGGGATTCTGGGTAACAAAACCTGGGGGCAGGCAGACGAGTCACCCCATCCTGAATTGCCCTGGGTGTCTAGTTTTCAAAAATGTATAGGTTTGCTAGGTTTCCCTAGGTGCTGGCAGAGCTACGGCGCAAAAACAAAAGGTAGTCTTTTTGTCCGAATCGTGCTAAATTTCACTGGGAAATTGAGGTGCGACCATGCTGCGTTTTGCGCTGTTTCATGTCGCAGCCACTATGCCTACCCACGCAAGTGAGGTACCATTTTTTTCGGGAGACCTCGGGGCACGATGGGTGGGTGGAAATTTGTTGATCCACGCAGATTCCAGAACTTTCCACCACAGAAATGTGAGGAAAATGTGTTTTTAGGGTCAAATTTGTATGTTTGCAAGGGATTCTGGGTAACAAAACCTGGGGGTAGGCAGACAAGTCACCCCATCCTAAATTGCCCTGGGTGTCTAGTTTTCAAAAATGTATAGGTTTGCTAGGTTTCCCTAGGTGCTGGCAGAGCTACGGCGCAAAAACAAAAGGTAGTCTTTTTGTCCGAATCGTGCTAAATTTCACTGGGAAATTGAGGTGCGACCATGCTGCGTTTTGCGCTGTTTCATGTCGCAGCCACTATGCCTACCCACGCAAGTGAGGTACCATTTTTTTCGGGAGACCTGGCGGCACGCTGGGTGGGTGGAAATTTGTTGATCCACGCAGATTCCAGAACTTTCCACCACAGAAATGTGAGGAAAATGTGTTTTTTTGGTCAACTTTTTATGTTTGCAAGGGATTCTGGGTAACAAAACCTGGGGGTAGGCAAACGAGTCACCCCATCCTGAATTGCCCTGGGTATCTAGTTTTCAGAAATGTATAGGTTTGCTAGGTTTCCCTAGGTGCTGGCAGAGCTACGGCGCAAAAACAAAAGGTAGTCTTTTTGTCCGAATCGTGCTAAATTTCACTGGGAAATTGAGGTGCGACCATGCTGCGTTTTGCGCTGTTTCATGTCGCAGCCACTATGCCTACCCACGCAAGTGAGGTACCATTTTTTTCGGGAGACCTGGGGGCACGCTGGGTGGGTGGAAATTTGTTGATCCACGCAGATTCCAGAACTTTCCACCACAGAAATGTGAGGAAAATGTGTTTTTTTGGTCAAATTTTTATGTTTGCAAGGGATTCTGGGTAACAAAACCTGGGGGTAGGCAGACGAGTCACCCCATCCTGAATTGCCCTGGATGTCTAGTTTTCAAAAATGTATAGGTTTCCTAGGTTTCCCTAGGTGCTGGCAGAGCTACGGCTCAAAAACAAAAGGTAGTCTCTTTGTCCAAAGAACGTAAAATTTCACTGGGAAATTGAGGTGCGACCACGTTGCATTTTGTGCCGTTTCCTGTCGTAGGCACAAGGCCGACCCACACAAGTGAGGTACCGTTTTTATCGGGACACTTGGGGTAATTCAGATTTGTAAATCAACTGTTATTACCAATTGAGCTTTCATGCATTTCTCCCTTTGAATGAAAGACATTGTGTAAAAAAAAAATCTTTATGAAAAATGACCAATAATTCTCATGCTAGTATGAGTATTCCCAACTTTGAAAATGTGCAATTATATACTGTTTCTGAACTCTATAATTTGTACCCAATTAAGAAATACATAGGTGTCTTTCATACAGATTATTCCATGTATACATTTTCCAAGACAAAGTGCACTATACCCAGTAAATGAAAAAATACCATTGCAAGTTGCTGCTCAGTTTTTGGATCTGGGTTCGTCGGGTTCTTGGTGAAACTACAAGTCCTATATATCCCCACAACCAGGAAGGTCAAACGAATGTAACGGTATATTGCTTTTCAAGAGCTGTCAAAATTAGAAAAAGTTATAGGTGAAAACGTTGAGACAAAAGGCTGTTTTTTTCAACATAATTTCAAATATTCCAATATCTAACTGTTCGTTTCTATAACGAAACCTTCATGGATTTAGACAAATGACCCTTTTCTGAATTCAGAATGTTGTCTACTTTTCGAAAATGTAAAGCTTTCCAGGATCCATTACTGCTTTCAAACTCATTTCTACCATTAACTGGAAGGAGGTGGAAAGCTCTAAAAATAGCAAAAATAGGCTATGTCCCAGAAAAATGCCAAAACTGAGTGAAAAATTTCGGTTCTCTGACAAACGTCTGTCATTCCCTGAAAGCTGAGAAAATGGAGATTTCAGCCCCACAAACCCTTTTGTGATACCATTTTCAGGGAAAAACCCAGAGGCTTTCATTTGTAGCCCGTTTTTCCCATTTTTCTGAAAAAAACAAAAAAATCACTATATTTTGGTTAATTTCTGGGACCCCCTCCAAGGGAATCCACAAACCCTGGGCGCCTTTAGAATCCACATGATGTTGGAAGAAAAGGACGTAAATTTGGCGTGGATACCTTATGTGGTCAAAAAGTTACAAGGGCCTAAGCGCGCACTACTCCAAAACGCCAAAAAAAGCCTCAGCACAGGAGGGGAAAAGGCCTAGCAGCGAAGGGGTTAATTAATTATTAATAATTTATATTTGGTAATTAATTAAATTTTAATTGGCAATTAATTTTAATTAATTGATTAATTGCTAATTATGTTAATTTTTCTAATTTATTTTCTGTAGCGGGGTGTGGGTTTATAGGGGAATAGGGTGGGAAGTAATTTATTCATAATTAATTAAATAATTCAATTTATTTAATTGTATTTAATTAGAATTAATTGTTAATTAATTTATAATTGTTAATTAATTAATTGTTAATTTGTAATTAATTTAAATAGGTAACTAATAGTAAACATTAATTGTAATTAGTAATTGTTATTGATTAATTATTATATTATATTAAATTGGTAATTACTTTTCATTAATTTTTTATAGATATTAATTAATATTTTTTTGAATAATATGAGAAGTATTTACTTTCCCTACTGTTGCACTCTCTGGAGTGGGAACAGTAATTTTAACCCCTACGCTATGCAATGCTTTCCCTACTGTTGCACTCTTTGGAGTGGGAATAGTAATTTTAACCCCTACGCTATCCAACGCTTTCCCTACTGTTGCACTCTTTGGAGTGGGAATAGTAATTTTTACCCCTACGCTATCCAACGCTTTCCCTACTATTGCACCCACTGGAGTGGCAATAGTAATTGTTACCTCTACGCTATCCAATGTTTCCCTACTGTTGCACTCACTGGAGTGGGAATAGTAATTTTTACCCCTACCCTATCCAACGCTTTCCCTACTGTTGCACTCATTGGAGTGGGAATAGTAATTTTTACCCCTATGCTATCCAACGCTTTCCCTATTGTTGCACCCACTGGAGTGGGAATAGTAATTTTTACCCCTACGCTATCCAACGCTTTCCCTACTGTTGCACCCACTGGAGTGGGAATAGTAATTTTTACCTCTACGCTAACCAACGCTTTCCCTACTGTTGCACTCTTTGGAGTGGGAACAGTAATTTGTACCCCTACGCTATCCAACGCTTTCCCTACTGTTGCACCCACTGGAGTGGGAAGAGTCATTTTTACCCCTACGCTATCCAACGCTTTCCCTACTGTTGCACTCACTGGAGTGGGAATAGTAATTTTTACCCCTACGCTATCCAACGCTTTCCCTACTGTTGCACTCTTTGGAGTGGGAATAGTAATTTTTACCTTTACGCTATCCAACGCTTTCCCTACTGTTGCACTCTTTGGAGTGGGAATAGACATTTTTACCCCTACGCTATCCAACGCTTTCCCTACTGTTGCACCCACTGGAGTGGGAATAGTAATTTTTACCCCTACGCTAGCCAACGCTTTCCCTACTGTTGCACTCACTGGAGTGGGAATAGTAATTTTTACCTCTATGCTATCCAACCCTTTCCCTACTGTTGCACCCACTGGAGTGGGAATAGTAATTTTTACCCCTACGCTATCCAACGCTTTCCCTACTGTTGCACTCACTGGAGTGGGAATAGTAATTTTTACCCCTACGCTATCCAACGTTTTCCCTACTGTTGCACTTTCTGGAGTGGGAATAGTAAGTTTTACACTTCCGCTATCTTACGGTAATAATATTGATTATTATTTAATTATATTATGTTACTATATATATATATGTTTTAACAAATATGATTGTAAACATTCTTTTTATAACTTTTATTAATTATTTAATTATTATAAGGTAATTTAAGTATTTTTAAGTGTATTTCAGTAATTAATTTTTAATATTAATTCAATATAACATTGTTTTTAATAAAGTCGATATTTTTATAAACTATATTTTTGTAAACAATATTTTGTACTCGATATTTTTGTACTTACCTGTTTGTAGATACAAAGTCGATATTCTGTCTGTCGATATTTTGTCAACGATATTTTTGATACTCGATAATATGTCCGTTGATATTATGTCAGTGATCCGGGCCGTACACATGGTGTCTTCAGGGTGTCAACCACTTTCCGAAAAACCTCTGTGCAAAGCACCAATCTGGCTGTTATTTAGAAATCAGCTCTGTAAAGGGGGTAACAATTGTGCCATAACCTCAACAAATCTCCTGTAGTAATCTGTGAGGCATTGGAAGGCTCTCACTTCTCTCTGGGTCTTAGGTGGTTGTCAGGCCATGATGGTTTCAATCTAGGCCTGGGGAGAATGCACCTTTCCCCCACCTACCATGTGTTCCAGGTTCATCTTAGAACCATGCCCAATCTGCCACTAACTGGCCTTGATGAAATTGGTAGTGGTCCTCTTGGATTTAAAATGCGGACCTCTCATTTTCCCCCTCAGTCAAGCAATCTGCCAGAACACTGGTGTCAAATCAAAGTTATTGAGGAATTTGGCAGTGCCTAGACTGTCAATGAGCTCATCGGCTCTGGGGATGGGGTGTGCCTCAGTCCTGGTGAAGAAGCTGAGTCCTTGTAAGTCCACACAGAACCTGAGTGTTCTCGTGTCGCACCTGGTGGTACAGCCTTTGGTATCAACACCAAAGGACTGGACCAAGGATTATTAGAGGGCTCAATCACCCCTAATGCCAACATCCTGGAGACTTCCTCCTTGATTCTGGGTCTCACTCTGTCTGACAACCTGTAAATTATGTTCTTTACAGGTGGGCTGTCTGCAGTGTCCACATGTTGGACACACAGATGTGTGGTCCAGGGGTGAGTGAGAACAGTGAGGCAAACAGTCTCAGCAACTTGTAACAATCATCTTGCTGTTCTGGTGACAGGGTGAAAGAAAGGTTGAAACCCTCCACTGACTCATTTTGTTCCTGTGCATAGAGGATGTCAGGGAGAGTTTCACGTTCCTCTTTCACTCCCTCATCTGTCATTAGGAGCATGCTCACTTCAGACCTCTCAAACTGAAACTCAAGTCTGTTTACATGGACCACCCTACCACCCTTAGGGTGTTCCAAGGTATCTGGAGATCCACCAGGTAAGTAGCACCCCCTCTGCTCCTTGATTTTGTATGGGCCATCCAGCAGTCCTGCAGAGCCCTGGGCTCTACTGGCTCCATGACCTACACTTTCTGGCCAGGTTGAAACCTCTCCATCAGGGCAAAAGGGATCCCTATGACAAATGTACTTGTTGTCACATATACCCCTGGTATTACCACTGTACTAAGTGTAGGTGCACCTACACAGCACATGGAGAAACCGATTTGGGAGCGGCTGACCTCCCTTGGCGAATGTGTGACTACACGGGGTCCCCCTCTACTCCTGTGCCATTTCTAGCGCTCATCTCAGTAAACTCGATTTCATAGACAAGTAATTATACCGGACTACACCATACTAACAGGTGGAGTAACACTTAGTACAGTGGTAATACCAGGGGTATACGTGACAACAAGGAAATTTGGCATAGGGATCCCTTTTGTCCTGATGAATGCCGGTAGAGAGATGGAATACATCAGAAACATGTTGACCTCTATGCAGAACGGAGGGGTGGAGAGTGCATAACTCACTCATGCCACCACCATCTGGGAGTATTTTTCACCCTTTTTTTTAACCCCTGACAATGTAATCCAGGAATAAAATTGTTATGAGGATATCCCTTAGTCAGTTTTAACACTCATCGTCTGCACCTATTTAGGATACTGTTCTTTTCCTTTTTTATTTGTTTGTATTGTCTACCCCTTCCTATTGCTCCACCTCTAGAGTTGGTCTGTGCTGAGGCATCTTGAAGCAGCCTGTGATGAAGCATGCCAAAACTTGTCGTGGGTGAGGGCAGTTTTTATAAAGTGAATGTCCTCCTGGCTTAACTTTATATGTATATTAAAATTGCGACTTGTATTCACCTTACATTCTTTTGTATAGTAAATCAATTTACCCATATTAAGTGGAGTTAGCAGAAGCACTTTAGCATTGTCAGCAATGGTTAAAGATCAAAGGTGAACAAAAATGAATTTCAGCTGAAAGAATTGGGGGTAAGTAGCCAAAATGTTTAGTGGAAACCACCCTAGGGCTGAAAGGTCTAACAAATGGACACATTGTGACTCAGAATTTAGCATGTAAAAATAACAGGTAACAGTCTTGCTTAAAAGTGCAAAAGGTATCATCTCGATCTGACCAGCCTTTGTTTTAATTTTTAGGTATGTGGTGTAAAGTTCTGATATAGTAGTCTCTCCAGGACGAATAGAAGCAGACGTAAAAGTGTGGCTTGAAATAGAACTCTGGGAAGCAGAAAAGTTAGAAATGTGATAATTAATTTTTCTGTTATTCATGTTCCATCTTGGAATCATCCAAATTACATATCTTGTTACCATCATTAACCGTAGAATTAAAACTAGTTTGGCTTACAGTTTAGATAAACGTTTGGCTACACATCCTTAGATATAAACATTTCTAATGGAATTGATTTACATTCATGTATTGGTGTTTACATAAATCTGTCAAATGTTGTAGTGGTAGAGCTTGAATGTAAGCAATTGATGACTTCATGTTCCCAAAAGTAGTATACAGTAAAGAGCTGAGAATTACTGAACATCTCGCTGTTCATTGATAGTGAACTGAACAGAACCTGTACAGATATCTACCACATCTCTAATGACACTTGAAAAGTGGCATATTTGCTTGTGTGATCCAATTTACATATAAAGATATATCATACATTTTGCAGAAAAGTTGTTGTACATGCTGCAGTATTACTTCCTTCACTGATGGTAAGTATAAAAGCATATTAACAATGACATTGCTATGGCAATTAATTCCATTTTGATTTTGAAATTGATGTCCTGTAATTTCCGTATGTTTAGTTTTTTTCTTTTTTAGGTCGTCCAACTCCTGTTCCCCATTGTAGGTTGATGTATTTTTTCCTTTGAAACATAGTTTTGGTGTGGCAAAAATTGGATATCCAGTAAGATGAGGAGCGTATATCTTTCGGAAATTATTGTTTTCGCCCTCACAGCTACTGTCCGCATTCACTCTTGTGTCACTTAAATTGCTAATATACAGTCCTGTTAATTTTTTTAAGTGAGATAGAGCAATGTGTGTCATTCCATCTTTTAATACTGTACATCCAATGCTAATAAATGAATATTCTATGCTTAGTCCTTGTGATATGTGTATCGTAACTATGTAAGCCAAATAAAAAGGACACTGCTTTTTCAAATATATAAACATTAGATAAGCTAGAATCTTGCTGTACAGATGATATTTTGGTGTTGTGAATGTGGTCCCATTTTACCACAAAATATTCCATTTCTTCATCGTTTGCACACAGAATAACATCCACAACAAATCTAATGGCTCCATTTATGAGTCCTTCTTCTAAATGTAATTTGTGATGTAAAATGATGAGACAATTTTTAACAAGTGTAAATCTTTCTCATATCCTGCTTTTCGTGAAACCTATTTTGCATATCCATGAGTATCAATGTTATCCTTGCAAGGGAGATAAACAATTTGTTGCTTTTCCAGATGTAGAATTCCATTATTTATTTTAGCACATTCTTGAAGAGTTGGCATTAAGTTAAACCACAGGATGTGATTGTGAAAAAAGAAAAATCATAACTTTAGCAAGTGAATAAAGGTTAAGGAACAGTATTCCTGTACATCGATCCTTTAGCATAATCTTTGCTTCTTTGGTAAGAACGCCAAGACAAATATCTTATAATATATTTGCATATTCTTCATCAGTAGCTTCCTCATATTTTGTATTAGATTTCTGTACGTAAAAAACATTCTGTATACCTCCTAAAGAATTCTGAGTTTGGTCCTACAATTTTTTTTTTATTGGTTCACCTTTAAGTAAGTTGTTATAAGTCTACAAATTTTTTTATTTTTCCCTCCAAATAGAACCTCATAGGATGTTTACAGTACTTCTTGCATCTACAAATGAACAAAAGCCAGCATTCAATTCAAAACCGTGCTGACTTCATCTAGGATCAAAACTTTCATTCGTGTACACTTTACCAAGTTCCTAACATGCATCTGCATTAGCGTATATTCTATATAATTATGATGCTCCACAGGTAGAAATTGTAGACAATGTAGTTATTCCTTTGATATAATGTGCTGCTTATCCTGTAGAAGCAGTAATTACACAAGTTAAATTGGAACTGGTAGCCTTATGCACATAACCAGTAATTAATAAGAAATGTTTTCCCTGTTTCAGCTTGGCCACTGACATATTGTAATGAAGGCTGAAAAGTACTAAATTCACATGTTGAAGTCCATGATGTATTGGCTGCTTTATCTCTTTGTATATTTGTAGTTGTTCTGAATTTCATTGTGGTACCAAGTAATTCAAAATCTCAAAGTTATATTTAACTCTGTCCATTGTATCTTCAGCTTCTTCCATGGCGACCATAAGTTCATTATCAATCATTGGTTTTCCAAGTGGTTCAATATTTCTCAAAGTACTATTACGTGATGCAGTATTGCATTGTATTTCTGCATTAATGTTATTTACTTCTGCTTTTTTCTTGTTCCAGCAATTCTAAAAATGTCTAAAATTGAGGTAGAGCCATGTCATTTTTATATAAATGAAAGGCATGTTCATGGATTTCAAATGTACCTATATTGTCTTCTTCCATTCACCATGTTTTAAATAGTTAATCACCAATGAAGCTGTCAAATGTTTGCTGAAAGTAGGCACAATGCCCCAAAATCAGAATGAGTACCCATCCCAATACTTATGTTTATTGATGATACTCTGCTCATATTGAGAACTTCAATGGGGCTGCAATCACATCTAAATGATTTTGTTGCCATCTATGAGAAAAGGGGCTTAGAATGAAATCCATCAAAATAAAAATGTATGAGTATAAATCCCCAACAATCCTATAATGTAAAGGTGACAATAGACGGGGTTCCCCTTGAGTGGTGCTCACACTTTGACAACTTAGGTGTCAGACTGTCTGAAAACCTGACAATAGGCTCAGCTGGAAAAAAGTAAAACGTCTTGCACCAAACAGCCTTGGCAATTGGGAGGAAATTAAAGACCACCTCTTGGGGCACGGTGTCTCCTGCTATCACCATTAATAGAGCCTCAGCACTAACAGTGGCTGTTTATAATGCTGAGGTATGGGGCTATACTATCCTAACCGCTGATCACCAATGTTAAAAATTGGGGTTTTGGGTTGGCAGAGGTATGCGCCCTATCCAAGCAGGAACCGATATCCCAGTCAGGATAGGTCACAACAGTACCTAAATTATACTGTGCTCACCCTCTGGTAGCTTGGCACAGAGCGGTCAAGCTAAACTTAAGAGGCAATGTGTAAATTAGTTGTGCAATACTTCATACAAAGCACAGTCAAAAAACCACATAAAGACTCAGCAGAATATTAGAAAAATAGATTATGATTTTATAAATTTAACAAGACCAAAACTACAAAAATCCAATGTGTAGAAGTCAAGGTATCAAATTCAATGGAATAAATGTCGCTTAGAATAAATAAGCGTTTAAATGGGGTATCTGGTAGCACTAGACCTTGGCAAAGTCAAAAGTTCAGGGCATCAATAATGGAGTGCAGGCTGGATACAGAGTCCCACTTGGCCCGCTGAACTAAAATACCTTGATCCGTGATGCATCATCATCAATGAGGATGCACGGTGTGGCTGAGGCAATGTGTTGGAGTTGAAGCAAACACAAGTAGATGATGGACGGAGCGCTGAAACTTTTCAGACACTCACCCCCAGTCACAGATCTGGGATGAATCCATCATTGTTCCCACCTCAGTTCAGACTCAGCTAGATGCATATCAGTCTTGACCCAGTGCCTCATGGGAACAGTCCAGCCTGATTTGCCAAGCCAGGTCTTCCCTGAACCAGAAACAAGCATCCAAAATGTGTTGGTGTTGAGCCATGCAGGATACAAGATGCGTCGATTTTCTCAACGCAACTGTGGTGATGCATCAGTTCCAAGTGCCAGCACTGTTTCTGGACACAATGCATGGCTGCTGCTCCGTCAGTAGGCAATGCATCAATGCCGAAGGTGCTGCGTTAGTTCCTGGGACAATGTGCCAAGTCCGTTCCATGCAACAACGAGGATGTGCTGGTTCTGACTCATGCAAAGGAGAATATGCATCAGTTCCAAAGGGGATGTGGGGTTCTGGATGCAAAAGCACCTTAGGCTTTCCTTCCAAGGGCCCAGGACTGGGGGTGACACCACATGGCAGGTCAGACCCACAGCTTGCAAAGTCCAGATGCGGAAGCAGGTGGATCAAGTCTTTGATATTTCTGAGAGGTGGGAACAGGTGCAATGCAGAAAACCCTTGGATTCACTCTGGGTTCAAGTGATGCAGGTCCAGTCCACCTCATCCAGGCAGGAGAACAGCAGGCAGTGGAGCAGCTCAGCAAGAGCAAGAGCACAGCAAGGCAAAGTTCACAAAAGCAGTAGTCCACCAGAATAGCAGTCCTTTCAGCAGCACAGCAGCTCTTCTTCCTGGCAGAGTAGTCATAGGCCCAGAAGTGTATTGATTTGGGAGTACCAGAGGTCCAGTACTTATACACAGTGGTACCTTTGAAGTAGGAGAGCCTCCAAAAGAAAGCATTGAAGTGCACATAAATTCTCACTTCCTGCCAAGGCTCCATACACACTACAGCGGGCAATGAAACCTTTGTGTTGGGACAGGACACAGGGCCTTCAGGTGTAAGTGTCCGCTCTTCCCTTCCATCCTGCTCAGGATGGCCCATCTGCATGCATTTGATGACTCACCACCCATTCATACCTACCCTTCCTTTGTGTGTGACTGTCTAGAGGGAATGCAGTGCCATTTGCTAAACTGGAATTTAAAATCAAACATCACCGTAAGTTGTGATCTGAAATTGTGAGTTTAGTGACACTAAACCTGAAAGGTCTTTCCCTTCACAATTGGGATTAAACCAAAAAAGGTTTAGGGCCAGATGTAGGAACCCTAATACCGGTCGGTAACGGCTGAAATTACTGAATTTCGTCCGTTACCGACCGGTATTAGGCATTTGGGATGTAGGTGGCTACATTTCAGATTCGGTAATTTACCAAATCGGTATTTAAGAATTCGGTAAATTACCGAATTCTTAAATACTGATTCGGTAAATTACCGAATCTGAAATGTACGAAGCACTTAAGTGAGTGCTTTTCACCTGTAAGGATTCGTTATTTACCACCAACTACAAGTTGGTGGTAAATAACGAAAACCGTAAAAAAAGAAATTTTGTGCTTTTTTAACAGTGCCATGTGGCAAACATACATGCCCTTAGAGCATGCATGTGTGCCACATGTGCACCCATGCACTATTCAGGGGTGCAACAGGGTGTCAATGTGACTCCCTGCCACCCTTGTAGGTCTTCCCCCCTTACCGATTCGGTATTTACAGAATCGGTATTCCCCATTCATTCCTATGGGCCTAGAGGCCCATAGGAATGAATGGGGAATACTGATTCGATAAATACCGAATCGGTATTTACTGAATTTGACAGATTCAGTAAAAATTACCGAATTAATACCTACATCCCATTTACCTATTCTTAACCCCTTCGACGCTCATGACGAGCTCAGCTCGTCATGGAGTTGCCATTCATTTCAATGGAAATTACATGGGAAGGATGGAAAAGGCCTGAGCATCCAAGTGGTTAAGTACCGAATCGGTAAAATTCCGTAATTAAGAAAAGGTAAATTGTTTTACCTACATCTGGCCCTTTAAGAGGTATCCAACTGTAATACTATTGTGAAGGTTGACCTCACAGTACCAAAAAATGAATGTAAGAATTGTTCACTAGAATGACATGTAAAGTTAAAAAGTATATGTCGTACCTTTTAATTACAATATAATCTGCTCTATGTACTATCTAGGGCCTAACTTTGGGGATGACATATGCACTGAAGGGAGAGTTTAAGGCTTGGCAAGGGTTTCTATTACCAAGTCTAATTGTCAGATTAAAACTGTATTCAGGCTGCAATAGCAGACCTGGGGCATGTTTTAGGGGCTAAGTGGGTGGCACAATATGTGCTGCTGGACCATTAGTAGCATTTGATTTACAGGCCCTGGGTATTTGGTATATCACACTATGCAGGACTTAAAACTAAATATAATATGCCAATCACATGTAAGTCAATGTACCAATGTTAAGGGGAGTGAGCACAAGCACTTTAGCATAGAGATCAAAGGCGAATAAAAATCAATTTCATCAGAGTGAATTGGAGCTAGGTAGGCAAAGAGTTTGTGGGAAACCACCCTAAAATTGACAGGTCTAACAAGCGGAAACATTGTGTTTTATTTTTTAGGTACATGGTATAGAGTTCTGATGTTGTAGTATCTCAATGATTAAAAAATAATAGCAGCAGAAGTAAAAGTGTAGTTTGAAATAGAGATTTGGGAAGGAGTAAAGTTAGAAATGTGTGCATTGATTTTTCTGTTATACATATTCCATCTTTAGTGTTAGTTCTATGTATGTTAAATACATTCTCTATACCTCTGAAGAATTCTGAGTTTGGTCCTACAAATGTTTTTTTTAAATGTGTTCACCTTTGACAGGTGTAAGTTGTAATAAGTCTGAAAAACAATTATATGTTTCCCTCCAAATAGGACTTCATAAGATGTTTGCAGTACTTCTTGCATCTACAAATGAACAAAAGCCAAGATTGCATTCAAAACCATGCTGACTAAATCAATGATCAAAACCTTACATTTTTTTTAAACTTTCCCAATTTCCTGGCATGTATCTGCATTCAATGTTATATATATGAATTTATTATGATGCTCCACATGTAGCAATAGCAGACAATTTAAAGTTATTCCTTGATAATATGTGCTGCTAATCCAGTAGAAGCAGTAATTACACAAGATTAATTGAAACTGGTAGCCTTATGCACATAAGCAGTAATTCCTTTAATAAGAACGTTTTCCCCTGTTTCAGCGTGGCCACTGACATATCGTAATGTAGTTTGAATAGTACTAAATCCACACCATTATTTTCATGTTAAAGTCCATGATGTACAGGCTGCTTTATCTCTTTGTATATGTGTAGTAGTTCCGAATGTAATTGTGATACCAAGTAATTCAAAATCTTAATGTTAATTTTAACTCTGTCCATTGCATTTTCAGCTTCTTCCTTGGTAACCATAACTTTAAAATCAAAGATTAGTTTTCCAAGAGGGTCCATATTTCTCGAAGTATTATTAGGGGAGGCAGTATTGCGTTGTATATATGCATTAATGTTATTCTCTTCTGCTATTTCTTGGTCCAGCAATTCTAAATGTGTTGAAAATTGAGGTAGAGTCCTGTCATTTTTATATTCATGAAAGGCATCTTCATGGATTTCAAAGGTACCTATGATGTCTTCTTCCATCCACCATGTTTTCCATAGTTATACACCAATGGAGCTGTCACATTTTTGCTGAAAGTAGGCACAATGTCCCAAATCAGCATGAGTACCCATCCTAATCCTTATGTTTGTGGATGATACTTCAATGAGGCTGCGATCACATCTAAAAGATTTTGTATCCTTCTGTGATAAAAGGGGCTTACAATTAAATCCATCAAAATCAAAATGCATGACTATAAATCCCCTTCGATCCTATAATGTAAAAGTGACAATAGACGGGGTTTCCCTTGAGTGGTGTTCACAGTTTGACTACTTAGGTGTCAGACTGTCTGAAAACCTGACAAGAGGCTCAGCTGGAAAAAAGTAAAACGTCTTGCACCAAACAGCCTTGGCAATTGGGAGGAAATTAAAGGTCACCTCTTGGGGCAGAGTGTCTCCTGCAATCACCATTAATAGAGCCTCAGCACTAACAGCGGCTGTTTATAATGCAGAGGTATGGGGCTATCCTATCCTAAACGCTGATCACCAATTAAAAAAATTGCGGTTTCTGGTTGGTAGAGGTATGCACCTTGTCCAAGCAGGAATCACCAGTTAAAACACCACAAAAAGAATCCGCAGCAGATTATAATAATAGATTATGATGTTATAAATGTAACAGGAGCAAAATGACAAAAATCCAATGCATAGAAGTCGAGGTATATCATTTTATGGAATACATGTCAAAAAAGCAATAAGCATTTAAATGGGGTATCTGGGGTTACTTGATGCCAAAAAGGCGTTTAACTTCCTGGAGTGGCCCCCTTTTTCCTTGAAGTAATGCAACGGATGGGTTTGCCGAAAGGGTTTTTAAATCTCATTGCACTATTATACACCTCACCTACAGCCAGGCTCTGACTAAATGGTACCCTATCTGTGTAGTTTAAGCTCTCTCGTGATACCAGGAAGAGTTGTCCCCTGTTCCCACTTCTCTTCATCATTGCATTAGACCCCCTGGTCCAACATTTGCAGGAAAAATACTTACACAGGGGGCTAAAATTCAATACGGGCCTGTTGCTTGTCTCCTTGAATGCAGACGATGCGGTCTTGCATGTCCACCACCCTCAGGAGAACGTGGAATCTCTAATTAGAGAGATTATCTGATTTGGGGGCTTTTCCGGCCTGGGAATAAATTGATTCAGAAAAGGGGGTGGTGATGAACAGAGTGCCTGAATTAAGCAGACCACTCTTACCCAGTCCAAAGATCAGGGCTTGATCCATCACCGTTTTTTAGCTCGCTGCACCATCCCAGCTCAGAACTTGGCTATATGCAAATTAGTCTGTTCCTGTCCCAGTGCATGATGGGAACAGGGCAAACCAAACTACCAAGCCAATTCTTGTACTGGGAAGGAAACAAGCTTCCGGGGACCGGTTTCTGCCATTTCAGGCGTCTTCGGCCCGGCTTGCTTGAATCCTGATGGTGCAATGAGCAAGGGACTCACATCTGAGTATACCCTTCCACGCTTATGGTGGACAAAATGATTCAGAAAAGGGGGTGGTGATGAACAGAGTGCCTGAATTAAGCAGACCACTCTTACCCAGTCCAAAGATCAGGGCTTGATCCATCACCGTTTTTTAGCTCACTGCAGAGTTGTCCCCTGTTCCCACTTCTCTTCATCATTGCATTAGACCCCCTGGTCCAACATTTGCAGGAAAAATACTTACACAGGGGGCTAAAATTCAATACGGGCCTGTTGCTTGTCTCCTTGAATGCAGACGATGCGGTCTTGCATGTCCACCACCCTCAGGAGAACGTGGAATCTCTAATTAGAGAGATTATCTGATTTGGGGGCTTTTCCGGCCTGGGAATAAATTGAGGCAAATCGGAAATCTTTCCATTGACACCAGCTACGGTCCAATGGGAATGCCCCTTTTCATTGACTTGGTGCGAGGACTCCACTAGGCATTTGGGCATACAGTTACACAGAGCACAGAATCAGATTATACTGTTAAATTATGGCCCTCACTTAACACTTTGAACAACAGGTTGAGCGCTGGATGAAGCTGCCCCTTTCATTGGCTGGTAGTGCTCCCTAAATGTGTGTACTTGTTTAATAACATACCCATCCCACTTCCTAACAGTTTTTCTTGTACGATACGGTACCATCTGATCAGACTGGTTTGGGGGGGCGCAGAGCCATGATAAATGGGATACTTTAACCCTCCCATATGAGCGGGGTGGCCTGGGAGTTCCTAATTTCCATATTTATTATATAGTAGCACAGTGCAGCTTTGCGCACTCCTGGTATCATCCAGATGCCAGGATACCATATTCTAGGCCGGAGGCCGACTTGGTGCTTCCTACTTCACTCAAGATGATTCTCCCAACGGGGTATCCCAGAGACTCCCATGATTTACAAACAGTCTCCAGCACTACCTGGGCATGGCTAAAATTGGCTAAGATCACTGGCCACCACTCATTTTACACTTCTAATCTCCCTGCAATTATCAGTTTATGGCTACCCATCACGGCCAAAAAACTTGTACAATTGACACTGACTACATTTTCCTTATAAACAACTGGGGACCTGTTTCTGGGAGACCACATCTTCTCAAGGTCTGAGGAGGATTGATTTGCTGAAGCGTCCTTTATGGACCACTTTGCTCACAATTGACTTTGTTGTGCTTTTAGGGCACAGATCCCGGATTTCCCATTGGAACCTACCCCCTTTCTACTTTTGGCCCTTTTGATTACCAATGAGGATGGAGCTCACCTCATATCCAAGTTGTATAGAGCCACTATGGAGCTGAGCCTGTGCAGAGATCGTAAGATACGTGAGGCCTGGGAACATGATTTAGGGCATGACATAGATGACAATCAATGGGCTTATTGCTGAACCCAGACCAAAGAAGTATCCATGAATAATAAGCATAAACTCTTACACTTTAAATTCTTATGGCGGGCATACATGTCCCCTGCCCTGCAAAGATTCATATTAACTATCCCACATGCACACACACCTGTCCAAAATGTGGATTCGAAAATGCAGACTACGCCCACCTGACATGGATGTGTGGTAAACTGTGTGATTATTGGAAAACAGTTCATGCGATATTGTCAAAGATGGTTACTCTTGACCTGGCCCCCCTCCCAGAGGTGGCACTAATGGAATATATTCGCAATATTCCCAAAAAAGTCAGCAGATTTGTGGCCATAGCCTTGAAGTTGGCCAAACGTGAATTGGCACTACGATGTGGCAGTAGACAGGCTCCAAAAACTAAAGCCTGGATGAATAGTCTTATATATTGAGGAGTTTAAGTCTTGGCAAGGGGATCTATTACCGCCTAATGGGCAAATTAAAACTGTATTCAGGATGCAATTGCACACCTGAGGCATGTATTAGGGGCTACTTAAGTGGGTGGCACAATATGTGCTGCTGGACCATTAGGAGCATTTGAGTTACAGGCCCTGGGCATTAGGTATACCACTCTATGTGGCACTTAAAACTAATTAAAAATGCCAGTCACATGTTAGTCAAAATACCCATGTTAAGGGGAGTGAGCACAAGCACTTTAGTACTGGTCAGTGGTGGTAAAGTGTACAGAGATCTAAGGCAAACAAAAATAGATTTCATCAGAAAGAATTGGATGTACCTATGCAAAATGTTTGGGGAACCACTCTAAGGCTGACAGTTCTAACAAGCCGAAACATTGTGACTAAGAATTTAGCATGTAAAAAATACCTGGTAACATTTTTGCAAGTTTGGTGTCACCAACTTCTATCAAGACAGTGTTTTTTTATGTACATGGTAAAGAGTACTGATGTTGTAGTCTCTCCATGATGAAAATTAATAGCAGCAGAAGTAAAAGTGCAGCTTGAAATACAAATTTGGGAAGCGGCAAAGTTAGAAATGTGTGTATTGATTATTCTGTTATTCATATTACATCTTTGAATCATCAAAATTACATATCTTGTTGCCATCATTAACCAAAGGATTAAAACGATTTCGGACTTACAATTTGAAAACAAATTTAGCTTCACATCCTTAGAGATTACATTTTTTAATGGAATTGATTTATATTCATGTATTGGTGTTCACATAAATCTTTCAAAGCGTGAATGTAGGCAATTGATGCCTTCATGTTCCCAAGAGTAGCTTACACTAAATAGGTCAAAATTAGGGAACATCTTGCTGTTCAATGATAGTGAACTGAACAGAACCTGTACAGATATCAACCATATCTCTAAAGGCAATTGTAGAGTGGCATATTTGCCTGTGTGATCCAATTTACATATAAAGATGTGTCAAAGATTTAGAAGAAAGGTTGATGTACATGCTGCTGTATTACTTATTTCACTAATGGTTAGTATAAAACCAAATTAACAATGACATTGTTATAGGAATGAATTCCACTTTTATTTTGGAATTGATGTTTTGTAATTTCCGTATGTTTAGTTTTTTCTTTTTTGGTTCTTCCAACTCCTGTTCTCCATTGTAGGTTGATGTAATTTTTCTTTTAAAAGATACTTTTGGTTTGGCATAAATTGGATATTGAGTAAGATGAGGGGCGTGTGTCTTTCACAAATAATTGTATTCACACTCACAGCTACTAACCCCATTCACTCTTGTGTCATTTAAATCGCTAATATAGAGTCCTGTTAATGTTTTAACGCAAGTAGAGCAAAATGTGCTATTCCTTCTTTGAATACTGTACACACAATGTTAATAAATGCATAATCTGAGCTAAGTCCCTGTGATTTGTTTATCGTCACCGTGTAAGTCAAATATTGAGGGCACTGCATTTTCAAATATATAAACATTTGATAATCTAGAATCTTGCTCTACACATGATTATTTTTGTTCTTGAATGTGATCATTTTTTACCACAAAAAATTTAATTTCTTCATAGTTTGCACACATTATAAAGTTCACAACAAATGTCATGGCTCCATATATGAGGCCTTCTTCTAAATGTAACATTTTCATGTAAAATAATGAGATCGTTTTGCAAATGTAAATCTTTCTGCAATCCTGCTGTTCTTGAAATAGATTTTCCCATTCCCGTGACTCTCAAATTTATCCTGGCAAGGTAGATATACAATTTGTTGGTTTTTCAGATGTATCATTGCATTATTTATTTCAGCACATGCTTCAAGAGTTGGCATTAAGTAAACCACGGGTTGTGAGTGTGAAAAAAAGAAAATGCATATATTTAGCAGATGATTGAAGGTTAAGGAACAATATACTTATACATCGTTCCTTTAGCATAATCTGTGCTTGTTTTAAGAACGCCCAGGTGAATATCTTATAATATCTTTGCATATTCTGCATCAGTAGTTTGCCTCAAATTTTATGATAGTTCTATGTATGTGAAATACATTCTCTATACCTCTTAAAGAATTCTGATTTGGTCCTGCAAATGTTTTTTTTATATTGGTTCACCTTTAACAGGTGTAAGTTGTAATAGGTCTGAAAAACAATTATATGTTTCCCTTAAATAGGACCTCTTAAGATGGTTGCAGTACTTCTTGCATCTACAAATGAACAAAAGCCAACATTAAATTCAACACCATGCTGACTTAATCTATAATCAAACCCTTTATTTTTTTAAAACCTTTCCCAAGTTCCTAACATGTATCTGCATTCAATATTATATATTCTAATTTATTATGATGCTCCACATGTAGCAATAGAAGACAATGTAAAGATATTTCTTTGATATTATGTGCTGCTAATCCAGAAGCAGTAACTACACAAGAACACATGGCATTGATAGCCTTATACATATAAGCAGTAATTACTTTAATAAGAACGTTCTTCCCTGTTTCAGCTTGGCCACTGACATGTCATAATTTAGTTTGAAAAGTACTACATTCACATCATTAATTTCGTGTTGAAGTCCATGATGTACAGGCTGCTTTATTTCTTTGTATATTTGTAGTAGTTCTGAATTTAATTGGGACACAAAGAAATTCAAAACCTCAATGTTATTTTCAACTCTGTCCATTACATCTTCAGCTTATTCCATGGTAACCATAGCTTCAATATCAATCATTAGTTTTTCAAGTGGGTCAATATTCCTCAAAGTATTATTAGGTGGCTCAATATTGTGCTGTATTTCTGCATTAATGTTATTCTCTTCTGCTGTTTCCTGTTCAAGCAATTCTAAATACTCTTCACTTGAATTGTGGGTGCAATTCTGATTTCAGTTGGCTAATTGAGCACCAACCTTTGTTTGCCTGCACGAGGAGTCGTAATCTCAAAGAGATGCAGACTGCGGTTACATCAGTCAAGACCACCACAGATACTGGCATGCGTAAATGCCACAACTATGCCAATTGCAATTATGTGATGCCAGGCAACACAATACATCACCTTCATTCTGGCAGATTGATACACCTTAGATACTCAGGAGATTGCAATACCTCATATGTTATTTACTGCATAAAATGCTCATGCGAGTTATTATATGTAGGTAAGACAGACCGGAAAATTAAAACTAGAATTACAGAACACAAGAGTACAATCAGAACAAAATATATGAAATCTCACCTAGTCACTCATCGGTTAGATAATAAACACACCATTGCACACCTACTGAGATTGACTACTCTTGAGGCGTGGCAGCTAAAATCTAGTAGAGACAATGCTAAATTTTTATCCCAATGCAAAGTGTGGTGCATTAAGTGACTTCAAACTATGATCCCCTCAGGACTGAATGACAAAATTGATATGATGAGGTTTCTTTACTGAACGTATCATTCATGCATGCATAACTGCTGTATACAATGCCATTGTACCACCTTGTGCTAGGCTTTACCAATTTGCAGCATAGCCAATTCTTATATTCATATATCTTGTAAAATGTGCCCTCTCATGGCAACAAAATTCTTTTCTTGAATTACCATGGCCTTGCATGGGGTTCTGCCTGATTCCTTTATCACTCAGTTTTTAATTGTTTACCATTGTTACCATCACATTCCCTTTCATTCTGCACTTGTTTCTCTTCAATATGTTCCCACCACCCGCTAGTATCCATAGCGCGGCAATGCTTTTTTTGTTGTTCACGCTCTTTCTAATTCCAGGTATTTCTAGTTAACTGTCTGGAGTTTTTACACACTAAGCAGTCATTGTTTTCTTTGATTAATATTATCCTATGTGGTTTCATCCATGTCAGAGTCATTAGGAGTGTATTTGTTATTCTGGGAGCTTCCATGATGTTCGTTTTCAGCTCTCTATGTTTTAATTCTCCCTTTCACCATGGAGATAATCTTTCCACTCACGCAAAGCCCTCTGTTTTTGTTGTTGATGTTTTCATCTTTCAGGTTTTAAAAAAGGCTTTCCTGTTTACGACTTTTTGCTGAACTCAGTGTTGACGCCATTTGACACTTGACAGCTGCCTTCTGGACTTTGGTGAGTATTGGATACATGATGGCCAGTCATTCTCTAATTACATTCAGGCATGATAGTCATGCAACGTTTAAATTTACATCCTGTGTCTTTTTGTAGTGTTTTAGTCAATATCGAGAGACTTCAAATCTAGTTTATCTAAGTGTCTGTACCAGGTTTCTCAGCTGGATTCGTCCAATACACTCACTGGCAATTAGAGGTGCATTCAGGCAAAATTTTGGGCCACACTACAGTGTTTTCTTGTCGAGTGTTTATGGATCTAGTTTCATTCACATTCGTTCTGTTTTACATTAGGGTTCACGTCCTTGCTGCTTTTTAGCGGTGTGAGTTCTTTGTTGTCGGAAGCTTCTTTGTGTGTTTTTCAACCACGCCGACAAAGGTAGGAGTTTTTGGCCATAGCTTTCGGGACGTGTATTATTTCTAAATAGCATTGGAACAGTCTACTGACTTGGTCTTTTTGCCTGCAGAGGGCGTTATTGTATTCATATTGTTCATTGAGGAACAATACTTCATTCACCACGTAAGTCAGTAGCCTTTATACGTGAGTCAAATATGGCAGCGTTAACGCAAGCAGTGTAGGAGTTTTACTTCAGTGGGTTCCACATAGATGGTCATTTCTTTTCCTTTCTTCTTTCTTTTTATTGGTTGACTGTTCTTTGTCTCATCCTTTGTGGTGCTCTTTTTCCGGTTTGCATAACACGCCTGTTTCCTCAGAGTCTTTTGTATACTCTCTTGTTTACTTATCTCACTGTTGCCATGTGTTATGTTAGTACATTCAAGGGTTGATCATGCAAGAATTTAACCCTGTACGCTGTATCGTCTGATTATTGTTTGACCCATTTATAACCAGTTTTCCATGTGTGTTTGTATTAATAAAGTGGCCCCTGAGGAAGAAATGTCAATCCCGAAAGGCATTGGGCATATCATCAAATGAAGACTTCAAATTTATGTTGACTTCAACACAATTGTTATGTTTCCTTAAACTTTGTATATTTGTTTTGATGTGCATTTAATGACTGTGTTTGAAATGAGTGCATGAACCAGCACAATGAGCCAAATAAAGGCAACAATTTGAGTGTTATCTTGATATGCTTGTGTTCAAAACTTTATTGAGATTCAGTATTGTCTAATCAGGATTCTAATGTATATTTTTATTTGTTGATGACTTAAAATCAATACAGACGGCAAAGTACAAAATTAGACTAATAATATGCAGATACAGAGTACATTTATATCCAAGCCAAAATCTACAGCTAAGCCCTATCATAGTTTGTTTTAGTGCAAATAATCAGTATGCAAAAATAAAGTGCATTGTGCCAGCAGCTATAATTCACAATATACAATACTTTAAAACAATAAGATATAAAGAAATAAAAAATCTCAAAAGAATAACATTTAAGACAAATTTGACAATAAAGTGCAATTGAGCTAATAAACTTTTAGCAGCAGAAACTAAGGTGCCTTGTGCTAGCAGCTAAAGTTGTCAATATACCAAATAAACTTTAGAATAAAAGATACATGAAAAACAACCAACCATAGTAAAATTGTGTTAGAAACCGCAATAGCAATAAAGTGCATTTGTAGTAATAGACTTTAACCAGACTTCAGAATGCCCACACTATCTCTAAAAACATTTGATAGCAATATAAGCAAAACGCATTTGGACTGTCAAACCCTAAAAACTATGGTTTCAAGACAATGCATAACCCAAGAAAATCATTGCAGCTTTTTAAATATTTTTCGTAGCATAAATATCTTCACTTAAATTGTCTATGTTACAAAGTTTGTTTTAAGCTATAAAAATAAACTTAACAAATTGGGAAATAAGACGGGTGGTGGCTCCACTCAAACATAAAATGATGGCGTTTCTACAAGATCTTATTCCCAAATTATTAAAAATAGACTTTAAGATGTTTTTTCGCTCTTCTAACAATTTGGGGCATTACGTTACTGTATGCACTAAGGTTTCCTCACAAGAGCCACATAACCTACATAGGTTGGAGGGCCATTTGTTTTCCCATTTTGGTATTCCATCTTTAGTTGGATATCTCCCAAACCATAATAAGATAAATGTATTCTTTAATAAGGGTTTAAAATGAAACAACAAATAAGGTTGGGGAACCAGTTTACCAAAGAGGTTGGCAATTGAACATTGGTGGTTTTTTCACCTAAGTTCATCTTTATCTATTATAGTTGACAATAAAATAGCTGATTGGTTAATTGATTTTTTTATAAACCACTTTCTGTAGTAGGGGATCTCTGTGTATAGTCATAATCTAGTGAATAGTCCCGCCCATGTGCGTGGACCCCGGAGCAATCAAAAATAATCTCTTACAGTGTCAAAAAATGCAAAAAATGCATAGACACTTAAGAGAGAATTTAAAGACAGATAATGCAGCCAAAAGGCTACACTGTCCAGTACTTCAACTAGAAATTTCCACCATAAAATCCACAAAACAGCAAAGCCTGTACAGATTTCCCTTGCTTAACAGCAAAATCCCTCAGGAATGATAGAGAGAAGAACCTGGACAGACAAGCCCCATAGGCTGCCATTATGTGGCTTAATTAGGATACTGTGCCTTTAAGAGAACCTTCTAGAACCTTCTCTCAGTATCCCAGAATGCATAGCAGGTCCAACTTAGCCTCAGTTCTTTTTTCCGGCTCCTGCAAGCAGGACCCTGGAGCATTGAGCTCTCCCTTTCAAGGGTTTTTGTTAGTGTTTTACACTGCTTTCGATTTTTGGTACTTTTAAAGTACTCTGGTGACTTTCTTTCTGTGTTTCTGCACTCTTTTTTGTCCAATAATGCCTGCATTGTTCGACAAGTGCCCTGAGTGCTCAAGGAAGAAGGCCAAGACAGACTCCCATGAGGTCTGTATTCTCTGCCTTCCCTCTTCCCACATCCCTGAGGAGTGTAGGATCTGCAGAAGCTTCTCTGGAAGGACCCTGAAGGAGAGGAAGAAGATCAGGCTTCAGGGGCTTGAGGAGAGGAAGCAGAAGGCACGAGGTGGGTCAGGAGGGGCTCCTTCTACCCATGCTGAGGCCTCTGGGGGGCTCCCCAGGGGCAGGAAGACCAGCCCGCGCCCAAGGTCTCCGTCTGGGTCAGTTGCGCTGACCACGACGTCGAGGGGACGGTCAACGGCCAGTTCCAGGTCTCCCCAGGGCTCTGGGTCGAGAAAACGTCGCCCGTCGACGTCGAGGAACGTGTTCCGGCCGCCGTCGAAGCCGGTGTCGATATCCTCGTCGTCGCTGTCGGCGTCGAGTGATCGACATCGGAGGGCCCGGCGTCGGCGCTCGCCGTCGAGGCGACACCGCCGTTCGCCGTCGAGGACATCGTCGTCGAGGGGATCCTCGTCGTCAAGGTCGCCGTCGAGACGAAAGGCATCTCCGGCGCCGAAGAGGTCGACGTCGAAGCATTCCAAAAGGCCGACGTTGAGACGGTCGAGAAGATCGACGTCGAAAAGGTCGGAGAGGTCGACGTCGAGGAGATCCAAAGGGTCGCCGTCGAAGCGATCCAGGAAGTCGACGTCGAGACCGGCGAAGAGGTCGAGGTCGCCGTCGAGGCACCATCGCCCGTCGTCGAGGTTTCGTGGCTCGTCGATCTGGTCGGGGTCGACGTCGAGACGAAGACACGGTTCGACGTCGAGGAGTGTGATTCGGTCGACGCCGAAGGACCGTTCGACGTCGAGGGGACATCGGTCGTCGTCTGGACACCGGTCTTCAGCGTCTGTAGGTCCTAAGGACAGGCCCAGGACTGTGGGGGGCTCCCCACTCTCTGGTAGAGGTGATGGCTCGCCGGGACCGGCGCATTCCGGGGTGGATACTCCGATGAAGCCGTCTACGCCTCCTCCGCGGCCTGCTGTGCCGAAGGGTCCTCCTCCGAAGGCTCCTACCCCGCCTCCGAAGCCGGCTCCGCGGGACCCGCGTCCGGTTGCTCCTCCACCCCCGATCCCACCGAGGGAGGTGTCGATGCCTAAGTTCCCGACGCCTCCGAAGAAGACTCCTAAGAAGCCTGGAGCTCCTGACCCTGGGAGGCCGAAGGAGCGTCCGAGGCCCAAGAGGTCGAGGTCTCGCTCGGGGAGACGGGACAGATCGAGGAGTGGCCGCGGATCTTCATCACGATCCAGGCATCATCACAAGAGACGTCGGTCCAGGTCACGTTCTCCTTCTGGGACCCGTTCCTACTCGCCCACGCTGTCCGATTCGCCGGAGACTAGGGTGTCTCCGATAGACGATATTAGCACATTTCAGGAGGTTCTCCTGCGTGGTGCGGCGAAGTTGGGCATTGAGGTTGAAGCGCCTACGGCTTCTACCTCGGTAATTTTTGAGACTTTACACAAGAGGCACTTGTCTCGCCCCCTGTTACCTCTGGTGCCGGGGCTCCTTGAGCCCGCCGAACAGCTATTCCTGACGCCGGCGACGGTGAGATCTGTCCCTTCCAGGATACTGAAAAAGTACAGGGCTCCGGACTCAGACCCAGCCTTCTTGAGGAAAGACCCGGTACCGGATTCAGTCATCGTGACTGCTGCTCGGAAGCTTCATTCCACCTCCCCTGCGTCCACGGTGCCTCCGGACAAGGAGAGCCGGTGGATTGATTCTGCTGGTCGCAAGGCGTGTGGGACATCCGCCTCGTCCATGAAGGCAGCCAGTGACTCGGCTTTGCTGGGACGTTACGACCGGTCCCTTTGGGACTCGATGGAGCAGTTCGCAGACCTCGTCCCTCGAGACCGCAAGGAGGACTTTGTGGAGATCGTCAAGGAGGGGATGTTGGTCTCTAATCAGGCCATCGGCGCTGCAGCAGACATATCGTTGCTGTCCGCGCACGGATATTGCCACGGGATTCACCAGAGACGCCATGCTTGGCTCAGGTTGACATCGTTGAAACCGGAGGCACAGCAACGCGTGGCGAATCTCCCGTTTTCCGGAGATACCCTCTTCGGGAAGCACGCGGATGATGAGATGGCCAGGATGAAGGCCGAAGCGGAGACCCTGACGGCAGTGGGCCTGGAAAAGCCCAAGGAAAAGAAACCCTTCCGACAGTACCAGCGTCGGTTTGGGGCGCAGGGTCGTGGAAGGGGGCAGTCTGCTGGTCAACATCAACAGCGGCAGCAGCAGCAGCAGTACAGGCAGCCCTTCCAGAAGCGACAGGGTGGTAGAGGTCGTCAACAGTCCTCTACCGCGACCAAGGGCCCGGCCGGGTCCCGTCCCTGAGCTGTTACTTCCCCCTCGTCCGTTACCCGCTCCGGTGGGGGGAAGCGTTCAATTTTTTCTGGCAGAGTGGAGAAAAATTACTCAGGACAAGTGGGTGCTGAATATTGTTTGCAATGGATACAGTCTACGTTTCACCAGCCCTCCTCCATCGATTCCTCCCGTCAGCTCGCAGTATCAACTGCGCGAGCTTCAGACGGAGGCGGACGTTCTGCTAAGGAAAAGGGCGATCGAAGACGTACCTCTGTCTCAAAGAGGAAGAGGTCTGTACTCTCGGTTCTTTCTTGTCCGCAAGAAGGACAAAAACGAGTTCAGGCCCATTCTGGATTTGCGGCAGGCAAACAAGTGGATTCGCAGAGAAAAGTTTCGCATGCTGTCGTTGCATCAGATCTACCCTCAGCTGCAACGGGGAGACTGGATGTGTGCCATAGATCTACAGGACGCATACTTCCACGTGCCCATTGCATGCAAACACAGAAAATTTCTGCGCTTTCGAGTCGGCACCAATCACTATCAGTACACGGTGCTACCCTTCGGACTGAAGTCTGCACCCAGGACATTCTCAAAATGTATGGCAGTGGTAGCGGCACACCTGAGGAAGAACAAGGTGTTTGTCTACCCGTACCTGGACGATTGGTTGATCAAAGCCTCCTCCTTCTCGGAAGCTCGAGCACACTTCCAGAAGACGTGCGTTCTCTTGAACAAGCTGGGGTTGCACATCAACATGTCCAAGTCGGTCCCGATTCCGGTGCAGTGCATCCAGTACTTGGGGGCCTCCATCAATACGCTGTCAGCAAGCGTGTCTCCTTCGGAAGAGCGACGTTTATCACTCGTTCGGAAGGCTCAGGCTCTCATGAACTCTCCGTCTACGACGGTGAGGACCGTGTCTTCTCTACTGGGATCGATGGCCTCTTGCATTTTTCTCACTCCTCACGCACGGCTACAGATGCGTCCTCTGCAGGAGTGCTTGGAGGATCAGTGGGACCAGAGGAGAGGTTCTTGGGACGACAGGATACGACTGTCTCTACATGCTCTTCAGTCTCTGAAGTGGTGGTGCTCGAAGGAGAATCTCCTCGGAGGCGTTCCCTTCCACAAGGACATTCCCACACAGACCATCGTGACGGATGCGTCTCTCCAAGGTTGGGGGGCGCATTCCGGAGATCTGCAAATTCAAGGGACGTGGTCCCCGACGGAGTCCACGTACCACATCAATTTCCTGGAACTGAGAGCTGTTCACTTGGCACTGAAGGCCTTTCATCCGTCCTTTCAGACCAACTCTCTGCTTGTTCAGACGGACAACACGACTACGATGTATTACCTCAACAAGCAGGGGGGCTCGAGATCGCGCACTCTGTCGCAGGAGGCGCAGGCGATCTGGCACTGGCTTCTGGCTCGAGGACTGTCGATAACGGCCACCCATCTGCCAGGTGTGCAGAATGTTCAGGCAGACGAACTGAGCAGAATCGTGCAGGAAAACCACGAATGGGTCATAAACGACGAAGTACTAGGAGAAGTCTTCGCAAGGTGGGGAACTCCAGACGTAGATCTGTTTGCCACCGCCGAAAACAGCAAATGCCGAGGCTTCGCCTCCAGGTACTACCAGCCAGGGACGCTGGGGAACGCGTTATGGATCAACTGGTCGAACAGCTTTCTGTACGCTTTTCCACCAATTCCCCTGATTCCGGCGGTTCTCATCAAGCTGTCCCAGTCCAGGGCGAGAATGATTCTGATTGCCCCGGAATGGCCCAGACAGTGGTGGTTCACGGACCTGCTTCACCGTTCTCTCCTTCCTCACATGAAGCTGCCGTGCAGGCCGGACCTTCTCACGAAGTTCGGGGGGCGGATGGTGCACCCCAACCTCTCGTCTTTGAGTTTGGCGGCATGGCTCCTGAAATAGTGCAATATGGCCATCTGAATCTCCCAGAGGATTGTATGGGCATACTGAAGGAGGCTAAGCGACCTTCCACTAGGACTTCCTATGCTTACAAGTGGAAGAGGTTTTGCATCTGGTGCAAGTCTAAGAACTATGACCCTACGTCATGCAAGGAAGATGTCATCCTTCCATATCTGCTTCATCTGGCGCAGTCGGGCCTTAATGTCCATTCCATTAAGGTTCATCTGGCTGCTTTGACTGCCTACAGGAAAGGCCCTTCACAGACTTCCTTCTTCCAGATCCCTGTGATCAAAGATTTTTTGGAAGGCTTGAAGAAAGTGTTCCCTCCTGTCAGGCTTCCTTCGCCTTCATGGGACTTGAATGTGGTGCTGTCCAGATTGATGAAGGAGCCTTTTGAACCCATTCATAAGGCTTCGTTGCAGCACCTGTCCTGGAAGGCGGCGTTCCTAGTGGCCATTACATCGGCCCGCAGGGTGAGTGAGATTCAGGCATTGTGTTGCCAGGAACCTTATACTGTGTTTCATAATGCTAAAGTGGTTATGCGTACTCACCCTAAGTTTCTTCCCAAGGTTGTTTCTGATTTTCATATCAATCAGACTATCACTTTGCCTACGTTCTTTCAGAATCCTTCGTCTCCGGCGGAAAGGTCTTTACATTCCCTGGATGTGCGGAGGGTGCTGAAGTTTTATCTTGATAAGACTAAAGATGTTCGTAGGTCAGACCAATTGTTCATCAATTATGGTTCAGTCAGGACGGGTCTTGCTACCTCTAAACAGTCCATCTCTAGGTGGATTGTGTCCTGCATTCAGTTGTGTTACTGCAAAGCTAATAAGACCTTAGGGGGCAAACCTAAGGCTCATTCCACCAGGGGCAAGGCTGCTACGACAGCTATGCTCCGTAATGTTCCCATTGCAGAGATCTGCAAGGCGGCCACTTGGAAGTCGGTCCATACCTTTGCTAAGCATTACTGCCTGGATTCTGATGCCAGGACAGACGCTCAGGTTGGGCAGGCTTCGCTGCGGAATCTGTTCGCACAGTAGTGGCGTTATTTTACTCTCCACCGCCGCTTGGTGTGGGGATGGGCTTGCCATTCTATTCACTAGATTATGACTATACACAGAGATCCCCTACTACAGAAGGAGTAGTTTCTGTCCTGTAACTCCAGTTCTGTAGTAGGGGTATCTCTGTTATAGTCATAAGCGCCCTCCCGCCTCCCCGGTGGAGTGTTGTTCATGATCATAATGCTACAGGTCTGGCGTTTCCTACGCCCTCGAAAAGAACTGAGGCTAAGTTGGACCTGCTATGCATTCTGGGATACTGAGAGAAGGTTCTAGAAGGTTCTCTTAAAGGCACAGTATCCTAATTAAGCCACATAATGGCAGCCTATGGGGCTTGTCTGTCCAGGTTCTTCTCTCTATCATTCCTGAGGGATTTTGCTGTTAAGCAAGGGAAATCTGTACAGGCTTTGCTGTTTTGTGGATTTTATGGTGGAAATTTCTAGTTGAAGTACTGGACAGTGTAGCCTTTTGGCTGCATTATCTGTCTTTAAATTCTCTCTTAAGTGTCTATGCATTTTTTGCATTTTTTGACACTGTAAGAGATTATTTTTGATTGCTCCGGGGTCCACGCACATGGGCGGGACTATTCACTAGATTATGACTATAACAGAGATACCCCTACTACAGAACTGGAGTTACAGGACAGAAACTACTCCTTACTCCTGACTCCATCTTCTAAGTTTGGACAATCAGAATTACGTAGACACTCATTTAAGTATGTTTGCCAACTACTCGCATATTCACTTCTCATCATCTCATGCCAACACTGATTTGGAAGAGAACCCTCTTCAGCACGAGACAATGACCATAAGGTCTTTAGAAATGTAGATTGTTGGGCCAATATTTGTTTTTTTAGACCAAATTCTAATCCTATATTGGCACGGCTAATATATCTAGGAATCCAAAAAACTGATTTATATGTCCTTATTTTGATGTCATCAAGAATTTTTGTGTCTTTACCGTGGAAAATAATGGAACCGTAATCCAAAAATGGAATTAACTTTGCTTTCATAACCTTCAACAGGTGGTCATAATTTGGGCATAATAGCTTATCTCTCAATTTTCTAAAAGCAAATGATAGTGATGTTCCCTTAGCTTCAAGATTATTAAAGTGCTGCCTAAATGACATACTATCATTAAATGTGATTCCTAAATATTTGTACGATTTTACACATTCAATGACCAAACCATTGATATTCCATTCTTTTAATCCTAACATAGAGGCCTATTAGGATGGCGGACGGACCTGCGTCCGTCTGCCACCCCCGAGGTGGAGGGACCATCCGCAGGGGCAGCGGTGGTCCCTCCGTTGCAATTAGGATGTGACCGCCACCCTGACGGTCACATCCCGTATCTGTAACCTTGCGGCGGGTGCTGCTTGAAGCAGCACCCGCCGCAAGGTTAAATATGCATGATTTGCATTTACATGAACAACGCGGCAGGCACCGTGCTGTGCCTGCCGCTTTGTGCATGTAAATGCAGGGGGGTACTATAGGTACCCCCATGTGCACCCCCACCCCCCCTTCACCCTGGGGGCCCACAAGGGGCCCCCAGAAACAAAGTTCCACATGCTTTTCCACGGCAGAAAAGCCGCCGCGGAAAAGCTGCAGCGGAAATGCATGTTTCAACGCACATCATAATTTGGCTGACGGTGTCTTGCAGACACCGCCACCAAATAGCCCTCAACACCCCGTGCATCAGCGGCGGACGGACCTGCTGTCTGCCGCTGTTCTCACCGCCATCCTAATCTGGCGGTGGGTGTTTTCTGTGGCCACAGCGGTGAATCCGCATCCTCTGGGCCGGCGGTGGCTTCCACCAGCCCGGAGGATGCGGATTCACCGCCATCATAATCGACCCCCTACTTTTTCCCATGGTCATTATTTGTCTTTTGTATTTATTTTTAGACCATTTTGACTAACATATTGGTTAAAAGAATCTAATAATCTTTTTAATCCTATAACAGATTGGCTCAATTAAATGGTGTCATCAGCATATTGTAGATATTTAATCTCTTTGCCCAAAATAGCAGGAGAGTGGGCATTAACATGTTTAAAATGAGCAGGGAAATCAGACATTAAAAGATTAAAAGGCAAGGTGCCAAGACACAACCTTGTTTCAAGCCGATATTGGTAACAAGTCGACGAGTCGTGTGTCTTCCGTCACGGACTTTGGTCTGTACCCATGTATTAAAGTATAATAATTTGATCATCTTTAATGAAGTGTTAGATATGCCCCAATTAATTAACTTCGACCATAATACATTTCGTGGCACAGAATCAAAGACAGCTTTTAAATCAATGAAACAAATAGACAACTTTTGTTTCCTATATTTGGCTCTATCGCCCAATAATGTCAATAAAATCTAATTTGTGTTAGTCGATTCTCCCTTTCCAAAAACCAGTATGTAAATTTGGGATCAAATCCTCTCTCAGGGCCATGCTTCCAGTTCTTCCAAAAGACAACTTTTCGCTTCCACATCTGTTAAGGTGATTAAACAATAATTTGCGGGATTGCCTTAGGGGCCACTTTTGTATATTGGTTGGCTGATACTTCCCTGCCATGATTCGGGAATAAATCCTGTTTTAAGCACATCATTAAATAAAAGTGTTAATACCTCTGGCCATTGTTTTGAATTTGCTTTAAAAACTATGTTCGGATTCCATTCGGACCAGGAGCTCCATTTGATCTAATATTATTTATTACTTTTTTTACATTCTCTACTGACCATGGCTCTTTATCAAAGAAACTTAATGGATCATAGACACTTACGTCTGACCCGCCCTTTTTTAGGTTTTCTTGCTGGCCATGATTAGCAGAATTAATTTTAGTAGAATTAAGCTGTGTGCCCGTAGGAACAGATTTAAGACTATTAAACAAGTTTACCCAGCTGAATTCATCAATATTGGCACTATTGCCGCTATGATTACCAGGATCAAGATTATTAATATTACCCCAGAATAAACTTGAATCTTTAATTTTACATGAAAAATGTAATTTAGACCAAATTCCTACATAGTACGCTTGTTTAGCCTTCCATATTTAGTTCTTGTATCCCTTTTTCAATTGTCTAATTTGATGGGATACAACACACTTAGATGTTCCTTTCGCTTTTCTATACAATGCTCTTATTGCTTTATTAAGACTTCTTTTAAGGTATAGTAAACGATTAGAAAACCACCCTGGATTATTTGAGGTCAAAGTTACACCTTTTGATGGTTTCGAATTAGGAAAATTATCCAAAACAAGACAAGGCCAGAGAGCAACCATAGATTTTCTTTCAGCAATAGCATTTTGGACATTTAAAATTAAATGGGAAAGGACTTCCAATATATCCTTTTCGGTTCTCTCATTCCATATTAACCTTTTAAGGTTAAATGGAATAGGAGCAGTATTGATTGTTCTTGTTTCCGGTAAGTAGTCAAAAGAAAAAGCAAAAGAAATAACTTGTGGATTATGATCACTCTCAATCCTTGGTAATACCTGATAACTTTGTAGTGAATTAAAAAGTTTCCCTGAAATTATGGAGTAATCAATAATAGAGGGACTACACGTTTTATTAAATGTCGGTGTATTATCTTCGTCTTGCATAATCTTAAAATTACATTTTTTAAACTGGGAATCAATCCATTGGGATAAAATTTTCAAATGTATATTCAGCTTTTTACAAGTAAAAAGGTGCGTATTGAAATCACCAGAAATAATTATCATCAAATCTAAATGGGCATAATATAACACTTTTACTATTTCCCATAAGCACGAGAGTTGAGTGGATTTAACCTTATTTTCTGAACTTATAGAAACATTAAAAAAAATAATAGATTGCTTGGAAATTAATTTAATACACTGTATCCATTTTACCTGAAGGTCAATCTCAAAATGTTTAACATCCAAGTTCACAGAAACATAAATAGAAAGGCCGCCACTAGGACGACCAGTATAGGCTTTACTAATAGCCACATTCGAATATTCAAAATAACCAATAAGGGTTTCACCAAACATATTCCAAGTTTCCTGGAGCATCAATATGTCAAAGGTTTTAAGAAAACTTATTACATCTAGATCTTAAAGAAGTGATTTAAGACCATTTGTGTTCCAAGAACAGATTTTAAAAGGTTTTAATACTTTTTCAAGAGAATTCGGGCATCAATCGTTCTTCACTGGGTTTCCATTTGCCAGCATCGACGGAAGCCAACTCCAATCTTCATCCGGAGTGGTTTCTTTCTTTGACCTGCTTGACAACTCCTGATCTTAATACCGAACGACAAATTCAACTTAGTTGATGGACCAGAGGCACCTTTCAGAACTCTAACATGTGATTCCGGACCAGTTTTTTTCTCAAAGATTTTTAAGTCCGGGTTACAGGGTGACCTACTCGCAATCAACAGAGTCGGATATTGAGACCCATAAGTTCTCCAAACTTTGATGCCCCATTTCTCAAATTGATTATTGTTAGTGATTATTTTACTGACAATTTCATCACTTTGCCAAGTTGTGACAGTTATTTCATTATAAATGTTATTACAATCTTTCTTAAACTCCACTGATTCCAAATCATCTGATGTTACATCCTTCAAATCTGCAATTGCATTCAATAATTTCAAAATGTTTCCACGGTTCAAGATATCATAATGGCCTCTTGTAGTAAACTGAGGGCAAAAGACTACTTTCTTCAGTTCATACAAATAATCTGTAGCCTCTGTTTCCTCCCTATTTGTGGAACCAATTGGATCCCTCTCCCCAATAATAGGAGCCGAAACAGGGACTATCGATTGTCTTCATGCATGGGCTTCTAATGTCTTTTGGTCATGAATACGTTGCTCAATATAATTCTCATTATGACTTTGATGGTTAACATAATTTACAATTTTCTGAGTGAAGGTATTTTGTTCTCCACATTGATCGACCAATTCTTTAGGTAACTGTTCTTGCCTAATAACCCCTGACTTAGATGGAACAGACATTTTAGACTATATACTAACATTGGACACGTCAGGGGTGGGAATATCGATGTTTTGTCCATTTTGTTTAACCTTTGGATTGACCACTTACGCAGATCTAAAAATCGGAAATAGGGCTTTCATATCGATCTCTTTAGGCTCATTAGGTTCTTTGATTACAACCGCCTTGAGTTTTTTTTTTCCTGTGATATTTTATTGTGGGTATTCCTTAATCTTTTTCTTGCCTGTTTGGACAGAATCTCAGAGTTTATAATAGCACTTGATGCTTGATTCGCTTCAGGACAGATCATATTCGCCTCATCCACCATCAAATGATCCTTAGATTCAGCGCTTTTAGAACTATCTTGAGATAGTTTAGACATTTTCAAATTGACGGCATCATTGGCAGGTTGTTCATTTGTATCAGTAATTTTACTATTTCTGCTATTCAGGTTTTCTTGTGAATTCATTGATTTTTCTATGGTGATCAATCCCGATTAAACTGGATAATTTGAATTATTTTTTGCCACATTTAAATTAATTTTATGTTCGTTGGTAATCTATTCACCTTGGGTTGTTCTACCCGGCATCAGTTTTACTTCCTGTACCATAGAACTATTGATTGACTGTAGATCTGACATTTTGTCAGTCAGTTGTGCACAAGTACAGGTTAATAATTGATTCTCTTTATTCACTTGAACTTTGGTTATCAATTTGGTCAATTGGAGAAGTTTTGTGTCTATCCCTACTACGTGGGAAGTCAATGTGTTTAAAATATCTACCTGGATATTTAATTTATCTGAGTGAAAATTAAGTGCATTTGGAATTGAATCCATAGTGTGGAGTAAACACTTCCATATTCCACGGTCAGGGCCAGAAGGGTTATTTTCTATGTCACCAGATCTAGCTTGAAAATTCCCATCAAATTTTGTTAATTAAGATAAGCCCACTGAATTAAACTGATTGTTTACAACTATTTGTGTGGATTTACTTTGTTCATTTAAAATGGGAACATTCTCAGCACTAGCAGTACCTGTTACCATAATAATTTAATATTGATAAAGCTATTCTCCAAAATTATACTTGACTTGTCCCAATTAAAAGGCCTTGCATTACCAACTTTATCAGTTAGGCCATTTGGACTAGATGCTAATTCAGCTATCACTGGTATTGATATTTGACACCCCCTCTTGGTTTCTATCTCATCAGCGACATAGCCTAACATAAAGACCTCATCGCTTACGTTCTGGTCCAGGCCGGAGGAGATGTTAATCACTGATCCGATCTCTCTTTGGCTACAAACTAGCGATTTAAAAAGGTCCTCCCGTCTAGTTGCTAAAGATTTGTCAGCTGCAGTTATCACAACGGATTGTATAGCAGAGTCTTGCAAATAAATTTGGGCTTTTGTCTGTAGCTGAGCAGACGATGTTAGAAATGATTTAGGGGTTGGCAACACTTCATACTTTACTAAGCTTGAGTTTTTAGTCTTAACTTAAGAATTACCTCCATCTTTTAACTCCTCTATTTCTGAAGACAACTTAGATAGTAATACTGCACACGGGCAAACTCTTTTTTCACTTGTTGACGATGATGATGATGAAGGTGATAAACAGTCATTATCAGTCTCATTATTTTTATTTCTTTGAGGTTTTTGGTACTGTTTTTAGTGCTGCTTGACCAGAATTTATAGGGGTAGCTGCCATTTTAGCTGGATCATTCAGTCACTCCTTTGTAGAGACACAAACATCAATGCTTTTCTTGCTCTTTTGACGTTGCTTCGATTGAGGTTTAGGTGGCGCCCCTCGCTGTCGGCCTGATCTCATTATCGTCAGACTACGGACTAGATTAAACGAGATACGAGGCAGGCAAGCAATCTAACCTCTCCCTGCCTGTAAGTTGCGGGCCCTTCTGTCCACTTGGGGACACCCCTCCTTAATGGTCAGAGCAAAACCGGACGAGCACAACAACTGTGCTAGCCCAGCCTCGGAACGGCCATGCTCACCTTCCCTATAGCCATAGGCTCAGGTATCTCCCGGGTACTCAGGTACTCTGGTGCTCTCAGTTTCTGCCCTGTTGCGCCACTGTTCACTTGTTCACTTGTCCCAGGATAGAACTGCCACACACCAGACTCTGGTCGCAGTGGCGTCGTCTACGGATGTTCTCTATGCACTCTGTCCGCCTATCCCTGACCTCCTTAGTTCCCAGGCTCAACACAGCCTCCTCGGGCAGAGTTAGGAGCCAGGAGTGCCAGGGGAGCTGAGGCTGCTAACGGCTGGGCGCGAACAGGCGCAAAAACCCAGCACAAACTTCGACTGCTCCGGGCGACAGGTTTCACACGATCTTTCAATTTGTTTTATGCACTATGCACAAAACTGGGGGCAGATGTGTTGCTATTACACTAGAATGAAGATAACCATTTGCGGTTTTTAGGGCAGCAATTTTATCCTCAATTAAGAGATTGCAACATTTGTGGAGCTCCTTCGATAAAATATGATGTGTGTCTTATTACATTAGTCCCTGAGCCCACTGTTGCTGCCTCCAATGCTGATCTCAATCAGCTGACAAATGGAGGAATGTGCTCCTTACTGCGGGGAAGGGGCTCTTCTCTGGGCTCTGCAACCAGTGCTGTCAGCTATCGCGCTGTCTGCTGCCGGTTGCGACCTCACCACCACCTCCTCTTCCTCTTCCTATGAGCCTGTGGGGGGGTGCAGCGAGGACGGTACTGAAGCCGTGGTAATGCCGCGGAGAGCTGCTAAACAACTCAACTCGGCTCAAAGGTAGCGGTCACGGGAGGGGGCATAAAACAAACAGACGGGGGGGGCAGACAGGGGTGATCGAGCGAGCGGGACCTACCTGTATTAGCAAGTCCTGCTCAAGCTCCGGCCACCACCTCCACCACTCCACACTGCAGGCTCCGTAAGCCCAACTCCTCCTCCAACAAAGTCCGAGGCTCCTACGGATGGGAGTGAGCAGACAGGGGTGAGCGAGCGAGCAAGCAGGGTTTGCCTATGGCGTGGAACCCCGCTCGAGCTGAAGCTCCAACCGCCGCAGTTCCGAACTCCGGGCTCTAAACACCGCAAAGCACTGCTAGCACAAACTCCTCCTCCTCAGATAATAAGGATTCATTCATTATGTTTATGTGAAGTATTACATTACATGCTGTGCACCCAGAATTCAAGTGAAGAGTCACTTGCTAAATTTTTGTGAAATTGAGGTAGAGCCATGTCATTTTTATACACATGAAAGGCATCTTAATGGAATTCAAAGGTCCCTATAATGTCTTCTTCCATCCACCATGTTTTTAAATAGGTATACACCAATGGAGCTGTCAAATGGTTGGCTGGAAGTAGACATGGTGCCCCTAAATCAGAAGTAGTTCCCATCCCAATACTTATGTTTGTTGATGATACTCTGCTCTTATTGAGAACTCCAGTGGGGCTGCAATCAGGTATAAATGCTTTTGTAGCCTTCTGCAAGAAAACGGGCTTATAATTAAATCCATCAAAATCAAAATGTATGACTTTAAACCCCTATTGATCATATGAAGAAAAGTTGACAATAGATAGGGTTCCCCTTGTGTGGGTCGCATACTTTAACTACTTAGGTGTCAGACTATCCGAAAACCTGACAATGGGGAGCTCAGCAGGAAAAAGGTAAAATTATCTGCACCAGAAAGCCTTGGCAATTAGGAGTATATAAAAGGCCACCTCTGGGGTGCAGTTTCTCCTGCTATCACTGTTTACAGAGCCTCAGCACTAACAGTGGCTTTTTATAGTGCTGAGGTAAAGGGCTATGTGAAAGCAGAAACCCTCACCAAGGTTGAGAATAGGTTTATCAGGGCCCTCTTCAACGTACCTGTAAGCACGCCTATTTTATCATTGAGATTAGATCTGACATTAAATCCTTTACTTTTGATTACCCTGCACATACCCTAGTTGTATTGGATCACACTCTGGTCCAACTAGCACCTTACAGGGAGTCACTACAAGAGCTGATAGACTTTGATAAAGAAGTATCTACCCCATGGCTGAGTACAATAAGGGAACGTTCACTCAATAATTGAATTTGAGAATTATGGTGCTTGCCAGCACAGATAACCAAAGTAGAATCCCAGAAAATGAAACAAATGTATCCGGAGGAGGTGATGCAACAGACCTGCAGAGATCAGCTGGAGGGAAGCACATCTGAACTGTTTCTGAATCATAAATGTACTCTGAGGCTGGAGCTCTAGATGGACAGCATTTACCTCTTCCAAGCTAAATGTTTGTATGCACAATTTAGATGTGGCATTCTCCTGCTGAGAGCTCTTACCTCAAAGTGGTTTAATATATCTTCCAATTCTAAATATTGCCCAAGTTGCCCACAGATTGTAGAGACAGAAACACACTTCCTGTTCTTTTGCTCTCTTTTTCTGACAGCACACAAGAAATGGATAATTGATATCTGCAACCTTATGAGGTGAGGCACTATTGGGAGGCTGCAAGGATTTTCAAAAGTGACTCTAGAGAACAAATAGTCTTTGCACTCTCAAGGTTGCTTTATTATGCATAGAATCAAAAAAATAAGGCCCTACTTAACTCAAAGCATTGATCATTGATTATGTTAGCTAAGTCATCAACATATTAATAGCTGGATGGTTTTAAGTATATCATATGGAATTTTTTGTCCATATTATTTATCTAAATTATTTATCTAATTAATTAAGATAGGACGAAATGAATGGTCTATCTCCTAGAAATTAACATATTTATATGTATGATTGTTTTAAATGATGGTAATTTTTATAGGAGTTTTCCATCAGTGATTTGAGATGATATAAAACTTATGTCGTATTTCTAATTGTAATACTATCTGTGGAAAAGTAAATTTTGCCATGTTCTGTGTCCCTACGAGTCCTCCATCATATGTTATGTGTGCATGATTAATATGCATATGTATTCCCCATGTTCGATTAAAGACGCAATTATATTTGTGTCCATCTCTAGTATGCCAGTTTCCAGTTCTCGTGAATACTACGAATATCAGGCCTATGTAAAACTACGTTGCCACGTTTCTCAGTGTGCACGTTATTTCATTGTAAAGTCCCCGTTTCTAGGCCTCAAAAGGGCCTGGACACCAGATTCAGCTTCTGTCTCCTGAGCCTCGCTGAGGAGCGATACAGCCCCCACCTGTGTTCCTGACCCTTCACTTACTTCCTGCCTCACAGTGCCCGGTTCAGCCTGGCTCTGCCTCTGAGTCTGCCAAGAGTATGTTATGATTCTAGTTATCAGTCCAGCCCTCCTTCTCTGCATTCCTAAAGCTACTGAACTGCATCAATAGTTACCGTCATAGTCTAGCCTTTACGTCTCCATGTAAGAGAAATACTGCATTTAATGGTCATTTAATATTCTTCATCACGCACTACATGTAGAATAATGCATGTTCCAGTCTTAGAGTCCGTTAGCCTCTCCCCTCCTGACTCTTAGTTTATATCAACATGTTCTCTAAACATCAGATACTAGATACTGCTTAGGTACATGTCACCCTGACTCTCCAGACTTTAGTCTCTGCTCCTAGCACAGAGTTCGTAGCCCCCAGCTTCTCCTAGTAACACGTCATTGTCAGTTTGCGCGCACCATTAGGTTAGAGGTCCCGGCTCCTTAGGTAGCCCCCTCCATGTCTCCACCCCATTCATGACATATTCTGTTACGTTTGCATCACATGTCTATGTATACGCCTCTATTACACCTACTTTCACCCTTATCTTTCGCGACTGCTATTGACCACACCCACTGCTCCGCCTATCGTATGTATTGTAATGCAACTGTTTTAGTATATATGATCGTGTATTGTTATTAAATGTTAGCGCGCTCATCCCAGATCCAGCCCCGGCAGCTGCCGGGCCACGCTAGTCCTGTCGGGGCCCCCCTGCCGGGCTCTGCCATCTTATTCCTATGCAGGTTGTCCTGTTCCTGTCCTTTATGCTGTAATAAACCTGCAAACTCCTACTACCTCGAATCTTGACTCTTATTTATTGAGCTATCTGTTATTGCTATGCCTAGACAAAAATAGATCCGGTATTATTTATTTATATACCACATAATGGCGCCCGAACAGTGACTTGCCCTTTCCCCACGCGTCGGTGAAGCCACGCCGGCCCCCTGACCCTCTGCAGTCGTGACGGAACTCTTCTGCGCACCGGCAGATATTTCTGCTTTAAGTATCCCTCAGGCCCACGGAGGAGACGGAGGAGGCGGTCCAGCATCCAGACGAGACGGTGGAGGAACGCGGCGAGTCCCGACCAGAGCCCAAGCCGAGAGTCCAAGGTCCGAGGTATCCGGAGGCCCACCCGTAACAGAAGTCCGAAGTTCGTCCGTCCGGCGTCGAAGCAGTCCAGTCCAGTCCGAGGCCTTCCGTTCTTGCTGCCCGGTGAGTACCATTGCTGGGGTAGTATCTAGACAGGATCAATCTAATTGACTCTGGTCCGTGGGTTGGTGGTACACAGACCCCCAAACGAAGTGTCCATTTCGGTGGATGCGGGTCCTGACGTGTCTCTGTATGAGACCGGTAAGTTTCGTGCTGTTTCAGCAGTGCATCTAGTTTCTGTTCTAGTCAGTTCTGTTCTCGAGAAAATTCATGTATTCTGTTTTCCGTATTCCAGGTAGTATTCTGTTCGAACTGTTATTCTGAATGTTATTCATGTATTTTAATGTCGTGGTATGAGTGTGAAGTAATTATCGTGTTTATTGTGTATTGTGTTGTGTCCAGATTATAGTTCAGTCATGCCGCTCTTTTCAAAACTGCGTCAGTTAAAAACCAGAAAAGGTCTGCTAGAAGCAGCAGTTCCTGTTCCGCCTAGGGACAGTCCAGGTCATTTCATGTATCAGAAGCATGGCATAAGCGCCATATTGTATCTAGATTTATGGGTAGAGTATACCAAACAGTTAGAGGAAAAGTATAGATGGCCTGTATCAGGCACATGGGATGCCGAGTGCATCATGCGAGTAGAAGAAGCATTATGGAAAAAGAAAGCCAGACAGTCACAGAAAGATGCCATCGAGCTATGGCGCAAAGAATCTCATAAAAGAACCGAAAAAGAAATCAGAAAGTCAGAAATAAGTAGAGAATCCTTAGAACGAGCCCAAGAAAGGGAATTAATCGAGATTGGTGAACGAGTTAAAACCGAACAGTCAGACAGACAGAGGCATGCTCTTATTAAGGGTATGTATCCTCTTCTTGCCGAGGGCTTGCCAAGAGCGACCCCAGAGGCATCCAGTAATTTCCCGCCACCACTAGTTCCGACCAAGCTATGTCACAAACCGACCGCAGCTGATATTTTCATTTCGTCCTATTTGGACGACACAGTCCCAGAATATGCAAATCCTGTTCCTGCTCCGCCAGTCCCTGTAAATCAGGCACTTCCCGCTCCTCGAGACACCGGAGTACCTGTTACGGTACCCCCGGTCCAGCCCGCCATACAAGTCCAGCCTGCATTTCCATTTCCCACTCTGCCAGGACGAAGAGCATCAGTAGACGACTCTAGTTTAGGGGCGGCAGGGGGAGGTCCTCCAGGAACCCCGCCGCCACACAAGCGTTTAACGTTAGCCGAATTACATGCACAAGCGTCACAGCGTACGCCCAGATATCAGTCTGTTGCAGAAATAAGAAAAGCCCTTACCGAATGTGGCTATGATCCAGTCCCAGGCGAGGATAATATGGTTTTATATTCATTACGCGTGAGAAAGGTGACCGAGTATCTAGTCACCCTACCAGATATGAAAGAAGATCTAGACAGAATATATCGTTTCATCCGTACAGGGAATGATCCAGAAAGTATTAGTGACGTCATGTGCCAAAGAAAAGTTGAAGTCCAGCTCATGTTATTGAAGTTCCTGATTAATTGTCTAATAAGAGAACAAGATTCCCCGACTAAAGATCAGGCCGAAATGAAAAATCCTGACAAGGTGGAGTGATAATATAGCCGAGGGTAAGCATAAGACTATCAGTAGTATAGAGAGTATGTACAAGAAAATTCGTAAGGAAATAATAAAGTTACACGAACAACGTAAAGCAGTACAAGTAAGCGAGAAAGAAAATGACTCTTCTACAGAAGAGGTAGAGGACGAGAATCCCGCCAGAATAGCGTATGTAGGAAAATCTAGATTTCCAGATCGCCATTTGCGCCTAGAACACAAGTCAGTTTTACATCATCCAGCATCAGAACAAGGTTCTCTAGAACAAGTATTTCAAGCTACCGACCATATTCTGAAATCACGAATCGGTTACAGTGAATTAAGTACTATGCATGAACAAGAACTAGTCCGATCAGCAGTCCGATGGATTACTGATTCTACCACTTTTCCAGACGAAATAGTGGCACAAATGTTTCTGAAAATGCCCCCAGCCGAGCAACGACTGGTGGGTATGTATATGATCCAGCACCTCATTACATTGTATGAGGGTCAACATTCTGATCCAGGTCCGTTACACGATGTCCTGAACGAGTTACTCCAGTACAAATGGAAAGGTTTAGGTACCGATTTGATTAGTGTCATTCTAGAACAGCGCCACAAATACAGAACGTTTCTGAACCCGCATTTTGTTCATGTCTCACCCCCAGAAAGTAAACCCTTTTACATAGACAGACAGAATCCGTTACGAGAAGTACATCCAATTAAGACAGAGGGTGGTGAAATGCAACGAGTGTTTGTTTACACCCCTATCACAAAGATGGAACTCTTAGAGATGAAAAAGTTAATTCCCTGTCATGATAAAGATCCAGCAGGGTTCCACCGAGAATTAAAAGACATGCTCCGTATGGGAGAATACATGTATCCAGATATTATTAAAATGTTAAAGGTCCTGTTGCCCGCAGGGGTATATGAGAAACTCAAGGAAAAAGAATGGGAGGTGGGAGAGAAAAAGATCGATTGGGCAGTTCTAGAAGCCGAAGATAAGGCACGAGTACCAGGTACCGGTCTTGGAGATAAATGTAAAGAATTACCAGAATTATTAATACAAGTTTTGCCTAGGTTATTGACAACTAGAAAAGAAGACTGGGATGCAATCTCAGCCTGTAAACAGAAACAAGATGAAGATATTAGTGATTATTATTCCAGATTTGAGAAATGTTTTACCATAAACAGTGGCCTCAAGACAAGTAGTGAATCATACCCTCATCTTTTTGTTACTAAACTAGTCGAGAATTCAAGTCCACAAGTTAAGAATCGAGTTTTGAAAGTCGAAAGTACCTGGCAAGCTAATACCCCATCCCAGATGTTACAGATGCTTCAATATCACCAGAATAGAATCAGAGAAGAACAAGAACATGAAAGGAAACGTATGAAAGACACGAAAATGAAAGTACTAGTTGCACAATCTATTCCACAAGACAGTCAGAAAAGGGGTCCGAATCAAGCCAGTCATCCTGCAGCTCCCGTTAAAGGAAACTGCAATTATTGTAAACAGCCAGGTCATTTTATAAACGAGTGTGCAGTTCTGAAACACAACATAGCTACCGGTAAGACTAAAGAAAGACCACGTCCGCCTAGACAAGAGCAAGTTTCACAGACTTCTCAGCCACAGAATGCACAACAGACAGTTACAGCACCGCAGCCTATCGCTGCAACACAGCATGTTACACAGCAGATGTACCAGTATGCACAGTCTGAGTATCCAGAGTATCAGCCATATTCATGAAACAGCCTAGAGAGGGAGGTAGGCTTGCCTCTCATCGAGATACCTGTAGATCAAGAAGGTCCCTATGTTCATAGTCAAGTATTAGGGAAAGATAGAAAGTTTCTGATTGATACAGGGGCAAGTAGGACCACTATAAGTCACGCCGAAGTTCCAGGGGCTCCGCTCTCAGGCTCTAGAAATGTTTCCCTTGGATTTTCAGGAAAACCTATTGTAAATGAAATATCAAAGCCAGTTACTCTAGAAGTAGGTCCATTGTCCCGCACTACTGACCTGTTACTTACGAAGTCATGTCCAGAGAATCTATTAGGCATTAGGACACTGAAAGAGTTAGGTGCAGTTATATGCTGTTCCCCAGAGGGAATACGATTGTTCCTACGTGACTTCAAGGGTCACTATGTATTACGAGATTTTGATCCAAGATTGTCTAATGTTCCGCAGCATCTATGGGCGCAAGGTCCAACTGATGTTGGCTTTATGCAAATCACACCCCATCGTGTGACTCTCAAGCCAGGTGTAGTGTTACCACGAATAAGACAGTACAGATTGCCATCTGAGGCTGTAGCAGCCTTATCCAAAATTATTGACGAGCTCATGGCTCAAGGAGTAGTTGTAGAAACTGACTCCAATGTATGTAATTCTCCGATCATTCCTGTCATGAAACGTACTGATCCGAATGCACCTCCAGTATATCGTTTAGTGATTGACCTTCGAGAACTTAATAAATGTATTATTCCCCAGTACCCAGTTGTCCCAGATATCTCTTCCCTATTGACAGCCATTGATTCCGAAGCCTCATTTTTCACTGTCATAGACCTCAAGAACGCATTTTTCAGTGTCCCCATTCATCCAGACAGCCAGTTTCTTTTTGGATTTTGTTTAAATGGAAGGAGCTATATGTTCACACGCGCTCCTCAAGGTTTCACAGAAAGTCCTAGTATTTACAGTCAAGCACTCAAGAGACAACTAGACAACATTCACATGCCAACTGACACTGCCCTGCTCCAGTATGTCGATGATCTACTGATCACAGCCCGTTCTGAACGTGCTTGCGAGCGAGCATCCCTTACAGTCTTGTATTTCCTAGCCGAGATGGGGCACAAGGTGTCCCCTTCGAAGCTTCAATTCTGTGTCCAGCAAGTGATCTATTTAGGCCACTTACTGTCCAAGAGGGGTAGGCAGTTGACACCAGATCGTATTCAGTTAATAGCGAGTCTTCCTCAGCCCAAGACCCAGAAGGAGGTACGTGCTTTTATTGGCCTCACTTCTTATTGCAGACAATGGATTCCTCAGTATGCATTCTTAGCCAAGCCACTGATACAGTTAACGACACAGGAGGCAGCCGTATCGACTGTCCTCCCTTGGACATCTGAACATACACTTAGTTTCAATGAGTTAAAGAAAGCCCTATGTCAAGCTCCAGTTCTAGCAACACCGAACTACAGTAAGCCTTTTACGCTTTTCGTCACTGAACGTGAAGGTACAGCATTATCTGTTCTCACACAAGATCAAGCAGGACAATACAAGCCCTGTGCTTATTTTTCGAGCACATTAGATCCTGTAGCCCAGGCTCTGCCTGCGTGCCTCAAGTCAGTTGCAGCCACAGCACTAGCTATCAGACAAAGTGATTCCATAGTATTAGGACATTCCTTGACAGTACAAGTTCCACACTCCGTGGAAGTTCTTTTGAACCGAACACAAACTCAGCACTTGACGATTGCACGTTTAACAGGTTATGAATTGACACTGTTCCAGCCACACATAGAAATCAGACGCTGCAACGTTTTAAATCCTGCTACATTGTTACCATCAGTTACTTCGAATTCTGCCACACACGACTGTGTGGAAGTAGTTAACATCATGACAAAGCCAAGACAAGATCTGACAGATATTCCATTACCAGATCCCTACCTGACACTTTATGTGGATGGTTCATGTATGAGAACAAGTACAGGAGAACTAGTAGCCGCGTATGCAGTGACTACTGACACTGAAGTTATTGAAACACACCGTATTGACACCCTGTCTGCTCAAGCAGCAGAGCTAGTTGCTCTGACACAAGCCTGCATACACGCTAAAAACCTGAAAGTTAATGTTTACACAGATTCACGTTACGCATTTGGAGTCGTACACGACTTTGGAGTGCTCTGGCAGGAGAGAGGTTTCATGACTTCTCATGGAACCAAGATTCAGCATGGTCTCCTTATTCAAGCTCTGTTAGATGCAATACATTTACCGACATCCATTGCTATCATGAAGTGCAAAGCACATACGAAAGTTACTGACACTATTTCTCAAGGTAATGATCTAGCAGATCGCACAGCCAAGCTTACAGCTCAGACTCCAGACATTCCAGTTAATAAGACACCGACACACACTCCAGATCCGACTACTTGTATGACAGTTAAGGACCCTACACAAGATGTCATAGACATACAGTTACATGCTACTCCCGAAGAAATCAAGAAATGGTCCGAACAAGGAGGGGTCCAGACAGATCAAGGATGGTTAACGAAGGGTAGAGCCACATGGTTTCTCCCCGACTCTATGGTTCAAGTCATTATCAATACTGCACATAGTCCAGCACATTTAGGAGAAAAAGCTATGTTAGACAGTATCCAGAATATTTGGTTCAACAAGCATTTACGAGCTGCAGCCAAGCAGAAAGTCCGTACCTGTATGATATGTTGTCAGTTTAATCCAGGTAAAAGTGTCCCGGTGGAACAAGGTGGATTCCAGCCCCCTGACCACCCTTTTGAAGTCCTCCAGATGGATTACATTCAGATGGAGCGATGTCGAGGTTTCAAGTATGTCCTTGTAGTTGTATGCGCTTTGTCCAGGTGGACGGAGGCATATCCAGTTCCAGATTACACAGCCGCGACCACTGCCAAGCAGTTGGTTCGTGAGTTCTTCCCCCGTTACGGACTCCCTAGAGTCGTGTATTCTGACAACGGCCAGCCATTCTCATCTGAACTCATGAAGCATGTTTCCCTTTTGTTAGGGTACCAGTGGAAGTTCCATTGTGTACGCCATCCTGAAGCAGCCGGTCTCGTAGAGAGACATAATCAGACCCTGGAAATTCGAATTGCAAAAGTTTGTCAAGAGAAAGGTGTGGACTGGCTAATAGCTCTGCCAGTTGCCCTGTTCTATATGCGCATGGTCGCACATTCCAGATCAGGTCTGTCCCCGTATGAGGTCGTTTTCGGCCGCCCCCCTAACATGTGGGGTACACCTAGACCTCGAAGTATTACCGATGTTTCAAGTAATATGCTGACAGATTACCTAGCTTCCTTGATGTCTGCCCTCAACTCTTGTCGTTCACAGGTTGCCGCCGCATTTCCAGACAATACCGAGGTGGCACCGCATGAAATCGTTCCCGGATCCATGGTCTTAGTGCGAAACTTTGATCGTTCAAGTCCACTGGAGCCTCGCTGGAAGGAGCCCCGACAGGTCCTCCTGGCCACCCGTACAGCCGTGAAATTGGAGGGACGCAAAGGCTGGGTGCATCTTTCACACATCAAAAGATTTTATGGATTGAAGCCAGTCTCAAAGAACATTTCCCAGGATTTAAAGGACTGCCAAAGTACTATTCTTAAGGACTGTCCCGCAAAAGACACTGATACTGCACCCTCCCTGTTAGAGACAACTCCGCAACAGGAGTATAAGAAAAAATTAAGGTCTAGTAAAATAAGTCAGCCAGTTTGATTGTCTAAGTCCTCCCCTAGGTGAAACGGTTAGACCGGTTTCTGACATGTATAAAATAGACCCCCATAGTGAGAGAGTTAGTCAAAACTCAATCCGATGTATCGTTTTTCTATGTTTCATATTATTTCTCAGTATTATGATTTCCTGCACCAGTTATGCGTTTTATCTGTATTTTTCAGTTCCTCATGTAAATAAGTCTTCTAATGTTACAGTAGAGCACACGTTTAGTGATCTGCCTCCTCATGAACTCTCTTACCGCCTCGCTATGCGTAACAATTCTTTTATCCGCATGTTACATTATTCACACCAGACCAGCAATGCCACTAATTGTTGGGTGTGTGGTCGACTCCCCCTTTCCAGACCCCGAAGGGAGTTCTGCCACTCTTTCCTTATCCATTTTCACATAATGGTTCGTGTGGAGCATGGTCCACGTTAACGTCATCCTCAACAGATATGTCTTTTCTTAACAGTACATGTTTCCCAGACAAGCAAGGTCTTCCCCACAGAACAGGGTTAGATCTAGAAAACGAAGTTTACAATTTAGGTAATTATTCTTCGAATTTCATGGTCCTGAATGTTCAGTCTGATTCCACTCCAGACTTACCTGCTATTTCAGTACTACCAGTCAAAGGCGAATTATGTGTTAGAAATAATGGTTCCGTACATGTAGGACATAGTGATTGTACTACTATTGTCAAATATAGTGACAGTGGGAAATCTATTTTCAAAGCTTCACGTCATTCTTATTTTATTTGTGGTCAGACCGCATATGTTCGTCTGCCCCTCGATTGGGAGGGAACCTGTTACATTGCCTTCCTACTGCCACCTGTTTTCCTAGCTCCATCTGATTATCACAGAAACACACATCTAGTACACCTTAGACATAGAAGGGAGATTGAGTCCCCAATTGTCGATTATACTGAAACTGTTCTAGAACAGTATACAGATTTTAATAGAGGTTTTTTCTTCTTTATAGGACCTATCCAGAATAGTAAGCTAATTCGTAGGTTAACCAGAGCCCTTGAAGCAGTAGTTAATGAGACTGCCTCTGCCCTAGGTAACTTAACTGAAGAGCAATCTGCTATGAGATTTGTCGTTTTACAGAATCGTCTCGTCCTTGACGTCATATTGGCCGATAGGGGCGGGGCCTGTAGAGTCATCGGATCTAGTTGCTGCATTTTCATTCCAAATAACGCACCGTCTGTTTATTCAGCTATAACCAGACTCCATAAAATTGCCCATCTGTTACACCAAGATCCAGGCACCTGGACATGGTCCGGTTGGTTCTGGAATATAATTTCCGCCTGGGGATGGAAAGTCTTGTCCTTTCTAGGTATTGCAGTAGCGATCATATTCAGCTGCTGCCTCTGTATACAATGTGGCCCTGCGATTTGCGGCATTTGTGCTACCTCTTGTATTCCTAGTCCCAAGTCCCGTTCTAAATCCCGTTCCAGGAAAATTCGAGACGAGCAAATGATACTGTATGAAATGATAGATGGTATCATGAATATTGATGTTTCCTGAAGGAAACGTAGTGACAAGGAGGGAATGTGGAAAAGTAAATTTTGCCATGTTCTGTGTCCCTGCGAGTCCTCCATCATATGTTATGTGTGCATGATTAATATGCATATGTATTCCCCATGTTCGATTAAAGACGCAATTATATTTGTGTCCATCTCTAGTATGCCAGTTTCCAGTTCTCGTGAATACTACGAATATCAGGCCTATGTAAAACTACGTTGCCACGTTTCTCAGTGTGCACGTTATTTCATTGTAAAGTCCCCGTTTCTAGGCCTCAAAAGGGCCTGGACACCAGATTCAGCTTCTGTCTCCTGAGCCTCGCTGAGGAGCGATACAGCCCCCACCTGTGTTCCTGACCCTTCACTTACTTCCTGCCTCACAGTGCCCGGTTCAGCCTGGCTCTGCCTCTGAGTCTGCCAAGAGTATGTTATGATTCTAGTTATCAGTCCAGCCCTCCTTCTCTGCATTCCTAAAGCTACTGAACTGCATCAATAGTTACCGTCATAGTCTAGCCTTTACGTCTCCATGTAAGAGAAATACTGCATTTAATGGTCATTTAATATTCTTCATCACGCACTACATGTAGAATAATGCATGTTCCAGTCTTAGAGTCCGTTAGCCTCTCCCCTCCTGACTCTTAGTTTATATCAACATGTTCTCTAAACATCAGATACTAGATACTGCTTAGGTACATGTCACCCTGACTCTCCAGACTTCAGTCTCTGCTCCTAGCACAGAGTTCGTAGCCCCCAGCTTCTCCTAGTAACACGTCATTGTCAGTTTGCGCGCACCATTAGGTTAGAGGTCCCGGCTCCTTAGGTAGCCCCCTCCATGTCTCCACCCCATTCATGACATATTCTGTTACGTTTGCATCACATGTCTATGTATACGCCTCTATTACACCTACTTTCACCCTTATCTTTCGCGACTGCTATTGACCACACCCACTGCTCCGCCTATCGTATGTATTGTAATGCAACTGTTTTAGTATATATGATCGTGTATTGTTATTAAATGTTAGCGCGCTCATCCCAGATCCAGCCCCGGCAGCTGCCGGGCCACGCTAGTCCTGTCGGGGCCCCCCTGCCGGGCTCTGCCATCCTATTCCTATGCAGGTTGTCCTGTTCCTGTCCTTTATGCTGTAATAAACCTGCAAACTCCTACTACCTCGAATCTTGACTCTTATTTATTGAGCTATCTGTTATTGCTATGCCTAGACAAAAATAGATCCGGTATTATTTATTTATATACCACATATCTTTTAATACTTGGTAATCTGAGGATTTTTTAAACATCCGTTTTATGTGATTTCAAAGTGATTGTAAAGCTTTTATGGCTTGATAGCCGAAATAAACTTTATATATATATATTACCTACTCACGGTCGCCAGTAGGTAGTTATAGTTAGGACCTACTTTCCATAGGAAATCTACAACATTCTATTTGGAATAACTTTGGCGCCGGTGGATGAATCTTCGCGAATTTCTCCAAGAAAATGGCCTGCTCGGTTCCGTTCCATCCCTGAAAGTTTAGGGGTGATTCGTCAAGTGCAATTTTCCATAAGGACCTTTAGCCAGGGCTACAGCCCGAACGGCTGAACGGAATTACACAAAATTTGGCAGAGAGGTAGAGTTCGGTTCACAGATTGTGCTTTTTGTTAAATGGGGTAAATCCGTTCAGTAGTTTCTGAGAAAATTAAAAGTAAAATCATAGCGATATCTAGAGACGAAGTACAGCACGCGTACGGAAATCCGTACACTTACGAGCACGAGCTGCATGCTGATTGGCTGTTAACTGTCAGTCAACAGTCCAAACCAGGAAGTGTTGGTAGCAATATTGTTTGTCGCTAGAACCGAGTCACAAGAAAACAGTAAATAAAGTTGAGAAATAAGGAAAGGGGACAGGGTAGAAACATCCTGACCCTCTAGGCTTGCTCAGGGGGTCGTACATGGATCTTTAGGCTCAATTTTTTAAAAATAAGAAATCGCGGGGTACGCGTATCGTACTTGTACGCGGTGGAAAAAGGAAAAAAAAACTAGAAGTCCGTTTTATTAGGTCCCGGGGGGCAAATTCCGGGGGCAATTTTTATCCATAATGGGGGGCTTGTAAGGTGCCCCGAGTACCGGGGAACGGCACCCCTCTGTGGTTTTATTTTGGAGTAAGGACGCTGAGAGCCATCTGGGATCGTGGGGGCATTGCGGCTAAAAAAACAGCTCTTTTTGAGAACTAACTTTACTGGTCAAAAAAAGAGCTATATTTCTCTGATAGTATGTAAAACTATCCGTTTTTTTATGTGCACCAGTTGTACTCTCTACGCATGCGCAGCCTGGTTTCCAAGCCCATGTTTCTTTTTTTTTCTTCAAGTTCGCCAAGCAAAGCTGTCCTCATTTCAGGTATTAAATTTGCCGCTTTCTTTTCACGGGCCGTGTGTGTCATCCGCTGCTATACTTTTGTAATATCTTAATAAATATATTGTATGTATATTTATTTGAAACGTATTGTCGAGGCGCCAAACGTTGATTACATACTCCGTCCACCGCCATTTTAGTAGTTTTCCTCCGTTATTTTTATTGTACCTGTTACTTTCATTTTACCCTCGGCCTATCTTCTCTGTGATCGATGAGATTTCCTGCCATAGACACCTCGGTGTTTGTCCTTGGCCTATGGTGTTATTAGACTTAGTCACACAGATACCTAAAAACTAATTTGAAGCACGTAAGCCACATCCATTACAACACGTGTCCGTCACCACAAAGCTATTAGGATGTTTATGGCTTTATTATGCGTGGTAAATGTTTACTAGTTGTAAAAGCATGCCTGGTAAAGGTATGCCTGGTAAAACCATATGTGTGCTAATGGCTTCATGGTGACGATCACGTGTGGTTATGACCGCATTGTAATGGCTGTTTCCCCTCAATGGACACTGCAGCAACTGGGTCTGGGCGTGGCGGACTCCAGGGCACCAGGCGGAGGGTATGCAGCCCCTCTCATACAATATAGAAATCTTTGTGGGGTGATTGTTTCAGTGGTTTGAGGGGCGTCATTGAGGCCCACACACTTAATTTTGTAGGGGGGTAAGTTTGCATTGGAAAATGTCGCAAGAGGTTTGTAAATGTGTTACACATTGTTTCGTATTACTTTGATTTCTTTACCATGTTGTAGTGTATCTAGAGAAAATATAACTCAGTACTTTTCAATCCTACTCTTGAACATCTTACTATAGTACTTCAACATTATAAATATTTTTTTTATTGTGGATCGTCACACAAAGAAAAAGTAGTATGTAGTTTTTTTAATTAACTTTTAATAAAGCAATAACTGTAAATGAAACTTAATGATAACTATATTATAAACAACTAGAAAAAACCTTTAAAACAACAATATGATAAACAAATTGTGAGGTGGACTCCAAAAGACGTACGATTGGTTATCTGCAAAACAAAACAAAAAATTAGAGATTAGAAATATGTAGATGTGAGTAAATGAGCTGAAGCATTACAAGTCAAGGTAACACTACGATTTTAAGTGTGCAATGTGCCTGGTACATTTCACTTCTGTTATAGTGCGGCGTTCAAGTGGTGTCTATATGGAAGTGCCTACTGCGTTACTGACACAAAAGTGGCAGAACGGAATTGTAAATATGCCGACTTATTTCTAATGCATTGCAATGAAGGTTTTGTATATCTAGACCTCTGTCCTTACCGTTGTATAAACACTGCGGCCAGTGGAATTCACAACTTCACTTTAGCTGTTGTTCTACACGTCAAAGCAGACAGCAGTGTCTATAAGTTTAAAAGAGAAAGAGAAATGATGTCGGTTCGGTTCAAAATCTTTATTCGATTCATACAATGAATCATAAAAGTACAAAGCTTAAAAAAACATGATACACAATTAAAATGAACCACTGTAATTATACAAAAAAAAGGGAATTAAAAACTTGTTTTTAAATAACCATTTGTCATTTGTCAGGATGTTTTTTTAAACTTTGTACTTTTATGATTCATTGTATGAATCGAATAAAGATTTTGAACCGAAAAAAAAAATAAAAAAATGATGTCACAGAGAGTGAGAGAGAGAAAGAAAGAGAGAGAAAACAACATTAAAACTGTCTCTCAGAGTCTGGAGTTGAGATTTTTTCTTGAAAAGTCAGACATAGATTTACAAGCTCCTTGCGTCACTTTTCCCATGTTGAAAGTGACATAAAAGTGGCGTAATAAGCTTGTAGATCTGTTTGTCAGACTGTTGTATCCTATCTGTTGTCACTGCTCGGAGGTAATTATGCATTTCAACACAGTGAAGCTGCTGCACGCTACCCACTCTGTCCTTTCAGAAATAAAGGTTAGACTACGATTTTACGTGTGCAGTGTGTCTAGTACATTTCACTTCTGTTATAGTCCCGCGTTCAAGTGGTGTCTATATGGAATTGCCTACTGCGTTACTGACACAAAAGTGGCACAACAGGATTGTAAATACGCCGACTTATTTCTAATGCATTGTAAAGGAGGCATTGTATATCTAGGCCACTGTGCTTACCTTGTATATTTAGTGCGGTTAAACACTGCGGCCACCGGAGCTCACAACTTGAAGACACCTTTCCTTCTACACGTCAAAGTAGACAGCAGTGTCTATAACTTTAAAAGAGAAGGAGAAATGATGTCACAGAGAGTGAGAGAGAGAAAGAGAGAGAAAACAACATTAAAACTGTCTCGCAGAGTCTGGAGTTGCGATTTTTTCTTTTAAAGTCAGACGCAGATTTACAAGCTCCTTTTAGGGGGGCCTTAACTTCAAGGAAACAGAAGAGTGGAGCTGCAGGAGCTGTAAGGGGGGTATCAAAGTCTCATTAACAATTCAAATGTCTTTAAAAGACTTGTGACGTAGTTGGGTGCGACTGTGTGTGGGCCCAGGAAGCTATCTGATCCTAGCTGAAGCCCCGTTAGCCCAATGTGTGTTTTGCGCGCCTGCTGAATACTACACATTCTCTATTTTCACAGATAACTTGTCGTTATTTCGGAAACAAGCTTCTTTGCTCACCTGGTGCCATTGCGGTCATACTTCTTACATAATCCGTTGCGAAGCTCTACATCTAAAAGATATTAAAAGAAAGATGTTGTGATTGGTAATTGTTACCATATTAATTTGGAGTTATATAACATCGCACTTTTATACATGTTCATTCTCACATTTCTATGAACTGTTTGTATTGGTAATATTCCAGAAATTTCAGCGATTATAAAAACGTTACTGCTATTGGGAAAAAATGTATGCATGTAAATTAATACACTATATAGGAGTGCGTTGATCTAAAATACTAAGTCGCATTTTTGTATGTTGTCAGCTACAACCCTTTGCCTCCCTCCGATGCGTACTCAAGCCTCACTGCTCACCTTTTCGTGGAAAAGACACCTTCTCCATGATGTAGTCCCGATCTCCAACAAAGAAGTCTCATATATGGTGCCGAGTCTTGATATCTCTATGGTTAATGACATACTCCTGTTCCCATCATCATCATCATCGCAGGTTGTTCACCCGCTCAGTGTTTCGGGCACCACTAACTCAGTGACCAAAGAGGCAACGCATGTAGTAGTGGGCCCCTTGTTCGTTGCTTTGGGAACAACTCTAAAATTGCATACAACACGTGCGCTCCGTCTTTTTTATACATAGGGTAACGTGTATAGTGACGGATGCGCTGAATGGGTGTGGTGTGGGTGTATACCAGCCATGAGGGAGTGTGTGTGTCGATCTGACAACTAGACTTGCAACTAAGAAATCACTACAATGGAAATTTGGGCCTTGTACTGTTATTGTGTTTTCCTGGTAGCGTAAGAGTGGCTTTCTTTTTTCTATGTGATGTTACGATACAGTCACCATGTTTGTAGCCTATGTTGTGACGCATTTTATTGTATAATGCGTTTCAAAAACTAGTTGTGGTAGGGTGTTTTTAAATTAAACTGTGTACTCTGCTTACAAGTTTGTTGAGTGTAAAAGTATTTTTTTTTCTATTTTCTATTCTATCATAATTGTGCTGACTTTTCTCCTTTAGCGTGCAGTACTATATTATTTTATAAAATGTATAACTGTTGAAATTATCTTTGAAAGTAGAATGGAAGCATGTAAGCTGCTCTCTGTGACGAAAAGCAATGCCATCTCCCGCAGGAAGTGGGGAGCCGACTGGGACCGTGGAGGCGTTGGGGCTCTTCCCACGGTCCGCAACGCTACATTTGAGTCCCGGGGGATTGGGTCCGTGGGGATTATAAAAAATTAGTGATAAAGGCTTTTTGTTTTATGGTAGATTTATTGTACACATACGAAGCACGTATGGACTACGTACTGTGCGAAGATTGGAAGTCGTCCCATAAGCGTACTGAAGGAAAAAAAAGAAGAATGTTTTTCAGATATTTATGAAGTGTATGTGTTTAGATGTTGGGTGGCTCTAAAAAGAGCCCTTGTGCTTATTGGGAGATTTTAGTACCTACAAGTAAGTACCAATGCAGAGTCTAAAGTTCAAGAGGAAGACTCTGTTTCCCTTATCTGTAAAATGTACACCGTCTCTCATATAGATGTCATGCATATTGAAACGCAGATTGTTGTGGTAGATGGACCACATTCTATAGTCTCGGAGAAAGGCAGAAACAGATTTATTCACATGTTTTCTAGCTTTCTCAATCTGTTGACAATAGGGGTTGGACCAGTTCCATTTCTGCCTTTTGGCATATATTAGAATAGACAAAGGCAGTTTTGGGGAAAAGTGTCATCAATTGTGCAAAGGTGTCCTTCATAAGCATTTCCAGACCTACCCCTGTCAAAGTGCCTAGGTCATTGCCACCACAGTGCACAATTATGAGGTCAGGGTGTTGGAAATGTAAAAAGGATTTCGCCAATGGCATCAATTGGTGCCACTTTAATCCTCTCTGTCCAATCCATTTAATGTCTACATTTGGTAAACGTAGGTCTTTGTGAATTCTTTTATGTTGTACGGACCTTTGGCTCCAGAAAATATAGCTGTGTCCCACAATCCACACTCTTAACATGTTTAAGATAGGTCTTGTTGCACTGTGAAGGTGTCTGTAAATGAATGGCAAGTAAGATTTTTTATAAATGGTGGACAATATGCAGTTTTGAAAAAAGAAAAGAAATGATAAGTTGTTCAACAACATTCTACACTAAGCTAGGATGAATGTTTCTGTTTTTTAAAAGCCTGATTTTTATTGGTTAAGAAAAACTGATAGAAAAGAATGTTACATAAAATAAGCTGGTATATTCTCAAGTCAAGCACACTTGCTGTTTTAATTTGCAACAATGTATGATGAACTTTTCACCTGTGTGCTGAGTTAGGTGTTCCCTGAAGTGTTTCTATGTTAACTGGCAGATTGTGGAATGGGGGAAGGTTTGAACGTTTTGTCAGTTGGAAAGGGTACAAAAGTTCAAGCAATATCAAAGTGTGTTTCGTTTTGATTTAATGTGGGAATAATTTTGATTTTTTATTTATTTGTATATGTGTGTAGATTGAGTGTGTAGATTGACAGGAAAAGTTTGCTATTTGCTATAGGACTTCCTGTCCCCCTAGGACTGCTTAGGGTTGTTTACAATGATCCTCAAGGTCAAAATCTTTGATGGCCTTTGTTGAGCCTTTGATGGCCCTGGGGACCACCACCTCCCAGGGCCGGCTCCTGTAGTGTTACGGGGTGCCTATCCTTGAGACATTGCTGTTTGCTATGGTAGGGCGAGAGTTCTCTTTCAAGTAGGATAGCAGATTTCTTTTCGTCTGAGAGAGCAACATGTAAGCTGATCTCTCTGACAAAAAGAAATGCAGAGTTCCGAAGGACGCAGGGAGCCGGCTGGGACCGTGGGGGTTTTGGGGCTTCCCCCACGGTCCTGAACGTTATATTTGAGCCCCGGGGGATGGGGTCCCCGGGGATTGTAAAAAATTTGTGATAGATGCAAATTATTTTTTTATGGTGTATTTAGTGTACGCGTACTGTGCGAATTCTGAAAGTCGTTTCATAAGCGTCATAAGCAAGAAAAAATCAATTAGAAATATATATTTTACAGATTTATATCAAGTTTATGTGTTTTTATATGTTGGCTGCTTGTATTGAGACCTTTTCTTTTTATTGGTACTTATAAGTAAGTGCTTATGCATAGTCTAAATTTGCTGAGGAGCAGTGTTTTATACAGTGCTGATCTTTTGACCTCTGTTGACAGTTGACTTTTGCATGATCTGTTGGGGGTAGGGTGGAAAGTTATGTCAGTTGGAAAGGTTTGAAATGTTAAAGCAATAGAAATGTGTGTTTCGTTTTGAATTAACGTGTGAAGGATTTTAATTGGTTGTTTATATGTATGTATGTATGTGTAAAATGAGAGGGAAAATGTTCCATTTCGTGGTTCTGTTGGAAACACTGAACTAGAGAGATTCTGTATAAGAATATCTACTGTGTGAGTGGCATTCTTCTTAATCTACAAATCAATTTGAAAGGTGAGTTGATAAGTTGTATGGGAATGTATCTGGTGAATCTTTGTACATTAAGGAATTATGGGGCATATTATCAAGACAGGCGATAAAATTATCGCTGATTGATCAGCAGAAAACTGCAGATAAAGCGGCGATAATGGGCTTGATAATATGCTCTATGGAATTCCAATCGAAGCCCATGTTAGATGTGAAGGACATCTAACATGTGCTTTGCTTGGAATTCCATAGAGCATATTATCAAGCCCATTATCGCCGCTTTATCGGCAGTTTTCTGCCGATAAAGCGGCGATAATTTTATCGCCTGTCTTGATAATATGCACCTATATTCGTCCCTTGTTAAACGTTTTATAGTAGTAAACGTGTTTTGCTATAATGCACGCTGTTGTTTTTTTGTTTAATATCACATTGTGCATCTGTGTACATTAAGGAATTATGGGCCATATTATCAAGAAAGGGCAATATATTATCGCCGCTTTTATCGGCAGGAAAGTGCCACTATAGCGGTGATAATGGGCTTGTTAATATGCCCTTGTGAATTCCCATAGAAGCCCAGGTTGTGGTGTTAACCTGGGCTTCTATGGGAATTCACAAGGCCATAATATCAAGCCCATTATCACCGCTTTAGCTGCACTTTCCTGCCGATAAAAGCGGCGATAATGTGTCGCCCTTTCTTGATAATATGACCCTATATTTGTCCCTTTTTCCATAATTTCTAGCCTCTCTATTTATACTCCCCTCTCTCTCCTCTTACACTTTTCTCTCTCTCTGTACTACTGTCTTTTTCTTATATTGTGCTCTGTGGGCATATTGCCCTTCTTTGTCTTTATATTTTCCTGTTTCTCCTCTTATTCCTTCTGTTTCCTCATCTTCTTCCCTTTCTCTTCATATTTCATTTTTTTCTTGATACTCCCTGTTCTGTCCTCTTTCTCGTTTCTCTCCCTCTGTATATAGTCTGGGTCGATTTACAAGCCCCTTGTGCACCTTTGTTGTTTTATTGTGTTAGTTTTTTTGATGTAATAGTGGTAGAAATAAAGTGCATATGTATTTGGAAAATGAGTCAGTGTTGTTCACTGAAATGAAGTAATTATATACATGAAATATACATAGTCACTTAAACGTTTTTCAGTAGTAAATAGTAAAATGCATGGTCTACTTTTTTTTGTCTAATATCCCACTGTGCATGTGTGTACATTAAGGAATTATGGGGCATATTATCAAGGAGCGGTGTTAAAATTATCGCCATTTTATTGGCAGGAAACTGCCGATAAAACGGCGATAATGGGCTTGATAATACGCCCTTGTTATTTCCCATAGAAGCCCATGTTCTGATGTTAACATGGGTTTCTATGGGAATTAAAAAGGGCGTATTATCAAGCCCATTATCGCTGTTTTATCGACAGTTTCCTGCCGATAAAACGGCGATAATTTTAACCCCCGGTCCTTGATAATATGCCCCTGAATTCGGAATTTTTGCATACTTTCTACACTCTCTTGTCATACTCCCTCCTCTCTCATCTTATTCCGTCCTCTCTCATTATACTATCTTCTTTTGATTATACTCTGCTCTCTTTTTATACTTTTTTTTCATACTTGCTCCTCTTTTTGCATATTTGTCCTCCTCTTTATATTCTCTCTTGTCTTTATATTCACCACTGTTGTCATAGTTCTTACTGTCTTCTCATAGTACTCCCTCTCTCCTTATACGGTCAGTTTTCGTTTATATTTGTCTTTTCTCCACAGGTCATATTATGAAGAAAGGGCGACACATTATCGCCGATTTTATCGGCATGAAACTGCGCTAAAGCGGTGATAATGAGCTTGATAATATGGCCTTGTGAATTCCCATAGAAGCCCAGGTTAACACCATAACCTGGGCTTCTATGGGAATTCACAAGGGCATATTATCAAGCCCATTATTGCCGCTTTAGCAGCACTTTCCTGCCAATAAAAGCGGCAATAATGTATCGCCCTTTCTTGATAATATGGCCCCACATTTTTGTCTCTGTCGGCCATATTATCAAGTAAGGGTGATACATTATCGCCCCGTTTATCGGCAGTAAACTGCCGCTAAAGCGGCGATAATGGGCTTGTCTACGTCTTTTCATACTGACCTCTCTCTTTATATTTGTTTCTCCTGTCATACTTCTGCTTCTTTCGTCATACACTTTTGACTCTTCATAATCCTGCATCTGTTTATAGTCCTTTTTTTCTCCTCAGACTGTATCCTCTGTTCTTGTACACCCCTTTTTTCCTTATGGTCCACTTTTCCTCACATTGTCCATGCTCTCTTCTGGTACTGGTCTCTCTGTCCTTATACACACTGTCCTTTGCTAGTATTCCTTTTTTGTTTTTATAGTTGCGCGTCTTTTCACATATTCCTTCTTTTTTCGTTAGAGTTTTTCGCTCTCTACTCTGGTGCCCCCTCTGTCCTCTTACTTTCATTTTTCTTCTTATTCTCTTTCTTCTCTGCTCATAGTTCCATCTTTCTCTTCATACACTCCCCTTACCTATTCATACTTTCCACTTTATTCATAGTTCCTTTATCCCCTTATATTGCAGTGTCTGTTTATACTCCCCTTTTTTGTTATATTTTCCCTTGTTTCATACTCCTTCCTTTCTTTTTGTAAGTACTTTTATTTTCATAGTCCCACGTTTGTCCTCATAATCCTCCCTCTGTTCTTATAAGTAATATTTTTTTTATTTTAGATTCTGTTTATCAATACTGAAAAAACAGTATCATGCCTACGAAATGTCAAAAGAGAAAACAACGAAAGAAAGTGTTTATTTGAAGAGAAGTCATCCACAAGATTTACATGTTGAACCATGTGTTAACAAAAAGAAAAAAAGGCCTGGTAAGAGAAGGAACACTTTTCTGAGGAAAATATTAAAGACTAACAGTAGTGTGCACAAAGTGAAAAATGGTTTTAGTGTGTCTGCAACGAAAAAGAAAAATAAGAATAAAGAGAACAATCATGCAAAGTCAACTGCAGAAAAAATAGTTTATAGTAAATGGAGGAATTTTTTTATGGAAGTAAGGAAAAAAGATGTTTTATAATATAGTTGTGTTAAATTTACTTAAAGAAATTAAGGGATGTAAAAAAACAGCATTTTATAAGAAGAAGAAAGGTATAGAAAATGTAGTTGAGAAAGCTTTCAAATTGAAAAAAAAATTGTTTCTTTTAGTAATCAATAGAATTCGATCACTAGATAAGCCAATCCATTTAATGGAGGCCAAAAGTAAGTGGAGAAGAGTAATTAACAGAAGTAATTTTTGTGAGGTTTTTTTGGGTGAATGGAAACGTAGTTCAAGTTCTGAGCCTTTTTTTAATGAAGAAAGTTATCTTCAGAGTAATGATTTGTTGTATGCAGTTGACACTAGTGGTCGTGCTTACGGGGTTAGAAATGGTTGTCCTATTGAGAAAGAGAAAATTGTTCCTAGAAATGCAGAAGAGGTGTTAGCTGATGAAGTTTTAGGGAGAGGTCCTAAAGCTCCAGTGTACACTTGGAATTGTAGTAGTATTTGTAGTGTACGGCAAAAATCTATTGATTTTTTACGCAATTTCTTACGTTACTATACTAAGAAAAGTGTTTAAAAAAGATTAGGATGTTGCAAGGACTAGACCCTTGCAGAGTGAGGGAAAATACTGGTTTGCATAGTCATTCTCTGGCTTGTTTTTCTAAAAAAGTATGTCAAAGTGTTTTTCACCATTTTAGCAGTACATTATTCTGAAATAAGGAAATTAGTCAGAAGATTGTATTATGCAAAAAGTCCAGCTCTACTGTTAAAAAAGTTGAACAGTGCTCTTTTGCATGGATCTGTATCAAATGTAAAGAACGTTGTGATGAAATTGAGGTTAGTTATTTTGGTCCAGAGGAAGACAGTGCAGAAATTGAGATATTAATAGAAGGAAATGTAGAAGAGAATGTACAACATTGTAGTACAGAACATTTTGAGCAAGACATTACAAAGTTTAAGGTGATTTCAGGTGAAAGGCCAAATTATTGTTGTGTCTGTTGTCGGCGAACTCATTATAAAAATCAGATCAGGACTGTTGATTTGTATTTAAAAAGTGAAAAGGAAAATAATATTGAGTGGAAGGATTTTGTGACTTATTTGTTGGTAGAGAATTGTTTTAATTTGGGTTCTGATCAGCATATTTGTAAGTATTGTTATAACAAATTGGAGGAGAACAAAATGCCTGCTAGAGCTGTGCATAATAATCTTGAGTTGGTAAATATTCCTTCTGAACTGATGGATTTAAATACCTATGAGTCTATTCTTATTCAATGTGTGCATCCATTTCAGGCTATTGTTCGTATGGAGCCTAAGACAGGAAAATTGCCTCCTTCTGATTTACAGAGAGGATTAAAGGGAAGAGTTGTATATTTGACTCTAGATTTAAAGAAAAATATTGAAACAATTGGTGTAGAAAATGTAGAGGGTGAACCTTTAGGTATTCTTGTTAATGGCGTTCCTAATAAGAGTAAGAAAATCTGGCAAGAATTAGTGGATGTTAGGAAAGTGAAAAAGGCAACGTTGTATCTGGTAAAAAATAATCAATATTACAGAAATGTGTATGTGAGAGAAGAAGAAATAACTGTAGAAGAAAATAGTGACTTGCCATCTGGACAAATTGAAAAAGTGGATGTGTCCTGAACTGAAGAAATCTACGAACATTACAGTGTTCATCCACTTCATTCTAAAGAAGTGATGGGGAATACTATTGAGTTATTCCAAATGAAAGAAGCAAAGGGAAGTCCCATTAGTGTCTGGGAAAAAAGCTTGGAAGCTTGTTGTTTCCCTCAGTTGTTTCCCACAGGAAAAGGAGGACAATATGATGACCGACCTGTGCAGATTCCTGCATCTGAATACCAGACATCAAGGTTATATGCAGAAGATCCAAGATTTCGACAATGTATTCCGTATTTGTTTCATCTTTTGTTTAAGAGTGATTTGTCTGGACTTTCTTATGCAGTAAACCATATATTGAATACAGGTGTACATCTGCAAAATGTTTCGGCAAAGGAATTTATGGATAAAGCACTGCAGAAAGAGAATGTTTTAGAATCTCAGCTGATTAATCTCATGGCATGTCAGCCTGGTACTAATGAGTACTGGTACCGTCGTCATGGAGAACTGAAATGTATGCTAAAGTACGTAGGAACTCCTACATGGTTCCTTACTCTAAGCTGTGCTGAATATACTTGGGATGATTTACTTCAATTTCTTCGAGAGGCAAATCCAAATATACTAAATATTGAATACAAGACACCTGGAGAATTGTGCTCTTTGGATCCAGTTAATGTATGCAGGTATTTCAATCATAGATTTGAAGCTATGATGTCCTTTATCACCAATAAAAAAAATCCTCCTCTTGGAGAGGTTCTGGACTTCTTTTGGAGGAGGAGTATCAAGCAAGAGGTGCTCCTCACATACACATGGTAATATGGATCAAAGATGCTCCCAGATTTGGAACAGACTCAGATGATACTGTGTTGTCTTTTATTGAAGAATATGCTACATGTGATATACCCAAAAGTATACAAGATAAGGACTTAAGACAACAAAACTTACGATTCCAAAGCCATCGTTGTGGGAAATACTGTTGTCAAAAGTACAAATCTAAGGACAAATTCTACACCAAATGCCGTGTTGCATTTCCACGTCCAGTAATATCAAAAGGAAGAGTGAACAGTTTTATGTCATCTTTGCGACATACTATCACAAGAAAGTCACCCAAAAATACCTACAACTCAAGAAGAAATGAAGAGTCAAAATATATAAATGACTATAACCCAGTCATTTTGTCCATGTGGAATGCTAATATGGATATTCAATATGTTGCAGACAATTCTATTGCTGTTGCTGAACATGTAACATCGTACATAACAAAATCAGAAAAGACGGAATTGAAGGAAATGTGGGAAGAGATTTCCCACGAGAAGAGTCTAAGTAAGAAATAATATACTTAAAGTTTGAAGATGTTATCTCATCGAGAAATTGGAGCATATGAATGCTCGGATCGGTTATCATCTGCAAGTGTATACTCCAAATCTAGAAGAATCATTTGGGTGAGTCTAGGTCTTGCTGCAACACGAAGCCGAGTTCTTAAATCTGTACAAGAAATTGAATATTTAGCTGAAAAAGAGCCAGAAAGTAGAGATATTGTGAAAACAAATATGTTGGATACATATTATCCAAATAGAAGTCATCATCTTGAGAATATTTGTCTCTATGAAGTGCTGCAAAACTATATTTTAAACAGAATATTACAGAAAACATCAATAATGGTATATATGCCGTAGTTGGTTCTGAAGGATATCTGGTGAAACCAAGAAAAGATCATTTTTGATTAATCACCGTAAACTGAGTTGCGAAACACCTGAGAAAAGGGAATTTTACTATTTAGCTCTTTTGCAACGTTTCAAGCCATGGCGTTCAGAATTGGAATTACTTGGAGATTTCGAGAGCTATGAAGATTCCTTCAATGCAACTAAAGATGCTATATAATGTCCTGTTTTTGCTAATTATGTGAAAATGTTGAATGACGAAATTGAGCAAGAAGCTAGAATTGCAGCTGAGATTGCTGGAGACAGTTCTCGAGAGAGTCAAACTTCTGCTCCATTGAGTCAGGACCCACTAGGACATAGATCTTCAAACTGTGGGGTGCGCACTTCACCTAAACACTTCACCTTCACGAGTCATGTGTCTCAGCCCAGGCTGCTGCAGCTCCTGTTGCTGTGGGCCCGGCTGAGAGTGTCTGAAGTCAGAGGCCAGAGGTGCAACAGTTGGGGAGGGGGGTGGGGGTTAATTCTTCCAGCAATAGGAAGAGTAGACATGCAGGGGCTCTAAGATGGGGTGAAAAAAAACAAAGCCTCGTTAACATGAAATGGTCTTTTAAAGACCAGCTTCTGAATTGCACAGATTTGGATTGTAGCTTAGCCCTGCAGTAGTAGTCTGTGATGGCGAACAATCATGTTTGTGTGAAGTCCTCGGGTGCGGCTGGCAGCTCCAAAACTGTCTGTGTGTGTGCCCGTGAGGCTGTTTCATCCCAGGCTGACACACATGACAAAGCCCTTTCAGCCCTATGGGTGTTGCACACCTGATGTGAAGGCACTTGTATGCCCCAGGTCTTAGTCAGAAGCCCTTTTATGGGCGGCACCCTAATCTAGTCAAAATACACCACTCGGCCCAGCAGCTACCTCATCCCTCTGGTCTTCACAACTGAAACTTGTCAAAAGAGTATGCCTTTGTTCCGGACTTCTCTTATCTCTGATCCACACTTTGGGGATCCTCCTGCAACCACAAGGTGTGTCCGAACTGCGACCCTTTGCAAGTCGAAACTGGTCCGACAGGAGGTCCTGTATGTTTTTTAAGCCCTTTGACATGGCTGCCACCACCGATTCAGATACTGTCAATTCTCACATGATGATAAAATCCGTGTCCATAACATATCTTACTGTTGTGTCCTACCTCATGTACCCATGCTCTTCAGCCATCTCTGCGTGGAGGTGAGTGACAAAGGGGGACTACGGATTATCAGTGTTTAGCAATGCAATCAGACACCTCGGCCTTAGCTGCTGTTGAAACTTGCAGGGAGGGCAGAGATTGAAATGGGACCGCTCATAGGGGGGTCTGCCCACTGGAGCTCTCCTCGAGCCATGTGACGTCTAAAACCGGGAGCATAGCAACACCTGGCCGTACTCCACATAATCTTGGATTTTTCAATTGTGTCAGAAAGCATGTTTTGTGGAACTTCTTTTTATGATATCTTGTTTAGGGGCAAGGATGTGGCACAACAGCTAGAATTGATGACTGTAGAGCTGGGAAGCCAGGTTAAATTCTTGATGTCTGCTCAACATCCTGTGATTCTGGGCAAATCACTTAATTTCCCTGTGCTTTCAAAATGAATGTGTGCTTGTGTAATGTAAAAGATGCTCCTGTAAAGGGCTCCAATACCTTTGGGTCATGTTCGCACTATATAAAACTGCAAAAAATATATTAAAACATTTTGTGAGCACTCCCATTTCAAGGCACTGCTCAAGACTGAAACTGGAGCTCAACCTAAATATGGCAGAAGCAAGAATCCATCCACACATTGTCTCTGTGGAGAAAAACATGCACTCCCACACCTGTGTTTTGGGAACGTTTTTGCTAATCTAGCCTAAATTGTGTGTTTTATGTGAAAAATAAAGCACCAATGTAATTTTCTGTGCTGACTTTTTTCTTGGAGACTCTTCATTTGAACTTTAGAATAAGCACATGGACTACCAAAAACTTCAGTTTACTAAACACTCTACCTTTATTTAATATTATTTGCCCTATACAACCTGGGCTCTGCAGGAGGGAATGGCCATCAATGATGCAGAGTGCCAGCTTCCAGAACTTTTTTGTCAGGTGGTGGGGGTGGTGGCAGTGGTAGGGAGGGCTCAACGTGTAAAAAGGTTTTGATGGGGGTCTCGGCCGACAAAAGTTTGAAGACCTCTGCACTATTAGACCAATTGTTCAAAATGAAGCAGCAACTGCTATGGAAGAGGTTGAAACAGCAATGTATCAAGGTCAAGAAGATGTAACAAATTTAGGAAACGTGGAAGAACAACTAAATCTTGAGCAGAAAGAAATATATCAGCAAGTGAGAGAACAGATTGACCATGGATTACTTCATGAGAAGAAAGAGTGCTCTTGCTCATCATTTGAACCTATCCGAATGTTTGTGAGTGGACAAGCTGGAACAGGCAAAGGTTTTTTAATTAAAGTAATCACACCTTTTGTACAGAAAACAACTGAGTCGCATTTGTCTTGTGTTGTCACTGCTCCAACTGAATTAGCAGCTCACAATATTAAAGGAATTACTTTACATCGTTTATTAATGCTACCAGTAGAGCATGAAAACAAATTAGAATACCACAAGCTATCTGGAGAAGCTTCTTGTGAAGTTTCAAGAGTCTTGAGGAAAATGAAACTTCCCATTATTGATGAGGTAAGCATGGTATAAAACTTAATGCTTGCTTTTGTGCATTTAAGAATGCAGCAAATTCCTAAAACAGAGTATGACGTATTATTCGGAGGAAAACATGTCATAGTTTTTGGAGATCTTCTTCAACTTACTCCTGTAAAAGGACAATCAGTGTTTAAAACACTGTTGCATGAAGATACCAGAAAGTCTTTGGGGAGCATTGGAAATGTAAACAATTGGTCATATTTTGAGTATAAGGAACTTATTACAAATATGCGACAGGCAAATGATGCTGATTATGGAACTATTCTTCAATATATAAGAATTGGAAAAATGACTGAACATGGCAAACAAGCTTTACAGAGACGATTGCTTTCCAATTTGTTTCCAAATGAAAATATTGTCCCAGAAAAAATATACATGAGAATTGCAGAAAACAAATCTGTAATCTGCCTAATGCCAACACTACGTGAATGTTCTATATTCAATGAAGCAATGTTAAGAAGAAATTATAAAATTGGAAGCTATTGATAAAATAGAACATGAAGGAATCACTATTATTTTGACTGAAAAGTTGAAGAGGATATTGGATTCTTTAGAGAAATCGATAAGTAAAACTGCTGGTTTAAAAAAGAATTTATATGCATGTGTAAACTGTAGGGTAATTTTACGATGTAATTTGAATGTGGAAAAAGGTTCAGTAAATAGAGCAATGGGTAAAATTGTTGATTTTGTTAATTATGTAAATAGAGATGGGATTGAATTTTTGAAAATCAAATTTGATGAAATTGCTGAAGTACAACAATTTAGTCGTTGTTCATCTCGGTTTTTGCTTGTAAAAGATTTGTATGTACGCAGAAAACAGTTTCCTGTTTGTTGGGCATATGCGGTGACCATTCATAAATCTCAAGGTTTAAGTGTAGATAGTGCCTTAGTGAATATTGGAAGCACCTTGTTTAAAGAGGGTATGGCATATGTTGCTTTGTCTTGAGTCAGAACTTTATCTGTATTGTAATTGATTGATTTTGATGAGACAAAGGTTAGTGCAGATGCAAATTGTGTGAAAGAGTATAATAGGTTAAGAAAAGAATATGCACCCAATTTAGGTCAATATCCAGTATTTGAAACCCGTGTGGTAGGTAGAAAAACAAGATTTGAGAATATCTGTAGTGAAACTGTAGAGAAAGAAAAAAAACAAGATGAAGTTGCGCCTGCAAGAAAAAAGAAAAAGGACAGTGTTGAGGAGAATGTTGGTTATCGGTTTGAAAATAGTTGTGGTGTCAACTGCTATGCTAATATAGTTGTTAATGTTGTTTTTGTTCTTGAAAGTTTGCAACTGCAAATTGTGGAAAATCGGGACAAAAGATTCTGTTCATTGTTGTTTTCTATTTATGAGAAATGCAGTAGTGATAAAAGTAAAATACAGAGTGTTTCTGATATTCAAAATGTTTTGGACTTATGTTCTGGTTCTAGTCAATTTACGCAGAATATTCAGCAAGATTGTCAGGAATTTTTAATGTTTATGCTTGCTGTACTGGAAGATGAAGGTATAGATATTGAAAACCTTTTTGGCCTTTCTTATAAATGGCAACATGACTGTCAAAATAGTTTGTTTGCATGTAGCACTAACATAGACACTGAAAGATTCATATATTTGACTTTACCTGACTGTGAATCAGTATCTTTTAACAATCTAATTAGAGGAGCAAGTCAAAACATGGAGTCCAGCCAATGTAAATCAGAAATGTCATCAACATTATTTTTGCAAAGATATGGACAGTATGTAATTTTAATGCTGCACCGTTGTAGAGCTGATGGAAGAAAATTGGAAACTTTAATTAAAATTTTTATAGCTGGTCAAGTTTCAATATCAGGAAGAACTTTTGTAGCTGTTGCAATTATTTTTCATGATGGACCTTATACAACATCTGGACAGAACACTGTTTATTTAAAATGTCTGAAAGGTTGGATACATTGTAATGATAATCAATTAGTTTTTAAGCAACGTTTGCCTAAAGAGTTACCAAATTCTTACCTAATATTTTAAAAGCCAAAATTTTAAGATAAAAATGTGGCTGTTAAGGATTACTGCTGTTAAGGTAGATTAGTCTGGTGATGTAGAGTATTTTGTAAGTGAGGGTGAGGAGCTTGAAGGTGATTCTCTTTTTTATACTGAGGCAGTGTAGGTGTATCAGGTGGTGGGTGATGTGGCTGCAGCAGGGGTCATTCATGATCACTCAGGTGGTGGACTTTTGGATTTGTTGTAGTTGTTGTAGGTGTTTGGCTGGAATTCCTGTGTAGAGTGTTTTGCCACAGTGTAGTCTGCTCCTGATGAGGGACTGTGTCACTGTTCTTCTTTTGGTTAGGATCCACTTGTAAATGTTACGGAGCATGTGGAGGGTGATATAGCAGTACGAGGAGATGGTGTAGACTTGCTTACACATGGAGAGGGAGGAGTTGAGGATGTGACTTCTTGGTGAGGAAGAGGATGAGCTGGGTGTTGTTGGCATAGGAGATGTTGTTGAGGTTGTGATGGTGGGCTACTTGCGTGAGGGTGGCCATGTAGATGTTGAATAGCGTTGAATTGAGGGATGAGCACTGCGGGATGGAGCAAATGATGTCGGTGGTTTTGGATCAGAAGGCTGGGAGGCAGATGCTCAGGATTACTATTGAACAATTTACAAAGTAGAAATTTGACACATACTATTTGCCCGTGTGGATAAGTATATGAATACACATACACAACAGAATATGTCTGTAGGTCAAGAAAAAGAAAACTGTGGTTCTACTGTGCACCCATGTGTGTGACGCAACTAGAGTAGACTTACAAGTGACTCATGCAAAATTGTGACAGAACACACTAAAATCCTTAATTAGGAAATAAGTGCCCATCAGTTCCCATCCGATACCGCCCTATTCATCATCTGGGCTTCCCTTACCCAGGAGGAAAAAGTCTGTCGAGATGTTCAACAGGTGGATGCCAAAAAAGTTACACAATCCTCGTGGGTACCATGATATATATAGTAATACCTGGTGACGCTACTCTAGTTGCGTCACCCACATGGGTGCACAGTAGAACCACAGTTTTCTTTTTCTTGACCTACAGACATATTCTGTTGTGTATTTGCGTTATTAGGGCACGTGTCTGTTTTGGGTCATTAATCTAGCCCTTGGACCCCCCCCAAGCTTTCTTTTTTGTGGATAAGTATATGAAACCAATAACGAGTTTTTGTTGTATATTTTGTCAGCATATATTTGTAAGTAACATTATTTACAGTGTATGAAAATTATTCATAATGTTTTGTTATGTTATGATTGTTTGAGATGTGTCATATTTACGTAAGAAATTGCTCTTGGAAAAAACATTTAAGATATGTTTTATTTCTATTTTTTAGATTGTTATTGAGAATGTTTAATGTTTTTTCTTAAGATAATCTTATTGATTGTGCTTTTTTTGCCCGCTGTTATGTGATGAGTACTATTGAACTCACTGTTTCTAGTGAAATTCAATATATTCTGAGAACAGCAAAAAAGGAAAATCTAATACTTTACAAATTAATTTGTGTTGTAAAAGATATATTGTAACTGTATTTTTTTTGTCTTCACAGATGGTAATTTTAAAATATACAATTTTTTAATTATTTATTATGGTTAAGGTTAGTGCAAGTAACTGTTAAAAATGGTCGATGGAATGTGCTTCAACCGAGCTGAAGTAACAAAACATGGATGGAGAACATAAGTGTATAAAGATGGTTTGTATCTTTTAAAGATATTTAAAAAAATGATATACTGAGTGTACCTGTCAAAACCCCTAATCAATCAGTGGATACGATAATGACTTATCTAAACCCTAGCTGGCGCAGGAGAGATGAAGAATCCGCAAGGAAACATACTTGGAGTGCCTTAGTGCAACAGAGGAATTCTAAGATGGCCGCCTCGAGGAAACAAGTGTGCACTCTACCTAAGACGTTCCAGAGTTCAGACCCATTTTCAATTGCTCCATAGATATTCCTGAAGAGAAAGCACAAATATTTCTGAGAGAGTTAAAGAAGGTTACCGGTTAAACTTACCTCAGTTATCATGCCCGCAACTAGAATTCAGCTTCCGAGTAGGAAGAAGCCCGAACATTGCATAGCAGTTGATTTCCCCGTCACGGCTCCTTCCGGGCAGACGGACTCAGTTGTGTTCGGCACCTGAAGAGCAGAGAGAACAAGAAACCATACAAGAAACCTAAGTGATACCTTATAGTTGACAAAGGTATATGCTTGTAAAAATAATTGTATGACAAGTTACTGAGTGACTAAACTTACCTGACATTATAGACAATATTGAATGTACTCAGTCGATATATTTTCTCTAACCTAAAAGAAGAAATGATAACATTCGTGATAAGCAAGGTCTTAAGGGAAAAGAACACATTGAGTAAGGAATACCAGAAAGACTGTTCAATTAAAAAGTAACATTAGTGAAAAACACAAGATATTCAAGGATTGACAGAATATATAACAAGCAACTGCATAAAGAAAGGTTGGTAGAAGAACACAAGGAAATTAATAATATAAAAATTAGACAATAAACTGAGAGGCCTAGGTTAAGGAATATTATGTAATTATAGGTTATCAGCAGTGAGAAAAATAAAGAACCGCAAGCTACAAGGTTGCAGATAAACAGTAGAGGAGAGGCTAGTTCAAAAGACCAAGGGGTAGGTAATAAGTAGCGTTAGACTAAGTTATAGATAACGAATAGATATATAGTAGGGTAGGTTATTAAATAATTGTTCTTTGTTAGTTTCCGTTATGTATCCATGTGAAGGGATTGTCTGTGAATAAATTAAGACAGCCAGAGAGAAGGTGCCAAGGAGGAAATGCAGAGGTTGCGAGCCATTCTCTTCTCCTTTATTATTTTTCCTATCCCCCTTCTCCTGTGTGTGTTTTTTTAGAGATTAGATTAAAAAGTTTGGTCTCTGGAGGATCCTGGAGGGGGAGTTGGGATCTAGCATCATCTGTTCCTGTGCAAGTATTCGGTAAGAGTTTCTGGGCTTACTGTTCCTGACAGTACCAGTATTCTATACCTGTTGTTGTGAGTATTTTCGACTTATATAAGGAATTACTACTTTCTAATTATGTTAAAAGGTAAGTACTGGATAGGTCTTTAAGAGTTTATTTGTATGAAAACACATGAAGTATTCAAAAAGTAGTGTGATAATGATGTCTAAATATACACAGATACACAGTGTTATTCTGGACACTCAATAGTATCTCTTGCATTTTACTAAAACACATTTACTGTTTTGGAATGGGTAAGGTGAATAGACATATTCTAAATTTTTTAGTACTATATTTAACTATAACAGCCCGAGTCTTTTCTTATAGTCATAAGGTGTGACTGGTTTCAAAATTTAAGAAAAGCTAAGAACAGCATATCCTTATAAGTTATTATATTTAAGAAACCGCTCGTTCTCCACGTTGCTCTTGCGCACTCACGGGCGGGTGCTGTCAGCGGCTCGTGGAACACCGCGAAACATCTTGCTCATTGATTCTGCTTTTTTTGCAAAAACCACAGCACTCCAGAGGGGTAACTCAGATCCACTGGTTTATTTTCGTTCAGGGACCACACAAACGCGTTTCGGCGCTCTGCCTTCGTCAGTGTCATTGACACTTAGCTATTGACATGTTAATAAAGTTTCTTAACATACATGGACATGAACAAAGGACTCAACCCTCCAAAACAACATAAGCGCCATCTAAGAATGTATATTCTTTCATTGTATTGCCTATGTGCTGTCATCTTTCACCTTCCAAATAGGTTACTTTTTTGTACGGTACAGATACAGATATGTGATGTATTTGTGTTGTGAAGGTAGCACATTTCTTGACATGCTTTGGAAAGATAATGCAGCTCCAGCAATGTTCTTGGGGCCCTATGCTTACAATGCTGTGTCAATCTTTACAGCTGTTTCAAGCAGATGCAGGGTTTTGATGCAGCATAAGCAAAAGCATAAAAGTGACTGAATGAAATCTTATAGATTTCACTTAGTCACTTTTAGGAGGTGGTTCTGCACCAGAACACCTCCACAACCCCCCCCCCTCCTCTGTGCAGGAAAGCCTCCTACTGGCGCAGGGCTTTACAATGTGATGCACCTTCCATATGCATGTCATCGTGAATACCACACACTGGCACATCTTTTGCACCACTGCTGCATCACGAAAGTGATGCAACAGATGTGTAAAAGAGGCACAAGGGCGTTGTAAATCCGTTCCTAACACATGCACATTCACCCAGGTAGTTTCACTAGCAGTGCAAATTGAAGCATAGACTTGTAACATATTTATATGGATATGTTACATTCAAGTGCTTCGGAAGTACTACACTATACTATAAATACCTTATAGATTTATGCTGTAGCACTTCCTTATAGTTCTGCAGTTTCACATTCACCATACAGTAGTATTGTATTAATTCATTCATTTATGAACTACTCATTCATTCTGACAAACTTTTACAGACTTACAATGAAATATAGTTATTTCTTTGAGGAGTGTAGGTAGTTCTAAAAAGAAGTGTTTTTTTGTGTTTTTAGATTTCTATTTCTTTTGTATTTTTTGAACAAGTTTTTTTTAAACTAAAAAAATAGAACAGGAACTCAAAAAGTGTCAAACAGGAACAAAATGGAATGTGAAAAAAAAAGTAATGATGATGACAGCGATGCTCATGCTTCCTGCGTTTTATGAGGTCGATGGACTGCTCCCCATAACATAAAAGTTTGTCACAATAAATGGAGAGGATTTTAACTTAACTAAAATCATGTTCGATCTGTGGCTGTGGACTGCTTTCCATAGGTGGTGCACTTGATCTACTTGCTACAGCGCAGGTGGGTCTTCTTGCGACCTCCCTATTGCAGCTCTTGCAAAATTGTTGGGGTGCAAGGTCTTCACGTGCCGCACCATACTTGCAGTGTCAAATGAATATTTTTTTGCAGGATTGACCCTTTGAAAGTATAGTTTGGCAAATTTTACAGGTCACAAGAGGTGCATTGATGTTTATTTCCCCTTCAGTAAATTCTCCATCAGAGGAGTGGCTGAAAGATGAGTCCATAGGTGTTGTCATCGTTCTAATTTGACAGGCTTCAGAGAAGAGATACTTCTTCTTATAAAGTCAAAGTAGAATGATTTAAATAGGAGGGGTCTTTCAAGAGTTGGAATAGGAAGTGTTATGAAGCAATCTAATCTCTTCTTTTTAAGTCAGATGGCTTTTCTTACCCTTACGGTGCGTTTACTGTGCTCTTACGATGCGAGTGTGAATGACGTATTTCCGTGATTTGCGTAATTGTTTTTAAAAGTAATATACAAATATTATACGTTAAAAAAACTAGTTTCATGATTATCCCAGATAATGTCTTCCCTTAATATGTACATTAAATACATCAATATATGTTTTTGAACAATTAGAAACTTTCACCCTGTACGCGTACGGGACACCGTACATGACGTCACATGGAAGCGTAGATGCGAAGCGTGATGTCAAAGCGCATTCGTGACTTGTATGCGCAGAGTATAAATTACTGTACAAAGTATAGTGCGATCACCATACGCGTATGGTAAGATTATCCCCCCCCCCCAAAAAAACAATGAAAAAGGAATTTTATACAATTTATTTGTAATATTTTGAAAGAAAAATGTAATTAATAAACATTTTTTTTATTTAGTGTTATTATTTTACATTAAAAATATGAAATATAATTTTAAAAAAATAAACAAAGATTTATACTAAAAAATGTAGGAAATTAGTATAAAAAGAAAGAAATATAATAATTAATACATTTAAAAATGATCATTTACAAAACCTTCGAAATTCACTGAAAAAGCCAGAGGTTTCACACACGTTATAGTTAGGAATTAGCATTTAAAAAACCTTAGAAATGTACTGAAAAAAACATAGGTTTCACATATGTTATAGTTAGCTGGACATTTCACTTATACAAAACCGTTGAAATTCCCCCGTTATAGTTAGTTCCGCTAACTATAACTTGCGCGCCCGCAATGCACTGCTGATGACGTCACATATTACATCACTCATGACATTGTCAGTGACATCAGTGATGACATCACTGATAACATCTCAAATGACATCTCTGATGACATCATCCTTGTGAAAGAGTGGCGCACCTCCTCTCAGCTTAATATAACCCTTGATACACACATTCAACAATAGAAACTACAATTTGCAAAAAAATGGAGATACCAATACCAGTTAGAACAACCTATTCAGTAATTCCCAAATCTACATACATATCCACTGATTCACCAATAGTTCTATATAGTCACTCATACATGTACTCACTCATCATATGCACTCATACACCTATACATCCTGTTACACACCTACACTTATATCAAACATCCATTTACTTGCATATACAGCTATACACACACAAGGTCACTTACTTCTATAGAAACATACACATACTTACTCTTTTAAACAATCACTTATAGAAAAACATACTTATTTAGACAGGAACTCTTGCAATCTCTCACTCTCACATATACTCACTTATACACATCAATACTCACATATACTAGTTTAAAACATATGTACTTACTCATAAATACACTATTGAGACAGTCATTCACTCATTAACACACCCATACACACACTCATACACCCATACAGTCCTGCACACATGCTGTTGTCAAAACACATACAAACAGTGAGTCACTCATTCATACATCTATACGCTAAGTAATATTCCCCACCGAACTATATAGACACTCATACTGATACTCAAAAAACAAAGTAATAACCCATAAACACACTCAAGTAGCTACTCACCAACCCATGCAGCTACTTATACACAAAATGAGACACTGATACAGATATTTAAATATGTAAACATTACTTGTTAATACATGTATTCTCTAAGATACACTTAATAAGTCAGTTATACAATCAATTTTACAATAAAAACATCCATTTGCACACTTATTTACCCATTTATTCTTCCATCGACCTTTAGATACACATATATAAAAAAATATTTATTTTTCAGAAAGACACACATTCACTGAATGATGTCATCAGTGATGTCATTTGAGATGTCATCAGTGATGTCATGAGTGATGTCACTGACCATGTCATGAGTGATGTAATATGTGACGTTATCAGCAGTGCATTGCGGGCGCGCAAGTTATAGTTAGCTGAACTAACTATAAGAGGGGAATTTCAATGGTTTTGTATGAGTGAAATGTCCAGCTAACCATAACATATGTGAAACCTATGGTTTCTTTCAGTGAATTATATATATATATATATATATATATATATATATATATATATATATATATATATATATATATATATATATATACTGATCTGGAACTAGCGGTTGTCCCTCGTGTCAAGCGCAGCAGAGCCGGCGGACGTTCTTTCCAAGTCTGCGCGGCTATGCTGTGGAACTCCCTCCCCCCGGCGATTCACGCCCTTAGGGACTTGCTCTCATTCCACCGAGCGGTGAAAACTTTCCTGTTCCCTTAGTCCACCCCCACTGTTGTTTTCATCTTGTTGTGTTGTGCTGCTACCTTGTCGCGGCGCCAGGACGCTCCTTCGCTGGAGCAGCTGTGCGCCTAATAAAAAATGCATAACATAACATAACATATATATATATATAATATCATTTTTTTATACTGTTATAGAAGTGATAATTAGTACCATTCTTTTTTTCTCCTGTGTCACAACTCAGTTTACAGTGTTTAATAGGAGTAGGGTTATAATGACATATTAAACAGCCATTGGTCCCTTAAACTCAAAATTTTCCAGCATTAATAACTTCAGTGAGATTATTTCTATATGTGTAAAACTGAGCTACTTCATGAAGTGATAGTTTTTTTTAACAACGTTCTGCTGTTTAGGAAATATGTGTCCAACATATTGGTTTTTCAAATGTCTTTGTTAGTCGGAATCAAAATGTGCAAGGTACTTCATTTCAGTTGGCTTTTGAGAACTCTTTAATGAACCCATGACAGTCCTAGGCTAAGCTGCATAATTGCCCGGGATTTATCGTATAAGCTTGAAGAACGTAAATGGTCACATGCGTCATAGCTACTGACATCTTGGTGATATAACATTTTTAGGAACATTGGTACAACCTTCTATTTAAAGATTGGTCTGCAGATATTTCTTCCTATACTTCCGTCATATCTGTCTTTTCATTTTCTGTAATGTAAGAAGTAATATTGCAACCACTGTAAAGGTATTTGCAATAAATTGTATATCCATGTTAGCATCCATATTTATAGAATAAAAGGGTTGTAGTCATTGATCCATTATGATCCTTGTGATCTCCCAAGACTGTAATTATTATTTAGTGATTTTGCTATAGCTACCCGCTTACAGAAGACATGAAGTTGTTGACTTGATCCTTGTGTAGAATGGGTCTAAGGAATACAAACTGGCATTCAGAGTAATGTTTTGGTTTTTACAATGTTTCCCTAAGCAGTATTTACTGCACGTATGTGATTGATAGCGTAACACTTGTCCAAGGAGTTTCTAAATTCTGCTTTTTCATTGGTATACTTGTAATTAAAGTGCAGAACATATTCATCAGTCATATCCTAACTTAGGTGCACCAGTGATCCATAGAAGCATAGGAATATGTGGAGCACTTCTTGTGTGATACTCTTATCTCCAAAAGAAATCAAGTACCTTTCCAACATCATTTTACTTTTTGTTGGTTAAGTATTGAAGCATTGTTTAAAATTTGTGGTTGAAATATCTGCAAACATTAGCAGGATCTAAGGAATATAATTTCTGCAGGTGTTAAATCTGGAATATTACCATTTGCCTTTCTGTGTTCTTCAATGTAATACTATTCATGACCTTGTCATACAATTTAGATAATCCCTAAGCATATAACCTTCACACACAAAATTGCATATGTTACTTTGATTTTATTTAAAAACAGGCATTAATTGCCTTAATTCATAATTTTTTATACAAAAAATACAATATTCATAGTATATCCAATACTGTCAGAATTTCACAAACACACAATGTACAGTCATTAAAAAAAATTTCAGTTAAAAAGAAGTCCTTTTGTCGACGCGTTTCGGTGTCATGTTCTGATTTTGTAAACACCTTCTTCAGGACAGATCAAAATTAAAAACATCAAATTTTCAAGTGTATATATCAAGTTTTATATTCGAAGTTGACCAGTAATAATCTTTTGGTCTTTCTTCCAGGGGTTCAGCGAGACGTCCTCAATTGTATCGATGTTTTCACCTCGCAGTATTTTTCTAGTGCAGGGCCATATTTAGAGATACTATTGCTCCTGATGGGGAACGATTCTTCCTTGGCGTGTTTAAAGGCCTTTAAACAACCCATGAGGTGGCCAACGCGGACGATCACTCGAAACGCCAGGTGCATTCCAAAGTATATACACCGAAGAGCTAGAGGTGGCACCATAAAAATAAGGTTGATAAAAGTAAAAAACCCGCCAAGGAAGAATCGTTCCCCATCAGGAGCAATAGTATGGAGATATATAAGCAGGTCGTCTGCATATAATGAGACACCATGCATACCATTGCCCAATGGGATTCCCCACTCATCTTGTGTTTTAGGCAATGACTCTTCCAATGGCTCAATGGCCAGCGCGAACAAAAGCGGAGAGTGGGCAGCCCTGTCGTGTGTCTCGCTCAATAGGGATCCAGTATGACAAATACGGCCCAGTCTTGATCCTGGCAACTGGCTGAGTATAGAGCAGTTGAATGGGGCCCAGGAATTCACCTCCCAGGTCATATTTAGGCAGCACAGCAAGTAAGAAACCCCATTCCAGGGTGGCAAACCCTTTTTCCAAATCTAATACTAGGCACCAGAATGCAACGAATCGCCCCTGGAAAAATGCATCACCCTGAAGAAATGGCGCAGATTTAGTGACGTGCAGTGAACAGGCACAAATCCATTTTGGTCAGCGTGTATTAGTTTAAGAACCAATGGGGACAACCTGAACGCCAGAATTTTAGCTAGCACTTTAGAATTTGTATTTAGGAGTGCCAGCGGGTGAAATGAGCCCAGCAGCTCCACATTTCTGTTTGGTTTCGGCACTGACACCAGTAGAAACTCACGCAGTGAGTCTGGTAGTATTCCTGTCTCCTTCATGCTCCGGTACATGGAAAGGAGCTGTGGCGCCAGGGCCTGTTGGTAGACTTCGTAATATTCAGCTGGTAACGGATTGGGCCCCAGTGCTTTGCCTATGGCTAGTGATCGTATTGCTTCGTGTATCTCCGGTGAATTCATTGTGTATATCATGTTGCTTGGTGAGCATCTGCCCAGTGGCTGGCTGTAGTCGTAATATAGGTTGCTGGTCGTGCTCTTGACTAATCATTCTCGCAAGTAGTCTGCAGGCCCTATCCGCTGCTGCATGAGTGCACGCAGCATGTGACACCTAATGTAAACAGCGTAGCCTTTCCGATGGATTTAGGCCCAGATCCTTGTACTGGGGTGAATGTATGACATTGTTCTACATTCTGTCCATCAACTGTGTTTTTTGCCTCTCCAGCACCTCCGCATGTCCTTGCTTCTGCATGTCTATTGCTTGCTACATGGCCCCACCATGTACCAGGTGAGCCTCTAGCCTAGTCAGGGTGTTCTCAATGTGCCTTACTTTGCTGTCGAGTTGCCTTCTAACGCACCAGCTCAAATCTAGTCACTGCCCCTGAATCACTGCCTTGTCTGCATCCCACAACACGCCTGCATCAGCCACGGAGCTCATGTGTTCTTCAAAGAACATGCCAATCGCCGTGTCTACTACTTTTCTGAATAGGTGATCTTCTAATGCCAGGGGTTGCAGCCTCCAGAGATGGGTTGTGCATCCTTCATCATCCCCTTGCAACTGCAATACATGGGGGTTGTGGTCTGAGTGTGTTTTACCAAGATAATCCGTGCTGGAGCACTGCATTAGCACCGACCGGCTCGCGACAAAGCAATCAATGCAAACATGCAGGCTATGAAGATGGGAGTAATGAGAATACAAGTGCGCTTGCGGTTCGAGGGCTCTCCACACATATGACAGATCCCAGCAGCACAGCCACTCCACAGTCCCTGAGCGTTCGATGCTGCAGTTGTCTGCAACAGTGGAGAGAAGAACCTATCCAGAGCGGTGTCAAGAACCCAATTAACGTCCCCTCCCAATAACCAGGGGAAATCACACCAGCACGAGAGCAGGTTAGTCAGCACGTGCCAAAACCTGTTTTGATTTGTGTTCGGGGCATATATGGAACCCAACACCATGAGTTTCCCATTGAGTCTCTCCTTTGATAGGACACATCTTCCATATGCATCTACCTCAGTCTCTTCTGGCGTGAACAGTGTACCCAGCCTGATCCAAATCAAGGCCCCCCTAGAAAATGATGAATAGCCTGTGGTGAGTATCTGACCTTTCCACCTTTGCTGAAGCTTGCAGATCTCTAGTTGTGCTATGTGTGTCTCTTGTAAGAGTGCTACGTGCGTCTTGTGCCGCTTGAGGTATGCGTAGATTTCATATCTGAAGGCTGGCATGTGCAATCCCCTGACATTCCAGGTAACTACGTTTGTGGGTGGCATGTAGCAGGAGAGCAAGAAAGTGCTGTGTGCACACAATGTAGCTCACCGGGGGTTAGGCGCCTATATGATATGTGGCCAATAGGTGTGAGTTGCAACCATGTGTTTTTTAATATGTCCTTACGAAGAGTTACTGAGTAACAGAGCCATGTGAGACTTATCTGGGGTAGAGCAGAGGGACAAAATGTATCTTCCCAAACAAGGAACAATGCCATGTGGCAACTAATCCCTGCGTACGCCGATTTGATCATGTCAGGGGGGGGAAATGGATAAGGTATAGCTTGCGATCGGTAAATTGACGTTGTGAACCTGTGATGTGCATGTGAACTTGTGCGCTGTGCCGTAATTTGCAGAGTGCACCTGTCACCCGGCAGCCGGTGTATGTACGAGAGCCGGTCCGGCCTAACTCGCCCCACCTATGAAATGCCAGGGTATCATGCAGAATGTGCGTATAGCCTGGGAGGGCACCTGTATAGTCTATTGTGTAAATGGATACTTGCGTGTCCGCTGATTGTGGTGAATCACTACATTAAGTTGCCTGCAGTCTGTGGTGTCACCACAGGAAGTGTCTGCGAACCCTCGCTAATCAGCCACACTGCCAGAGAGCTGTCCTCACTCGACGAATGCTCCGATAAAGCATCAGTGTCTCTGCTGGGCTGCCGTATTCTCATGCTCGCCACATCTCTCAGGACGCCCTTCCTCTCTTGTAGTCAGCTACAACCCTTTGCCTCCCTCCGATGCGTACTCAAGCCTCACTGCTCACCTTTTCGTGGAAAAGACACCTTCTTCTTCTTCTTAATATCTCTATGGCTAATGATATACTCCTGTTCTCATCATCATCATCATCGCAGTTTGTTCACCCGCTCAGTGCTTCGGGCACCACTAACTCAGTGACCAAAGAGGCAACGCATGTAGTAGTGACCCCTTGTTCGTTGATTTGGGAACAACTCTAACAACTCTAAAATGGCATACAACACGTGCGCTCCGTCTTTTTTATACATAGGGTAATGTGTGTAGTGACGGATGCGCTGAATGGGTGTGGTGTGGGTGTATACCAGCCATGAGGGAGTGTGTGTGTCGATCTGACAACTAGACTTGCAACTAAGAAATCACTACAATGGAAATTTGGGCCTTGTACTGTTGTTGTGTTTTCCTGGTAGCGTAAGAGTGGCTTTCTTTTTTCTATGTGATGTTACGATACAGTCACCATGTATGTAGCCTATTTTGTGACGCATTTTATTGTATAATGCGTTTCAAAAACTAGTTGTGGTAGGGTGTTTTTAAATTAAACTGTGTACTCTGCTTACGAGTTTGTTGAGTGTAAAAGTATTTTTTTTTCTATTTTCTATTCTATCATAATTGTGCTGACTTTTCGCCTTTCGCATGCACTACTATATTATTTTATAAAATGTATAACTGTTGAAATTATCTTTGAAAGTAGAATGTAAGCATGTAAGCTGCTCTCTGTGACGAAAAGCAATGCCATCTCCCGCAGGAAGTGGGGAGCCGACTGGGACCGTGGAGGCGTTGGGGCTCTTCCCACGGTCCGCAACGCTACATTTGAGTCCCGGGGGATGGGGTCCTTGGGGATTATAAAAAATTTGTGATAAAGGCTATTTGTTTTATGGTAGATTTATCGTACGCATACGAAGCACGTATGGACTACGTACTGTGCGAAGATTGGAAGTCGTCCCATAAGCGTACTGAAGGAAGAAAAAGAAGAATGTTTTTCAGATATTTATGAAGTGTATGTGTTTAGATGTTGGGTGGCTCTAAAAAGAGCCCTTGTGTTTATTGGGAGATTTTAGTACCTACAAGTAAGTACCAATGCAGAGTCTAAAGTTCAAGAGGAAGACTCTGTTTCCCTCATTTGTAAAATGTCCACTGTCTCTCATATAGATGTCATGCATATTGAAACGCAGGCTGTTGTGGTAGATGGACCCCATTCTATAGTCTCGGAGAAAGGCAGAAACAGATTTATTCACATGTTTTCTAGCTTTCTCAATCTGTTGACAATAGTGGTTGGACCAGTTCCATTTCTGCCTTTTGGCATATATTGGAATAGACAAAGGCAGTTTTGGGGAAAAGTGTCATCAATTGTGCAAAGGTGTCCTTCATAAGCATTTCCAGACCTACGCCTAGGTCATTGCCACCACAGTGCACAATTATGAGGTCAGGGTGTTGGAGATGTAAAAAGGATTTCGCCAATGGCATCAATTGGTGCCACTTTAATCCTCTCTGTCCAATCCATTTAATGTCTACATTTGGTAAACGTAGGTCTTTGTGAATTCTTTTATCTTGTACGTACCTTTGGCTCCAGAAAATATAGCTGTGTCCCACAATCCACACTCTTAACATGTTGAAGAGAGGTCTGGATGCACTGTGAAGGTGTCTGTAAATGAATGGCAAGTAAGATTTTTTATAAATGGTGGACAATATGCAGTTTTGAAAAAAGAAAAGAAATGATAAGTTGTTCAACAACATTCTACACTAAGCTAGGATGTATGTTTCTGTTTTTTAAAAGCCTTATTTTTATTGGTTAAGAAAAACTGATAGAAAAGAACGTTACATAAAATAAGCTGGTATATTCTCAAGTCAAGCACACTTGCTGTTTTAATTTGCAACAATGTATGATGAACTTTTCACCTGTGTGCTGAGTTAGGTGTTCCCTGAAGTGTTTCTATGGTAACTGGCAGATTGTGGAATGGGGGAAGGTTTGAACGTTTTGTCAGTTGGAAAGGGTGCAAAAGTTCAAGCAATATCAAAGTGTGTTTCGTTTTGATTTAATGTGGGAATAAGCTTGATTTTTTATTTATTTGTATATGTGTGTAGATTGAGTGTGTAGATTGACAGGAAAAGTTTGCTATTTGCTATAGGACTTCCTGTCCCCCTAGGACTGCTTAGGGTTGTTTACAATGATCCTCAAGGTCAAAATCTTTGATGGCCTTTGTTGAGCCTTTGATGGCCCTGGGGACCACCACCTCCCAGGGCCGGCTCCTGTAGTGTTACGGGGTGCCTATCCTTGAGACATTGCTGTTTGCTATGGTAGGACGAGAGTTCTTTTTCAAGTAGGATAGCAGATTTCTTTTCGTCTGAGTGAGCAGCATGTAAGCTGATCTCTCTGACAAAAAGAAATGCCGAGTTCTGAAGGACGCAGGGAGCCGGCTGGGACCGTGGGGGTTTTGGGGCTTCCCCCACGGTCCTGAACGTTATATTTGAGCCCCGGGGGATGGGGTCCCCAGGGATTGTAAAAAATTTGTGATAGATGCGAATTTTTTTTATGGTTTATATAGTGTACGCGTACTGTGCGAATTCTGAAAGCGTACGTAAGCAAGAAAAAATCAATTAGAAATATATATTTTACAGATTTCTATCACGTTTATGTGTTTATATGTTGGCTGCTTGTATTGAGACCTTTTCTTTTTATTGGTACTTATAAGTAAGTGCTTATGCATAGTCTAAATTTGCTGAGGAGCAGTTTTTTTATACAGTGCTGATCTTTTGACCTCTGTTGACAGTTGACTTTTGCATGATTTGTTGGGGGTAGGGTGGAAAGTTATGTCAGTTGGAAAGTTTTGAAATGTTAAAGCAATAGAAATGTGTGTTTCGTTTTGAATTAACGTGTGAAGGATTTTAATTGGTTGTTTATATGTATGTATGTGTAAAATGAGAGGGAAAATGTTCCATTTCGTGGTTCTGTTGGAAACACTGAACTAGAGAGATTCTGTATAACAATATCTACTGTGTGAGTGGCATTCTTCTTAATCTACAAATCAATTTGAAAGGTGAGTTGATAAGTTGTATGGGAATGTATGTGGTGCATCTTTGTACATTAAGGAATTATGGGGCATATTATCAAGACAGGCGATAAAATTATCGCTGATTTGATCAGCAGAAAACTGCAGATAAAGCGGCGATAATGGGCTTGATAATATGCTCTATGGAATTCCAATCGAAGCCCATGTTAGATGTGAAGGACATCTAACATGTGCTTTGCTTGGAATTCCATAGAGCATATTATCAAGCCCATTATCGCCGCTTTATCTGCAGTTTTCTGCCGATAAAGCGGCGATAATTTTATCGCCTGTCTTGATAATATGCCCCTATATTCGTCCCTTGTTAAACGTTTTATAGTAGTAAATGTGTTTTGCTATAATGCACACTGTTGTTTTTTTGTTTAATATCACATTGTGCATCTGTGTACATTACGGAATTATGGGCCATATTATCAAGAAAGGGCAATACATTATCGCCGCTTTTATCGGCAGGAAAGTGCCACTAAAGCGGTGATAATGGGCTTGTTAATATGCCCTTGTGAATTCCCATAGAAGCCCAGGTTGTGGTGTTAACCTGGGCTTCCATGGGGATTCACAAGGGCATATTATCAAGCCCATTATCGCCACTTTAGCGGCAGTTTCCTGCCTTTAAAAGTGGCGATAATGTATCGCCCTTGCTTGATAATATGGCCCTGTGTCTTTTTACATTCCTTCATCTTTATTCACATATACTCTTTTGTTCTTATATTCTCTGTTTCTTCTTATTGTCGCTGTTCTTTGCAGGTACTCCCTAATTTGTTCTCATACTTTTCTTTTTCTTCTAATACTATTCTCTCTGTACTCACATTTCTCCTCTCTTTTCTTATACTTTGCACTCTCTACTAATATTGCCGTCTTTTCTTGTTGTCATATTCCTCTCCTCATTTTCCCTCCTGTTCTTATAGTCCCCCCTGTTTTCATATTGTCCTCTCTCTTCCCTTACAACTCTCTATGTCTCTAAGATTTCGTTTTGTCCTATACTCCTCTCTCTGTTCATATTTTCCTCTTTTTCTTCATATTTCTTTTCTATTTTCATTTTCTGTCCTCTCTGTTTACACTTCTTAAATCTGTTTATATTGTTTGCTCTCTTCTCTTACTCCTCCTTGACTCCCTGCATACACTCTGCAGCACTTTCCTCATATTCTACGTCTTTTCATACTGACCTCTCTCTTTATATTTGTTTCTCCTGTCATACTTCTGCTTATTTCGTCATACACTTTTGACTCTTCATAATCCTGTATCTGTTTATAGTCCTTTTTTTCTCCTCAGACTGTATCCTCTGTTCTTGTACACCCCTTTTTTCCTTATGGTCCACTTTTCCTCACATTGTCCATGCTCTCTTCTGGTACTGGTCTCTCTGTCCTTATACACACTGTCTTTTGCTAGTATTCCTTTTTTGTTTTTATAGTTGCGCGTCTTTTCACATATTCCTTCTTTTTTTGTTAGAGTCTTTCTCTCTCTACTCTGGTGCCCCCTCTGTCCTCTTACTTTCTTTTTTCTTCTTATACTCTTTCTTCTCTGCTCATATTTCCATCTTTCTCTTCATACTCTCCCCTTACCTATTCATACTTTCCACTTTATTCATAGTTCCTTTATCCTCTTATATTGCAGTGTCTGTTTATACTCCCCTTTTTCGTTATATTTTCCCTTGTTTCATACTCCTTCCTTTCTTGTTGTTAGTACTTTTATTTTCGTAGTCCCACGTTTGTCCTCATAATCCTCCCTCTGTTCTTATAAGTAATGTTATTTTTATTTTAGATTCTGTTTATCAATACTGAAAAAACAGTATCAAGCCTACGAAATGTCAAAAGAGAAAACAACGAAAGAAAGTGTTTATTTGAAGAGAAGTCATCCACAAGATTTACATGTTGAACCATGTGTTAACAAAAAGAAAAAAAAGCCTGGTAAGAGAAGGAACACTTTTCTGAGGAAAATATTAAAGACTAACAGTAGTGTGCACAAAGTGAAAAATGGTTTTAGTGTGTCTGCAACGAAAAAGAAAAATAAGAATAAAGAGAACAATCATGCAAAGTCAACTGCAGAAAAAATAGTTTATAGTAAATGGAGGAATTTTTTTATGGAAGTAAGGAAAAAAATGTTTTATAATATAGTTGTGTTAAATTTAATTAAAGAAATTAAGGGATGTAAAAAAACCAGCATTTTATAAGAAGAAGAAAGGTATAGAAAATGTAGTTGAGAAAGCTTTCGAATTGAAAACAAAATTGTTTATTTTAGTAATCAATAGAATTCGATCACTAGATAAGCCAATCCATTTAATGGAGGGCAAAAGTAAGTGGAGAAGAGTAATTAACAGAAGTAATTTTTGTGAGGTTTTTTTGGGTGAATGGAAACGTAGTTCAAGTTCTGAGCCTTTTTTTAATGAAGAAAGTTATCTTCAGAGTAATGATTTGTTGTATGCAGTTGACACTAGTGGTCGTGCTTACGAGGTTAGAAATGTTTGTCCTATTGAGAAAGAGAAAATTGTTCCTAGAAATGCAGAAGAGGTGTTAGCTGATGAAGTTTTAGGGAGAGGTCCTAAAGCTCCAGTGTACACTTGGAATCTTAGTAGTATTTGTAGTGTACGGCAAGAATCTATAGTTTTTTTTACGCAATTTCTTACGTAACTATACTAAGAAAAGTGTTAAACAAAAGATTAGGATGTTGCAAGGACTAGACCCTTGCAGAGTGAGGGAAAATACTGGTTTGCATAGTCATTCTCTGGCTTGTGTTTCTAAAAAAGTATGTCAAAGTGTTTTTCACCATTTTAGCAGTACATTATTCTGAAATGAGGAAATTAGTCAGAAGATTGTATTATGCAAAAAGTCCAGCTCTACTGTTAAAAAAGTTGAACAGTGCTCTTTTGCATGGATCTGTATCAAATGTAAAGAACGTTGTGATAAAATTAAGGTTAGTTATTTTGGTCCAGAGGAAGACAGTGCAGAAATTGAGATATTAATAGAAGGAAATGTAGAAGAGAATGTACAACATTGTACTACAGAAAATTTTGAGCAAGAAATTACAAAGTTTAAGGTGATTTCAGGTGAAAGACCAAATTATTATTGTGTCTGTTGTCGACGAACTCATTATAAAAATCAGACCAGGACTGTTGATTTGTATTTAAAAAGTGAAAAGGAAAATAATAATGACTGGAAGGATTTTGTGACTTATTTGTTGGTAGAGAATTGTTTTAATTTGGGTTCTGATCAACATATTTGTAAGTATTGTTATAACAAATTGGAGGAGAACAAAATGCCTGCTAGAGCTGTGCATCATAATTTTGAGTTGGTAAATATTCCTTCTGAACTGATGGATTTAAATACCTATGAGTCTATTCTTATTCAATGTGTGCATCCATTTCAGGCTATTGTTTGTATGGAGCCTAAGACAGGAAAATTGCCTCCTTCTGATTTACAGAGAGGATTAAAGGGAAGAGTTGTATATTTGACTCTAGATTTAAAGAAAAATATTGAAACAATTGGTGTAGAAAATGTAGAGGGTGAACCTTTAGGTATTCTTGTTAATGGCGTTCCTACTAAGAGTAAGAAAATCTGGCAAGAATTAGTGGATGTTAGGAAAGTGAAAAAGGCAACGTTGTATCTGGTAAAAAATAATCAATATTAAAGAAATGTGTATGTGAGAGAAGAAGAAATAACTGTAGAAGAAAATAGTGACTTGCCATCTGGACAATTTGAAAAAGTGGATGTGTCCAGAACTGAAGAAATCTACGAACATTACAGTGTTCATCCACTTCATTCTAAAGAAGTGATGGGGAATACTATTGAGTTATTCCAAATGAAAGAAGCAAAGGGAAGTCCCATTAGTGTATGGGAAAAAAGCTTGGAAGCTTGTTGTTTCCCTCAGTTGTTTCCCACAGGAAAAGGAGGACAATATGATGACCGACCTGTATAGATTCCTGCATCTGAATACCAGACATCAAGGTTATATGCAGAAGATCCAAGATTTCGACAATGTATTCCGTATTTGTTTCATCTTTTGTTTAAGAGTGATTTGTCTGGACTTTCCTATGCAGTAAACCATATATTGAATACAGGTGTACATCTGAAAAATGTTTCGGCAAAGGGATTTATGGATAAAGCACTGCAGAAAGATAATGTTTTAGAATCTCAGCTGATTAATCTCATGGCATGTCAGCCTGGTACTAATGAGTACTGGTACCGTCGTCATGGAGAACTGAAATGTATGCTAAAGTACGTAGGAACTCCTACATGGTTCCTTACTCTAAGCTGTGCTGAATATACTTGGGATGATTTACTTCAATTTCTTCGAGAGGCAAATCCAAATATACTAAATATTACAAGACACCTGGAGAATTGTGCTCTTTGGATCCAGTTAATGTATGCAGGTATTTCAATCATAGATTTGAAGCTATGATGTCCTTTATCACCAATAAAAAAAATCCTCCTCTTGGAGAGGTTCTGGACTTCTTTTGGAGGAGGAGTATCAAGCAAGAGGTGCTCCTCACATACACATGCTAATGTGGATCAAAGATGCTCCCAGATTTTGAACAGACTCAGATGATACTGTGTTGTCTTTTATTGAAGAATATGCTACATGTGATATACCCAAAAGTACACAAGATAAGGACTTAAGACAACAAGTCTTACGATTCCAAAGCCATCGTTGTGGGAAATACTGTTGTCGAAAGTACAAATCTAAGGACAAATTCTACACCAAATGCCGTGTTGCATTTCCACGTCCAGTAATATCAAAAGGAAGAGTGAACAGTTTTATGTCATCTTTGCGACATACTGTCATAAGAAAGTCTCCCAAAAATACCTACAACTCAAGAAGAAATGAAGAGTCAAAATATATAAATGACTATAACCCAGTCATTTTGTCCATGTGGAATGCTAATATGGATATTCAATATGTTGCAGACAATTCTATTTCTGTTGCTTAACATGTAACATCGTACATAACAAAATCAGAAAAGACGGAATTGAAGGAAATGTGGGAAGGGATTTCCCACGAGAAAAGTCTAAGTAAGAAATAATATACTTACAGTTTGAAGATGTTATCTCATCGAGAAATTGCAGCGTATGAATGCTCGAATCGGTTATCATCTGCAAGTTTATACTCCAAATCTAGAAGAATCATTTGGGTGAGTCTAGGTCTTGCTGCAACACGAAGCCGAGTTCTTAAATCTGTACAAGAGCCAGACAGTAGAGATATTGTGAAAACAAATATGTTGGATACATATTATCCAAATAGAAGTCATCATCTTGAGAATATTTGTCTCTATGAAGTGCTGCAAAACTATATTTTAAACAGAATATTACAGAAAACATCAATAATGGTATATATGCCGTAGTTGGTTCTGAAGGATATCTGGTGAAACAAAGAAAAGATCATTTTTGATTAATCACGGTAAACTGAGTTGCGAAACACCTGAGAAAAGGGAATTTTACTATTTAGCTCTTTTGCAACGTTTCAAGCCATGGCGTTCAGAATTGGAATTACTTGGAGATTTCGAGAGCTATGAAGATTCCTTCAATGCAACTAAAGATGCTATAGAATGTCCTGTTTTTGCTAATTATGTGAAAATGTTGAATGACGAAATTGAGCAAGAAGCTAGAATTGCAGCTGAGATTGCTGGAGACAGTTCTCGAGAGAGTCAAACTTCTGCTCCGTTGAGTCAGGACCCAATAGGACATAGGTCTTCAAACTGTGGGGCGCGCACTTCACCTAAACACTTCACCTTCACGAGTCATGTGTCCCAGCCCAGGCTGCTGCAGCTCCCGTTGCTGTGGGCCCGGCTGAGAGTGTCTGAAGTCAGAGGCCAGAGGCGCAACAGTTGGGGAGGGGGGTGGTGGTTAATTCTTCCAGCAATAGGAAGAGTAGACATGCAGGGGCTCTAAGATGGGGTGAAAAAAAACAAAGCCTCGTTAACATGAAATGGTCTTTTAAAGACCAGCTTCTGAATTGCACAGATTTGGATTGTAGCTTAGCCCTGCAGTAGTAGTCTGTGATGGCGAACAATAATGTTTGTGTGAAGTACTCAGGTGCGGCTGGCAGCTCCAAAACTGTCTGTGTGTGTGCCCGTGAGGCTGTTTCATCCCAGGCTGACACACATGACAAAGCCCTTTGAGCCCTATGGGTGTTGCACACCTGATGTGAAGCACTTGTATGCCCCAGGTCTTAGTCAGAAGCCCCTTTATGGGCGGCACCTTAATCTAGTCAAAATACATCACTCGGCCCAGCAGCTAACTCATCCCTCTGGTCTTCACAACTGAAACTTGTCAAAAGAGTATGCCTTTAGTCCGGACTTCTCTTATCTCTGATCCACACTTTGGGGATCCTCCTGCAACCACAAGGTGTGTCCGAACTGCGACCCTTTGCAAGTCGAAACTGGTCAGACAGGAGGTCCTGTATGTTTTTTAAGGCCTTTGACATGGCGGCCACCACTGATTCAGATACTGGCAATTCACACATGATGATAAAATCCGTGTCCATAACATATCTTACTGTTGTGTCCTACCTCATGTACCCATGCTCTTCAGCCATCTCTGCATGGAGGTGAGTGACAAAGGGGGACTACGGATTATCAGTGTTTAGCAATGCAATCAGACCCCTCGGCCTTAGCTGCTGTTGAAACTTGCAGGGAGGGCAGAGATTGAAATGGGATCGCTCACAGGGGGGTCTGCCCACTGGAGCTCTCCTCGAGACATGTGACGTCTAAAACCGGAAGCATGGCAACACCTGGCCGTACTCCATATAATCTTGGATTTTTCAATTGTGTCAGAAAGCATGTTTTGTTGAACTTCTTTTTCTGATATCTTGTTTAGGGGCAAGGATGTGGCACAAGAGCTAGAACTGATGACTGTAGAGCTGGGAAACCAGGTTCAATTCTTGATGTCTGCTCAACATCCTGTGATTCTGGGAAAATCACTTAATTTCCCTGTGCTTTCAAAATGAATGTGTGCTTGTGTAATGTAAAAGATGCTCCTGTAAAGGGCTCCAATACCTTTGGGTCATGTTCGCACTATATAAAACTGCAAAAAATATATTAAAACATTTTGTGAGCACTCCCATTTCAAGGCACTGCTCAAGACTGAAACTGGAGCTCAACCTAAATATGGCAGAAGCAAGAATCCATCCACACATTGTCTCTGTGGAGAAAAACATGCACTCCCACACCTGTGTTTTGGGAATGTTTTTGCTAATCTAGCCTAAATTTTGTGTTTTATGTGAAAAATAAAGCACCAATGTAATTTTTTGTGCTAACTTTTTTCTCGGAGACTTTTCATTTGAACTTTAGAATAAGCACATGCACTACCAAAAACTTCAGTTTACTAAACACTCTACCTTTATTTAATATTATTTGCCCTATACAACCTGGGCTCTGCAGGAGGGAATGGCCATCAATGATGCAGAGTGCCAGCTTCCAGAACTTTTTTGTCAGGTGGTGGGGGTGGCGGCAGTGGTAGGGGGGCTCAACGTGTAAAAAGGTTTAGATGGGGGTCTCGGCCGACAAAAGTTTGAAGACCTCTTCACTATTAGACCAATTATTCAAAATGAAGCAGCAACTGCTATGGAAGAGGTTGAAACAGCAATGTATCAAGGTCAAGAAGATGTAACAAATTTAGGAAACGTGGAAGAACAACTAAACCTTGAGCAGAAAGAAATATATGAGCAAGTGAGAGAACAGATTTACCATGGATTACTTCATGAGAAGAAAGAGTGCTCTTGCTCATCATTTGAACCTATCCGAATGTTTGTGAGTGGACAAGCTGTTCCAGGCAAAGGTTTTTTAATTAAAGTAATCACAACTTTTGTACAGAAAACAACTGAGTCGCATTTGTCTTGTGTTGTCACTGCTCCAACTGGATTAGCAGCTCACAATATTAAAGGAATTACTTTACATTGTTTATTAATGCTACCAGTAGAGCATGAAAACAAATTAGAATACCACAAGCTATCTGGAGAAGCTTCTTGTGAAGTTTCAAGAGTCTTGAGGAAAATGAAACTTCTCATTATTGATGAGGTAAGCATGGTATCAAACTTAATGCTTGCTTTTGTGCATTTAAGAATGCAGCAAATTCTTAAAACAGAGTGTGACGTATTATTCGGAGGAAAACATGTCATAGTTTTTGGAGATCTTCTTCAACTTACTCCTGTAAAAAGACAATCAGTGTTTAAAACACTGTTGCATGAAGATACCAGAAAGTCTTTGGGGAGCATTGGAAATGTAAACAATTGGTCATATTTTGAGTATAAGGAACTTATTACAAATATGCGACAGGCAAATGATGCTGATTATGGAAATATTCTTCAATATATAAGAATTGGAAAAATGACTGAACATGGCAAACAAGCTTTACAGAGACGATTACTTTCCAATTTGTTTCCAAATGAAAATATTGTCCCAGAAAAAATATACATGAGAATTGCAGAAAACAAATCTGTAATCTGCCTAATGCCAACACTACGTGAATGTTCTATATTCAATGAAGCAATGTTAAAGTTGGAAAATGAAGAAATTATAAAATTGGAATCTATTGATAAAATAGAACATGAAGGAATCACTATTATTTTGACTGAAAAATTGAAGAGGAAATTGGATTCTTTAGAGAAATCGATAAGTAAAACTGCTGGTTTAGAAAAGAATTTATATGCATGTGTAAACTGTAGGGTAATTTTACGATGTAATTTGAATGTGGAAAAAGGTTTAGTAAATGGAGCAATGGGTAAAATTGTTGATTTTGTTAATTATGCAAATAGAGATGGGATTGAATTTTTCAAAATCAAATTTGATGAAATTGCTGAAGTACAAAAATTTAGTCTTTGTTCATCTCGGTTTTTGCTTGTAAAAGATTTGTATGTATGCAGAAAACAGTTTCCTGTTTGTTGGGCATATGCGGTGACCATTCATAAATCTCAAGGTTTAAGTGTAGATAGTGCTTTAGTGAATATGGGAAGCACCTTGTTTAAAGAGGGTATGGCATATGTTGCTTTGTCTTGAGTCAGAACTTTATCTGGATTGTAATTGATTGATTTTGATGAGACAAAGGTTCGTGCAGATGCAAATTGTGTGAAAGAGTATAATAGGTTAAGAAAAGAATATGCACCCAATTTAGGTCAATGTCCAGTATTTGAAAACCGTGTGGTAGGTAGAAAAACAAGATTTGAGAATATCTGTAGTGAAACTGTAGAGAAAGAAAAAAAACAAGATGAAGTTGCGCCTGCAAGCAAAAAGAAAAAAACAGTGTTGAAGAGAATGTTGGTTATCGGTTTGAAAATAGTTGTGGTGTCAACTGCTATGCTAGTATAGTTGTTAAAGTTGTTTTTGTTCTTGAAAGTTTGCAACTGCAAATTGTTGAAAATCGGGACGAAAGATTCTGTTCATTGTTGTTTTCTGTTTATGAGAAATGTAGTAGTGATAAAAGTAAAATACAAAGTGTTTCAGATATTCAAAATGTTTTGGACTTATGTTCTGGTTCTAGTCAATTAACGCAGAATATTCAGCAAGATTGTCAGGAATTTTTAATGTTTATGCTTGCTGTACTGGAAGATGAAGGTATAGATATTGAAAACCTTTTTGGCCTTTCTTATAAATGGCAACATGACTGTCAAAATAGTTTGTTTGCATGTAGCACTAACATAGACACTGAAAGATTCATATATTTGACTTTACCTGACTGTGAATCAGTATCTTTTAACAATCTAATTAGAGGAGCAAGTCAAAACATGGAGTGCAGCCAATGTAAATCAGAAATGTCATCAACATTATTTTTGCAAAGATATGGACAGTATGTAATTTTAATGCTGCACCGTTGTAGAGCTGATGGAAGAATATTGGAAACTTTAATTAAAAATGTTATAGCTGGTCAAGTTTCAATATCAGGAAGAACTTTTGTAGCTGTTGCAATTATGTTTCATGATGGACCTTCTACAACATCTGGACAGAACACTGTTTATTTAAAATGTCTGAAAGGTTGGATACATTGTAATGATAATCAATTAGTTTTTAAACAACGTTTGCCTAAAGAGTTACCAAATTCTTACCTAATATTTTTAAAGCCAAAATGTAAAGATAAAAATGTGGCCGTTAAGGATTTCTGCTGTTAAGGTAGATTAGTCTGGTGATGTAGAGTATTTTGTAAGTGAGGGTGAGGAGCTTGAAGGTGCTTCTCTTTTTTATACTGAGGCAGTGTAGGTGTATCAGGTGGTGGGTGATGTGGCTGCCGCAGGGGACATTCATAATCACTCAGGTGGTGGACTTTTGGATTTGTTGTAGTTGTTGTAGGTGTTTGGCTGGAATTCCTATGTAGAGTGTTTTGCCACAGTGTAGTCTGCTCCTGATGAGGGACTGTGTCACTGTTCTTCTTCTTTTGGTTAGGATCCACTTGTAAATGTTGCGGAGCATGTGGAGGGTGTTATAGCAGTAGGAGGAGATGGTGTAGACTTGCTCACACATGGAGAGGGAGGAGTTGAGGATGAATCCTAGGTTGTGGACATGGTTGGTAGGTGTTGGTACTGTCCACAGTGTAGTCAGTTAGCAGGAGTCGTCCAAGCCTGAGAGTGTGGGTCTGAGGATGAGTACTTTCATTTTGTGCGAGTTCATGTTTAGAGAGCTGCTCTTTATGTAGCTGGTGACGTCCTTCATTGTGCCGTGGAGGTTGCTTTTGGTGGTATGTGACTTCTTGGTGAGGAAGAGGATGAGCTGGGTGTTGTTGGCATAGGAGATGTTGTTGAGGTTGTGATGGTGGGCTACTTGCGTGAGGGTGGCCATGTAGATGTTGAATAGCGTCGAATTGAGGGATGAGCACTGCGGGATGGAGCAAATGATGTCGGTGGTTTTGGATCAGAAGGCTGGGAGGCAGAGGCTCAGGATTACTATTGAACAATTTCCAAAGTAGGAATTTGACACATACTATTTGGCCGTGTGGATAAGTATATGAATACACATACACAACAGAATATGTCTGTAGGTCAAGAAAAAGAAAACTGTGGTTCTACTGTGCACCCATGTGTGTGACGCAACAGTTTTCTTTTTCTTGACCTACAGACATATTCTGTTGTGTATTTGCATTATTAGGGCACGTGTCTGTTTTGGGTCGTTAATCTAGCCCTTGGACCCCCCCAAGCTTTCTTTTTTGTGGATAAGTATATGAAACCAATAACAAGTTTTTGTTGTATATTTTGTCAGCATATATTTGTAAGTAACATTATTTACAGTGTATGAAAATTATTCATAATGTTTTGTTATGTTATGAGTGTTTGAGATGTGTCATATTTACGTAAGAAATTGCTCTTAGAAAAAAACATTTAAGATATATTTTATTTCTATTTTTTAGATTGTTATTGAGAATGTTGAATGTTTTTTTTTAAGATAATCTTATTGATTGTGCTTTTTTTGCCCGCTGTTATGTGATGAGTACTATTGAACTCACTGTTTCTAGTGAAATTCAATATATTCTGAGAACAGCAAAAAAGGCAAATCTAATACTTTACAAATTAATTTGTGTTGTAAAAGATATATCGTAACTGAATTTTTTTTGTCTTCACAGATGGTAATTTTATAATATACAATTTTTTAATTATTTATTATGGTTAAGGTTAGTGCAAGTAACTGTTAAAAATGGTCGATGGAATGTGTTCAACCGAGCTGAAGTAACAAAACATGGATGGAGAACATAAGTGTATAAAGATGGTTTGTATCTTTTAAAGATATTTCAAAAAATTATATACTGAGTGTACCCGTCAGAACCCCTAATCAATCAGTGGATACGAGAATGACTTATCTAAACCCTAGCTGGCGCAGGAGAGATGAAGAATCCGCAAGGAAACATACTTGGAGTGCTTTAGTGCAACAGAGGAATTCTAAGATGGCCGCCTCGAGGAAACAAGTGTGCACTCTACCTAAGACGTTCCAGAGTTCAGACCCATTTTCAATTGCTCCATAGATATTCCTGAAGAGAAAGCACAAATATTTCTGAGAGAGTTAAAGAAAGTTACCGGTTAAAGTTACCTCAGTTATCATGCCCGCAACTAGAATTCAGCTTCCGAGTTGGAAGAAGCCCGAACATTGCATAGCAGTTGATTTCCCTGTCACGGCTCCTTCGGGGCAGACGGACTCAGTTGTGTTCGGCACCTGAAGAGCAGAGAGAACAAGAAACCATACAAGAAACCTAGGTGATACCTTATAGTTGACAAAGGTATATGCTTGTAAAAATAATTGTATGACAAGTTACTGAGTGACTAAACTTACTTGACATTATAGACAATATGTCATGAGTGATGTCACTGACCATGTCATGAGTGATGTAATATGTGACATTATCAGCAGTGCATTGCGGGCGCGCGAGTTATAGTTAGCTGAAATAACTATACCAGGGGAATTTCAATGGTTTTGTATGAGTGAAATGTCCAGCTAACCATAACATATGTGAAACCTATGGTTTCTTTCAGTGAATTTGATATATATATATATATATATATATGGTCTGCAGATATTTCTTCCTATACTTCCGTCATATCTGTCTTTTCATTTTCTGTAATGTAAGAAGTAATATTGCAACCATTGTAAAGGTATTTGCAATAAATTGTATATCCATGTTAGCATCCATATTTATAGAATAAAAGGGTTGTAGTCATTGATCCATTATGATCCTTGTGATCTCCCAAGACTGTAATTATTATTTAGTGATTTTGCTATAGCTGCCAGCTTACAGAAGACATGAAGTTGTTGACTCGATCCTTGTGTAGAATGGGTCTGAGGAATCCAAACTGGCATTCAGAGTAATGTTTTGGTTTTTACAATGTTTCCCTAAGCAGTATTTACTGCACTTATGTGATTGATAGCGTAACACTTGTCCAAGGAGTTTCTAAATTCTGCTTTTTCATTGGTATACTTGTAATTAAAGTGCAGAACATATTCATCAGTCATATCCTAACTTAGGTGCACCTGTGATCCATAGAAGCATAGGAATATGTGGAGCACTTCTTGTTTGATACTCTTATCTCCAAAAGAAATCAAGTACCTTTCCAACATCATTTTACTTTTTGTTGGTTAAGTATTGAAGCATTGTTTAAAATTTGTGGTTGAAATATCTGCAAACATTATCAGGATCTAAGGAATATAATGTCTGCAGGTGTTAAATCTGGAATATTACCATTTGCCTTTCTGTGTTCTTCAATGTAATACTATTCAAGACCTTGTCATACAATTTAGATAATCCCTAAGCATATAACCTTCACACACAAAATTGCATATGTTACTTTGATTTTATTTAAAAACAGGCATTAATTGCCTAAATTCATAATTTTTTATACAAAAAATACAATATTCATAGTATATCCAATACTGTCAGAATTTCACAAACACACAATGTACAGTCATTAAAAACAAATTTCAGTTAAAAAGAAGTCCTTTTGTCGACGCGTTTCGGTGTCATGTTCTGATTTTGTAAACACCTTCTTCAGGACAGATCAAAATTAAAAACATCCAATTTTTAAATGTATTTATCAATTTTTATATTCGAAGTTGACCAGTAATAATCTTTTGGTCCTTCTTCCAGGGGTTCAGCGAGACGTCCTCAATTGTATCGATGTTTTCACCTCGCAGTATTTTTCTAGTGCAGGGCCATATTTAGTGATACTATTGCTCCTGATGGGGAACGATTTTTCCTTGGTGTGTTTAAAGGCCTTTATACAACCCAGGAGGTGGCCAACGCGGACGATCACTCAAAACGCCAGGTGCATTCCAAAGTATATACACCGAGGAGCTTGAGGTGGCACCATAAAAATAAGGTTGATAAAAGTAAAAAACACGCCAAGGAAGAATCGTTCCCCATCAGGAGCAATAGTATGGAGATATATAAGCAGGTCGTCTGCATATAATGAGACACTGTGCATACCATTGCCCTATGGGATTCCCCACTCATCTTGTGTTTTACGCAATGACTGTTCCAATGGCTTAATGGCCAGCGCGAACAAAAGCGGAGAGAGTGGGCAGCCCTGTCGTGTGTCTCGCTCAATAGGGATCCAGTCTGACAAATACGGGCCAGTCTTGATCCTGGCAACTGGCTGAGTATAGAGCAGTTGGATGGGGCCCAGGAATTCACCTCCCAGGTCATATTTAGGCAGCACAGCAAGTAAGAAACCCCATTTCAGGGTGGCAAAACCTTTTTCCAAATCTAATACTAGGCACCCGAATGCAACGAATCGCCCCTGGAATAATGCATCACCCTGAAGAAATGGCGCAGATTTAGTGACGTGCAGTGAACAGGCACAAATCCATTTTGGTCAGCGTGTATTAGTTTAAGAACCAATGGGGACGGCCTGAACGCCAGAATTTTAGCTAGCACTTTAGAATTTGTATTTAGGAGTGCCAGCGGGTGAAATGAGCCCAGCAGCTCCACATTTCTGTTTGGTTTCGGCACTGACACCAGTAGAAAGTCACGCAGTGAGTCTGGTAGTATTCCTGTCTCCTTCATGCTATGGTACATGGAAAGGAGCTGCGGCGCCAGGGCCTGTTGGTAGACTTCGTAATATTCAGCTGGTAATGGATTGGGCCCCAGTGCTTTGTGTGTGGCTAGTGATCGTATTGCTTCGTGTATCTCCGGTGAATTCATTGTGTATATCATGTTGCTTGGTGAGCATCTGCCCAGTGGCTGGCTGTAGTCGTAATATAGGTTGCTGCGCGTGCTCTTGACTAATCATTCTCGCAAGTAGTCTGCAGGCCCTATCCGCTGCTGCATGAGTGCATGCAGCATGTGACACCTAATGTAAACAGCGTAGCCTTTCCGATGGATTTAGGCCCAGATCCTTGTACTGGGGTGAATGTATGACATTGTTCTACATTCTGTCCATCAACTGTGTTTTTTGCCTCTCCAGCACCTCCGCATGTCCTTGCTTCTGCATGTCTATTGCTTGCTACATGGCCCCACCATGTACCAGGTGAGCCTCTAGCCTAGTCAGGGTGTTCTCAATGTGCCTTACTTTGCTGTCGAGTTGCCTTCTAACGCACCAGCTCAAACCTAGTCACTGCCCCTGAATCACTGCCTTGTCTGCATCCCACAACACGCCTGCATCAGCCACGGAGCCCATGTTTTCTTCAAAGAACATGCCAATCGCCGTGTCTACTACTTTTCTGAATAGGTGATCTTCTAATGCCAGGGGTTGCAGCCTCCAGCGATGGGTTGTGCATCCTTCATCATCCCCTTGCAACTGCAATACATTGGGGTTGTGGTCTGAGTGTGTTTTACCAAGATAATCCGTGCTGGAGCACTGCATTATCACCGACCGGCTCGCGACAAAGCAATCAATGCAAACATGCAGGCTATGAAGATGGGAGTAATGAGAATACAAGTGCGCTTGCGGGTCGAGGGCTCTCCACACATATGACAGATCCCAGCAGCACAGCCACTCCACAGTCCCTGAGCGTTCGATGCTGCAGTTGTCTGCAACAGTGGAGAGAAGAACCTATCCAGAGCGGTGTCAAGAACGCAATTACTGTCCCCTCCCAATAACCAGGGGAAATCACACCAGTGCGAGAGCAGGTTAGTCAGCACGTGCCAAAACCTGTTTTGATTTGTGTTCAGGGCATATATGGAACCCAACACCATGAGTTTCCCATTGAGTCTCTCCTTTGATAGGACACATCTTCCATATGCATCTACCTCAGTCTCTTCTGGCGTGAACAGTGTCCCCAGCCTGATCCAAATCAAGGCCCCCCTAGAAAATGATGAATAGCCTGTGGTGAATATCTGACCTTTCCACCTTTGCTGAAGCTTGCAGATCTCTAGTTGTGCTATGTGTGTCTCTTGTAAGAGTGCTACGTGCGTCTTGTGCCGCTTGAGGTATGCGTAGATTTCATATCTGCAGGCTGGCATGTGCAATCCCCTGACATTCCAGGTAACTACGTTTGTGGGTGGCATGTAGCAGGAGAGTAAGAAAGTGCTGTGTGCACACAATGTAGCTCACCGGGGGTTAGGCGTCTATATGATATGTGGCCAATAGGTGTGAGTTGCAACCATGTGTTTTTTAATATGTCCTTACGAAGAGTTACTGAGTAACGGAGCCATGTGAGACTTATCTGGGGTAGAGCAGAGGGACAACATGTATCTTCCCAAACAAGGAACAATGCCATGTGGCAACTAATGCCTGCGTATGCCAATTTGATCATGTCAGGGGGGGAAAAATGGATAAGGTATAGCTTGCGATCGGTAAATTGACGTTGTGAACCTGTGATGTGCATGTGAACTTGTGCACTGTGCCGTAATTTGCATAGTGCACCTGTCACAGCAGCCGGTGTATGTACGAGAGCCGGTCCGGCCTAACGCGCCCCACCTATGAAATGCCAGGGTATCATGCGGAATGTGCGTATAGCCTGGGAGGGCACCTGTATAGTCTATTGTGTAAATGGATACTTGCCTGTCCGCTGATTGTGGTGAACCACTACATTAAGTTGCCTGCAGTCTGTGGTGTCACCACAGGAAGTGTCTGCGAACCCTCGCTAATCAGCCACACTGCCAGAGAGCTGTCCTCACTCGACGAATGCTCCGATAAAGCATCAGTGTCTCTGCTGGGCTGCCGTATTCTCATGCTTGCCACATCTCTCAGGACGCCCTTCCTCTCTTGTAGTACTATTTCTGGGTTAGGAGCAGACTTTAGTTGAATTGGCGGTCCCTCTGTTCGCAGTCTGTATCTTCTGCGGCGGCCTCTGCGTTCTCTCGTGTTTGGCTCCAAGCCATTGCCCCTCTGGCTAGGTGAGGTATGGTGGCTCGCAGATTTCAGCCATACCCAGGCATCGTCCGCCTTATTAAAGAAGTTAGTGGTCCCATCCGTGACCACCCACAAGCGGGCCGGGAATATGAGGGAGTATTTTATGTTCAGGTCTCGCATACGCCTCTTGACTGGGAGGAATGTGCTTTGCTGCTTCTGCACACCCATGGCATAGTCCGGAAAGAAGAGGACCTGAGAATTGTCCACTTTAATCTTCTCAATTTTTCTGGTTTCGCAGAGTACCGCATCTCTATCTTTGAAATTTAGGAGCCGAATAGGTAGAGGCGAGGCCTAGCAAACGGCAGTGGTCAGCCCGATGGCAACCTAAGCGCTATTTCTACTGCAAAATAAGAGGAGAGTGAATCTGCTGGCATTAAGGACTTCATCCAGGCTGCGGTGTATGAGGGTGCGTCCCTGCCCTCCACGCCCCCCTAGTAGCCCCACCATGCAGACGTTATTCCTCCGTGAACGGCCCTCAGCATCATCCACCCTGTGTTCCAGTGAGCATAGATGTGCTGTGAGCTCTCTTACTTCAGTGGTCAGTGCCTTAGTGACCGGAGCAGTATAAACAAGCAAGGCTTGGGTCCTTAACTACCTGGACTGGACCACTATACCATGAGTTCAATGGGCACCTTAGAAGAACGATTCGAAGGTGCCTCAGCTTTATGCAGCTCACTCTATAATATTTTATATAGAAAACAGTGAAACTCAATTGTGCACGTCTTAGAATGGAAAGCACTTAGTTGGAATAGTGACATACAAAGCTCATTTTAACACATACTCAAATTCAATATATACAACACCACAAAATTGTGTACAAATGACAGAAAAACATACAAGTGAAAAGTTCATACAGCACAAAATAACATATATGAGCACAAAGCTATTGACCTGTCCTAATTTCAGAACTAAAGACTAGGCGGACATTGTGTCTTTACAGGGCTGCTCTAACTTGTCCTGCCTTTGAGAGAGTAATGGGGTTGCACACATTTGTCTGGGTATTGCCTAGATAGGGGAAGAATTCAGCTAGATCCCTAATGGCACAATTTATGGAACATTGCCATTTCCAACTAGCTGGGGATTCCAACGCCATATCCAGGTGCATAAAAAATAGAGTTAGTGGCATTTAGTGTTGTTTGTGACAGTAAACAGGTTTGGGACTGACACTACATGATTATTTATTTTTTGTTGTAGAGCCCAAGGCCATGTCTGAGTCCTGAGGAGAACCCCACAACCACTAAGTGTTCAAAACGCTTTGGCTTCTTGAGTACAGGGTATCCTCAACAGATAGCAGAAGCTGGTCCTAGGGGTGGTGGCCCTAAAGCCATTAATGGCTTAAAGAGGCGGTCCGCAGGGCCCACCTCCTTTACTTTGCATGGGACAGCCCCAGGTAGGCGGCGGCATCCAGGGCTGTATATATGTGTCCCCCCTCCCATTATTATATACATGGCCCCAGGGATGGGATGTTTCCCGGGGCCCTTTCGGGATAGATAGATAGATAGATAGATAGATAGATAGACAGACAGACCGAAAGACTGACAGACTGACTGACTGACTGACTGACTGAAAAACTGACAGACTGAAAAACTGACAGACAGTCAGACTGAAAGACTGACAGACTGACAGACAGTCTGACTGACAGACAGACTGACAGAGAGACTGACATACAGACAGACTGCCTGACTGACTGACAGACTGACTGACAGACAGACTGGCAGAGAAAGACTGACAGACTGGCTGGCAGACTGAATGACTGGCAGACTGACTGACTGACAGACTGACAGACAGACAGACTGTCAGACTGACAGACTGACTGACTGACTGACTGACTGACAGGCTGACTTACAGACTGACAAACTGACTGACTGACTGGCAGACAAACAGACTGACAGACTGAAAGACTGACAGAATGACAGAGTGACAGACTGACTGACAGACTGACTGACTGACTGACTGACTAACTTACAGACTGACTGACTGACTGACTTACAGACTGACTGATTGACAGACAGACAGACTGACAGACTGAAAGACTGACAGACAGACTGACAGACTGACAGACAGACTGACAGAGTGACAGACTGACTGACTGACGACTGACTGACATACTGACTGACTAACTTATAGACTGACTTACAGACTGACTTACAGACTGACTGACTTACAGACTGACTGACTGACTGACAGACTGACAGACTGACAGACTGACAGACTGACAGACAGACTGACAGACAGACTGACTGACTGACTGACTGACTGACTGACTGACTGACTGACAGACAGACAGACTCATGTATTTAGTAATGAAGAAAGAATAACTGGTAAAAACAAATTATTTGACAGAAGTCAATTTAGGACCTGTCAAGTCATGGCACCCAGGAAGGTGTAAATTAATTATAAGTTAGGCTTTGTAAAAGAAAGAAAAATGAATAAGGATGAGGGCTGCTGTCAGAAAATAAAATGAGTGAGTCTTTTCGGCCAGGCAAAATGGGAATATTATCTATGATTAATTGCATTTCAAAATAGGTTTTTATATATTATGTTTCTTGTTTTATATTGTGATATTCTCTGCATAACTAATGCTTCTGTTATTCATATTTTATCATTTCCAAAGGCTTATATCGAAGAATAATAATTGAACCCATAATATTCCTCTGTCCATGGTTTAAAAATGAATTAATTTAAATCTACTGTATGTGAAGTCTGAGTGGCAGTGTCTCCGCTGATTGGTAAGGGACAGTATTAAAATATAATGCATGTGAGTTATTATTAACTACCATTTGTTGTCTCTTTTGGGATTGTCTTGAAAAAAGGTTCTTAGATTGTGTCTTGAATTGGTGAAACGCAGTACGTTATACATTTTTAAAAGATGTAAGTATTGTGATAATTTGATAACTAAAAGGTTCACTTTCAGTGTTGTCAGACCAAACCATTTAATAAGTAATCCATTGAGTTCAATAGAGAAAAGGTTTAATTAGTGTGTGAGAATATGTGTACTCCATGGCAATTTGGTGATCTTGGACAGTGGAAAGCTACATTTCTATGATGTATGCAAGCTAGTAAAGTGTTTCTGTAGTCTAGTCATGAGAGGACTAATGATTGGACAGTTTTAACTCTTCAGTGGGAAGTGGGTGATTGATTCTCCAGAGAAGACTGGCATGGGGTAGGACGATCTTTGATAAAGCATTAATGTCCTTGTTAAGGATCAAATGTCATCCAAGGTGAATCCAAGTGATGTTGCAGATTTAACAATAGATTGTTCAGCGTCTAGTATTTTTCTATGTCCCTCCAGGTGTGTACAGGCATGCTGTATTGAAGAGGGGATAATAGTAGGAATTAACACTCAGGCGGTTAAGTTTAGGATGACGTAGAGTCATCCATGGCTGTAGCTTTACTACAGTATTAGCAAGTGTAGATATGCTTTCCATGGTTGATACTTTCATCAACAACTGTGTGTTATCAGCATATAACTGAAAATATGTGCCTGTTTTAGTGAGCAGAGTGGTTAAAGGTTCAATATGAAGGTTGAAGATCTTTGGATAAATGGTTTGCGCGTTTGAATTGCTTCAAAGTTAAGGTGTTGGTTTCTATAGAGTGTCTTTGTCACTTTTATTTGCAGTAAGCAGTTGCCAAGATATAATTCAAACTGTTTTAGAAATGTCCCACATATCCCTATTCATTTTTCCAGGAGCTTTAACAGGGATACATGGTGGAAAGTGGCAAATACTGCTGACTTGTCAAAGAATACATTGTCTCATGTAAATAGCGCATCATCTAATATTTGTAGCCTATGTGATTCTGTGCTGCAGCTGATAGTAAAACATGTCCAAAAAACGTGTCTAAGGTGTTTTCGTATATGATGTTTCACATCAGCTTTGCAACAAATCTTTCCAGATGTTTTGTAATGGAGAAGAGCATAGTGAGGGGACAGAAATTGCTAGGGTCTTCTAGGGCTGTCAGTTATTTTGAGAAGAAGGTTAACCTGCCCAATTTTATCACAGACAGGGACTATGCTTTGAGTCAAAGAAAAGTGTATCAATTTTCTCAGACAGACAGTGAGAGAGAGGCCTATGTCTATCACTATATTTGCTGGCACAGGGTTTGCAACGTGATATTTTGCTTTAAGGCCAGGCCAGCAATTCCAATCATCAAGCACATTTGATATATTACCTTGAAGGATGATCATGTTTTTAAAGATTTGCAAGTTAATATTTCATGTAGTAAATCTGTAATGTTTTATGGCAAATAGGTGCTTGATGTTTCATATTTTATTGTCAAAGTATTTGGAGAATTTCTCACAGTTGTATTTGGAGTTGTAAAAGTCTGGCGCACCTGGTGGATTAGTCAATTTGTTGAGCATATCAAAGAGATTTATGATACGTTTTTAGATTTAGGTTGATTTCAGGTTCCAGGAAGGTTGTCTTGGCCACAAAAAATTGATTCTTGAACTCTTTGATTTTGAGGCACACTTTACAAATTCTGCTTTATGGAGTTGTTATGCCTTGAACATTTTATTGTTCTAAGGATTTTTGATAAGCTTTTTCAACAAACATTTTGTGGATTTTACAAATGTTGGATCTCCTGTCAATAATTGGAGTGCTACTTCCTCGTTTTCTCTCCCAGTCTAGGTGGGCAATCTCATACCCCGCTAGAATGAAGAGGGAACGAGGGGTAGATTTGAGCAGGTTTTGGAGTTTTTAGCCACATTTCCGATGGCATGGTGTACTGTTATAGTGAATGACATACACAACGTCAAGGCCATGAATAGCAGCAGACCTGCACTTGTTTTAGTATAAATCTGTGTAAGAATGTATATTGTGGTAAGTGGGATTGAATGGATCGGACTTTAATAAGGTTGTTTAAATTCATGGTATTCTTGTTTGGATCTCTGAATAGCCCTCCCTTGGTCAGGTTTGGGCATTCTACAGCATTGTATGAAAGGACCAGTTTTTCAATTGCATATTTGGGTACAGCTTGAGATGGTCTTCCTAGGCCTGGCTTATTGTTACTAAGAGTGGTGAACATGGAATATGAACTTAAGGAACAAGGCGAGTGACAGAGAGGTAAGAGAGATTTGACACTGTGAGCAAGTGTAGAGATTGTATTTTGTCTAGTGTGAAAACGAGCCTTTGCTGTGGCGATGGAGCAGAGAGGCTACATTTTTACCCCAGGTAGAGCAGAAACAAACCCTCAATACTGTCTCCATTGAAGGAAGACCCAACAATCTCATGTTTCCTGTTCCTCTAAAGTGATGCCTCGATATGTCAGTGCATCAGTACTTCAAGTGATTTTTAGACTGTTTTCCCTATTAGTGTAGTGGAGACTAAGATAGGATTGTCTATCTTGATGATCATGTGGGTTGGTATGCAAGATATTCAACAACTCTTGCTCAGAACTGTTCTTTCAACTTCACCCAAGCTGGAGTTTAATCTTGTTAATGAAATATATTCCAGCTCTGTGCCAAGTAGTGCGAGTCAAAGTGTGTGGTATGTGGAATCTCCCACAAATAAGTTGCAACATACAGTTTTGTCATTTTGAGCATTGGCCTGGCCTCGGTCCACATAAATGCTTTGATGGTGGAGTCTAATGAGTCATATCAGTGTTGTTCATGCTAAAATGGCAATGGCATAGTTTAACCAATATGCTCTATACATCATAGTGACCTGGCCCTCCCCCAGAGCAACAATTTTAAAGTGGATATTCTTAGGAAGTCCAATTTCGAATTAGAGGTCTTATGTTTCCATGTCTTATATGCCACTGTACTAGAATTCGTAAGTACCTTACAACGTTTGTACCCAATTAAAAGGGAGATATACCCATTGACTCTCTCCTAATATTGGCCACGAATGGTAACATTTCACTTTTGCCTCAATTTATAGGATAGCCAGAAAAGGATCAAAAAAATTATATGATTGTCATTTGTTTTGGGACAGAGAAAAATACTTTTGAGGCAGCACAAGAAGAATGTTCTTTCATAAAGGAGTAGTTTCAACATCCAGGGATTTACAACTTGCTATGGCTAGAAGCACCATCTGCAAAATTTTCGGCAACCACTTTTAATATCAAAACTCTCCAATTAGATGCCCTCACAATTCATTCTAGAAATAGAATTGGAGTACTGGCACCATACCAATGCCATAAAGTCAGGGCCTCTGCATGCTGTTTCTAGCTCATTGAATATGTAGCTCCATGAAATGCAATCCATCAAATTGTTTAGGATCTAAAGTGGAGAAGTGTGGCTCACTGGTTAGAAGTGGCAGACCCTGATGCAGAGGTCAGGCCTGGGACCAGGGTTCAATTCCCGACGCGGCAGGGTCTTTGGCTCAATGTCCGCGGACTCGATAATTCTCGCCTCGGTGCCTACTCTAATCATGGGTCCCACTCTGCAACTCTGGGCAATAGCTTGTTTATTCTCCACTAAGGCACCAACAGTGCTGGGATGCCTGGCTTCACCTTGGGGGTGCCCAGCAGGGAACATCTCACAGGGAAATCCAGGAAGGGTTCCACAGCGGTATACAGCGCCAGGATGCCCCGAGATGGGGCGAAAATTGCAAAAAACACAGTTGATGGACAGAATGTAGAACAATGTCATACATTCACCCCAGTACAAGGATCTGGGCCTAAATCCATTGTTTTTTTGCACTTCACACCACCCTGGGTTAGACACTGGCTATATGCAAATCAGCTCTGACCCTGTGCCTCATGGGAACAGTCCAGTCCGAACTACCAAGCCATGTCTTTCCCAGACCGGAATCAAGCATCCAAGGACCGGTTTCATTCAGCCTGGATAGCTTGACTCCAGTGGTGTGGAGAGCCTGGGACTCGCGTCTGAGCATACCCAGCCCACTCGGGGTGAAAATTGCAAAAAACACAGTTCATGGACAGAATGTAGAACAATGTCATACATTCATCCCAGTACAAGGATCTGGGCCTAAATCCATCGTTTTTTTGCACTCCACACCACCCTGGGTTAGACACTGGCTATATGCAAATCAGCTCTGATCCTGTGCATCATGGGAACAGTCCAGTCCGAACTACCAAGCCATGTCTTTCCCAGACCGGAATCAAGCATCCAAGGACCGGTTTCTGGCTATCAGCCTTCATTCAGCCTGGATAGCTTGACTCCAGTGGTGTGGAGAGCCTGGGACTCACGTCTGAGCATACCCAGCCCACTCGGGGTGAAAATTGCAAAAAACACAGTTGATGGACAGAATGTAGAACAATGTCATACATTCACCCCAGTACAAGGATCTGGGCCTAAATCAATTGTTTTTTTGCACTCCACACCACCCTGGGTTAGACACTGGCTATATGCAAATCAGCTCTGACCCTGTGCCTCATGCAAACAGTCCAGTCCGAACTACCAAGCATGTCTTTCCCAGACCGGAATCAAGCATCCAAGGACCGGTTTCTGGCTATCAGCCTTCATTCAGCCTGGATAGCTTGACTCCAGTGGTGTGGAGAGCCTGGGACTCACGTCTGAGCATACCCAGCCCACTCGGGGTGAAAATTGCAAAAAACACAGTTGATGGACAGAATGTGGAACAATGTCATCCATTCACCCCAGTACAAGGATCTGGGCCTAAATCCATCGTTTTTATGCACTCCACACCACCCTGGGTTAGACACTGGCTATATGCAAATCAGCTCTGACCCTGTGCCTCATGGGAACAGTCCAGTCCGAACTACCAAGCCATGTCTTTCCCAGACCGGAATCAAGCATCCAAGGACCGGTTTCTGGCTATCAGCCTTCATTCAGCCTGGATAGCTTGACTCCAGTGGTGTGGAGAGCCTGGGACTCACGTCTGAGCATACCCAGCCCACTCGGGGTGAAAATTGCAAAAAACACAGTTGATGGACAGAATGTAGAACAATGTCATACATTCACCCCAGTACAAGGATCAGGGCCTAAATCCATCGTTTTTTTGCACTCCACACCACCCTGGGTTAGACACTGGCTATATGCAAATCAGCTCTGACCCTGTGCCTCATGGGAACAGTCCAGTCCGAACTACCAAGCCCTGTCTTTCCCAGACCGGAATCAAGCATCCACGGACCGGTTTCTGGCTATCAGCCTTCATTCAGCCTGGATAGCTTGACTCCAGTGGTGTGGAGAGCCTGGGACTCACGTCTGAGCATACCCAGGCCACTCGGGGTGAAAATTGCAAAAAAACACAGTTGATGGACAGAATGTAGAACAATGTCATACATTCACCCCAGTACAAGGATCTGGGCCTAAATCCATCGTTTATTTGCACTCCACACCACCCTGGGTTAGACACTGGCTATATGCAAATCAGCTCTGACCCTGTGCCTCATGGGAACAGTCCAGTCCGAACTACCAAGCCTTGTCTTTCTCAGACCGGAATCAAGCATCCAAGGACCGGTTTCTGGCTATCAGCCTTCATTCAGCCTGGATAGCTTGACTCCAGTGGTGTGGAGAGCCTGGGACTCACGTCTGAGCATACCCAGCCCACTCGGGGTGAAAAGTGCAAAAAAGACAGTTGATGGACAGAATGTAGAACAATGTCATACATTCACCCCAGTACAAGGATCTGGGCCTAAATCCATCGTTTTTTTGCACTCCACACCACCCTGGGTTAGACACTGGCTATATGCAAATCAGCTCTGACCCTGTGCATCATGGGAACAGTCCAGTCCGAACTACCAAGCCATGTCTTTCCCAGACCGGAATCAAGCATCCAAGGACCGGTTTCTGGCTATCAGCCTTCATTCAGCCTGGATGTCTTGACTCCAGTGGTGTGGAGAGCCTGGGACTCACGTCTGAGCATACCCAGACCACTCGGGGTGAAAATTGCAAAAAACACAGTTGATGGACAGAATGTAGAACAATGTCATCCATTCACCCCAGTACAAGGATCTGGGCCTAAATCCATCGTTTTTATGCACTCCACACCACCCTGGGTTAGACACTGGCTATATGCAAATCAGCTCTGACCCTGTGCCTCATGGGAACAGTCCAGTCCGAACTACCAAGCCATGTCTTTCCCAGACCGGAATCAAGCATCCAAGGACCGGTTTCTGGCTATCAGCCTTCATTCAGCCTGGATAGCTTGACTCCAGTGGTGTGGAGAGCCTGGGACTCACGTCTGAGCATACCCAGCCCACTCGGGGTGAAAATTGCAAAAAACACAGTTGATGGACAGAATGTAGAACAATGTCATACATTCACCCCAGCACAAGGATCTGGGCCTAAATCCATCGTTTTTTTGCACTCCACACCACCCTGGGTTAGACACTGGCTATATGCAAATCAGCTCTGACCCTGTGCCTCATGGAACAGTCCAGTCCGAACTACCAAGCCATGTCTTTCCCAGACCGGAATCAAGCATCCACGGACCGGTTTCTGGCTATCAGCCTTCATTCAGCCTGGATAGCTTGACTCCAGTGGTGTGGAGAGCCTGGGACTCACGTCTGAGCATACCCAGCCCACTCGGGGTGAAAATTGCAAAAAACACAGTTGATGGACAGAATGTAGAACAATGTCATACATTCACCCCAGTACAAGGATCTGGGCCTAAATCCATCGTTTATTTGCACTCCACACCACCCTGGGTTAGACACTGGCTATATGCAAATCAGCTCTGACCCTGTGCCTCATGGGAACAGTCCAGTCCGAACTACCAAGCCATGTCTTTCCCAGACCGGAATCAAGCATCCAAGGACCGGTTTCTGGCTATCAGCCCTCATTCAGCCTGGATGTCTTGACTCCAGTGGTGTGGAGAGCCTGGGACTCACGTCTGAGCATACCCAGCCCACTCGGGGTGAAAATTGCAAAAAACACAGTTGATGGGCAGAATGTAGAACAATGTCATACATTCACCCCAGTACAAGGATCTGGGCCTAAATCAATTGTTTTTTTGCACTCCACACCACCCTGGGTTAGACACTGGCTATATGCAAATCAGCTCTGACCCTGTGCCTCATGCGAACAGTCCAGTCCGAACTACCAAGCATGTCTTTCCCAGACCGGAATCAAGCATCCAAGGACCGGTTTCTGGCTATCAGCCTTCATTCAGCCTGGATAGCTTGACTCCAGTGGTGTGGAGAGCCTGGGACTCACGTCTGAGCATACCCAGCCCACTCGGGGTGAAAATTGCAAAAAACACAGTTGATGGACAGAATGTTGAACAATGTCATACATTCACCCCAGTACAAGGATCTGGGCCTAAATCCATCATTTTTTTGCACTCCACACCAGCCTGGGTTAGACACTGGCTATATGCAACTCAGCTCTGACCCTGTGCCTCATGGGAACGGTCCAGTCCGAACTACCAAGCCATGTCTTTCCCAGACCGGAATCAAGCATCCAAGGACCGGTTTCTGGCTATCAGCCTTCATTCAGCCTGGATAGCTTGACTCCAGTGGTGTGGAGGGCCTGGGACTCACGTCTGAGCATACCCAGCCCAGTCGGGGTGAAAATTGCAAAAAACAGTTGATGGACAGAATGTAGAACAATGTCATACATTCACCCCAGTACAAGGATCTGGGCCTAAATACATCGTTTTTTTGCACTCCACAACACCCTGGGTTAGACACTGGCTATATGCAAATCAGCTCTGACCCTGTGCCTCATGGGAACAGTCCAGTCCGAACTACCAAGCCATGTCTTTCCCAGACCGGAAACAAGCATCCAAGGACCGGTTTCTGGCATTCAGCCTTCATTCAGCCTGGATAGCTTGACTCCAGTGGTGTGGAGAGCCTGGGACTCACGTCTGAGGATACCCAGCCCACTCGGGGTGAAAATTGCAAAAAACACAGTTGATGGACAGAATGTAGAACAATGTCATCCATTCACCCCAGTACAAGGATCTGGGCCTAAATCCATCGTTTTTTTGCACTCCACACCACCCTGGGTTAGACACTGGCTATATGCAAATCAGCTCTGACCCTGTGCCTCATGGGAACAGTCCAGTCCGAACTACCAAGCCATGTCTTTCCCAGACCGGAATCAAGCATCCAAGGACCGGTTTCTGGCTATCAGCCTTCATTCAGCCTGGATAGCTTGACTCCAGTGGTGTGGAGAGCCTGGGACTCACGTCTAAGCATACCCAGCCCACTCGGGGTGAAAATTGCAAAAAACACAGTTGATGGATAGAATCTAGAACAATGTCATACATTCACCCCAGTACAAGGATCTGGGCCTAAATACATCGTTTTTTTGCACTCCACACCACCCTGGGTTAGACACTGGCTATATGCAAATCAGCTCTGACCCTGTGCCTCATGGGAACAGTCCAGTCCAAACTACCAAGCCATGTCTTTCCCAGACCGGAATCAAGCATCCAAGGACCGGTTTCTGGCTATCAGCCTTCATTCAGCCTGGATAGCTTGACCCAGTGGTGTGGAGAGCCTGGGACTCACGTCTGAGCATACCCAGCCCACTCGGGGTGAAAATTGCAAAAAACACAGTTGATGGACAGAATGTAGAACAATGTCATACATTCACCCCAGTACAAGGATCTGGGCCTAAATCCATCGTTTTTTTGCACTCCACACCACCCTGGGTTAGACACTGGCTATATGCAAATCAGCTCTGACCCTGTGCCTCATGGGAACGGTCCAGTCCAAACTACCAAGCCATGTCTTTCCCAGACCGGAATCAAGCATCCAAGGACCGGTTTCTGGCTATCAGCCTTCATTCAGCCTGGATAGCTTGACTCCAGTGGTGTGGAGAGCCTGGGACTCACGTCTGAGCATACCCAGCCCACTCGGGGTGAAAATTGCAAAAAACAGTTGATGGACAGAATGTAGAACAATGTCATACATTCACCCCAGTACAAGGATCTGGGCCTAAATACATCGTTTTTTTGCACTCCACAACACCCTGGGTTAGACACTGGCTATATGCAAATCAGCTCTGACCCTGTGCCTCATGGGAACAGTCCAGTCCGAACTACCAAGCCATGTCTTTCCCAGACCGGAAACAAGCATCCAAGGACCGGTTTCTGGCTATCAACCTTCATTCAGCCTGGATAGCTTGACTCCAGTGGTGTGGAGAGCCTGGGACTCACGTCTGAGGATACCCAGCCCACTCGGGTGGAAAATTGCAAAAAACACAGTTGATGGACAGAATGTAGAACAATGTCATCCATTCACCCCAGTACAAGGATCTGGGCCTAAATCCATCGTTTTTTTGCACTCCACACCACCCTGGGTTAGACACTGGCTATATGCAAATCAGCTCTGACCCTGTGCCTCATGGGAACAGTCCAGTCCGAACTACCAAGCCATGTCTTTCCCAGACCGGAATCAAGCATCCAAGGACCGGTTTCTGGCTATCAGCCTTCATTCAGCCTGGATAGCTTGACTCCATTGGTGTGGAGAGCCTGGGACTCACGTCTAAGCATACCCAGCCCACTCGGGGTGAAAATTGCAAAAAACACAGTTGATGGACAGAATCTAGAACAATGTCATACATTCACCCCAGTACAAGGATCTGGGCCTAAATCCATCGTTTTTTTGCACTCCACACCACCCTGGGTTAGACACTGGCTATATGCAAATCAGCTCTGACCCTGTGCCTCATGGGAACAGTCCAGTCCAAACTACCAAGCCATGTCTTTCCCAGACCGGAATCAAGCATCCAAGGACCGGTTTCTGGCTATCAGCCTTCATTCAGCCTGGATAGCTTGACTCCAGTGGTGTGGAGAGCCTGGGACTCGCGTCTGAGCATACCCAGCCCACTCGGGGTGAAAATTGCAAAAAACACAGTTGATGGACAGAATGTAGAACAATGTCATACATTCACCCCAGTACAAGGATCTGGGCCTAAATCCATCGTTTTTTTGCACTCCACACCACCCTGGGTTAGACACTGGCTATATGCAAATCAGCTCTGACCCTGTGCCTCATGGGAACGGTCCAGTCCAAACTACCAAGCCATGTCTTTCCCAGACCGGAATCAAGCATCCAAGGACCGGTTTCTGGCTATCAGCCTTCATTCAGCCTGGATAGCTTGACTCCAGTGGTGTGGAGAGCCTGGGACTCACGTCTGAGCATACCCAGCCCACTCGGGGTGAAAATTGCAAAAAACAGTTGATGGACAGAATGTAGAACAATGTCATACATTCACCCCAGTACAAGGATCTGGGCCTGAATCCATCGTTTATTTGCACTCCACACCACCCTGGGTTAGACACTGGCTATATGCAAATCAGCTCTGACCCTGTGCCTCATGGGAACTGTCCAGTCCGAACTACCAAGCCATGTCTTTCCCAGACCGGAATCAAGCATCCAAGGACCGGTTTCTGGCTATCAGCCTTCATTCAGCCTGGATAGCTTGACTCCAGTGGTGTGGAGAGCCTGGGACTCACGTCTGAGCATACCCAGCCCACTCGGGTGAAAATTGCAAAAAACACAGTTGATGGACAAAATGTAGAACAATGTCATACATTCACCCCAGTACAAGGATCTGGGCCTAAATCCATCATTTTTTTGCACTCCACACCAGCCTGGGTTAGACACTGGCTATATGCAACTCAGCTCTGACCCTGTGCCTCATGGGAACGGTCCAGTCCGAACTACCAAGCCATGTCTTTCCCAGACCGGAATCAAGCATCCAAGGACCGGTTTCTGGCTATCAGCCTTCATTCAGCCTGGATGGCTTGACTCCAGTGGTGTGGAGAGCCTGGGACTCACGTCTGAGCATACCCAGCCCACTCAGGGTGAAAATTGCAAAAAACACAGTTGATGGACAGAATGTAGAACAATGTCATACATTCACCCCAGTACAAGGATCTGGGCCTAAATCCATCGTTTTTTTGCACTCCACACCACCCTGGGTTAGACACTGGCTATATGCAAATCAGCTCTGACCCTGTGCCTCATGGGAACAGTCCAGTCCGAACTACCAAGCCATGTCTTTCCCAGACCGGAATCAAGCATCCAAGGACCGGTTTCTGGCTATCAGCCTTCATTCAGCCTGGATAGCTTGACTCCAGTGGTGTGGAGGGCCTGGGACTCACGTCTGAGCTTACCCAGCCCACTCGGGGTGAAAATTGCAAAAAACAGTTGATGGACAGAATGTAGAACAATGTCATACATTCACCCCAGTACAAGGATCTGGGCCTAAATACATCGTTTTTTTGCACTCCAAAACACCCTGGGTTAGACACTGGCTATATGCAAATCAGCTCTGACCCTGTGCCTCATGGGAACAGTCCAGTCCGAACTACCAAGCCATGTCTTTCCCAGACCGGAAACAAGCATCCAAGGACCGGTTTCTGGCTATCAGCCTTCATTCAGCCTGGATAGCTTGACTCCAGTGGTGTGGAGAGCCTGGGACTCACGTCTGAGGATACCCAGCCCACTCGGGGTGAAAATTGCAAAAAACACAGTTAATGGACAGAGTGGGCTGGGTATGCTCAGACGTGATCATACTAAGTTAAGTTAAATAGCAACAGCTACAGGTAAGGCATATTCATGCGTAAAACTGGATGGGAGTTACCCCCATAAGGGGAATTCAGCATCAGCATGATGCATAGTTAGAACGCCAATAGATATAAATTAATTAGAGCAAACTAACACTACTCTTGCCATACAATTGACAAAATCCATCATAGGATGCCGATGCACTAAGATACACGTTCAAAATGATTAAAAGAAGATTTGCAGTGGTGATCTTGACTTCTACCTTTCTTTTTATGAGCATTCTTGTATGGTAATTTCCCTGCTGGCCCTCCGCATCATAACAGACTGTATGTGTGGAAGTGTAGCATTTACAACTGGATCAAAAGGTCAGGTGTTAAATATCCATGGCAGAGTCAAATTAATCTAAGTAGCACTCAAAGTCTTCACGTTCATCTAACTTTGTTCTAGCCACCTACCATTATCAGCATCGTGGCTAGTTCGACACTCAAAACCTAATGTACCATTTCTTGAGTTGTGGCTCTAGTGCCAAGAACTTCATGAGTTTCAATGCAGTTTCCTTTGCGAACTCTGCTCATAAAATGTAGTGTGATTCTTTTATATGATGCTGCCATTGTCCTACTAAGATGACCAGGCATTCTTGTTATTGTCCATAATTGACTTTCGCTCATCATGGCTTTGATTACTGCACTCTTATATCTCATGTGCTGAGTTAAATTCCAACAGGGAAGCAAAATAATGTTGTGGGTGCTCAGGGACAAACAAAGGTAAGAACTGTGAGACTTTGTCTTCTCCAACACCTCAGGAATCCTCAGAAGGAATACTTTAAGTTGCCTGTCCTTGTTTTGCATATTAGTCAATGTCCTTTGCATGTTCCACAGGTCTTGTCCCCAATCAGGGCTTCTATTCAGAAGTTCAACCTGACTTTCCACTGCATCCTTTCTCCTGTCAGATGCATCCAGCCTGGACAGGATTACTGGGTTGTCAGATCTAATTGATTTCACTTCCTTTGTCATCTCAATTGTGCTGCCCTTGGCTGAGTTGACTACTGTCTTGAGTAATGACAATTACTTCATAGGGGTATTTATTACGTACTGACGGTCTCCAGTAGGTAATTATAGTTAGGCCTTTGTCTACCTCTCAGCAATACCACTGTTTGGGTCTTACTGCAGGTAAGAGGTAGGCTAGTTGGTCCCCAAAGGACCCCCAGCAGCGAAGGGGACTTCCATCCCCATCCAAGAGTGTGCCAGGGAGCGCATTTGCAGAGTGGTGGGCAAAGGGGGCGTGGTATGCTTTGAGAACTTAGCAATCCTGCAGTGTGGGACTTACTGGAGGTAAGAGGGAGGGTAGTTGGCCCCCAAGGATGTCTTTGGGGCCAACTACTCCTCTTGTTACCTCCAGTAAGTCCCTCACAATGGGATTGCTAAAATGTCTTCGGAGGCCATGCCCCCCATTCTCACCCAGTCTGCAAAACCACCTCCTGGCAGACTACAGGATTGGAGATGAAGTCCAATTTACCCCTGAGGGACGTTGGGGGCAAAGAAGCCCTCCTAATACCTCCTGTAAGTCCTACGCAGCGGAATTCCTCAGTGCTGGTCGGAGGCCCAGCCCCCTTTTTCCACCACACTGCAAAAGCGACTACTAGTTTAAGGAGTGTTTGCAATGTCATAAATTTTGCATTTGTGTGAATTAGAGATATTGATGTTGTAAATGCAAAAGTTCTTTACTAATGTTTTTTAGAGTGGAGTGGGAGTACGTTGTGGGTAGTGGAATTATGTGGCGTGTTGTGTTGTGCAGTAAAATTATGTGGATAGAAAGTATGTAGTATTTAGTGTATAGGAATTATGCAGAATAGGATTATGTGTTATGGAGAGTAATTATGTGGTATGGTTGTCTGTGTTGTAGAGTGGTAACCTCAGGTTTAGTCTTCCTCATTTCCATAGAAGCTCAACTATGAACTCAGTGAGACAAAAAGAAAGGACTCACTTAGGCGTACTTGTGGACCTAGTCAGAGGTATGAGAAGGACCACTGGAATTATGTGACTGTTTGGCTGCACCGACTTTCGCACAATTATACATATTCTGCATTAGCCACATAATTCATCATCTGCTCCTTAATCTGCAGATTTGTAAAAAAAAAAGCCTTGCTTCTAGCTCAAACGGCTCAAACGTTACCAAAAAATGCAGCAATAAGTGTTACGGCGTGGTGGAAGGCCCTTTGCAAACCAAGAATGGTTATCTGTTACTTATTGCTAAATATGGGTGTTAAATTGGTACTAATGGTGTGAAAGCCACTCTTGCTTCCCTCTGCGCCTCCCTTGCTTCTTTCTGCATTTCTGTATCTTCTTTCTGAGCGTTTCTTTCTTTTTCTGCACTTGTCGTGCCTCTTTCTGCAAATCTCTTGTACTTTCTGCACTTCTCTTCCCTCTTTCTGCATGTCTGTTGCCTCTTTCTGCTCCTCATGTGCTTGTTTCTGTACCCCTCTCACGTCGTTATGCACCCTTTTTGCCTCTTTCTGCACCTCTGTTCCTTCTTTCTGCACTTCTTTTGTTTCTTTCTCCACCTGGCTTGCTTCTGTCTGCATCCCTCTTGCCTCTCTCTCCACCCCTCTTGCCTCTCTCTCCACCCCTCGTTCCTCTTTCTGCACTTCTGTTGCTTCTTTCTGCACTTATGTTGCGTCTTTCTTCACCTCACTTGCCTCTTTCTATACCTCTATTGCCTCTTTCTGCAGTTCTCTTGCCTCCTTCTGAACTGCACTTGCCTCTTTCTGTAACTCTCTTCTCTTTTCATGCAACTCTCTTGCTTCTTTATACACCTATCTTACCTCCTTCTGACCACTGTTGCCCCTTTCTGTACCTCTGTTCCTTGTCTCTTCACCTGTCTTGTCTCTTTCTGCACCCTCCGTGCCTTTTTCAGCACCTCTGTTGCTTCTTTCTGCAGTTCTCGTCCTCTTTCTGCCCCCCCTGCCTCTTTCTGTACCCCTCTTGCCTCTTTGTACACCTCTCCTACCCCTTTCTGCCCCCCTCTTGCCTCTTTTCCACCTATGTTGGTTCTTTCTGCACCTCTTTTGCTTCGTTCTGTACTTCACTTGCCTCTTTCTGTAATCCTCTTGCCTCTTTCTAGACCTCTGATGGTTCTTTCTGTACTGCTCTGGCTTCTTCCTGCACCTCTGTTCCAAATATCTGCATCCCTCTTGCCTTTCTCTGCACCTCTCTTCCCTCATTTTGCACCTCTCTTCCCTCTTTTTGCACCCCTCTTGCCTAAGTCTTCCCACCTATTTTCTCTTTCTGCACCCCTTTTGCCTGTTTCTGCAACTCCCCTGCCTCTTTATGCAGTCCTCTTGCCTCCTTCTGCACCTCACTTGCCTCTTTTTGTACCTCTGTTGTTTCTTTTGAACTGCACCTCTCTTGCAAATTTCTGCACCCCTCTTGCCTCTTTCTGTACCCCTTTTACCTGTTTCTGCACCTCTCTTGCCTCTGTCTGCAGTTCTCTTGCCTTCTTCTGCACCTCTGTTGCTTCTTGCTGCACTTCTCTTGCCTCTATCTACACCCCTGTTGCTTTATTCTGCACTTGCCATGCTTCTTTATGCACCTGTTCTGCTTCTTTCTGCACCCCTGGTGTTTCTTTATGTAGATCTTTCGCCTCTTTCTGCACTTTCCTTGCCTTTTTCTGCAGTTCTCTTGCCTCTTTCTGCACCTCTGTTGCTTATTTCTGTACTTCTCTTGCCTCTTTCTGTACCTCTGTTGCTATGTTCTGCACTTCTCTTTCCTCTTTCTGCACCTCTGAGTTAGAGGTAGTTTTAATCCCCCTCCCCTATTATGTACTAGGGCCTTGCAGGGGCGGTCATACCAATCACAGGGGTACCCCAACCCATAGGGTACCCTAGTGTATGTAGGTGTTTTTACTGTATTCTAAGAGTCTTTCAGCATAGCACTGGCTCCAGACCTGGTTAGTCAGAGTCAGTTACCACCAGTACGAGTCAGCAAAAAGTTGGGGGCACAGGATGACTTTACAACAAGTCCTCTTTCTGATCCTCTGTTGGTTCTTTCTGCATATCTCTTGCGTCTTTCTGGACATCTGTTGCCTCTTTTTTCATTTCACTTGCCTCTTTCGGCACCTCTCTTTCTGCCCATGTCCTACCTCTATAGGCATAGTTAGAAATTAGTATTTAAAAAAAAAAAATACTGAAAAAATTATAGGTTTCAGGGACATTTTAGTTAGAAATTATCATTTAAAAAACCTTTGAAATTCACTGAAAAAACAACAGGTTTCAGGGACATTATAGTTAGAAACTATCATTTAAACAACCTTTGAAAATCATTGAAAAAACCACAGGTTTCAGGGACACTATAGTTAGTTGGACTTTTCACTCGTACAAAACCAGAGAAATTCGGGCCATTATTGTTAGTTAAGCTAACTATAACTTGCGTCTCCGCAATGCACTGCTGATGCTGTCACACATTACATCATTCATGACATGGTCAGCGACATCACTGATGACATCACTGATGACATTTCAAATGTGAATAGTTCAATAGGCAGCACAAAACTACTGATGGCATCACATTGTGTCTCTTCATAGTCAGAGTTACAGCCAATCCACACTAATCAATCATCTGATTGACAGGAGCCACAGTTTACTTATGAATATTTATAAGTGTCTGGCTTGGCTATACCTCACAACTAATTAACTTATAGAATTTTCAGTGTGTCTAACTGTGAGGTATGTACTCCACCTCTGAACTTCTTTTATAAGTAAAGATTAGAAGTAAAGATGCCCACTGATTTTTCTATTACTTGCTCGTGCAATATGGCCCCTTCCAGACCATCTGAGCGCTGTCCTTCTGGGCTGCAAGCAAAATAGGGTCACAGTTTAAGACGCTAAGAATGTTTTCCCAAAATAGATTTTGAGCAGTGTTCTAATGCCTCGGAAGCACACGTCCCAATTCACAAAGCTAAATTTAGACCTGAAGTCTTACTTTAAAATTGAAATGTAAGTTCAGACCTGAAGTCTAGCTTTAGATCTGAAGTCTAAGTTCAGACCTGAAGTCTAAGGGCCCAGTTCGCAAACTAAACTTATATCTGAAGTCTAAGTTTACCTTTCTGAATTGGGCCCTTAGACTTCAGGTTTCAATTTAGATTGCAGGTCTAAAGTTTGACCTGAAGTCTAAGGTTCCATTTCACCAATGTAAACTTAGCCTTGAAGTCTAAGTTTGCCTTAATGAATTGAGCCCTTAGACTTCAGGAGCCATATTACACATTATTACTGGTGTGCTGGGCGCAAACAGTGATAATGTGCCCCCATTATGGTGTATGCGCTGCCCCCAGGGCAGCCACAAACTTGTCTGCCCCCAGGGCAGTGCATTCATCTGAAGACAAGGAGCAGCCGCTCTGTGTTTTCACAGTGCAGGCGGCATTTCAAGGAGATTGGCGATCCCCTTGCAGGCGGGTGCAGTCAGTGACTGCACCTGCCTGCAAGGGGATGTCTGAGGGGTCCATGGGACCCCCTATACCCCCTACAGAGGGCTGTTGTCAGGAGGCACACTGATAGTGTGCCAGCTTTTAAATGTCGCACTGTCAGTGCACCTCCTAAGGGCTTCTTTGACTCTGCGCCCGGTCTGTAATATGGCGCGGGCGCAGAGTCAAAGGAATTTCCTTATTTGCACAGGACACAACTCTATGCAAATGAGGGAATACTCTCTGTTGATAGTGCTGGCCCTTTAAGTGTGCCAGCGCTATTGGTATTATAAAAAAAGGAGACGCCCAAGTGTCTGTGCCCCCTTCTATAATACCAATGTTCCCCTGGAGCACAAAGTGGACGAAAACGCCTGTTGCGCCCCCGGGACACCATCAGTAATACGGCTCCAGTTGTAAACCGAGACTTCAGGTCTAAACTTACACTTCAGGTCCAGGTTTACCTTTGCGAACTGGGCCCAAATTTTTTTCATACTCACTAGTATGAGTACAGAGCCCATCTTTCTGTGCTTAGATGAATCATAATATAGCACAGCACTCATCCATGGTCCTGGCTGTAATTCTGTTGTACTAAGGGGGGTGGTGATGGACGGAGCATCTGAACCAATCAAACGCTCACACCCAGTCAACAGATCTGGGTTTAATCCATCACCGTTCTTTAGCCCACTCTGCCACCCCAGTTCAGACATGGCCATATGCAAATCAGTCTGACCCTGTGCCTCATGGGAACAGTCCAGCCCGAACTGCCAAGCCATGCCTTCCCCGGACCAGAAACAAGCTTCCGAGGACCGGTTTCTTGCATTTCAGCCGTCTTCAGCCCGGCTTGCTTGAATCCAGTGGCAAAGTGAGCAAGGGACTCACGTCTGAGCATACCCAGCCAACTTATGGCGAACAAAGCGGTACAAAAGGGGGTGGTGGATGTAATTCTGTTGTTCCATGCCAGTGGAACCTGGCATATCTCCAAAGTCCAGAAACCACCTTAGTGGGTCATACATACTGCATCATGCTCTAGAGGCTGCTATGCCCTGAATCACATTCAGCATTAAGCCCTGGCAGATCGTTGTTGATACACCTCACTGCAGAAAGTCATGGCTGCCTCTTCCCTAGTAAGTCTCATCATCAGTATTCATTGTTGTCTCCTGGTCACAGGATTTTCCTCTTGCAGGACTCAGCAGCAGTTCCTAATTTGTCCACAAGCCAGGGTGTGTTTTCATGGTAGGCCTCCATTCACTGTTGGATCTCTATAACTGCTGTATCACAGCTCAACAATTTGAAGTTTTTTGTTTTATTTAGAGAAAAACCTTTTTTGAGAGTATGTTTTCTATAAATAAAAATGAGTTCTGAGCGGGTACTTTAAAAATGGCACCTGCCCAGGAAACATGCTTTGCAGTGAGCGGAGCTTATGTGACTTCTTTCACTGCACTGAGGTCTCTGCCAGGCAGGTGGGAACGTTTAAACTGGGCAAACAGTCTTCCACCAGGATGGTGGAGGCCAGGGCTGCCACCATCCTGGTGGACCATCCTCCAGAGTCTAAATGGAACACTCAGGTCCTTATTCAGAGTTTGTCAGACAGGTTACACCGTCACAAACATGAGAGGTATCCTGTCCATGTCATTACAAGGTCATTATATCCTGTGCACTTGCAATACGGGGGATGGGATATCCGTCATGTTTGTGATGACGTAAGCATATTCAGGACCTAAATTCTTCCTGTCAGTAATACGTGTTATCTCTCACACACTGAAACTTTGAACAGGAACATATTTGGTCTGGCCAAATGTACCTCCATTTCTCCTACCTGTGCATTGATTTGATACATATAGCCTCATTTACAGATTGGTGGACGGGGTTCTCTTTCGCATACACAACAGAGTACCTGGTCCACCAATCTCAAAATCTCAGTCTGTCCACCTCATTTAGAGATGGGCAGATTGTAAGGTTCTGTCAATGGCTCCCCCGTTGGCTCTGTCAACTGAAAACTTCCTCTTTCAGCCTGGCAGCGTGGAGGCTGCCAGTGGAAAGGTATTAAATTAAACTGCCCCCTACTTAGGCTGCTCGGGCTAATGTCCATTTTTTCTGTCTGTCACTGCCAGAAAAAATCATAGCGATGAGAGAGACAGAAAAAAGCAATATTGTCCCTCACACCCTGGGAGGAAACTCCCAAGGTTTGGGGTTAGTTCGATATGTTTTTTCAAAGTCAAACCCCCACTTAGGGAGTTTTATTTTGAAAAACAATTTTTTTTTAAACATTTGATGGATGGCCATCAAAATTGATGGTGGCCATTCAGCAATGGGTGTGTATCTTGAAGGCAACTGCTGCGACTGCAGTTCTCCTCAAGGTACAGAGATCACTTTGGGGATTCGGTCATATCTAAATTTGACGGATGGTAGCCTGTCAGAATGGTTGAGGCAATGTCCTCCGCCACCCTGATAGATGGACAACCGTCCATCAAACTTAAAATTAAGCTATTAGCTTGACAGCTAAAGGGCACAAAATACATGATGAATATTTCATTATTTGTAATATTTTTTAGTATATATTAGTTAATGCTTTATATGCACAGTTGTCTTCTAAATGTCCTCAATAAACGTATCCATAGGTAGCACCTAGCTGCTTCCTAGCATAAAAATGCTATTCCGCAGCTCATATAAAGGCAATCTATTTAATTTCTTTCCTCTAAACCATAGATTTGTTTTGAGTTAGTGGGTATAGAGAAAATAGATGATTTCTGAAGTTAACACACAAATGTAATTTGGACATGCCTACATGCATCTTTCTCTGAGCCAATTCTACTGCATGCATGTCTCCCCTTTACCTTTAATATTCTACCCAGTACTAACAGGATAATATTTCTCCAGTCCCTATGAAAATGTATATTATTAATAGTGTTCCCGAAAGAAAACTAATGAACTGTAATACATTTGCATACTTATGAAACCTGATCATTTATTCATGAAGATGCCACTGAGAGTGAAAGAGTTGGCATTAATTCGGCTGCGTGTTAACTGAAAATATATGCCTTTTTGGCTCTGCCTGCTTGAAGCTTTCTGCACTTCAGATGTTACTGAGGGAAAATACAGGCAAACTCCATTTAAAGAAAATTTGCTTCAGAGAAAATTCTCCTCAAGAGATAAATAGCCCTGAAGGATGATTCACATGGGTGTTCTCTCCAGCTATTGAGGTCAGTGGAGATTCATTTTAAAGGGTTCGATATGAGAAGAGTCCAGGCTAGATTGAGTAAATCCAGTTTTTTTTTATTTTGTGTGCAGGTGGCTTGGCAAATTCACAATATAGTTTCGGATCTTTATTGGCATTGATGTAGCACTTTTCAATTTTATAGAAAAATAACATTAAGGCTGTGGTGCAGTTCTAGCAATACTGCAGAATGGACTCAGTCAGGGTTTTCTTTGCCCTTTCAGTTATTCCATTTGCAACTGCAAATCTCCTGCTGGTTCAGGTAATGATGCAATTAATAGAACGGACTTAACACCGAAAATAGCCAAATAACGTCACTTTATTATGTGCTTGATCTAATGACATTTAAATGCTTGACTAACATCCAGGCAGTAATATAAGTAGGAAAAAGAAAGAGGCTTTTTAGTTTCCGAGCTCTGATTGTGGAACTGTAAGAAGGATTTGCTTGCTAACATTCTCATGGTCTGGGAGAAACTAAAAAGGCGCATTAAAAATAAATGCAATCAGCCTATCATTCTATCTGAACATTTATGTGGCAAATGTGTAAAAATGTAAACTCTCTAGCAACATGCGTCTTTCTCTCTTATGTAACAAAATCAATAAAAAGCTATTCTTGAAATTCCCAAAAATTTATAGACCCAATTGCTTCGTCCAGCTTGTAATTTTGCAAGATTGCAAACATTACTGTGTTTTCACATCTTTTGTGTATTTGAATGTTTTTTGTTTATGAAAATTCAAATAACTTCATAAGTCCATCGAAAAATTGAAAATATAATTTGTGTGTGTTTTTTTTTTTTAGAGATTTCAGGATTATTGCTCCCAATGCTAGTGAAATCCTGGAGCCATCAGTCGGAGGGTGTTACTGACAAAAATTAAATTAGAGGAAATCAGCTACAATTTATGTTTTGTGAAAGAGTGAGAGATTTAGAGGAGGAGCGAATTGTAATCAGATGAACGTGATTGCTCTATTCACATCAAAAGGTCACCGCAATGAAAACAGGGGCTCTCAATAATATATTCAAGCTCTACTTTCCTCCTGCCAATAAACCTGTGTGCTGGTAGCAGACCAAACGTCCTGCATCCCCGTTGGGCCTTCACAGTCACCACAATGCCAAAGACATCCAATTATGAAAGCGTCATTCTCATCCCCGCCTTTTGACACCTTGCTGTACCCCTGAATGCCCTCTCCTACAAATCATCGCCACCTAGGAAAGCATTTTGCTAACGACCATCTGTGTGTGTGCGCATACCAACCAAACTACTTTAGCTCCTTGGGTCTCAAACCAGTCCAAGCAAAGACACATACCGATATGCCTGCCTCTCACAATAGTCAAATATGACAAAGCAGCATAAGAGCACCATCCTGGCTCCAGTCATAACTTGGGGAATTTGCTGATACAACTCTGGCAGACAAGTTCAGCCTCACAAATTCCAAATAGAAGAGAACAGTGTTCTACTTCTTCTGTTAGGGGTCACAACTCAGTCTTCAGACCCAGAACTGCTACTACCCCAGTGGGATGATGCAATAATGTATGTAGAGATATATTTGTGGTTGCTATTGGGGCATGTCGTAAGTCCAAAGTACAATAACGGTAAGCTGTCTCTAAACTAACCTCCAAACCTTCACCAGCAAAACAATATCACCAAAGCTATCAAAAGTTATCCCAACCAAACACTCTGAGTTTTTCTGTAATTCCAACATAATGGAAAGTTAATCTTTTAAATATGGTGCCTTCTTCCACTTTTGGCCATTTAGAGTGTGGCAGAGTCAAACTTTGAGGTCTCACCACACTACTTACAGTCAGATAAAACACTGGGCTTATACCCGCAGAATCTTATCTGGCTCCATCAGCGCGAACATCTGACCTGATGGCCTGTGGGCTACAGGGGCATTCGGTCATAATGACTGCTGACTACTACTATTAATGGTGAGATGACCATAACTCGTTTACCCTACCCGGGATCACCATTTTAAGCGTGCGAGTGAACACTGGGAAAATGCACAATGCCACTGATGAAGAATGAGAAAACTCCCTCAAATTAGCGCCCTTGTTTTTTGTTTTGCTGAAACAAACTCTTGCTTTAGAAGTTTGTATTTTTTTAAAGGAACAAGGATTTGCCAGCAATGTTCAGTGCCTTCAGGGGAGTAGAAGTACCAGCTACTCTTCTGAAGGCACCTACATCCTGCCTGACTAGCAGTGTTCCCTACATTTGTCAGGCAGTCATCCACCAGGTTAGCAGAGGCAACGTGTTTCACTGATCAGGCATTCAGGCGGGCCACCCATCAGGGTTTAAGTGGCCTCATGTGGCTCTTATTACACCACACTTTTTAGAGAGATCCTGAATGGGACGGTTTATGCGATAAAAGGTCCATCAGAGTGGGCTGCGCTTCAGCAAACTCTGTATGCTTCCTGTAGGGGCAAAGGTTTTCTCACCTGCTTAACCAATGGGAAGTAACCCTCCAAGGCAACATCAAATGCTTTCATGTTCATTGGGTGTTTCTAGATATGCTTACCAGTTTATAAGGACCTAAATAGATAAGTCCAAGGACCTAAATAGGTAGGTCCAATTCAAGGTCGCACATGCAGTTCCAACAGGCAATTCGGTCACTGGCCGAGGGCTTGCTCCATTATAAGATCATTTAATCATGTCGTAAAATAAACATTTAGGGGCACATGCATCATTGGAAATTGCATTCGCAAATGGTGCGAATCGCAAAATTCGTCCGTTTGCGAATGCAATTCCCATTTTTGGGATGCATTATCATTTTTGTAATTTTCGCAATTTAAGAAATCGCATTTGTGCGATTTCTTAAATTGCGAAAATTACAAAAATTAAATGATTGCATTTAAGGAATCTCAAATTGAGGTTCCTTAAATGCAATGCATCAAACTTTAAAAATTTGCGAATTCGCAAATAAGAGGAGCAAATTACCATGAAGTTGACCTTCATGGTAATTTGCGAAAACTTTGAAAAATGCACTAAAGTGCATTTTTCAAAGTTCCATTTTACACACACAGATGCCCTTGGGGCATGTGAGTGTGCAAAATGTACTTCTAAGCAGATTTCAGGGGTGCAACATGGTGTCCTTTGGACACCCCTGCACCCTTGAAATTGAATTCTTAATTTGCGAATTTCTAATGGTGAATTGCAAATTAAGAATGTCTTTCCAATCATTCCTATGGGCCTCTAGGCCCATAGGAATGGATGGGGAGGTATTCCTTAATTGCGATTCTCAATTAGAGAATCGCAATTAAGGAATTTTAAGAAATCGCAATTTTTTTAGCAATTTCTTGATGCATTGCAGTTTGCAATTCCTTAATTGCGATTCCTTATTTTTCGCAATTAAGGAATCGCAAAATGCAATATTGATGCATGTGCCAGTTAGAATCCTGATCTTACCAAGTACATATTGATTATGTCCATTTCACTATAAATTACATATATCTTATATTTTGTTTAGCATTAACACAACCGTCAGAGAATCATGAATGCATATGTAAATGAATAAAGTATTTCTTAAAATCCTTCGCTTTAGTTAGTAATATTTATTTGTGCAATATATTGGGAGGAAGTATGAAGGCCAGAATGGGAAGAAAATGCATATTCAGTTTAATCTAAGCGGAAACATGATGTGGTAGAGGAGCACAGAGATCAAATGTTCTAAATATGATGCATAGAGGTAAATGTTACGCCAACAAAAACACACATAGACAGGTACATATGCTTCAGACCACATCAAAGTTGAAAAAGCATTGCTCAGAAGGGGGAAATTGTTACCAACAAGGTAGAGTGGATCCGTACACATGCCGCTGCCAGCCAATTAATCGGTGAGGTTAAAGACTTAGTTTTCCTTGAAGAGATACAGACCATTTCAGAAGCTTTGGATTTTCTCTCAAATTTGAAAATGGCACTTTTATTCTCTACGGCCAGTATAAGCTGCACTACAGTTATTTTACATCTCTCCACTACAGTATATGTATGATCAGTTAAGGACATATCTATTCATCTAATGTATTTAGGCTTCACGCCTAATGGTTGCATGTGCATGCCAATAGTATTGATCATAATAATCACAATGCAAATTATAAATACATCCATGGCCACTGGAATTATGTGGCAGGAGAGGATCAAATTATGTGGCAGGATTTACTAAATTATGAAATAATAAGAAGCGTATTATGCGGCATAATGGGGCACATTTTGTGATGGTATTACATCATTATTTTGTCATTGTTACACATGTTAACTCTATCTAGGCAAAGGGAAACCTCATTGGTACCATTCGGAAACCGATACAGCAATGAGCAACAGAAAGATGTAATTCAACCTTTGCTAAGGGCCTCCCACTGCACATTAAAACGTGCTGCCACGTTTTGCTAGCTTTTGATCCGTTTGAGCTAGAAACAAACTTTTATTCTATTACAATTTGTAGATTATGCAACAGATGATGGATTCTGTGCCAACTGCAACAAATCCAAAATTATGCAGAAAAGGCTGTGCCTGCAAAATCGCATTATTCCAATGGCACTTTGTACATTGCAAACATTTGACCTATTTATAGATATATGTTTTAATCAAACATTAGAGTTAAATCTAACAATTATTTGAAAGCATTGCATATTTTGCATATTTGTAATAGTCTGGGTTAAAGGTTAGAATTGAGGACGGCATGGCCAATTGATGATGGTGTAGGAGAACTCTTGCTGCCGGACCTCCTTACCGCCCCTGAGATTGATTGAAACAACTATTGGGCAAGTCCTAGTCTCAGAAACATCACACAGGTTTAACACTACAAAAAAACAAGTCAATGGCCTTTTAGCCCCACTCTTGCAGGGTTAACTTGACCCCTAACTGCAGAGTGGAAGAGCCCAAACAAACCCCTCTACACATTCTGCTGATTCCGGTGGGGCCACCTCCACACAGCCACACTAAGCCAACAGTGCTAGTTAGCCCACCTTGTAGCAGTGGGATGAAATGCAGTAATCAACTGCCCTCGGGAATAACCCCCTGGCCATGGACGGCCCCTTTGGATCAAAGCAATTCAAGCAAGAAAAATGAAGAAGCCAAAGTCTGTCAAGAACCTAGGGCCAGAAAAAAACAACCAAGAACGTAATGCCAATCCAAGCAAATAGGAAGCTGCTAATGAGATAACTGCACCAACGTGCCCAGCTATCACGACAGACTGGGCAAAATATATGGGACATTATCAGCCACAGCACAAGTGCTAAAAGAAAAAGTGATGGTCATAGACAGTTTTCTTCTTTGAGAGGAGCAACATAAATTGTTGGATGGTGTAAAGTATCTCACTCTGACCTGCAGCCTGAAACAGAGGTCCTCAAAAACAAATAGCTGAAGGAACTGTGTGAACAATAGACACCGTGGGCAATATTCACAAAGGTGCTCTTACCCTTTGTAGTAACTTTACTACTTTTGGCTATTCACTACTTATGAGTGCAAATATACCCCACACTGTAGATTTACTGGTACCCACACCCTTAAGCCAAAGTTATGAGTATAAAGGTGCAATTCAAAAGAAAAGGATTCATAAAAAATAAATGTTGGCACTTACACACACCAACAACGATTGAAAATCGGAAAGAAAGAGAGCGGGCCATTGTGATAGCTTCCAACATGATGGGAAGAAGATCATCTCCCCAAAGTATGGATTCAGACATGGTCACTGAGTATTAGGTCAGTATAATCTAGCATGAAGAGGAAGGACAGTCTATGTTATTCACAAAAGTGAACGTTGGAATGGTGGGCAGATGGGCAAACAAGGGTAGGGAACATGGAAAGAACACAGATACAGCGAGTAACACATGACTGTTGCAAGAAAATGTTAATATGTGTTATAAACTCTACAAGTGTGAATAAAATGGCACTCAACAGAAATATAATGCAAGTTGCAGGGAGTAATGTTTCTGTGCTCCTTAGGCGTGAACTTGCAGCGCTCCTGCAACCCAAGTTTGGCGCAGCTCAGGGGCTTCACCCTCCACAGCATCCGGCCAGCGCAACCTTCTCCGGCCTGTGATGCAGAGAGGTGCCGCCCACCTTTGGTAATCCTCTCTCTGCACCCTGGTGTAGTGGTGGACTGTATTATGTGTTGCAGATCTCCCTATGAGTGCCTCTACCATTCACCGCTCCAAGGGGCGCAAGGCGGTTTTCTCACACAGGTCAGCAAAGTGTCTCCATGCAACCAACCAGACTTTACCACCAGGTGCGGGCGACCGGCGTGCCTCAATGTCTACCGCCACGGCTCATCGACTCCACAGCTCCTACGCATCCCACTCCAGGCTCCAGATGCAGGTCCAGTGAGGCATTCAAGCTCCAGACGCAGGTCCAGTGAGACATTCAGGCTCCAGACGCAGGTCCAGTGAGGCATTTAGGCTCCAGACGCCAGTCTAGTGAAGCATTCAGGCTCCAGATGCAGGTCCAGCGAGGCATCCAGCCTCCAGATGCAGGTCCAGTGAGGCATTCAGGCTCCAGACACAGGTCCAGCGACGCATCCAGGTTCCAGACGCGGGTCCAGCAACGGATCCAGGCTCCAGACACAGGTCCAGCAAGGCATCCAGGCTCTCATCCTGGATGTTGCGTGGCTTGAGGGGGTTGTTGATGTGTGTTGCACTTGGCCCTGGCTGCTCCAGTCTGCATTTCATTGTTTTTTTGGCCTATTTTCTAAAAAAAACTCATATTGGGCTGACTAAAGTGTTTTTTTTGCCGCTAATGGGTCTTTAGTTGGTTTTCACCCGCTAACGCCAGAATTTCTATCACCATCACCCTCATGTTTGTGGCAGTTTTCACCGCTGATCCCTGAAGCTATCGCCATGTAGCGATGTCTTGTACATACGTCGCCAACAACTCAATAGTTTTCTGTGGTACAAGACAATAAAAAAACTGCTGCTACCTAGCATTAGCAATAGTTATCCCGAATACTTGTACATATGCCCCTACCTCTATTGCTGAGATTAAAAGGCATCCCTTGGGAGCCACAAATGCTAAGCTCCTGTCGATCCCCACCTCCTCACTCTTAGATGATCTGAGGATATTGTGTGCACCACCAATGCAGTTGTAACAGGTGAGACAGCTGCTCCTGGTGGCAATGCAGATTCCCAATGTAGGTTTGGTGCCTACGACAGACACGAAGCATGAGAGCTGATCTCACCAGTTGTCAGTGAGGCATGTCAGTCTTGCCTGCATATCAGGAAAGTAGTAGTACTTCAGTATAGGAGAAATGGGGGGTTTTCGGCCTCGATATGGTTGTGAGCAATGAGTTTTTTTCAGCGTGAGATTTTCTGCCAGCAACATATGTCAAACTCTGGAGGTGAGTGAACCGGTAATATGGAAGATTAGAATGTCCTGCATGGCAAAATTCAGTTTAACGTGACTCTAAGAAGTAAGTCGAAAGGGCAGAAAAGTGGTCCCTTTGTCATAGGAGGAAAGGTTTAAAGTTTGTGTTGTTTTAATTTCATATGTAGTGCCCCTTATAGAGTATCAGTAGGTATCTGGCAGTTCAGCAACTGGAAATAAGTTGTGCATAATATGTTAGAGAGGGATGGCGGGTGATTGTAGTAACAATCTGTGACAAGGAGTGTTTTAAAATATCACTTACACAAACAACCACCCCATATATTTATCCAACTAGTGAAAATCAATACCCCTCAAAGTACCTCAAATACCACCCAGCCATCAATGACAATATGGATTCTATACTATTTAAAAATGTCTACTTTGTACTGATAAATTCTTAGACTGCAAATCACAACTCAAGGAAATATATTGACTGAATTTTCTAGAAGGTAGATGACCACTATACCTCAGGTTACAGGAGGCAGAGTTTAGGAGTTCTTTACAGGACCAACCAGAGAAAGCAGTGTATAATTTGCTAGTGAGGAGGGAGGGGGGTTGTGACAGGTGTCAGTGTCTTAAATGTAGCTTTACATTTGCTATTAAAACCGAAACATCAGAAACGTATTTTGTTAATGACGTGGCAGGACGAACAGTATAAGAAACCGAAATATACACCTGGAGCCAATATAGCTCTGAAGCAGCAATTTTGCTTAGTCAGCACTTTCACTAACAGTAAGAAATATATTCATGTGTTTTCATTTTTTTTTAAGTCATGTATTACTGTCAAGTGTCGAAATCAGAGACGGAAGAGAGTTTTTATTGCCCGTGCTGACAATTCTGCTCTGCAGCGTGGGAAGATTTGCCCCACTTGCTTTGTATTTGTGAAGATATATCTTCTGCTCACAAGTGTTGCATTAGGCCCATGTTTCGTAAAATGGCGAGTAAGGCACTTATTGGAGCTGGGATTCATGCATGAAGGGTGCAAATTTGCAGATATCGTGGTAATTGTTATTTCTATGCAAACTTCATTCAGAAAATTCCACCCAAGAATTCCACACCTCATGAAGTCGGGAGGCATCTTTCTCCAAGGCCTAGCGATCGTTTTTGGACTTGAGATTGGTTGCGCCATACACAGCTGGAATGCATGAGCGCTGAGCCTTGGAAAACTGCGCCTTCCGCCTTCATGACGTGTGGAATTTCTGGAAGGAATTTTCTGGATGAAGTTTACATAGCAAGTTGTAATGACTAATGGAAAACCCTTGGAGTAATGCTTCACCCAACTTCACTACATTTAAGAATTTAGAGAGGAATATATTGACTGAAGTCCACATAGTACCTGCATTCATATGCCTTGAACCCCTGCTTTCTTTATAGTATGTCGGGCAATAACCACGCCTCACACCAAGATGGGGTAAAAGGCTGCTTTATTGGACAGGAAGGCAGTACAATATAAATGCATAACAGATCATATTATACCATTTCCCAAACTAACACCCCCATCCCCTAAGCCATGACCCCTGTCAACTATTTCCCCACCTTGTTCGTCCTAAACTTCCTCCCCAAACACCTATCTCAATCTCCGGCCTACCCCTTGACTCCAACTTCTCTCCGCTGCTTCCCTCTGCACAAACCTATTCCTAATGCCCCTAACCCTTCCTGCCTGTCTTGATTTCCTCCAGATCTGCCACCAGGAAAAACCCTATCACAGGTGTTTCTCCTGTCCCCCCTCTACCCAGTTTGTCAGCTTATTATGATAGAAAAAGTTTATGTAGCCACTGCCGCCAAACAGGAAAAAGGCTAGTAGATAGATGAAGCTGCCCTGAGGAAGCCTGCACCAAGGTGAAACACCTTGGCTGCGCTTTTGTTTTTGGGATGAAGAACTTGAATAAAAATGATAAAGCGAACACAAAAAGGATCTATTACTCATACTTTGGATTGCCTATTTATATAAACATGTTAGAATATTGTTTCTCTTTTTAGTGTAAAATTGTACCTCCTAATGTTAAACGGTAAACTAGGTCTGGCTGTGTGATCTCCCTATTTCAACTTGTACTTCATGCCTATCTCTCCATTGAATATTATGTTTTACTTTGTTTCTAGTTCCTTTTCATCCCCATAAGGTTTTGACCAGATGGCTCATTTTATTAATCATAAAATTCTCAAGAACATGTGATAACCATCACAAAAGTAATTTAACGCAACTTTCAACATCGCAGTCTATCGTGGGAAAATTACGCCATGTTAACAAAATATTCACCATATGGCGGTACCATATGATAGTCACCAGATAACGCATGAAATGGCCGTGTTAAAATCAACGCCAAGCCGTAAAACACAAAAAAAGCTGCGTTGAGGCGAATCGTGATACAAAAAGCAACGAAAACCAGCGGCAGCCCTTCAAATCACACGCGTCTGGCGGGATAATGCATTTACAAAAGCCACCCAAAACAATCCAAAGTGCGTAGCAACATGGATGCACCCTCACCAATCGCAGAGGCCAACGCGAACCCCACAACCTGCACAGACCACCAGCAAGGCACAACGGGGTCGGGGAAGGCCAGGGAGAAGAGGGAGAGGAAGAAAGGGAGCAGTCTGCAGCAAAACCAGATCAGCACCACAGAGGTGACAGAACACTACCATCAACTGACCCACAATTAGACTACCGGGAATGCAGTCAGAGTGTTGAGGAGGCCAAGAGACACTGGCATGATGTGAAAATATAAACCAGACACAAAGTCGCAGCCAACAGGAAGGCAGCAACTGCGACAGGAGGTGGGAGTCCTGTGCCACAGGAGGAGCTGGAGGAAACTGGGGCCACAGTCAAAAGTGTAATGTCGTAGGCCCCAGGGCCCTCATGTATACAACAAAACCACAGAGACACATGCAGATATTATGTTGAACTGGCTATGGGAACGTGCGCCCGGCCCCTTTATTGGCAGAGCCACATGTACAGTGATGCCTGTGCTGGATCTGTGATCGATGAGTGTAAGCCAGCCCGCACAGAGTGGTTGGTGCTGGTAACAACCCGAATAGTGGACACCATTGCAATGGAAACAAAAAACACCTGCATAACAGAGTCAACTGCTGAGCAACATGGAGGGAGCCGGAGCAAGTACAGAGGTCACCCAACTTACAAACAGAAGGGTCTGTGAGTTGCAGTGCACTGAGGTTGGGGCACTAGAGCTGAGCGCGCTCATGTGATGAAAATGACTATGATTGTGTCCATTCATGGATATTCCTGATGTAGATGCAGTGGGGTGTGTTAGACCTGTATCATCTTCCTCATCTACGTCCCAGGTCTTCCACGCTGCCTGAGGTGACATTGTTGCGCAACCTCTCCACAGCACAAAACTCAATCAGTAACGTTTCATGGGTTGCGGTGCACTGAGTCAGTGGCACCTGGAGTGCTGAGCAGGGGACCAGGCAGATGATGGCATTCACAACAGGTCTGAACAACTTTGTTTGTCTGCCAGTACCACTGTTTCAACTCTGGCAGATGGTGATTGGAGTTGGCCCTGGCGATGGTGGCGTGTACCTCCTGCGGTGATGCCACGTCTGGGCCGGTCAGGACTCGATTGGATGTGTGAGCCCTGTTGTTCCGCAGTTGAGGCCGGAGGCAGCGGACAGCTCAGGGCCACAGACACATGGCATCGATGACCCCAAGACCACCGTCACAGAGGTCATCCAATATTCATTCAGACAGGGTCCCTGGTTGAGCTGCACTGAGTTAGAGGCCCCGGATGCACAGCGGCCAGCACAGGCACACCGCCACGGGACAGTGACTTGCAGTCCACTAAGGTAGGGCCTGAGCGGGTCCCCGTCGATGTCGAAGGTGAATGTGGTGGAGGGTTGTGGGGGACAGTGGAAGGGGTCCACTAGGGCATGATGCAGAAGCCATCCGGAAGCAGCAAATGGAGGAATGGAAAGCAACAGCCTTATTGCCACCACCAATTCGGTATCAGCTGCATGAGGATGAAACCTACCCCTAGTCCAAAGACTCAGACGCCACCAATGTATGACCAGAGAGTGTCCATGAATGTCGGGGAACAGACTTAGTGGCACTGGGGCTGAGAGGAGATGCAGTCTGCGATGATGCCGGTACACTGAAATGAACTCCGTCATTGTCAAATCAAGACTCTGTGACCTACTGGACAGCAGTGTAGGTGGGAGGCAACCGGTCCGCAGTGGCCCACAGCCACGTGTCGTTAGCTCACGATGCACAGAGTTAGTGACATCAGGACAGTTGTCTGTAGTGTTCAATCACCTCCATAACGATGATCCTTTTTTCCTCTCCAATGCAACACGTCATCCTATTACGCCTCTCCTTGCGTGAAATATGTACTCTGCCTTAAAATAATCGATGTTCAGTTCCAATTCTGTGACCTACTCGGGCGCAGCATTGGGCGAAAGCATTAGTCTGCATGGGCCGACAGAATCTTGCGGATCTGATGTACTACTACGAGCTGGTGGCAACCCATCGAAGGGAGTATAGTGACATAAACTCAAACATAATTTATGTGCTGCTCTGCCATGGTGTAATCAAGACTCAGTTCCAAATGTGTGACCTACATGTCTGCTGTGCATGCTGGTGGAGTGCATCAACGAAAAAAGGAGTACTGCAGGCCTATGTTGCGGAGGCCGTAATGGTCTGAGGAGGCTGCCAAGGTCGCGGGCCTCCGGATTGGAGATTGCACTGGCACGTGGTGGGCCCTCTTCGACACACGCCGGTGTCGGCAGGTGGGCATTGAGGTCTGGGTACACAAGGGCGGGCAAGACTGGTTCGGGAACAGCATCCCGGGGTACAGCAGGCGCACAGGATCAAAGGCAACTCTGCTCATGGCGAGGGCCTCGTGGTGGGGTGAGAGGCACCGCTCTGGCAGAGATGTTGGGCATTCCAGAAGAGGACCATGCCCAGAGTTACTTGCCGTTTATTCACAACCCTACCCTGGCCTGGCGTACTCCTCTCCTGCTTCTGGGAGGACGTAGCAAGCTACATTTCGGCGATCTTCCCCACTGGCTGGGGCGACATGGTAGCCTCCACTGTCCACTACACTCCATACACCAGCGGGGTATGTAGACATGGATATGTGCGGGATCTGCATACTGCAGTCTGGCCAGCACATCCACACTACACTTGGCATGGTGTACATTCTTATTCGTCTGTCACTTGCCTCCCTCGCACATGCCTGGTCCCCACCTCTTCCCACATTCTGCTATTGTGTGGATGAGGTGTCATGCCGTTGATGGCTAATGTACAGGCCTGGCACAGGTTCCCAGAGTGAGTTGTGCTGTTGTGTCTGTGCATGTTGTATGTGAGCTTGTGACGTGTGCATTTCCTGTGTTGTAAGTTGCATGATTGTGGAGTTGAGGTGTCTGGTGTGTTCATTTGGTACTGGCCATGGGTGCCATCCTGGTAGCACAGCTTGATGATGGACTGTTGGAAGGTGTAGGAATCATGCACATTGCCTGGGTGGTTGGCGACAACGTTGGCAGAGATTCCCCTGTTGTCCTAATTTGCCTGGACAGTGGTGGGATACGTGCGCTTTCTGTTACGCCTATTGTTTGCAGTGTTGCCAGAGGCCACTAGTAGGACATGTGTGCAGTCAATTGCCCCCTGACACGTGCGGAAAGCCAGCTGTGGCATGGATGCCTTGCTTGCTCTCTGACTGTTCATGTGCAGTGTGTGGGAAGTATGGATGGTGGTGTAACAAGCTGATGGTGTCCTCCATGACCGTTGTGAGGGACTTGGATTGGCCTGGCTGTGTGACTGCTCTATCTCAGGCGGTTGTTGGTTGGAGGGCACCAGAGGCCGACACGTGCATCACAGCCAGCAGCTTGGTCTGAGGTGGGATGTTGGCTGTCCGCTGTGTTGGTACCGTCAGCCTGTAGACAATGGTGGTTGTAGTAAATGTCCTCTCCACTGTTCTTCTCTGCATAGACTGTACTATGATATCTGTGACATCATAGAATGCCTGGGTGTCCCTCTGGCTCACAGTGCCTCTCTATAACTGACTGTGGCAGTTGGTCATCTCAGGCTGAGCTGCTAACAGCTCTTCTCTGCATAGACTGTACTATTATATCTGTGACATCATAGAATGCCTGGGTGTCCCTCTGGCTCACAGTGCCTCTCTATAACTGACTGTGGCAGTTGGTCATCTCAGGCTGAGCTGCTAACAGCTGGCTCCTGGTGGGGTTTTACTTCTGTACTTAATATCTTGGAAGGAACTTACAATAAAGAATCTCAACCTACACAGTGGACTACACATCTTTCATTTACCACAACTTGGCGACGTTTTGAAGAGGATGAACCTACGTGTGAACTAAGGAAGCTTCTACAAGTAAAGGAACTAAAGACATTTTGGAATTATACATAAGCAGAAAGGTAACGCCCGGCTGACCCCACCAGTGTCCTGTTTCATCTTGGACAGCCTGCACCTGGGCGTTAGTTTGTGAAGGAACCAACTGCTTTGAAGGGATCTATTGTCATCTTGCTGTCATCTGGATTGTCTCCAGCAACATAAGCGTCTGAAACTCAGCTGGCCTGATCACCCTTCTGTGTTTTTCGACTTTTGAGCCTTGACAGTTCGCAGTATGGACATGGTTGGGTATCTCATGTGATGTGCTTACTTTCACAGATTTGCCCAGCGCTAGCAGTATCCTTCACAACACCTACCATCCGTGAGTGTTTCATCTATAAGTCAAAGACCACTCCTTGTGTTTGCGACGTACTTCTATATATCGCCCTGCAGGTGAGCTAATTTGCATTTTGTAAGAAAACGGACTACATCTTACCGATGCATGGGGGGCATTTCAGTCACCAACCGGCACCATTTGGCCTGCGTGGGACGTCATGTGTTCTGGATTTGCCTACAACTGACTGTTGTGCCGACAGACGCCCCTAGTGAGCCGTTCTGACTATTATGGTTGAGCGCATTCTAGGTCTGGACATACATTATCACTGAATTGCTTACGGATTTTGCGCAACGTGTGGGGACAACCTGAACAGTTATTATCGAGCTACAGTCTCTGTGGTGGATTGTTACACTTATTTAAAAAGCAGTGGTTGCGGCTGTGACTGTGTAACCTGGACGGTGTCAAAAAGGTAACTTTCATTTGCGCATGGGTCTTACAGAAGTTTGTTGCGGTGTAGCCGTTTGAACTTAAAAATCAGCGCGGGCTCTACTTTTCAAATGTCCTTATAGCGTGCGCACTTACCTATGTCATGCTCTCTCCGTCATATCGCCTGTGACACTTCGCCATTCTTCCCGCTCTGCTGACCAACATTCTACTACTCTGGCACGACGGGAGCTAGCTTGCCGCCATTTTAGGATTGGTTGTACGCGGTTGTTTATCGGTCTTCTTCCATTTTTGCTAACAAGATGTATCGCTTGGAGAGAGTGCCCAGCAGCGGAGCGGAGGTCACTTTCATCATGGACTGGATGACATTCTACTGTTCTGGCGAAGTTCAACGGCGACTGCAGGGAGCTCAGTGGTGTCTGCGGGGAGTTGTGTACATTGACCCCGGGTGAGAGGTCGCTCACCGGAACTGATCTTATCTGTTATCTACTGTTGTAGTTCTTATCTCGCTGCATGTTTGTGTTAGTCGACTCCTTGCTGTATGTTTGGAGTGTACCGATGCATTGGTTCGTGTTGGACAATACAGTTTGTTTCTGTGTGAAATGCCTACTTTCTTTTCATTTTGTGTGTAAGAGGTGGGTCCATCCATTGAGAGAAAGTTTGTGAGGGGCTTTACATCTTCACTGCTATTACAATGCCTGCTTTCATTTCGTTTGTGAGTTAGGTGAGGGGGCACTCAATGTTTGTTGTTGATACTTGTGAGGGCGGTTGGTGTAACAGTACTCTGAATCTGTCTTTAAACGAGGTGTTGTTTTAAGGGTCTGTGCTATTAGGTCATTGTTGTCCTGGTGTACCCTATTTTTGGGTAGGTTGACTGCATGTGGGTAGTCAATACCCATGTTTGTGTCCTAGGGCCATGTAGAACCTTATGGTGTACCCTATATTGGGGATGTTGTTATTTTGAGTTCCAAGGGTGAGTATCCTTAGTTGTGCTCTTATTGGGTGTGGTCGTGTATTTGTTGGTAGTCAATGCCCCATTTCACTTCCCAGGTTTACTATCCTGCAGCGTACCCTACTTAGGGGAGATGGTGTATTTTTGGGTAGTCATTGCCCCATTTCACTTCCCAGGTTTACTATCCTGCGGTGTACCCTACTTAGGGGAGGTGGTGTATTAGGTAGGTGGTGTATTTGTAGGTAGTCAATGCCCATTCCAGTTCCCAGGTTTATCATCCTGCGGTGTACCCTACTTAGGGGAAGTTGTATTTTTGTGGGTAGTCAATGCCTGTTTCTCTTCCCAGGTTTACTATCCTGTGGTGTATCCTACTTAGGGGAGGTGGTGTATTTGTGGTGTATTTGTGGGTAGTCAATGCCCCATTCCAGTTCCCAGGTTTACTATCCTGCGGTGTACCCTACTTAGGGCAAGTTGTATTTTTGTGGGTAGTCAATGCCCGTTTCTGTTCCCAGGTTGACTATCCTGTGGTGTACCCTACTTAGGGGAGGTTGTGTTTTTAAAGGGTTAGTACCCTGTGTTGTTCCCTATTTTTGGGGGAGATTGTTCAACATCGTTTCTTTTTGATACTCTGCTTCTGTCGAAGTCTACCTGCATGAGATTCGTGGCCAAGGGTTTCTTGTCGGTGGTACTTTGTCAGGAGTGTTATCATATTTTTCTCTGTCAGCATGTTTTGTCAGGGGAGCTTCTAAAGGGTCTGTGTCTACGCTCGTTTCTTTATCAGGGTGTTTACCCCCTGGTGTACCCTTTTGTGAGCGTGACCACCTTTCTTTGCTACTTTGGTCCTCATTCATCTAAACCATGCTTTTACCCTAAGGGAAGGGGATGTGGCATATAGTAGCATTTAGTTGTTTTTGTTCATTTAAAATCTAGCATGTTATTGTATTTCTGCTGATGCTAATGATATCTCATGCAGTACTTGTTGCTTTTAAAGTACTTTGCCGATTGTTTCTTTATTCTGTTCTTACTCCATAAGGGAAGAGGATGTGTAGTAAATGTCCTCTCCACTGTTCTTCTCTGCATAGACTGTACTATGATATCTGTGACATTATAGAATGCCTGGGTGTCCCTCTGGCTCATAGTGCTTCTCTATAACTGACTGTGGCAGTTGGTCATCTCAGGCTGAGCTGCTAACAGCTGGCTCCTGGTGGGGTTTTACTTCTGTACTTAATATCTTGGAAGGAACTTACAATAAAGAATCTCAACCTACACAGTGGACTACGCATCTTTCATTTACCACAGTGGTCAGGATGCGGAGGAGGGTTGTCCCTTTGAGCTTGTTGTTGGCAATGACATTCTCTGGTGTTGGGTCTGAAGGTTGGGGCATTTTCTGAAGGTCGCTGTCTTTGTCTGCGCTGACTCAGTGTTGGTCCGGTGGGGCGGTGGGGGTCTGGGCATTTGGGGGGATCCTGGAGGTGGTGGTGGTGGGTGTTGTGGCCCTCTTGGTTGTCCGGCCTGCATGGTCAGTGGCTCCATGACATCTGTTGTTCTTCAGGTGTGCCTCTGGGTTGGCCTCCCTTTTGTGGTGCAGGCTGTCGTCTGACTTTGCACCAGGTCAGAGCAGGTGTTAGTTTCCTGCTGCTAACACGCCTTATCGCATGTTTCATGGTCTTTTCGTCGATCTGGCTGGACCTTGAGAATGTTGAAGAGTGGTGTTGTCTCAGCTTTTGGCACGGGAACGCCTACTCTGCATCTCAGTAGCAATAGTTGCCGATATCATCTGTGGATATGTTTTTGGCGGCTGCTATCAAAGGTAAACTGGTGATATGGGCTGTTAGCACCAACTTGTGAATGGGGCGATACATTTATCGCCACTGTGGCTGCAATAAAGTGCCTATAACTCTGCGATAAATCCTTGGGAATATGCCCCACAGTCTCTTACATAAGCACACTCAAACCTGCAAGCACACAGACAGCATACAGTTAAAAAAACTTTGTTTACTTACCTCAGCTGCCAGGAAGGTAAATATCCTGCTATTTCTACTCCATGTGTTATTCCACTGATAGCAAATAAGGTAATATTGCCCATTACTTTAATAAAAAATATACAGAAAAAAGCACAGTTGAGCCCCAGCTGATGGCCATAATTAAGAGCTGCCCCTATGTGTGTGGCACTGATTTTGCCACCTCCTAGGCTAGGGGTTGCAAAGGCAGTGCTGGGGGCATCGGGGACAACCCTGGGGTCAAGGCAGAGACCCCTGGCATCCCCTAAATGATGTGCGTGCTTTAAAGTCTCTGGGATCAACATTTTATCCAAAATTCTGAAGATTTAGGTTTGTTCATGCTTTCTCATTATTGTTACTTCATATGTTCATTATGTGTATGTTCCCCACCTCCCACCAAGATGAGAAACATTAATATGGAAGAACCACTAGCTGCAGTCATCTACATCATTATCACAATAATTTCCTGAACTGCATGTGGCCACACTGTCCCGCAGTTATTGTATTTCTGCATAAAATGTATGGAGTGTTTAGCCCAAATCTCCTCTGGAACTTCCAATATGAATTACGTCTATTATTTTTATGGATGTTTTGCTTTATCACATTGCATTTAAAATGGTAATAGTTGACAATAAATATGCAGCAGAATTCATCATTTTACTCTATTTTCTGAAAAGGTTTTTCTTGTAATAAAACTGAAACTTCAGTAGTGTGACAAGAAATAATGCCTTGACTAATGGAAAACATTTACCTTGACGAAATAGAAAATGTTACCGTACACAGCTTTTATCAAATCCCAGTGTAATCGGTGTCTATGAGAATTGCAACTGGTATATTTGCAATGAAAGCTGGCAGGAGGGGTATCAAATAATTCGCAAATGCCATAGAAACAATTCCCTATAATTTTTATATGATGTCATTGCTGGAAAGCTTAAAAACATAATAACAGCGGGAGTCGGAACCCAGACTATTTACCATAGAGAATTTGATTAAGTAAGAAATATGTTATAATCAAGGATATTACCATATAAAAATCGCAGATTCCATGTGCTTATCAATGGAATACTTCTGCAGTCTAATCTATTTTTTTTATTATTTTTTTTTTAGCAATTGGCTACACCCATTGGTAGGCAGTATTTTCTAATTTCATACTGTAAACGCAAATGTATAGAGGTTTTGGTTGATAACTGCAGAATTCATGAACCATGTTTTTTATCGTCTGCTGTCCAACTTTGACGTGAGGTTGTGCTACGCCACATGATTAACTTTGCTGTTTCGTTCTCTGCTATATTGGCTACTAGCATGAGAACCAGGTACTAATGTAGTGACTGTATGAATGTTTTGTCTGAAATCCTAAAAAAAGAGTTCACTAACTGCAATTTGTGCCTTTGTACTTTGAATGTTTTTGAAGTAAACTTTAAACATGAGACTTTCATGTTTCTCCTTTTTGAGACTTCATTGTGATTGAATGACAAGGCACTATCGGCTTTTCATAAGAAATAGAAATGGGTCCATTGAGGACCACCAAGGTCCGTATTGGGACTACACTGCTCCTGACCCTGGAAGATCTGCACGCTCAGGGTGAAAGGAATTGCGCACTGACAGATCTGGTAGCAGAGTTGATGGTCCGACTGGATCCATTAGGTATTGATGGAACTTGCAGATGTAAGTTGGCTTTAGAGATCGAGAATTGTGCCTTTACGGTACAGTTGGTTGTGCCCCAAGATTCAAATTGCCCAACTCCACATTCCGATCTTGCTGACTGTGGACAGGTGAGGTAGCTGATCCAGCCACCCGAAGATAACAAAGTGAGTATCTATAGGAATGAAAGTGCACAAGAATGTGTGAATGAACACAGGGCAATATGGTGCCTGCTGTGATTTGTAGTTGAGCTAGACTATTGAGATACAGTGGTCAGGCTTTGAATTGACATATTACTTGGCTATGAGTTTTGGGCTTTTAGGGACTGTGATCATTATTTTCTCAATAATTTTTTTTGAGTTTGAGTAACAGTACAGTATGATTGCTATTGTTAAGAACTTGATCTATAAGATAGCAATAAAGTGGTAGGCCTTGTGGAAGTTATAATCTCGAGATCTAATGATGTTTGTTAAGCTGTCTGCTAGAGTAAGGTGTACTGTGAAACACTATCAATTGCAACAAAATAGAGATGTAACATGACTGAGAGTGAATATACTAATTAAGGTTGATAATTGCTCATTCTTTTGTGCTCAAGGCAAGACAGTCAGCTGTTATGTGAGTGTGATTTTTGTAAGAAAGATTTCTGTGTCTTAAAACTACTGTAAAGATTGCAAAGATTCCTTCCTATTAAAAGAAACAGACGGGGGGCGTGGCTTGCCGCCCAAGGACAATGGCGGTGTCCGTGTGAAGCTCCGGGCTCACCTCGGCCAAGCCGCGCATTAAGCAGCCTACCGCGAAGCCTTCCATCACCGGAGCACGTCAGAAGGTATGAAGTCATCGTCGCGCACTGCACGGCTCGTGTGCGAACGCTGAAAAGAAGCATTTCTACCTTCTTTTCTACAAGTGGAAAATATCGCTCTGTGGCAGCCGCCATTTTTTTTTCTGCAGTGCACGGAGTTTTAACAACAATGAAGCCTGCCTCACATTTGCGCCGCATTTTCACCTCCAATGGCAGCTAATGGGGCTAATTTCATATATCAAAGTCCTCTCTCTTATGTTATCTCCTTCAACTTCTATTTTTTTTTTTTTAATACATTTCTGTCAGTCATCAACAGTGACTCTGGCAGCCTTTTTAAGGACTATCTAATTGTGAAGCACTACATTGCTTTACACTGCCATACAAGTTTGAGCGCTAGTGGTTGTATTAGCCCAACTATACATTTTATCTTAAGCTGAGAACGCTATTAACTTTTTATCAATCGTCTGGAGGACGATATAGCCAATTGGTTTTATTCTCTCTGTCATATTTTCGCCTCAAACAGCAGATAGTTGGGCCAACCAGATACCCTTTCAATCCTACGCCCAAACCTCCATACCATATTTTTGAAGTGCATTCCTGTTAGCTATAATACACTGTTTTTGGCAACCATTTGTAAGGATTTTCCGCTCGTGAAGTGCCTTCAGTATTACAATATGTTCATGCTGCCATGCACGATTGTATGCCAATGACTTATCAACCTAACTAAACACTTTTCACCTCAGGCTTGGAGCACTATTAACTTTTTTATTATTCGTTTGGAGAAAGACATAACTAACTTTAATCATTATCTCTGCCACACCTTATACGTCGATATTCTTCAGCGTAACCAGCGCTTTTTCATGTTTCTCATATTTTTCCATTCTTGGTACGTTTAAAGGGCAGAACCAAAACGTTCCTCCCCACATTTCCAAAAGTGAAGCAATCTTTTATTAAAAATTCTAAAGTCTTTACAGCCTTTTCTAAACTTGAAGACTCTCTCTTGTCTCAACCGCAATCTCCGGAGTCTACAATGGATCCTCTTCCGACAGCTTCGGGAAAGTCCATCACAAAACGCTAGACGCGAGAGTTTCAACAGTTGAGCAAAGTGTCTCATCAATCAAGGAGTCAAGTGCTACTGTATCACAACCTCATTCACAATTCTCTGTGCTTCAAAGACAAGTCGAGGACCTTGAAAATCGAAATCGACGGAATAACCTCCGAAATTATGGCCTGGCGGAAGGACTTGTAGGATCAGACGCCCTTACCGTTTTTAAGTCCTTCCTCCCGAGGCTCCGTCATATACCAGATGGTACTGTACTTAACATTCAGTAGCCAGGCACATAGATTGGGTCGTGTTCCTTCTAATGCTTCCCCTTCGCAGCAATCAAGAGGTGTGATCTTATATTTCTTAGATTACACAGGCTTGCTGAAAGTTTTGTCAGCGGCCAAATCCATTCCAAAAATCACATGGCTCCACTTTATGTTTTGCACAGGATTATGCCAAAGCCACTGCTAATAGACACAAAGCTTTCCTCAATATGAGATCTGATCTTAGGTCATTTGGGAGCTCACTATGGACTTTTCCATCCATATCTCTTTAAGGTTACCTACAATAATAGAACAACTACATACGAAGATCCAATGAGACTTCAGAGCTTCATAAATTCATGCAAACAAGTTAATATGGACTCCTCTACTTCTTCATCGTCATTCAACACTTAATATTATGCTGTCTCATAATGTTATATTTTCATCTTCATGGTTCTGTGTAAGTTCTGTGTTATCTTTGTAACAATATTTATATCACTATGGGTAGTTGTTGGTTTAATTATGAATCTATTTCGTATTGGTTTCAGACACGGTTAGTTTAATAGGTGTGTTCTTAATGTCTTGTTTTCCGATGTGTGCTATGTCTTATTATTTATCTTCCTAATGGTTATTTTCTGATTCCACAGATTCCTCCCTCTTTCCCATGGCGTGGTCTTTGCCTGGTTTCCAGTGTGTCTGCGTTTGGATGTTCCCTCTGTCCACGTGGCTTCACCCTCCCCCTCCACACCTCCCTTTTGTAGGTATGTTTCTTGTTTTGTTTTTCTTTCTTTATGTTTTATTCCT